>NC_141149.1:126751878-127402235 GCF_053477565.2 Lygodium microphyllum
TAGAAAAACTTTTGGAGTTTTCCCTACTCAGTACAAGTGCATCCTAGCTTTCAACCATTTCTACAAGGAGACAGCTCACTTATTGATACCAAGGCAGCCTATGAGAGAAACCTTGGTAACCAAAATCTCCAAGCAGAAAATGGCAATAGTAGGGATAATATACCCCCTGGGGATAAAAAGATTCCAAGCCTAGTAAGTCCCATCAAGGCTTGCAACACTTCCATGAGAGGTAGTTGTGATGGTGGAATTAACAGAGCCATTAGATCTACAAGCTTCGATGAGCATTGTAGTTGTGCTCCTATTAAGGCTCTTGAGAGACCTTTCCAATTTATAGATGAATCATGCTTTCGAGTAGATGCTATTCCTTTTAGTAAAAGCATGGTTCCTATGGCTAAGCAGTTGTTGCAGAGTAGACAAAGGAAAGTAAAGACATCTCGTGTAGAGAATATGTGGCATGCCAAAGGTCCACCTATACTAAATAGAAGCCATAAGGCTGTGAGGTCATCTAGTAATGGTGATAAATCCACAGTGAGTCCATTGGACCAATGTGGGAAGATGAGGAAGTCTAAGAATATGAAAAGAAATATGAGATGGGTTTGGAGGCCCAAAACCCCTAAAAATACTGTTGGTGTGTCAGATGAAGGGCCAAGAATTGCATGTGGACATGCTTTGATGGATTCCCAAGAGGATGCAACTAAAGGCCATAAAGCGACATCTGACAATAGGGACCGCCGCCCTGAGATGCATCTATGTGATGGGTCTAGGCTTGAAGCTTTGTCTAGTTTGGATCGTATCATTGACACATGGAATGGTCCAACTAAAGAAGAGTTGAATGATCATAAATCCATGATTCTCCCTATAGGAGGAGTTACTGGAAAGTTGGGACAAGCAATCCGTTTGAATGACGACCAAGGGGATGAGATATATCAACCTAATGATGTCATTCATTCAGCTCATAGTACTCAAGAAGGGATGGCCATTATTACTGAGATATCAGTAGAAAGGCTTGGACTAGTGGATCTACAAAGAGCGTAGATCAAGCTTTTAGTTGACTCGCATGAGGAGCATGAGGTTAGTCCTCCTATTTTATGCTATCCTTGGTATCCTGATTAGTTTGATAGAATGTGCTGTATATGCCAAGGAGATCATATATTGCATGGATTAGAATGAACTATCCATTTTAGGCCAAGAGGGCCTTCGGGTTTTAATTATCTATCTCTTTAGGCCAAGAGGGCCAGTTAGTTTGCAGTGACGTGCTATTTCTTTAGGTCAAGAGGGCCCTATCTCTATTTGATGCAGGTACATTTAATGCTTTGTTGTTTTAGTGATTGCACTATACAGGTTGATGAAGTCACTGGAGAGAGCCTTTGCTGCGAAGAAGCTTCTTGTGGCCATTCCAAGTAGTTTCGTCCCCTTTTGGAGTTTTTCCCTTAAGCAATTAATGATATATGTGCATGTGAGGGTTATTTTCTTTTGTTTGTTGGGGACCGGCAATCAAGGCATGAAGTCCCAGGTTTGGGTTATGTATATTTGGGGGAGGTCTGAGTCATCATTGCCTCCTGCAAGACATTGTCAGTCATTGAAAGACCTATTTTAGAAGGCAGTTCTAGTGACCCTGTTCTGCTAACCTGCTAGGCGGCCGTTCTAGGAGTTCCTATTAGTTGTGAGGCAGTTAGAGAAGCCTACTAAAATACTGATGGAAAGAGACAAATCCCTAAAGATCTGAAAGACAATATATGAATATACGGAGGTGTGTAAAAACCCCTATAAAAATAGAAAAGGAAAGAAAGCAAAATCCTTGAGTTGTTGTTTATCGCCTTGTGAAGGCCTGGTAGGTTCTTGGGGATGAGACAAGATCCGGGGCTGATGCCTTGCCCTTCCTTGGGGTGGCATCTAGCAGAAAAATAAAGAATATAAGAAGGTTGGAGTGAAAATAAAAGTGAGCATTAGAAAATGATTAAGTGTCACCTTGTGAGGGCTTGGTAGGTTCTTGGGTACTGAGACAGGACCTGAGGCCGATGCCCTGTTCTCCTTGGGTCCCTACGCTCAGCTCCCTCCTTTTTACATGCCTGAGTTTGGAAAAATAAAATGATAAAAGAGCAATGTGCTAAAAGAAATTATTTCTTGATCAGGCTATAGGAGTCCTCCCCTAGGAGGAGCTCTTGGTTGAGTTGTCCTTAGTTAGGTAGGTAGTTCAGACCACCACTTAGGATGACCTCTTTGATAGTTCTTTTTAGCTTGGTTGTGTTGGAGCAGTTGATTAGTGACTAGCTTTAGACTTTCTGTTAGATTATGCTAGGCCTACCCCTCGTGGATTTCATGCCTTGGTTTTGTCGAGGGGTAGGGTATGAGTTGTGATGTATTGTGTTGTGTGTTTTTTGTATCAGCTTGATGCTCCTTGTTGTTGTTTATGTGCAAATCTCTTCGTGGGATTCAATGGGCTGAGTCGCCATATCCCATTGTCACCAATGACAGATGATTTTTGATGTTGAGAAGTGCTTTAAAATAGCTAAAAATTACAAATATCAAGGGAAAAATAGACTTCGTCGAAGGCGGTAGTGGCAATCAGGATGATTTTAAGCGGTAAGTCCCTAAAGCACTAGTGCTAATTTTCATGGAAAATCAAATGATGGTGGATGATCAAACTAGAGTTTTCCTAGATGCAAAACGACGTCAAGAATCCAACGCAAGTCTCAAATCTCAATTCCGAGGTCGTTTGATCCCCCACATTTAATCCCCGCAAGGTTTGAGGTTGTGAAGTAGCTACTCGATCTGGATGTCGAGAAGAGCATGACAGAGCCCAACTTTGTAGATTTCGATACCACGAAGCCAGTAGTCCAATTGGATCGTGAATCGGAATCCGTTTGCACCCCCAAACAGACTGGAAACCCTTCCATAGTAGTGTGAAAGTGGTTTTTTTTGAAGTGGACATTTTATAAATGAAATGAAATGAAACCCTAAATGAAAAAAACATGCAAAAACATGTCGTGATGCAGGGAGGGGCGGTTTTTTTATTGACACTCCATTTTTTGGGGATGTATGTGCCTCTTAGATACTCAATCATGTAGAGAGAGAAGGGAAGATCCTTGATCCATGTAGAGAGGGCAAGATTTTGATGGTAACCACGTTGTCGAAGGGTTTCGAAAGAAAAGTCGCAACCACATAGGTTCTTAAGAAATTCCAAGATAGAAGAGTTCTCAAGTGCAAAGGTGTTCAAATGCAGGCGCTTACTTCCTTAGGAGTTGGAAGAGATTAGGATGATGACAATAAAATTCATGTCACCCTTATACCTATTTCACTTTGCAAATTTCTCATAGATGCTCCTGGCCATTACAATCAAATCTTGGCAATCCTTATTTTCGCTTCAAAGAGGTGAATTCAGCATATCACTCTGTTTGGTTAAACTTGTAACTTCTTTCACACTAGCAGCATAGTGTCCAGTTCTTACACACTCTAGTATGGTCTTACCCTGCATCCCTGTTATGTTTCAGAGACTTTTCTGTTGTAAAGATGATTATCCTCCTCGTATAGATGCACGTATGTGAATACCACAGAGACAAAAATCAAGAAGTGTATTTCTGTTTCAGAATATCCTTTGAAATATGATTAATGCATACAAGGTACTGAATATGCCCTGTTTTTGTGCCAATAAATCCTCCAAGTAAGGTTAAGGGATTGAGATACAAAATCAAAGGGCTTTCCTTTGTATTGGCACCACTGACATGGACAACACATTCAGAAATATTTTGTTTGTTTTAAAAGCAGTCAAACTGAGCAAGCTTTTTAATCAGGTGATAGTCCTCCAGAAGAACAGGACCTCTAATGCTGATAATCAAAGATGAGATAATATTTCATACTGAGCACTGGAGTTTGTGGTCTTGTGATGTCATTCTGAGTCTAAATTCAGCACATCAGGTCCTAAAATCCCTGACCGATTAAAGCTGAGTTGTGGCAGTGTGTAATCAAATTCAGGATTTTCAGTCAGTCTTTCCACTGAGTTACAGAGGCAATTAATCGTCAACCAGTAACAAGGACTCGTCTTCACAGGAGGTCAAAGCAGATCCGGCACAGCACAAAAATCTGTTCTAAGCTTAAGACATGATTATGGTGGGAGGATCCAAGATCTCTCACAGCCAATTCTGTTCACAGCATTTGTCCAGATGTTCCGCTTTCCCCAGTTCATGTCCATCCCAACTAAGATATTTTGACATTGCAGCTCCAGTTTTTCCAGACCTTGGATGTCTATTCTCGATGGAAGCTCAGAAAATACTTTGATTTTCCATACGTCGAAGGATGAGCTTTGCCTAACGGTTGCGCATACCATTTCATTCTGAGTTGAATAATTTCATCTGTGTATATGAACTCTGGAGCTGTACCAAATCTTTTCTCATCCCTTTGTCGAGGAAAAACAGAGCCAGTTATGGAGTGTATTTACAAAACGTAAAACAAGGAGTCCTGAGTGTCTGGGACAAAACCTGAAGGCGGAGTCAGTGAAGATTCGGCAGAGGAGTATGATAATGATGCCTTGGATTTTATGGTGTCAGAACTCCAATGAATAGGGGAGTTCAATCACGGGCATGATTTACAGTTGACGTTGCTGCTTCCATCTCTTCTATTGCTGTAAATACGATGTCTGTCAACATAATCCTCATCATATTCAAATTCATAATTAACTTTATCAAAGTTATCTCGGATATGAGCACCATATCTGTTGGTTCTGATTAAACTATGTTTGAATGCCTGGAGTAGTCACTATCCACATCTGAATCAACGGAATTACCCCTAAATCCAAACGAGTAAGACAAAGGAGGCATAACACCTCTGTCCTTGGAACATTGTGATCTCAGCTACTCAGAGGTCCAGACAGGCTTTCATTTTTTAATGAAGTGAATGGTCTAACGGATCTATCAACTGGCACCCTTTGGGCAGAATGCAGTAAAACTGAACAAAGAACAGAGACATAAAAGCTCTGTTTCACATGTTAAGCTTTTATTAGAGATTGTGAAGCAAGCTCTAAGGAGTGCACTCCATGGTCTACAAGACAGGAATGATGCAGTTGATAATGTATGGCAAGTCTTCCTTGCTCAGTATGGAATTTTGTTGATACCTTAAAGAATCGAGTGGATTTGGAATGTGTCAGACGTTTCTGGATAGCGAATACCATACAAACAAGGAAAATGGATACAAGTTTTGATGCAGTGAATTCAAGAGTGTGCCCTATAAGCCATTATAGACAGCATCTCTCTCTGTAATAGGTTTCAGCTGCTGACCTGAGCTGTATATATGTCTGAAGCCAATGCATGCACTTATCAGAAGATTTATCTGTTGGTCCTGGAGTTTAAACAAGCTGTTTATGACTAAATCCTGAATCTAATTGATTTATTTGGTGCCCTGAAAACCAAGCTCATATGATTATTGTAAAGCTAAGGACAGATTGTCATGCTTTGTCATTTATTTTGACTCTTCTTTTGTAATGTACTTGATATGCAAAATTAATGATCTTGGCATCAAAAATTGAGTTATTGAGATCTTCTTGTTAGCCTCTTTCCTTGCTGTACCTTGAACCCCATGTTCTGCAACCCTTACACGAAATCTACGACAACGCGGGAGCAAACAAATGCGAAGTTCGTACGAAAATCTCGAAAATACAAAATCTCTCGAGTTCCAAGACAATAAACGGCCGAAAAGGTGACCCCTGACCTGGATTAACAGATGAGGGCAATTAATGGCCGGCCTCTTCAATGAGCCAAATATTCTCTCATTAATTACATCTGGACAACCAAATTTAGAGGTTTTATTCTTCCTAAACCTCAACTAATTAGCAACTTAATCACTTTCTTACAAGTGCCATTTTTGAAGCGTTTTTGGCCCTAATGTAATTTCCCTATCTAAAACTAGTTCAATACACCTCTCCCGTATCCACCACATGTATGACTCAGGGTAGTCTTTGCATTGTAACAAAGCACACAAGTTATTTGAAGTAGCAAGAGACTTTCACTATAAAGAGAATAAAGCATAGGAGACTTACAATCACCCCCTCTACATTCAATAACTTTGAATCTATTATCCTCGAAGCATTTGAAACCACTCTCCAGCCACAACTACGTCATTTTGCAATGGAACCTCTTGAAGCAGAAACTTCAAAGGTCTCTGATGATCAACAATGCTTTCAAAGCTAGTGTCCAAGTGGGTAGTAACAAGTCTAGCAGCATTGCACATATCAACTTATTAGCAAATATTAAAAACTTTATCCAATAAAAGATAAAATAAAGAGTGTTTATTGACAATACATATTTGATTGACCATGGATTTCTAAAAGAGAATTCATAAAAATGACCTCTCTTGCAGGAATGTTGATATAGATTAGGCTCCATTGTTCTCTGCAAACCAAAACACAAGTGAGAAATAACCCTAAAGACAAATCATCAAGAGATAGAATGTTGAAGAAAATACCTTTCAATATATGGAAAAAAACATATGATGGTTTGTGACACTATCAAAGTGCTTACAAACCCTTGCAATATTTGAATCAGATTTTGAAAACAAATCCACAGAGAGAAGTGGATCAATAACAAATATACCCTTAGTAATGTCAATGCTAAGAGAAGTAACATATGCCTTATATACAAAGTAAAGAATGAATAAGAGAATGAGTGCAATATAAGGACCCTTAGAAAAATTCATTGTAAATAAAGAGAAGAAAAATACCTTACCTCAAACAAAAATAAACTACTGAATGTGTTAGTTGATTATCATTTTTCTCAAATAGGATCTTATCCTCTAGAGAAATGCTGAGGTAGTCTTTTTTCTCAGGAGTAACAGAAACATTCATGACCATTTGTCCGTACACTTTGCCCATCCTCTCGTAGTTCACTGGGCCAAGAGACAAAATCTTTCTCTGCCAAATCAGATCCTCATTTTCTATCACCTCTTTTATTTTCTCCTCCAAGACAACCTCCTACTCACTTGTAACCATTGTAGGATGCAAATGGGTAACCTCTTCAATCTTGGGTATTGGTGGCTCTTTCTGCTTTCTCCTAGGTGGAATATTGAGGATTTCAAATGCCTTTTGATTAGTCGATGGAAAAGGCTTCAAAACTTTGTCAAACCTATATCTAAGTCTACTAACCATACTAAAGTCTTTATTCATTAATGTAATTCGATGTGCATGGGCAGCTGCAATATAAGCATCATTCATAAAATTTATTAAAAAATCCTCTGCTATCTCTTGCAAGCATAGTAGGGCAGACAGCTGCCATCTCTTATTGAGGTCATCCACAAAAACAACAGAGGACAACCTATCAGATATCTCCTTGACCAATCTAAAAAATGCAGTCTTAGGAATAAGGTGACTAGTTGACTTTTGAGCTTTCTTGATCTCTGCAAAACACCTCTGTATGTAAAACCATCTTCACTTTCTCTTACTCCTCACAGGGACTTCCTTGGCAAGTTGCTCCTGAGGAGAAGTTGAGGGCTCAACCTTACCACATGACTTTTTCTCTGAGGATTCACCCTCACATACTTTACCAGATGGTGTGATAGGGACAACAATTTCTTCAATTGTCTCCTCAACAGCTTGCTCAGCACCTTCTTCAGAAGATTTCTTCACCAAGTCCTTCCTTGCAGTTTGTTTTGTCCTTGCCATTGAAACCAACATGGCACAATAAGGAAGCTAAATATGAAGACAACTAACTCCCATTGCACCGAAATAGAGACTAGATGGAAGCTGAATAAATGCCTAGGCCTTGAACTCTTGCTCCTCGCTTCGGAGTAAAGGTAGGCCCAATACAATGTGATTGAGCGACTTTGAATTTCTGCTTTACCAATCTCACTTCGTATTGGTGATTCCAACACAACGAGAATGCACGAGTCCCTTGTGTTTCTTTTTGCACACCCTCACTTCGTATTTTCCCCGCCCACAGTGCAACGCGAGAACACAACAAGAAGCTCTTTAGCTCCAATACAACGCGATGAAGGATTCTTGGATCCACAGTGAAGTATGATATCGCGTTGTTTCAGACAACTCTGCACCTCTATAGCTCAAATATAATGCGATGAACCGTTGTTTCTAAAGTTGGTGAAGTATGCTATCACACTGATTTGGACGTCACCAACATTAGACGTACGGCATCTTTCAATGTCACGAACGTCGAACGTACATCAACTATCAATTGGATACGCCAGTATTGTTGGACGAACGGCAGTTGTGACATAAGGTGTGAATTCACATTCGCACCAACTGAGAAGTTCTTATATAGTTGCGGGTGTTGATGTCCATGTGTCATGTTCTCATTGGCCATTTGATTAGGGTTTCTGAAACATTTCTTCTTCTGCCCTCATGCTTATTTAAGGCCACCCAAATTTTTTCGCTCACTTTTCTTCTCCATTTCTCCTACGTCGAACATCTTCGTCTCCGTTTCCATTTCCTTCCGTGTGTTGCTCCAAACTGTCCGTCTCCTCCCATCGATTCCTTTTTCATCACCAACGTCCATAATCACATCTCCTTCTTCATCACCAACACCCCCTCCGTCCTTATATAATCCCAACTCCTTCTTCATTGAACCCATCCCCTCCGTCCATAATCATGTCTTCAACCTCCATGTCACTCCCTGCCTCCATACTCTGTCGCCCCATCCATCCATACTTCGTGACTCCCTCAATAAATACTCTGTGATCCCCTCCGGAGCTCCATAGTCTGACACCCCCTCCGTCAAAGTAGTCCAGCCAGAAGTAGATAAATAGAAAGGTTTTGATCTTCTTCCTGTCGCGTCGTGTTCTCGTTGGAAACGGTGCTTTTCTACCCTTGCGAAAATGGTGCGATGTTGACTTCTAAAGATTACGAAAAGCTTCTATTCGTGTCGTATTTCTAACTCGCCCAACATGGAGCGAGGGCTACACTTCAAAAAACTTATACGTTGATACTCATGTTGTGTGCAAAGCAGTCTAAAACCTCTAGAGCTATTGAATCTCAAGAAGATGTCTGGTACAGAGATGTCATACATGTCTGCCTCCACATGTATGAAGAGGAAAAGAGTCCTTGAGCCCACAAGACAAAGGAGTCAGTTGCCTCAGATGTTTCAATAGCATCTCATATGTCTATGACAACTCAAGGTTCAAGCAGGGCTTCAAAGAAGGGAAAGGCTTCAAAGTCTCCTGTGAGGATCCCAGGGCTATCTCAAATTACAGATGTCACAACCTCTGAGAAGCTTTTGGATTTTCTCATAGAAAATAATATTGACATTGCTTTCTATCCAACAGCTAGGGAGATTTTCAATCCAGAGTGGGACCTTGATCAAGTTCTTAATTTCTCAAATGACTTTTACAAGGAAGATTTTGCAGAGTTTGAAGAGTTGGCAAATCCTATTGCTCAGTTGGATTGCAAAGAGTATGTTCACACCCTTGTTGGAAGATCAAGCACTGAGAAGTCCTTGTTTACCAAGAAATGTGGTTATCATTGTCTTGATAGATTTTATGCATCTGAGTTATGCTATTTACACCCAAAAAAATACAGGCTTATTCTTAAATCTACTACATTCATTGTATTTGCCCTTGTGAAATACCCTCTAAAATCTGATGAAAAGCATAAAGAAACCTCAAAATTATCTAGATGTTGCCTTCTTAAAGAGATTGTAGATGAAGTTGATGTTGAGGAGCAACTAGACACCCAGATGGAAGTGTTAGTTGCAAAGGACCTGGATATTGCTGAATTCAAAGCAGAGACAGTAATTGAAGAGACCACTATAGAGGTTGATGAGTCATCTGACACTCCTTCAAGCTTTATTGTTCCATCTTTACCTACTTTCCCAATTAAAGACAAGGAGCACATATTATTGTTTGATCTCCACATTCTTTTCAATTTGAGAGAAGATTATTGCTTGATATTTATTGCAGAGGCATCTGTAGGTGCAAAAGACATAGTGGATGTTGAAAATGAGTCCAAGGAGGACTTACTTAAATTAGATACTCAAATGTTTGATGATAAGTTTATAGATGTATCGAATGCTTTTTCCCTATGTTTAAAGATGCTGAGAGAGATTTACAAGCTGCTAACAAAGAGTTTGACCAATTTCAAGAGAAGCTTGGACTCTCCAATTTCGAAAGGGAGGAGTCAAAATATGTAAAGGAGCTCAAGGATATCAAGGAGACATCAATTAGCTTATGGAATCCAAGTAAACTTGAGAGTGATGAAAATCAAATTGCTTTTATTGTTGGAGATTGCAGATGAGGATAATTTCTTGCTTTTCATTCTGACTGTTGCTTTTATAGTTGGATATTACAAATCAAGAGTTGGTGGTAGTTCCCTAAAGGATGTTGCACTTGGGCATTACATATCGAGGGTTGATCCCAATATTCTGTTGATTTTGTATATCACTTTCTCAGAGGAGTCCTCATGGCCAATTGTTTGTGTTAAAGCACTTACAATGATTCTTGGATACTTAGGTTTGCAGTACAATATGCACAAAGTTATGTTTTTGAAAAAGACAACAGCCATTCGAATATTTGGTTATGGTCCCAGCTTCTCTGCCTCTAGGGCTGGATACTTCCTTGCATACTCATCTTATGTTTTAGCAACAAACAAAACAAATATCAAATCCATAGCTGGATACAAGAGAAGAAAGTTTTTATGTTATAGAGGAAAAATGCATGAGGATGAGGATGTAAAGGCTCTTAAAAGCTAGTACTTGCTCAAATCTATAGAGTTTTGAGTTGGGGCTCTTCTTGCTAGCTATGAAGTACTCCATTCTTTGCATCCCAAACTCTCCATGCAATAAATACAAGGATATTTTGCATTCACCCCATTACTTACTCCAAGCATACATTTGATAGTTTTTAAGTCAACACTCATATGCCATTCAACATTAAAACTACCAACACCATCGACTATCAACATTTCACCTTCACTTTAAGACTTTATAATATTAGGAATACATGTATGAGAGAATAACCAGTTTAAGATTTCATGACTTTTAGTTGGTACTTGGGTCGTACCAATCCACCAAAGCTCCATCTTGGATTGTATCTTAAAGTGTTATTCTTGGCCCCTACCAATACTATAATCCAATGCCCTATTCATGATACAGATGTTGACTCTTTCTATCTTTTGTCCCTTTTGAATCTGTGCTTCATCCAATTTTAGTGTGAACTTCAAAATGTCACCACATTCTTGGACAGTAAATTTATACATATGGACATTGCAATCTGGACTCTTTTAAGATCAATCCAAATACTATTAAATGTGTTGTATTCAAAAAATGCATTTGTTTTATGTTTTTCATAAGGCATAGATTCTTCTATATGGATATACTCTCCAAAAACATTTGGAATCCTAGGATTCATAGCTATCCTAGAAATTGAAATTGCAAGAGGCTGAGGCAAACCAAATGCACTTATTCTAAGACATTTAAGATTTGTAAACCACAATTTAGATAGAGCACGATTACATCTACGGCTGATACCCATACTGTCACATGTCTCCACTATTTCATTTGGTTTAACTGTTCCTTTTAAATCTTTCACTAACTCTTTCAGAGTTTGGCTTCTCAAGTCTACATTTTCAGGTGATTTAAAATTCCTTATAATGTCCTTCTTTGTCATGGTTTTTTTAATAAGCTTAATCCTCTCATCATTCTCTCAAATATTAATACATGAAATATTAGAAACATATCTCTTTGCAAGATTTAGTCTCCTTTTCTTCACCCAACTACACAAGTCCATTATATTTGTAAGTGGTCTTTTCTCTATCTAAATCCTATTGGAGTTTCTTTCAAGTGCAATAATTTTTCTTGCAATGACTAATTAGAGTTTTCTAGATTATCAACCTTGTCCGTCAGCTCATAAATAGTTCTTTGTGCTAATGTTAATGCTTCCTTCATTTCATGCATTTTTTCTCTAAATGTAAAAGATGTAGAATATAACCTCATGCAATAGCCAAGAATCCCATCACAACCATCTCCAACATACCTTATGAAGTCGTAAATATTGTAAAAAGAAGGTTGTTTACTTGTAGAAGGGTCTGGAGGATAAATATTTCCATCCATCCATAAGTTTACACGCTTCTTTCCTTGTAATCGCAACTTGTTAGCTTCATCCTTCTCCAACAATGCTCAATGGTGTATACTCCTTCAAGATGAATAAACATGATCTAATTGAATAGTAAGTTTATACTTGCGAGGTGGGGCTGCGCTTGTATTGCTAAAAGAGGTACTGGTAAACATTTTGATAGAGAACCCTAAATGGGGCAACAATATCACAGAGAAGGAAATAGAACTACAAGAAAGAGAGACACAGAAAATGAATGTTGAGGAACAAATGAGCGTTGTCTTTTGGTGTGAAAATTCAAAAATACAAGATTTTGCAATTTCCAAGAGAATAAGACTAAAATGGTGACACTCAACGTCCATTAAAGATTGAAAATATTTAAAAGTCGAACGCTTAAATGAATCATACATTGTCTCATTAATTACGTTCAGGCAGCCAAATTTGGAGGGTTTTCCTCTCCTAAACCTCCTCTAATTAGCAACTTAATCATTTTCTTGTGAGTGTCATTTTGAAACGTTTTTTGCCCTAATAAGTTATCCCTAGCAAGTCCAGTGTTAAGATTGAAGATATTAAACGGTAATAAGTATTTTATACTTGCAACTACTTCTCATGATACTTCATAGCGGCACAACTTGAAAGGTGCTAGCCCTAGGTGATAACCACCACACATCACAATTCAATAGATAAGGGAAAAAGGGTGCATGATGAATATTTGGAATTCAAGTAGCTCCGAAAAAGGGTTGTCAATAAGTGGATCATTGAGCCTTCAATATATGACCTCTCTCCTCCTTCTCTGCGCTATGTTCTTGGAATTCAAATAGCTCCGAAAAAGGGTTGTCAATAAGTGGATCATTGAGTCTTTACTATATAATTTCTCTCCTCCTTCTCTGCGCTATGTTCTAGAAACATACTGTACAAAATGCGACAAGTGCGAATTCACTTTGGTAGAAACTAGAAGTATGAATGCTACTAATTTTTTAACCTACATACAACCACTTCCTTTTCAATTTTCCAAAAGCTCACTATGCCACTTCGCATGTAGATGATGATCTAAAAATTGAAATGTTTTGTTTCTTGATGTGTAGGTTTGTTTCCTTGAAATACATACTGTACAAAATGCGACAAGTGTGAATTAACTTTGGTAAAAACTAAAAGTATGAATGCTACTAATTATTTAACCTAGGTACAACCACTTCCTTTTCAATTTGCCATAAGTTCACTGTGCCACTTCACATGTAGATGATGATCTAAAAGTTGAAATCATTTCTTTCTTGATGTATAGGCATGTTTCCTTGAAATGAAATCAAGAGCCATGGTAGCAAAGCAAAGCCTCCATCTCTAACCCACATTCTCTCTTATTTGAAGTTGAACAAAATGATAGAAAGGACTTGTCAACCTAACTTTCCCTCAGCATAGTGGGAAGAATGCTGAGTTGTGAAAGGACTCTCACATCATGTGCAACACCTACTCGAAACACTTAACCCAATTGATATTTACATTTGTCAAGCCAAATTGGCATCTACAATGCGTAGCATGATCATATTTACTAGCCAGATCAGTGTGGTCAGGCTTGCACACATCGTCAGGAGGCATTTCAATTAACCAATGGCATCACACCAATTAGGAAACCATTAAGGGACATAGTCACCAATTATATTGGAGAATTGATGATTATCAAAGGGCATAACCACCAATTGTGTAGTGCAATGATGTCTTCTTCTGCATTGGATGCTCTGCCTTATCTTCTTTGGAAAGACCCGAGCAAAACATGAACGGGTTACATTGCCATCGCTAGTAGGTAACAACTAGAACACACCACAATTCAAGAGATGACCGAAAAAGGGTCAACGATGCTGCCAAATCATAGTTTTCCGCTTAGGCGTACGACCAGTCTTGCCTCGCTTTCTTAGTGCAACTGGCTTGTGAGTCGTGCATGCGTGGCCCTCACGGGGCTTTAGCATTTGATCGTTCAGTCAGTCGTTCATTAAGGCGCATAGTTTCCAGTTCAACTAAAGAATTACTGTTTCAAAGTTCTTGGGTAGTTTGGGATCTGAAAACCAGTTTCGTGATGCCATGTAGCGTACCTTCTTCCAAATGTCCTACTGCATATTGAAATGATGAGAGCGGCTGTGTAGGTAGGCTCCGAGTCTCCGACCAGTCTTTCTTGTTAGACCTATCTGTTAAAAACCCTCGGTCTATGATCCTTTGTGGAAGGGCGACACACACATACACGGAGAGCGCGAGAGCGATGGTGAACGTATGCTCGCAGGACTGCATAAAACGTCCGTTTCAACCTTAAACGCTTATTTACATATACCTCTCGCTTCTCACACACACACATGCCACACACACACACAAGAATCAAAAGAGAGGGGGCGGGAGGAAAGTCACAGCGGGCGGATGCATTCGTTCAAACAAATGGTCACAGAGGCAGTTGGATTGCTTGATGATCGCTGGAAATTGGAAGAGGGGAGTGCCAAATGGAGAGGCAGCAGTGGGCGCCCACCCACAACCGCGAGCAGACGATTGCGAGCAGGTTTGTCAATCAATCATACTAGCGTTCCGCGCGGCGGGCAGGCGGCTGTGATATGATCATACACTGTGACAGTGTAGCCTACTTCCCGGGCACGAAGTTGGTGGCGTAGGCCCAGGCGTTGTTGACGGTGGGGTCGGCGAGGTGGTCGGAGAGGTTCTCGATGGGGCCCTTCCCGGTCACGATGGCCTGCACGAAGAAGCCGAACATGGAGAACATGGCCAGCCGCCCGTTCTTCAGCTCCTTCACCTTCAGCTCTGCGAAGGCCTCGGGATCATCGGCCAGGCCCAGCGGGTCGAACTGGCCGCCCGGGTAGATCGGGTCGCTCACCTCGCCCAGGGGCCCTCCCGCCACCCGGTAGCCCTCCACGGCGCCCATCAGGATGACCTGGCAGGCCCAGATGGCCAGGATGGATTGGGCGTGGACGAGGCTGGGGTTGCCCAGGTAGTCCAGGCCGCCCTCCGAGAAGATCTGGGCCCCGGCCTTAAACCACACGGCCTCCCCGAACTTGATGCCGTTCTTGGCCAGCAGCTCCGGAGTGACGCAGCCCAGCGCGCCCAGCATCGCCCACCGCGCGTGGATGACCTCCAGCTCCCTGTTCTTGGCGAACGTCTCCGGGTCCGCCGACAGCCCCGCAGTGTCCCACCCGTAGTCTCCCGGGAACTCTCCCGTCAAGTAGGACGGCGGGCTGCCGGAGAGTGGCCCCAGGTATAGAGGGCGGTCGGGGCCGTACCTGCATTTTCATGCGAGCAAGCAACCATCTTGTTAAGATCGGCGCATATCTAACCGCCAGTACTGTTCCTAAACTTAAATAACAATAAGTTCGCTACAACCGCCTCTTTGATCACGAATTACCAAGCTACTAACTGCCATGGGCGAGCTGTTAATTCTATTCACATGGGATCAGATCGATATTATCTAAACTGATGGGCAACGGCGTACCAAATGCTGCCGCTGCTGCCCTTCTTGGACGCCATCATCTGCACGCGCGCCTCTCCCAGGCCTCCCTGCACCTTGCCCGCTAGCTCATTATAGCCGCTAAGAATGGCGGAGGAGGAATAGGAGAGAGCTGCAGCTGCAGTAGCGGCCGCCATATTTGCTGATGAGCAACTAGAGCTGGGCGCCTACGCTCTGTGCTACACTCTGACTATTAGATCGAGGAGTGGATGGAATACCAAATGTGCTCCTTCCAACTATGTTACCTCCCTCAGCCAGCTCCCTCATTATGTAAATACTCATACGCGCGGGTAAGTCTATGCGGCAAACCAAGATCCCCACGGCCAATCGCCTGCGCCCACCTTGGATAGGCACTCGCATGTTTGATGCTGCCTCACGTGGCCCCCTCCCGCGACCCTGTGCCGGGCCTCTTGGTGGCTGTCGATCGACATGCGCCTTCGCTAGCCCAATGGGATTCCTGAATCCTCGCCTCTCATCCGCTCGTATTTCCGCAGAATCACATTTCACGATACAAAAGAGAATTCTTATCCTTGATTTTGCCTATTCTTATCGTTTCTTTTGGGAAACAAGAGAGGGCAAGTAATGTGAGCCTGGGATTTACAAAAGGAATCAAAAGTGAGGCAAATCTTTAACATAATTAGAATAGGATACTAAATTGGGAAATGCTCTTATCTTAAGATCCTAAATCTAGAGTATGAGGCAAGCCTCTAACACACAGCAAGAAAACTAAATTTAAATTTACTAATATTCTAGATTTGGAGTGTGAGGTAAGCCTCTAACACACAAAGATTGAAATGCAAAATTAAAAAAACTTCTTTGCTAATATTTTAAATCTAGAGTGTAAGGCAATTAGCCTTTAACACACACTAATCAAAGGTAAAAATCAAACAAATATTTTTATCTTAATGTCCCTATCCCAAAGTGTGAGCCAAGCCTCAAACACATTGAAATAAACATGGTTCAAATGCAAAAACCCGAAAACTTGATAGACATCAGAAATAACATAGGCGGAAAAAGGAGTTCTCCTTTACCCCACAAACGTGATACAATGTGCACCCTACTTTCATTTGCCTATTCTATTGCCTTGGGTAAGTTACTCACAAATATATGTGTGTATCACGTGGGTTCAAAATAAGGTATTTCTAAAATACTATTTTTATATATATTTTACATACAGAAGGGTGCATTATAAATGGATTATCTACAGATTGAATAGAAAAGGGTTACGTTTTATTGAAGGAAAATTCACAAATAAGGATATTTATATGTAAGTAGGCCTTGAACGCACGTGATGTATAGAATATACATATAGTAACTTCCTTGAGTTCTATTGCATACCTCGAGTTTCTCGCATGAATGAAAAAAGGTCGATGGACTTCTTTGAATCAACTTCATCGTCCAAGCCCATATTCTTAGGACGGGGTTGAGGTCGCCAATTCATTGTTAACTTAGAATCTTTTGATGTTTCATGCTTTAGATTTTTCTCGCTTAAAGATATGCTTGTGGAAAGCCTTTTTTGCCAAAATAGTTACGAATTGACAAATCTTGTATAGCACAGAGGAGCTTTGGCATATTGACTAAAAGAAGAGGGACTATAGGATCGGAGATAAAGTTTTCTAAACTTTTTTATCTTAATATCCTAATCTTGCAGTGTGACATGAGCCTTAAGAACACACGGAATATGAGATTAAATAAAAAAGTAAATTACAATAAAACTTTTAATCATTATTAATCATATTAAACTTTTAAAAAATAAAAATTACCAGTATATAAAAAAGAAGTTGACTACTCAAAAGACTTGAGGACAAAAAATTTTGATCAAAGAAGTTGAAAATAACTCGAAAAGCTTTTGATTTTATATATATGAGAAAATTTTTATTTTCCACTAGAAATTGTTTGACTGAAGAGCTCTTCGATTGATTGAGAAGCATGCAACATATGTATTAGGCCATTATTCGAGAAACCCTCAAATAATAGCATATTATCTATATGGAAACCATTATTTGGATCAAATAATGCTACCTAGCTCAAAATTCATTGGTACATCTAAGGGACATAAATGTTGATCTCCATCATGTGCCAAAGTACATTGTTGCTGATTGCATTTTTCATAAAATTCTAGTACATGATGTGCATAAGCAATGTCGAGATGATGACTTCAATCCTTATCCAAATGATTGTAATATTTTCTCGAATATTTTCACTACAAGGATATAGGGGTATAGTGATGGGCAGTTGCGACGACGCATTTTAGTGGCGTCACACTTAGATTTAAAAAAAAGTGGGTGAAACCCGAGCACGACATTTTGCCGCAAAGAGCAAAAGAGAGTGTGTATTTGGGAGGGAGAGGGAGAGAAAGAGAGAAAGAGAGAGAAGGAGAGCTTCTCGCCACTGCCATTCGCAAAGAGGACAAAGTGCACGAAGGAACAAGAGCGGCCATCACGAAGAGGAGACGAAGAATCCATCCTCGGGCCTTTGCAGTGAGTACATTGCCCCCTCTTGGTTTTTTCATGTTCTTTCTGCTTTTCTTTTGTTTTTTTTTTGTTGAGAATAAGGTACTTGAAGTTGAAAGAGTGAAAATGAGAGAAGGAGAAGAAAAAAGGAAAATAAAGAGAGCACGAGAGAGAGAGAATAAACATGAAAGATAACAAAGAATGTAAGAAAGAGAGAGAGGGAGGGAGGGAGGAGAATGAGTGAGAAAACACAAGGGGGTGAAGAGAAACAAAGAGAGGGTTTGTCGCGAAGAGGAGACGAACAATCCATCCTTCTCTTGGTTTGTTCTTGTTATTTCTTCTCTTTGTTTGTTTGTTTTTTTTAAAGGATGAGGTCCATTGAGGGAGAAAGAGAGAAAATGAGAGAGAGAGAATAAGAAATGAAAAGAGAGAGAGAGATAGAGAGACATTTGTATAGTTTAGGGATATAGATTTAAAAATTTATCTATTAGTTAGTAAGTTTAGTTAGATACTTTGCTTTAAATTGTCTAGATTACTAATTAATTAAGAGAGAGAGAGAGAGAGAGAGAGAGAGAGAGAGAGAGAGAGGTTTGTTCTTGTTATTTCTTCTCTTTGTTTGTTTGTTTTTTTAGGATGAAATGCACTGAGGGAGAAAGAGAGAAAATGAGAGAGAGAGAGAGAGAGAGAGAGAGAGAGAGAGAGAGAGAGAGAGAGAAGAAATGAAAATAGACAGAGACAGAGACAGAGAGATAGAGAGAGATTTGTATAGTTTAGGGATATAGATTTAAAAATTATCTATTAGTTAGTATGTTTAGTTAGATACTTTGCTTTAAATTGTTTAGATTACTGATCAATTAAGAGAGAGAGAGGTTTGTATTGTTTAAATTATTATCTATTTAAATAATTGATTAGTAAGTTAGTAGGTTTGTTCACCATTAGTAAGTTTAGATTTATAGATTTCTAGCCATGATTTCTAGCTGATTTAAAGAGAGAGAGAGAGAGAGGAGAATGAGTGAGAAAACATGAGGGGGTGATAGATTTATAGATTTATTTACTAATTAATTAGTTTAGTTAGATACTTTGCTTTAAATTTTTTAGATTCTTGGTCAATGATTGAGAGAGAGAGAGAGAGAGAGAGAGAGAGAGAGAGAGAGGAGAATGAGTGAGAAAACATGAGGGGGTGATAGATTTATAGTTTTATTTCCTAATTAATTAGTTTAATTAGATACTTTGCTTTAAATTTTTTAGATTCTTGATCAATGATTAAGAGAGAGAGAGAGAGAGAGAGAGAGAGAGAGAGAGAGAGAGAGAGAGATTTGTATTGTTTAAATTGTTATCTATTTAAATAATTGATTAGTAAGTTAGTAAGTTTGTTTATAAATAGTAAGTTTATGTTTATAGATTTCTAGCCATGATTTTAAGCTGATTTAAAGAGAGAGAGAGAGAGAGAGAGAGAGAGAGAGAGGGAGAGTGGAGAATGAGTGAGAAAACACGAGGGGTGGGAGAGAAACAAAAAGAGGGTTTGTTGCAAAGAGGAGACAAACAATCCATTCTCCTCTTGATTTGTTCTTGTTCTTTCTTCATAAAACCAAGAGAGAGGGTGAAAAATAATTCATCCCCCTCTTTCATGAGAGAGAGAGAGAGAGAGAGAGAAGAATGAGAGAAAACAAGAGGGGGTGGAGAGAAACAAGGAGAAGGGCAATAAAGAGAGAGAGAGAGAGAGAGAGAGAGAGAGAGAGAGAGAGAGAGAGAAGGGGGAGAGAACATAAAATGAAGAGTACAAAGAAAGGGGGAGAAAACCAAGACTTTAGTTGATGTTAAATTTTTTGAGTTACGAGAGAAGAAATCCATTCTCAAACAAATTAAGAAAGAAAAAGAGAATGAGAACAAAAACCAATTGTTTGTTGTAACATAGATAAAATGGAAAACGATAATGGTCGTGATGCTCAAGATTGTGAGGCGTATCTTTATCAGCATGTCCCGTGTCCTTGCTCTCAATGCAAGCTGGCAATCAGACAAAAGTGTCGTTTGTCTATAGAACATGTACAACACTTCGACGGGTTTCAATCAGAGATCATTGATCAAGCGATCTCAGACTTTGAGCAAACAATAACAAAAATGTATATCGATCATGCCTTATATTATTTTTGCAGACTAATTGAATATCATATACAAAAACATTAGACATGATCATAATATTTATACAGGGAGGTGATGTCTCATCCCAAGGAGAAATGCACCTATTGCGGCCAGTTAGAAGAGTTTGTGGGCATGTAATGGATGGAGTGCCTGAGCCAATCCACCACTTGGAAGGCATGACCCAATATATGCCATCAATACCAGAGGAGACAAGTAGCCTTTTAGACTTTCCTACAATCTTGGAGCTTGAGATGGAGGCAATGATCGATGCATTGATACCCATGGATGTCGATACATTTGATCCGCTAAGAGAGGAAGCATCCATACCATTATATGATGGGTGTCGAGTATCTCGCTTGAAGATGTTTCTTGCACTCCTAAGTATGAAAGTAAAATATGGGTGGAGCGATATGAGTGTGACCGAGTTGTTCAGGTACCTTCTATGTACGCTTTGTTGATTTCTTTTTAGCACCATTATAAAAAACAATTGTACTTTTTCAAGGTGTTTTATGATTTCTTTTCAAGTTGCTAAAGTATCATATATTGATATTTAGAAATACCATGCCTAAGTCTCGTGATGATGTGCGACATATTTTACGAAAGCTTGGCATGGACTACAATAGCATCCATGCATGTGTCAACAATTGCGTGATGTTTCGAGGAGAGTACGAGACTATGGAGATATGTCCAAAGTTTGGTGCTCACAAGTATCGACAGGATTTTCAAGGGCAAACTATCCCTTAGAAAGTACTTAGATACTTTTTACTTATCCCTTGCATACGTCAGATGTTTCGTATGTCAGGCATGGTGAGCTTGACAATGTGGCATGCGCAGAATAGATCCATAGATGGAGTTCAACGAATTCACGCACATGGAGCCACATTGACTATGTCTTTTCAGGCTTTGCACGAGAGCCATGGAATCTTTGCCTCGGTCTTGCTATGGAGGCGTGAATTCATTTGGTCTTTGCTCAACTTCTTACAGTGTGTGGCCTATAGTCCTTGTTAACTACAATATCCCGCCATGGCTTTCTATGAAGAAAGGACACTGGATCCTTAGCTTTCTCGTTTCTAGCTGCTATAAAGTCAGGAATATGGACATCTATCTCCGTCCACTGGTCAATGAGCTTAAGATTTTGTGGGAGGAGGGGGTCGTTGTGGAAGTTATGAGCAAGCACGATGGTTGACAATCCACCAATATACGAGCCATTCTCATGTGGCCATGCATGACTTTCCAGGATTCGGGGAGTGCTCAGGTAAGTAGGCTTCCATTCTCATTGATTACCTAATCTATCATAGCTCATTCAAGTTTATATTCACTAAATGGAGGTATTGGGATAGGTTTGGTTACCTCAAGTTATCATGCATGTCCCTTGTGCAGTTAGACTCCCGAAGGTCATGAACCATGAAGAAGATGGTATATCAAGGACATGCCTCTTTCTTGCCGGAGGGTCATGAACTGAGGGAAGATTTTCTTAGATGACCTCTAGCACGAATGAATGCCCAAAGTTGGTGTTGAAAATGGTTCACATGAAGTCGCATCCAAACAAAATGTGATGGTTCTCAATTTTCTATGATTTTCTTGTATGTAATTTTGAACAAGTGACGGAAAGATAGGAGGGCAAGAATTCTTTGAGAATGAGGTGGACTCATTCTTTTGTGGTGGCATGCCTATCGACCTTTCAATCTATGCGGAGTTGTGCTAGGGCCCAACAACCTATTGGGATATGGAGAAAACCCAATAAGCTTAAAACCCTAGAAAATCGACTATATATGTAAAGGAGCTCGACTGCATTTCTTATTGGCAAATCTCTATTCTAGTCCAGATCTTAACAAAATTTGGCATTACCTATAGCTAATGGAGATCAAGGTGTGATGAGTCCACCTATGACAAATCTAATGCAAGAGGAGGCATCATGTAGAATATACCTATGCTACCATCCCCTCCTAATGCTACTATGCCAATGGCTAGCCAAATGGGTCCCTTAAATAGTGGAAGCCAAATGATGAATCGGCTAAGCCATTGGGATGCCAAGCGGATGAATACGATTATGAGTCTAGTGCATCAAATGTTCTTGGTGAAGTCAAGAACATGATGAAGCATTATACTGACATGATAACTGAATAATACAAACAAATAGCCGTAGATGTAAACTTCCTGAAGAAGTAGCAAAACTTAATAGGAAGTTGATGCCCTAAAGAGGGTGGTCCATCAAGATTTAGTTGTAAGTGGTGTGATCCTCAGCACCTCCCATGGAATTACCCTCATGTGAAGTGCGATATATGTATCTTATGTATTTTTTGACTCATATGTTCATAGTCCCCGATCGATATTCCAGCTCTTTTATAAATTGAAGTTCCAAGGTGGCAAGAATGTGTATCCAATCCTACTTATTATCATGAGAGGAAATACGAGAGTTGATTTTAAAGCGCAAAAGTGGCCTCGGAGTTGTAAAAGTATGTGGTGCTTTTGGGAGAAAATGTGTCGATCACAAATTGAGGAGCTATAGTTTTTATAGGTACATTTCAACGTTGAGAATCCAACACAAGTATCCATTTATCGATTGGAGTTTGTTTGATGCTCCATTTAATGGCCGCAAGGTTTGGTGTTATAAAGCAACTACATGATTCAAAAGCAAGAAATCCATCCACTGAATATTTGACATGTTGCATTAGGTATTTTAATTAACTTCTATACTTGAGGTGATAAGTGCTCAACATGTAGGGAAGAAACTAAGTGTGAATGCTTTAAACAATATAAGTGGAGTGGCACATGGCCACATATTTAAAGACACTAAAGTGCAAGTATAACATATCAAAAGGTGTAGCTTCTAAGAGTTCTTGCATTTACTATATGGCCATGGCCAATGAGCGCAATGCTACTTGTTCGAATAAGGTGCCTAATAGATATACCAAAGATTCATACTTTCAAGCCATTCTAGATATCTCTTTATCAAATGTCCACGTGTGCACATTCCATGCTTTGTGTAGAATAGTAGAGAATATTGTGTACCTCTACATTGGATTTGCATGGAAACTAAAACCCAAAAAGGCCAAGATTGATGCTATTAGGGCTATCGAGAAGGTTCTGTTAGACATTGTTCTCCACAGGGAATGTTGTGACCAAAGCATATCCTTGAAGATCGAAAAACAGGAATAATGTTCCTAGAAAGCCCTTAATAGTTGGAGTTAAGGCTAGAAGGTTTTTGGACTTCCATGGCAAGCCCAAAACCTTCCATGGAAAGCTTGGAAAAAGGAACTTTGCAATAGGTTCTTCTTGCATACATTGTAACCAATGGAAAGTATTACACAACATAGTCAAAGACCATGAGGATGATAGAAGAGAAAGAAGCAGAAAGGCTGAAGTCAGAGAGGCATTAGACACATTTCCATGTATTATGATGAAATATCTTGGTTGAAGAAGAATCTCCTAGGCTTGAAGAAGATCCTCAACAAATTCAAAACCTCCATGAAGGTAGCCTGGGAAGTAGATAATCTCACATACTATATAGTAAGGAACATCATATTTGGTTTCTTTTCCCTAAACTTACTTCTTACCTCTTAACTATTGAGATTCAAGCTCATTCATTATAAGACAATTGTAGGCTATCTGTCTGTTAGATCTTATTTGTCATGTGTGGTACAATTAGTGAGTCGATCTTGCTCAACTATAGTTAGTATGTGGTCAGTTTACCGACCTACTCTTTTTCATTGTATTTGGTGACTTAGTGGTCATATTTTGTGATAATGGAAAAAGGAAGAACATGAGGGTACACTGTCCTCAATTGACTGTGGCTCTATCCTTTGTCTATCTCTCTCTCACGCTTTGAATATGGTATCAAAGCAAGACATTGGAGCTTCTCGATCATTCCTTGCTACGATTTCTCAGTCATCACCATTGGAGTTCTACATCAAAGTAAAATTCAGCCATCACGAGGTCACCTCATCTCCATCTTGTTCCATGTGTTCATAGCCATTCTGGAGTATCTTCTCTATCAGTTTACTTTATCCCTTCTCCTATAGCCATTAGAGAAACACGTTAAGAAATACCCTGTAATAGCTTGTTTTTTTGTAGAAGTCATATCTTGATGCATAAAAGGATTTTGGAGAAACAATCTGTCATCCCTAGCCGTTTTAATGTGGTCTAAAACTTTGCATAAGAAAGTTTTTTCAAATTCTGCATGGATTTTGAGATATTCAAGATCTATGTAGACTAGCTATTTACTCTAGCAGGCAGCACTCTCATTTTGGCTTGAGATGTCAGTAGAATGTTTAATTTTTAGGAATAAGAAATGATATCTAGAAAATAAAAAATTATATTTTTATCGTAATGGTAGCTCTCTCCTTATTGGTTCAAAAGATTTCTCTCTTTGAAACTAAAAGGCCCAAACATGAGCCTAAATCTCCCCTAATGCATTTAATCTAAGGAAACAAATCAAGTTTGGGCACCATGGAAAGGATCATGCATACATATGTTTTATGTGTTTGCAAAAATGATGATCTAGTGCCACATCAAGTTAATTTTTTCCCAAAAAATGTTTTTTTTAAAAACTAAGAAAGGTTTTATTTATCTCAAAAAGTATCCAATCATATTTCAAGTTGAAATAACAATGTTTAATATTTTATTTTGCATTAAAAATCTTGCAAATTAGTTTACTTTTTAAAACTCCATATATGCAATGTGTGAGATTCTCTAAAAAAACTACATAACCACTTTATGCCAATGTTTTATTTATTTTAAAAAGTATCCAATCATATCACAAGTTGACATATTGAGCTTAAGAATGCTTATGGATGGTGAACATTGATGTATTGGAGCTCATGGATGATGTTTTGCTACTCTACCTCATCATTTGAGGACTGAAGATATTGATTTATGCTTGACAATGACTGTAGATTTATTCTTTAATTGCTCCTTGGATGTGGGCACATTGGATGTGTATGCTATTTGGGTCATACATGCTTTGGATGCTTCCATACTGCAATGTTTAATGATGCCTTAAAATTTACTTGAGCTTAGATATTGATCTTGAAGCCTCTACAAAATTGTTTCTGCTCGGCATTTATATGCCATGTTTGATTATTTGAATCTCAGTGATTTTACAACAATAAATAGGGTAGCCATTATTGAAAGTTGAATACTCTGCAAGAGCACACACTTAGCATTTGATGCCTCTTATAGTTAGTGATATGTATAAGACTATGTCTCAGCATCTACATTGATACATATGAATCGCAAATGCATTCAAACCAAACTAGTAAAGATTTTGCATCATGAGGTGGAGCTATTGAAAAGGGTTTGAAATGCATTGGGTTTATGTCATTTTGGGAAGTAAATGCATGTTGATTGTGAGCAATGATTAAAGTACAGCAAGTCTACTTGACTTTACAGGTCTTGAGCAGTTGATGTCTATTGAATTCTTTCTTGTGGAATATTTGCACCTGCAATAAGTGAGCTTAGCAAACGATGACAAGCTCTTGCAGATTGTTTGAAGGCATTGCTACTACCTAAGTGGAAAAATTATAACGTGTCCACTTGTCCGCTTGTGGGACATGTCTTAGCAGCCCATTGGGAGGAGTGTCTAGAAGGCTCCGCCTGGCATTCGTATGGAATGACATAGGGTTTGCGATCTAGGTCTTCTCGAGTCTGCCCCGAGCAGAAGTGTCTAGCCGTTTCCACTTAGGATCAACCTGAGGTCAGGGTTCCTTTCCTATCAGCAAAATCTCTAGGAAGGAGCTAGCGTCGAGCTCCAGATGTACCACTTTGCATAGGAACCACAGAGTCAAAGCGGATTCATGCTGCACTTGGTTCATGGAGAATGGAAAACGAGAGGGATACGAAGGTCAACCTCTCTGCCATACGGTCTAGTCCCATTCATTTCCCCTAAAACAGAATAAACCCGAAATTCTACATCTACTATCTTATTATCTCATCATTTGAGAAAAGTTCCCAGCTAATCGGGACCACTCTTCCATAGGATGTTGGACCTAAGTCACATGCCCACTGCACTTTCCTCAGTTTGCTTTAGTTATCTAATTACCTAACACATTACGTTTCGACATGCAAAATCAACTTCCTTAATTAAACAAATTAATCATGGGTTCCTTCACGTAATTAGGCACTGACACAAAAACAATGCCAAGCAAGTTTATTTTTCTCCAACAACTGCTCTTTATTTATAAAAATCCTCGAATACATCAAATATCACTCCCGAAGGCTATCCCAGCAATCTACAAGATTGTTGCTCCAAGTTCCACCCGTTGACTAGTACATGGGCCTTGAGATCCCATCTCGAGTCACGTCGGTCCCTTGTGCGGGATCCGAAGGCAAGGGATTTATAGCCAAAGCCTCCCTTGGCACCCAAGCATCCTCCCGCTCCAAGCAGCACCCACGGAGAGACCTCCTGCAGTGGGTTAGGTCCATATACCCGGCATGGCTAACAACCCCCTTGGATAGGGCCAGGCAGATAGTCGAAGGTAACTGTTTCTGCCTCTCCCTCCAGGCTTTCAACCTGAAGCATTAAGTGTTTTCCTTGAATTAGTTCCTTGAGCAAAGAGATCAAATAATGTACCTAAGTACAAGCACGAACATTTCGGAGGTCGTTTGTACGACCGACTGCTAAGGTGGGACTCCTTTTTTCCCGGATGCTCCCAGCATCAGATCTTGGGTCTTTTCGCGACTTGGCGAGATCCCAATACTTTCAAACAAGATAGGCAAGCAAATGGTCTTGGTAAGTTGACTTATACTTGCCCTTTTCCCTTGGGTTTTACCTTAGGGTATCTTAGTCCCTAACTCAAGCATTAGCTGGTCAGTCAAGGCAACGGACATGCCTTATTCACAACCCAACCAAGGGTCTTTTAATCTCTAATTCCAACCAAGCTCAGTTAACACACATGGCAACACATGATTCTTCGTTTAGACTTTTCAAAATGTAGTTTAGATGCATGTGATCCTTCCAATTCTCTTAGTGCGGTTCTATGCAAGATTTTCCAATCAGCCTTAACCATCGTGCACATGGTGCGTTTTAGTATAGTTGTACCTCCTAAATGACCTTTCTCTCTTTTTATTTCCAGCAATGAGTACTTATTTCTAATGCACCGGATCACAAGTGACTTGCGTATATGAAAGTCTAGGGTTTTATCTAACGATGCCAGTGCATCTCATGAACAAAAATTAACATTTCATGTGTTTCTTTTAACCATAATTGTGAAACGTAAATTCTAAATGACTATTCATGCACTGAACTGGTTAAAAAGCTATCATTTTATGTGAAGTAAGGTGATAACCTTATCATTTTATGTGAATTCCAAACTCTTCCGTTTCGCACATGTAACTTAGTTCTCAGAGTAAAAAAACCCCTAAGACTTGTTCTTGTTCCATGCATGTCATCAATCCTTTCATCCCTTCCACGAGAAATAATTCCTAATTAATTTTAAATCTTAGAACTAGGGCTTGATTCGTATGTGCGGCGTTGGTTGCTCCACTCGCCTCTCCAACATTACCGGTAGCTTGGGCGCCTATGGTTCCCGCGACTTTCTTCTTAGGAGCCATTCGCCTCACGGAGATTGGGCAGTGCAGACCTTAACGATTTTGGGTTGACATGTTCGGGTGGGAAAGACCGCTGGATGGGGTTCGTTGCTGAGAGAGTGGTTTGGGTGACTTGTTGCGGTTACTCTCTTTCTATCTCTTCTTCTTCTTTTTCTCCTCTCCTCCTTCTTTCTCTCTCTCTCTCTTCTTCTTCTTTTTTCTTACTCTCCTACTCTCTCTCCCTCTCCTTCTCTTCTTCTCCTTCTCTTCTTCTCCTTCTCTCTTATTCCTCTACTCTCTCTCTCTCCTTCTCCTTGTCCCACTTCTTTTCTCCTCCTTCCCTCTCTTTCTCTTCTTCTTCTCTTCTTCTACTACTTCTCTCCTCTCTCCCTCTCCCTCTTCTTCTTCTTCTTCTACCTCTCTCCTTCTCTTCTTCTCCTTCTACTTCTCTCCCCTTCTTCTCTTCTCTTTCTCACTCCTTCTTATCCTCTCCTCCTTCTCTCCTTCCCCTTCTCTCCCTCTTCTTCTCTTCTCTCTTCCACTTCTTCTTTTCTCCCCTTCTCCTTCTCTCCCTCTTCTTCACTCTCCCACTCCTTTTCCTCTCTCCTCCTTCTCTCCCTCTTCTTTTCTCTCCTCACTCCTTCGTCTTCTATCTCTTCACTCCTCTCCCACTACTTCCCTTTTCTCTCCCACTCCTTCGTCTTCTCTCCTTCTCCTTCTCTCTCCCTCTTCCTCCTCTTCTCTCTCTCCCTCCTTCTTTCTCTTCTCTCCTTCTCCTTCTCTCCCTCTTCTTCCCTTCTCTTCCCCACTCCCTCTTCTTCCCTCTCCTTACTCCTTCTCTCCCACTACTTCCCTTCTCTCTCCCACTCCTTCTCTCCTTCTCCTTCTCCCTGCCTCTCCCTCTTCCACTGTTCACTCTACTTCTTTCCTACTCCTTCTCTTCTTCTCCTTCTCTCCCTCTACTTCCCTTCTTCTTACTCTTCCTCACGGGGCCTCGTGTAACTGGTGATCAGAGGGGGGTGGTTATGGTTGTGGCCCAGGGTCCGTTTTAGTAGCACGGCGGTGATCAGAGGGGGGGTTATGGTCGTGGACCAGGGCCCATTTAGTAGCATGGCGGGTGATTGGGGGGTGGTTATGGTCATGGCCGAGTGCCCGTTTTAGTAGCACGGCGGTGATCAGAGGGGGGTGGTTATGGTCGTGGCCTAGGGCTCGTTCAGCAGCACAGCGGGGGAAAAGAGCCCCAGGGGAGGAGTGTGCTGCGCCTGACAGTGGAGGTGGCTACGGCCGAGAGCCCCAGCAGGGGGAAAACTGCAATCACTGCGGATGGAGGGAGATAACCTTCACGTAGGCCCAAGGCCCTTCACAACTACTGACAGGGGGAAGGTGGCAACGTATGGATGGCATAACCTCCTGTTTTCTACCTAGGGAGGGGAGAAGGCTCCCCTTATATAGGGGAGGGGAGGAGGTAGGTGGTATGGCCACCCCTCCCACCTACAGATTGCATGCCTTGCCCCCATCATCCACCACTCCCACTCTCTCTCCCCCTCCCCCGACGTGCTGTCGGCGGGGAGAGAGGGGGGAGTAAAAAATTTTGTACTAAAGGTAATAGTTTTTTTTTGCCCCTCTTTTTTAAAATTACCGGGGGGGTCCTATGGGATTTTACATCCTCTCCCCCTTAGAGGAATCGAGATGTCCTCATCTCGAGAGGACCTAGGGGTATTGTTGGTTGAGAGTATCTTCAGCTATCCAGGTGGCATCCTCTTCGGGATAATCTTTCCACTGGACGAGGTATTCTCTCAAGGTCCTTGACCTCAACTGCCTCTCCCTGACATCTAGGACTCTATCAGGCCGTAGCTAAGGACTCCTTGGCTAGGCATTACAATTTGCTGATCATCAAGTACATGATTCACATTAGGTAGATACTTTTTCAATAGGCTAACATGGAATACATTATGAACCTTTAGGGTTGCGGGCAGCTGTAGTCTGTAATCATTAGGTCCTTCGTTACAACTAATGACTATCATTACAAAGTCGAGATTATTGAAGTACACCTTCGATTATGCATGAAAAGATTAAATCGCATGTCGCATTATTAGACAAATCTTTCTTCGTAATGATTCATTAAGAAAGTTGCTAACAACTGTAGGAATTTGCTAAGCATGGAAATGATTCTAGAGTTGCATGAAGTAGGTTAACTCTAGTCAATTGGCATAAATCTCATTCAACTATGTAGTAGATAGGAAAGGTTGCATAATGCTCAATCAGCGTACGAATATTTCATTCAGAAATGAAGTTAGGGAAAGGTTGCATGGTTCGTTTTAACATAAAACCCTAAAAGCTTGGTGGCATGAATCGTGAATGCATGTTCTAGTAGGATCAATGGAAATTATGCAGTAACTTAACATACGCTGCGATCTTAACCAGAAAAGTTAGGGTTTGTAAATCTAATCATACGTAGAGCAACGACTCGTGTGCTTACGAGAATTGTATCGTAATGCAGTTAGTTTTCCCCTCTTCATCAAGACAATATCTTTAGGAATAGACAAGTAAATTGTTTTACCCTAAACACCTAAACCGCAAAGGATTCTCTTAGGATGGTTAAATCGATGCAATATACTCTAAGCGCTAACTAGGGTTTAGCATGTTAAGGACTTGACCTAGTCGCATTTATTGCCAAGTCAAAACTCTTATATCCTAAAGTCTTGTCCACATTCATGGAATGTAGGGACAATAGGACGTACTTGCAAGAAATGAATTAGGGTTTCTACCCTAAGGATCGCTCGTTAAAAAGATGAAACTCGGATTGAGTTGGAACCCTAGGACCGATGATGTTAGCCTAGTGCAATCGGACATGAATTGGATATGAAGACACCCTAAACCCTATTTCTTATCTAATCATGATTCCATGATTAAGAAGATGCCGTTCGATGGGTGAAATAGTCCCATGGATTAGATGCAACACTTGTGCAACAAGTTGCAGAGTCATATGATCTTGTGGTTTGATCACAAGAGAATGGTCAATTTCTCGGAATGAGATTGGCAGATTCTTGCGCAAGTTTATCTTGCAAGAGGATGAGTAGTCATCCTGATATAGCACCTTTCTTGGGAAAAGTGACCAAGATAAGGGAATTAGATATTTGCTTGGAAGCAAAGGAACAATCAATAATTTGGAGGAACATATTTACTGTTAATAGAACTTAAGGTATTGGTTAAGTTAGGTTAATAGGGTACGGCCCTAACCCAAGGACATACGGGCTAACAAACAAACCCTTGAGGATCTTGCAGAGTCACAATTGATCACGGATCGAATGTTGAATGCACTTGGAGAGAAGGATTCACTCCTTAGCAATTGACCAAATAACGACCACTGGAAATGATTGTGCTTGTATAAGTTTAAGGAGCACCATTTGCTTTGTTTGCTCAATGAACTAAAGGATGAAAAGATATCTAATGCTTCAAGTTGAAGGCTTGAAGGGAGAGGCAGTCTCAGTTACCTTCGACCGTGTGCCTGACCCTAACCAAGGGGGTTGTTAGCCGCGCTGGGAAGGTGAACTGAACCCACCGCGAGAGGTCTCTCCGTTGAGCACTACTTGGAGCAGGACGCTTGGGTGCAAGGGGGGCTTTGGCTGTAAATCCCTCGCCTTTCGGACCCTGCACAAGAGGCCAATGTGACTCGGGATTGGATCTCAAGCCCGCATACTATGGGCAGAATCTTGGATTAGTAATCCCTGTGGATTGCTGGATAGCCTTCGGGCAGATTATGGATAAGCCTACAGGCTGGACTTTATAAATGTATTCCAAAGATAAATATGATAACCTGTTGAAAATGAACTTGTTTGACACTGCTTTTCTATGTCAAATGCTAAGATTACGTGAAGGAACCGGTGTCTAACGGCGGGCTAATTAAGGAAGCTGCTTGATGCATGTCCAACTAAATGTGGTAGGCAATTAAACAACTAAAACAACCTGAGGAAAGTGCGGTGGATGTGGCCATGGGTCCATCCTACGGATGGGTGGTCTCAGTTGGCCGAAAACTTTTCTCAGTCATAATAGACAGCAAGGGGATATTCTCAGAGGGAATGAATAACAAGGGTGCTGACCTAGAGTTTAGGTTGCAATAATCCCAATTTACATTATTTTAGGGAAACGAAATGGGACTATGCCTTATGGAAGAGAGGTCGAGCTTTGCATCCCTCTCATTTTTCATTCTCCTTGAACCAAGTGTAGCATGAATCCGCTTCGACCCCAGCATTTCTGTGTAAAGTAGTTTACTTGGGGTTCGACGCTAGTTGTCGTTTAGGAAATGACCATTAGGGGAAACTCTGATTCAGGTCGGTCCTAAGTGGGAACGGCTAGAATTCTTTTGCTACGTGGCAGATGCGGAAAGTCCTAGATCGCAAACCCCGTAACATTCCATGGGAGTGCCGGGCGAAGCTTTCTAGATCTCCTTTTCGATGGACTACTAAAACGTGTCCTGAAGGGAACAAGTGGACACGTTATAGTTGGTATCAGAGCGAACCAACGAAGGATTTTTTTAAAAAGAAATCTTAATAAAAAGAAGTAAAGCAAATGTTGCTGTTTAAAACATTTCCTTACTTTTGATGCTGTCTTGCAGAATTTTGAAGCATGGAACAGGTTCTTAGTGTTCCGAGTCATGTTTATGACCACAATGGATTCCCCGGATTATCAACAAAGGATCGATATGATGAACATCTTAGACCATATTTATAATCCATTGCCTTTGTACATAGAACGGAGATGGACGGGTGACTCAGGAATGTACTACATAGCTGCCTACCGGTTTGCATACCTTCGAACCAACCTTAAGAGGATCAAGTGGTTGGAAGACCTGAAGATCGTAAAGCTGTTCTTTTTTGTGGAAGCTCACGTAAACTCAACTTTACATATTCAAGGTCGGAGGGTTGAGCTGAACTCATATGTATACGAGGAAGTGACCCGCATAATTCCTGCCAACAAGATCAAGGCGTTAGGACGCTATGAGAAGAATGGGTTTCAAAGGAAAGGATACCCTAATCTTCTGATGACTTACCGATTCCTGAAGATCCATGACCCGAAACCATACTATTATCCAGTTCCCGTAGATAAATGTAATACAACATTATTCTCCCTGAACTAAATGTAATAGTTGCTTTGCCATCCCACGAAATATTGTACTCCGAAAGGGCTAGACCCATATAAATGGAATAAGACTTCTTTTTATCAATGTCTGTTTTGTCTATGAGAATTGATAAAAAGTTAAGTGGCTAGATTTCTTGGTTGATAGCTAAATTGGGTATGAAATATAAACGATTAGCGAGTTATAACGTTAAGAAACCTCTATCTAGGCACAACCCCAGGTACAAATTCCCAGTTCGCCTCCTACATCAAGTATTGCCGTGATCCAGGAGAAGAAGTTTCTTCTCAAGCAGATCAATCCGCTAGAATTTGATGGGAAAGGTAGGACCGTCCAAGCGGATGCTGAGATTTGGATAGAGTCCATGGAAGATTACTTTGAAGCAGCTGGTACTGCACCCGCCAACCAGGCTATGCTCACCAAGCTGAAGCTCACCGGCAAATCCAAGCTTTGGTGGAAGCAATGGTGCAGAGATCAAGGGATCGCGGAAGGATCTGTTACCTGGGAAAAGGTGAAGAAAGCTGTGCAAGGAAGATATTTACCACCTGCGTATCGCACGCAGAAAATGAATGAGTTCTATGAGCTGAAACAGCTAGGACACACTCTTGACGCATACTACTCAAAATTCGTTTCATTTCTGAAGTATGCGCCACAGATGGACATGACACAGTAGGTGTCGAAAATTTGTGCTGGTTTAAATCCTCCAGTGAATACCTGCATCGAATCTATGCACCCAACAGATCTACAGGATGCACTCATTTGAGCTGCGCCCATAATTCAGGAGGTGCAAGCTAGGCCAAGAAGTAACAAAACTTGGTCTTATAATGATCAGAACAGAGGATCATATAGGCCCCAAGTGAAGAGAATTCAAGGTCAAAACCAGGGGCAAAGAAAGGGAGCAAGGACTAATAATTTCAACAACTTTGTCCCTATCCAAAGCAATGGTGGAAACCTCCGTTGTTTCCACTGCAACGAGCCCAGTCATTTCAAGAGGCAATGTCTCAAGCTTGGCGAAGGACATCGTCAAGTACCTTTCCAAGGAACCGGCCATGGCCAGGGAGTCGCTACTTGAGGTAGAGGAAGAACCGCATGTGTTGCCAACAGGGAAATGTGCGAAGAAGAAGATCTGACCATGGAAGCAGAGTTTGAAAGGGAAACAGTCCATGCCGCTCTTCACAAGAAAGGCTCGAATTGCTAGCTTTCGGTGATTCAGACACCATCGGACTATCAAGGTAAAGGTTTCAAGACCTTGATTGATTGTGGCAGTACACATTCCTTTATCTCACTAGTTTGTGCAAGAAGATTAGGAATAGCCACAGTAGAAGCACCCACCTTGTTTGTGGAATTAGCAAATGGGCCTGAGGTCACTTGTACCAGGCAAAGTACTAAGGTGGAAGGGAAAGATGACTTCGGTCAAATTCAGAGTCATGAACCTAGGTATCCATGAGTGTTTACTCGGAATGGATTGGCTTAAACCTAATGACGCCCACATTCATTGTGGAATGGACCAAATTTCATTTCGAAACTCTGAAGGGGAATTGGTCACAACTCAAGGAGAGGCTGGAAAGCCGAAAATTCAGTTGGCCAAAGCATCTTGGATTATAAAGGGAGCTAGAAAGGGACTACCTATCTACTTGATTAAGCTCAATAAGTTAGATCAGAAGCAGGAGTCTAGTGAAGAACCTTCACGGCTAAAGGAGTACACGGACATATTTCCTGAAGAGTTGACAGAACTCCCGCCTCAAAGAGAAGTGGATCATGAGATCAAGCGAGTGCCAGGAGCTGCGCCAATTGCAAAGAGACCCTATAGAATGTCCATCCTGGAAGCAATTGAGCTGAATGAACAACTCAAGCAACTGCTAGATCAGGGCTACATCCGTCCTAGCAGTTCACCATGGGGAGCTCCAGTACTGTTCCAAAAAAAGAAAGATGAAACACTTCGACTATGTATTGATTACAGAGGGTTGAATCAATCAACTGTTAAGAACAATTACCCTATTCCTAGAATAGATGAGCTTCTTGATCGACTTCAGGGTGCGAAGATTTTCTCCAAGATTGATCTCAGGTCTGGTTACTATCAGACCTGAGATCTTAGGTCTGGTTACTATCAAATAAGGATCAATGAAGAAGATATCCCAAAGACGGCCTTCAACACAAGATATGGACACTTTGAGTTCCTAGTTATGTCATTCGGGCTCATAAATGCACTTTCCACCTTCAATAGGCTAATGCAAGATATCTTTAGGCCATATCTTGATGACATCATACTCGTCTTCTTCAACAACACTTTAGTCTATTCTAAATAGGAAGAAGATCATGAACCCCAACTTTGGATTGTCCTTGAGACAATGAGGTCACACAAGCTCTATGCTAAGATGAAGAAGTGTGCATTCTTTAAGCATCATATTGAATATCTGGGATTCATCGTATCAGTGGAAGGAATCTTAGTGGATTCAACCAAAGTCGAGATGTTCTAGAATGGCCAATACCAACAATTGTCAAAGAAATATGCAGTTTTCTTGGATTGACAGGATGGTATAGGGTCTTCATAAAAAACTATGCTTTGATTGCAGCACTTCTGACAGATTTATTGAAGAAGCAAACATCCATTGCATGGTCAACTGTGCCGAACAATCTAGCTTTGATAGATTAAAGCAAATTTTGGTATCAATACCTATACTGAAACTCTCGGACCTTAGTAAGGAGTTCAAGGTATAACTGATGCTAGCACGCTTGCTTTAGGATGTGTGCTCATGCAAGAAGGTCACCCTGTAGCATACTCTTCAAGGAAACTGAAGAGCCATGAGAAGAATTATGCTACCCATGATCTAGAATTGTTAGCTGTCATCCATGCTCTAAAGCTTTGGAGACACTACCTGTTGGGTAACAAGTTTACTCTAGTGACTGATCATAAAAGTCTCAAGTGGATCTTTACCCAGAACGAGCTCAACATGAGGCAACGTCAGTGGATTGAAGTGCTAGAGGAGTATGATTTTGAAATCAAATACCAACCTGGAAAGGAGAATGTAGTTGCCGATGCACTCAAGCGTAAGGCATTCCTTAATTCTCTAATCTTGCAAAATCCATCAACAGCTAGATCACTAGCCACAAAGGTGTCCATGCCAAACAACCCAATACTTGAGCTAGCGAGAGAAGAAGCATGCCATGATCTAGCCTATCAAAAGATGCTAAGGGAGATCCCTATCAAGGAATAGGATCAGAAGCTACAAGCTAAGTATCGTGAATTCTCTATCAATAGTGGACTTGTCTACTATAGAACGAGATTATGTATACCGGAAAGCCAGTCACTTAGGCATAAGATATTGTGGGAAGCTCATGATTCCCCTTTCTCAGGACATCCTGGCTATGCCAAGACTCTCAATGCGATTAGGAAGAGCTACTATTGGGAGAGGCTTAAAGGTGACGTTCTAAAATATGTCACTGAGTGTTTGTCTTGTCAACGTGTCAAAGCTGAACATGTCAAAATACCAGGGAAGTTGCAATCACTTGACATTTCCCAAATGAAATGGGAATTCATCAGTATGGATTTTGTTGTTGGCCTACCCCAAGTTCAAGGAGGATACAACTCCATCATGGTTGTGGTTGACATGCTTACTAAGGTTGCACACCTTATTCCTATTAAGACAAACTATAAAGCCTTAGACATTGCAAGGTTGTTTATCAATGAGATATTCAAGCTACATGGGTTACCTAGAAGAATCTTTAGTGATTGTGATTATCTCTTCACATCACACTTCTGGAGAGCTATCTTTGAAGCCATTGGGACTCAACTTTGTTTTAGTACAGCTTACCATCCCCAAATTGATGGCCAAATGGAGCGAGTCAATCAAGTCATCGAGGATATGCTAAGGGCACACTGTTGTCGTGAACCAAAAAGGTGGATTCAATACTTGCCTTTGGTTGAATTTGCCTACAATGCTTCTTACCAACAAAGCATTCAGATGACCCCTTTTCAAGCATTGTATGGTCATGTCTGTCGAAGTCTCTTAAACTTCTTAGATCCAACCTTGAGGTTGAAGCTTTAAGGCAAATGTTGGAAGAGATAGATGACCAAATGAACTCAATAAGACATGATATCCAAGCCACTAAGGATAGACAAAAGGCATATATGGATTTGAAGTGTTAAGATAGAACCTTCGAGGAGGGAGACATGGTCTTCATTCACGTACGCCCAAAGAAGAGTTCCCTATCCTTAGGAGATTGCCAGAAGTTAAGTCCAAGGTATTGTGGACCATACAAGATCCTCAAGTGCCTAGGACCTAATGCTTATAGACTGCAACTTCCTAAGAACCTAAAGGTTCATAATGTATTCCATATCAGCCTACTGAAGAAGTATGCACCTAATCCTAGCCATGTACTTGATGATCAACAAGTTGTAATGCCTAGCCAAGGAGTCCTTGAGCTACAGCCTGACAGGATCTTAGATGTTAGGGAGAGACAACTGAGATCCAGAACCTTGAGAGAATACCTCGTCCCCAGTGGAAAGATTATCCTTGAGAGATTACCTCGTCCAGTTGATCTTGAGATGGGGACATCACGATTCCTCCAAGGGGAAGAGAATGTAATATTTCCATTAAAAAAATATTACTAGTCTGACTTTCCACAACCCCCATGAAACTCATGCAAAGGTTAATTTCAACATCGGAGTTGCCGGCAGTGCAATCTATAAACTGTATCGAGGAATCATGACTCTCCACTGGCAAAACGGGACCGAGGTTTAAAAAAACCCGCATAACCGCAGGTGAACATCCTCTTGGGAGGAGGTTAAGAGGATAATGTGGGGATAAAAAGTCAAATTTTTCAAATTTATTACTCCTTCCCCCAGCCGAATGCCGTGTTGGAGGAGAGGAAGTGTGGCAGGGATGGGTCACAGCAGTGTTGCTTGAAGTCGTGGGGGAAGAGGGCCATGCAATAGGCCACGTGAGGGGGGAGGTCCCCTCTCCCCCACACTATAAAAAACCCCTTGGGGGGGGGGGGGGGGATAAGGGAGTCATGAGGAAGGACAGCTGCGACAGGCTGCCATTATTATGAGAAGAGGGAGTTGAAGGAGACATCAAAGCCGGCGTGGGTGGAGGAGCTGCATAAGACGCCGCCGCTTGGGCTCGTTTAGCTGAGGCCAGCTGCTAAACCGATTTGTTGCCGCCATTCCACCTCCTGCCCACCATCAAGATCCTCATCGTCCACCCACGTGGCCATCACACACCCCTAGAAGCTTCTTAGAAGCTTCTTGGAAGCTTCTAAGGGGCCTTCTTAAAGCCCCCCTTCCCATGGATTTCCATAAAGCCATTTTACCCTCGGTTTTCTTTTAAACCCTCTTCCCATTGCAATTCCCACAAGTCCATATTAGCCCGGTTTTAAAGCCCCCTACCCGTGGAGACCCTATTAAGTCCATTGTAACCTAGGATTTAAAGCCATTTTCTATTGCATCCATCTCTTGCCGGGTTTAAAGGTCCCTTCCTATTGAACCCTCCAAAAGACAACTTTTCTTCCCTCCGAGCTTCGAGGAGGAAGCCTATAAGGCTCCCCATTAGATCCTCAAATAAGCCCATCTCGGCTTTGAAGAAGAGGGGTTTCTCTAAACCCTTCCCACTCGATTTCCCCCATAAACCCATCTCGAATTTTTCCCCCACACTCCCTCTCCACAAAGATCTTTATCCCCGAAACTTCTATGAAAGGAAGGAGAAGTTCATAAGTCCCCATTCCCGCAAAGCCCATAAAACCATTCCTAGTCGGAATTTCAAGGAGAAGAATCTCTCGAGCCTCCGTTTATGCAAGGATTTTGCAAGAACTCTCTCATGAATCTCTCTTTTCCAAAAGAAAGAAGGCCCAAACTCCAAACCCTAAGGCCTTCCAAAGCCAAATTCTACAAGTCAAGGAGCTGTACCTCAAAGGGATTTGCACATACAAGGGAGACGAGTCAAGATCATAAGATTGCGGCCAAGGCAAGAAGTTCAAATTCATGATGGCCCCTAAAAAGGCACAAGGCACAACCGCAAGAGGATCATCTCCTAATATTCATGTGGATATTTCACTGAACCCACAAGTCCAAGTTTTACGTCAAAATATTGCAATTATGTATGGATAATTTATGAATTAGGATGCACTTTTGTGACTGAAATACATTGGCTATTTTAAAGGAAATAACTCACGATTGAAGATTGGTCAATGGTAATTTTCAATGGAATGAACGAAAGATGTCTATGCATTTTTAGTAAGTTGCTTCTGTGCATTGCAATGTAACGAATCTAGAACAACTAATGACTATCATTACAAAGTCGAGATTATTGAAGTACACCTTCGATTATGCATGGAAAGATTAAATCGCATGTCGCATTATTAGACAAATCTTTCTTCGTAATGATTCATTAAGAAAGTTGCTAACAACTATAGGAATTTGCTAAGCATGGAAATGATTCTAGAGTTGCATGAAGTAGGTTAACTCTAGTCAATTGGCATAAATCTCATTCAACTATGTAGTAGATAGGAAAGGTTGCATAATGCTCAATCAGCGTACGAATATTTCATTCAGAAATGAAGTTAGGGAAAGGTTGCATGGTTCGTTTTAATATAAAACCCTAAAAGCTTGGTGGCATGAATCGTGAATGCATGTTCTAGTAGGATCAATGGAAATTATGCAGTAACTTAACATACACTGTGATCTTAACCAGAAAAGTTAGGGTTTGTAAATCTAATCATACGTAGAGCAACGACTCGTGTGCTTACGAGAATTGTATCGTAATGCAATTAGTTTTCCCCTCTTCATCAAGACAATATCTTTAGGAATAGACAAGTAAATTGTTTTACCCTAAACACCTAAACCGCAAAGGATTCTCTTAGGATGGTTAAATCGATACAATATACTCTAAGCGCTAACTAGGGTTTAGCACGTTAAGGACTTGACCTAGTCACATTTATTGCCAAGTCAAAACTCTTATACCCTAAAGTCTTGTCCACATTCATGGAATGTAGGGACAATAGGACGCACTTGCAAGAAACGAATTAGGGTTTCTACCCTAAGGATCGCTCGTTAAAAAGATGAAACTCGGATTGAGTTGGAACCCTAGGACCAACGATGTTAGCCTAGTGCAATCGGACATGGATTGGATATGAAGACACCCTAAACCCTATTTCTTATCTAATCATGATTCCATGATTAAGAAGACGTCGTTCGATGGGTGAAATAGTCCCATGGATTAGATGCAACACTTGTGCAACAAGTTGCAGAGTCGTATGATCTTGTGGTTTGATTACAAGAGAATGGTCAATTTCTCGAAATGAGATTGGTAGATTCTTGCGGAAGTTTATCTTGCAAGAGGATGAGTAGTCATCCTGATATAGTACCTTTCTTGGGAAAAGTGACCAAGATAAGGGAATTAGATATTTGCTTGGAAGCAAAGGACCAATCAATAATTTGGAGGAACATATTTACTGTTAATAGAAATTAAGGTATTGGTTAAGTTAGGTTAATAGGGTATGGCCCTAACCCAAGGACATACGGGTTAACAAACAAACCCTTGAGGATCTTGCCAAGTTGTAATTGATCACGGATCGAATGTTGGATGCACTCGGAGAGAAGGATTCACTCCTTAGCAATTGGCCAAATAACGACCACTGGAAATGATTGTGCTTGTATCAATGTAAAGAGCACTATTTGCTTTGTTTGCTCAATGAACTAAAGGATGAAAAGATATCTAATGCTTCAAGTTGAAGGCCTGAAGGGAGAGGCAGTCTCAGTTACCTTTGACTATTTGTCTGACCCTAACCAAGGGGGTTGTTAGCCGCGCCGGGTAGGTGGACCGAACCCACCGCCAGAGGTCTCTATGTTGAGCGCTACTTGGAGCAGGAGGACTCTTGGGTGCCAGGGGGGCTCTGGCTGTAAATCCCTCGCATTCCGGGCCCTACACAAGAGGCCAATGTGACTCGGGATTGGATCTCGAGGCCCGCATACTAGTCTACGGGCGGAATCTTGGATTAGTAATCCCTGTGGATTGCTGGATAGCCTTCGGGGGGATTAGGGATAAGCCTTCAGGCTGGACTTTATAAATGTATTCCAAAGATAAATATGATAACCTGTTGAAAAGGAACTTGTTCGACACTGCTTTTCTATGTCAGGTGCTAATATTATGTGAAAGAACAGGTGCCTAACATGCATTAGCCAAGTGAGGCATTCTCTCGATTGGAAGAGGCATTGAAGGAGGTCAACCAAAACAAGATGGTCGAGGTTGACAAAGAAACCACAAACATAGCATGCGATATCATGCTGGCTCATCTCCCCTTGAAGATAGTGTCGTGCATGGATTGGGGGATGGAATTCCTTCATGGAACTCCCATACTAAGGCAGAGTCAGTCGATGCCATGTATCTGGCTAATTGTGTTCTAAAGGATGCAGGGATGTTACTTTTCCTTGCCACAACACACTCCATGGTAGAGCTTGTCGAGCAAGTTGTGGAGGATGAACACTAATGGATGGAGTTAGGGCAGAAGTATTGGGCCTTATGCATGGCACAGGTTGTTCATTGCTAGACACTTGTATGTGTCATTGGAGGTAGAGAGGTGAGAGTTTTAAAGTCATGATATGGTCATGCTGGATATTGTTTATGTATCACACTTATTGGCTCCGTTTAGTGAGTATGATTACTGAAATTAGTATTTTAAGCTTTAAATGCATGTACATGTTCTATATATTCTAGCGTACATGCGTTCAGATATCGCTTACAAAGAAATCATCCCTCTAGAGTTCACATAAGACAACATTACTACGAATGAGTGGGTGAGAGATACATCAGGATCCCCAATGAGAGGTCAATATGAGATCTAATGTTGTTAAACTACTATAGAGATGTTTTGTAAACATTTAGTAGATTCCTAATCTATTATATGACTACCAAATACTATAGGTGGCATGCAACGTGGTAGGGCTTTTTGGAGCTCCTTCTTGCAAATGTACACAAAAGAAGGGGACACCATTTTAGATTGCAATGTAGGATGTGGTGACTTTGCATCAATAGCACTAAATTCCAATAAACTGATTGCATGTTTGTATCGCTTTGCCAAAGATGGAAGATATCTAAGAGCAACAGTAACATGTTTACATAAACTTGTACAATATCTGATGATTGTAATGTAATGTTCTTTTTCGTCATACCAATACATGGGTGCTCACCCTTCCACGTGTGCATGTACAACTACCTCCCACAACCCAAAAATTAATCGTGTTCGATATGCAAGGGATGCTTCTACATAGGTAGCCAAAGAAAAAGGGATCATTACTAGTGAAGCCCCTAGAAGTGGGTAGGTATTGGGTGATTTTACAGCCAAGGCTCACTAGGTTTTTGAAGGAAATATCTACATTGTTTGGCATTGCCATCTGGAGCTCCATGAAGGAAGACAACTTAAGTGAGCTACTCCAATTGGTTAGAAGTGAATTTGTGAAGTCGTCAAAGCAAGCACCAACCTTTGTATTCCAATATGGACAAGGAAAGTGCAGAGCAACTCCCACAACAACTTCTATTGAAAGGAGTTACACAAAGCCCCTTTTCATGAAATGTTTTGATGACATTGATTGGCTGCACTTCAGCCCAACAACAATTCTATTTGTGGATGATAGCATGGAGAAGATGCAGATGAATCCACCCAACGTCTTTATATGCCCAACCCCATTTGAGGGAAACCCCATGGACACGGGCTTCACAACACATGAATAAACAAAAAGGGTTAATACCAAGTGATATAAGGGCTCTCCACAAGAGAGAGGAGCCTCCCTTGCTTGATGGTGATTCGTAGAGGCTTCATCGCACAAGAGGGCTGCTACCAAGCAATATGGGCTCTCTCCACAAGGAGAGGGGCACTTCCTCACTTTTGGTGGTGACCTATGTGGGATTTCTAGCACACAAAGATTGCTATCAAGTGACACAAGCTCTTTCCATAAGAGGGTGGAACCTCCATTGCATGGTGGTGACTCATGTGGGCTTCACAGCACACAATGGTTACTACAAATTGATATCGGCTCTCTCTACAAGGAAAGGCTCTCCCTTGCTTGGTGGTGACCTATGCAGGCTTCACCATACACAAGTATCACTACCAAGTGATACATGCTCTTTTGCAAGTGGGGGACCCCTCCCTTGCTTAGTGGTGACCCATGTAGGCTTCACAAGTGATGATGGTCGCTACTACCAAGCAATACATGCTCTCTCTACAAGTGGGGGAACCTCCCTCACTTGTGGTAACCTGTGTAGGCTTCAAAGCACATGAGGGTCACAAATAAGCGATATGAGCTCCCTTTGCAAGAGGGATAGACCTCCCTTAATGGTGACTTGTGTGGGATTCACCATACATGAGGATCGCTACTAAGTGATACAAGGTGTCTCTACAAGCAGGAGGATCCTTGCTCACTTGGTGGTGACTTGTGTAGGCTTCACATCACAAGAAGGTTGCTACCAAGTGATATGGGCTTTCTCTACAAGAGAGAGAAGCCTTCCTTGCCTAGTGGTGACCTGTATAGGATTCACCCCACACGAGGGTTTCCACCAAGTGATTCAAGGGGCCCTCCACACCAAGAGGAGCTTCTCTGACTTTGTAGTGACCATGTGGGGATTCATCCCACACCAAGGTCATCAAAGAGCAATATGATAACTCTTTGCTTAGTGGAGGTACCTATCACTTGGTGGCAACCCATTGCAAATTTACATCACACAAGGATCAAGAACAAGCCTGCCTAATGAAAAAAAGGAAGAGGCTTAACCCCATTGAATTTTGGGGAGAAAATAGCTAGTTTTATAGTTAAAATGTCTTTAAAAATTAGTTTTCATCAAGACAAGTCTCAATTTCAACCGTATTTGTAAAAATCTTGCCTGGAAAAAATACACTAAAGGATAATTTTTTGTGAGCACAGGCCTATCCTAAGCTTGAGAGATTGCTAGGGAACATAGGATAGAGGGACTAAGTCTCACACTATCTAGAAATCTAATACAAGTATATGTGATGCCAATGAAAAATAGCAGGCATCATCTCCAACAATATATGTCATTGACATCTAAGTTTATAGAAATATCAAAGATGTCAAAAATAGGAAAAATAGCAATCAAAATTATGCATTCGACTTCACAAGGTACGGCCAAGAGCTTTGAGAATGCAACTAAGAGCGGTTGTCATCATTACTACTAATATGTTGATGTGATAAGAATAGGAGAGCATGTGGAACTATCATGTTATAGGTAACAAAGTGTAACAAAAAGTGTTGCAGGAGGCTAATAAGCCCAAGGCCCACCCTCCAGAAACAAAAAAAGAGAGAAATCTAGAAAAGTGTCCCTTTCATCAATTTCAAATTCCAAAACTTAGGGACTAGTAATGTAACTAAAAGGGATAATCACATTAAATCCATGGAGGGACCACTAACCATACATGTGTATTTTTCACTGCCAAGGATCACTCAAAAAGGATGTAGGGTCAGTAGGACACTCTCTCTTAGTACACTCGTGCTCTCCTAATCTCCTTTGATTACATTGGGTCTCTTGATCTCTCTTACATTTGCTCTCATCTAGCTCCTACTTTACCCCTGCAGTCTCATTGTTATGATAGAGATATAACAAATAAAGGATCTCTACACTCGTGCTCTCCTAATCTCCTTTGATTACACTGGTTCTCTTGATCTCTCTTACATCTGCTCTCATCTAGCTCCTACTTTACCCCTACACTCTCATTGTTATGATAGAGATATAACAAATCAAGGATCTCTAACTCAGTAAGATGGACGTTGACTCTTCACATGAGGTGCCATCTAACAATACAATAGGTGTGGGCTATTTCAGACTTCATACTATTTCTAACCAAATTGAATAGCAACTTCATACATCTAGATGCTCTTCAAAGGGACATAGTTTTCTAAAGGGGATACCCTCAATGGTAGTTTAGGGTAGGCCAATGCTCACAAAAAGCTATCCTTTAGTGTATTTTTTCAGACAATATTTTCCAAAAATTGGTTAAAATTGAGGTTTGTCTTGATGAAAACTCACTATTTTTAAAGACGTTTTAAGTATAAAATTGGATATTTTCTCCCCAATATTGTATTAGGTTAAGTTTCTTCCTTTTTTCCATTGGGTAGGCTTGTTCTTGACCCTTGTGTGGTGTAAATTCATAATCCATTGATAGGTTCCTCCACTAAATTAAGAGTCACCATATCACTCTTTGATGACCACGGTGTGGGTTGAATCCCCACCTAGCCACTATGAAGTCAAGGAAGCCCCACTTAGTTGTGGAGGGTCCCCTAAATCACTCAATGGCAACCCTCTTTGTGTGGTGAATCCCATACAGGTCATCACCAAGAGAGGACGGTTTCTCTCTCTTGCAGAGGGAGTCCATATTTCTTGGTAGCAACCTTTCTATGATATGAAGCTTACACGGGTCACCACAAAGTGAAGCCAAGGCTATGTGTTATTGACCGATATAATGGATTCACTAGGCATCCCTGAGGATGATAGTCTCACTACCCTAGCACAGTTTAGTAAGGCTAACTTAGGGTGGTGGACAGCAATGGACTCGAGGGGGTTACTCATGAATATATGTATGTATCATGTGGGTTCAAATAAAGAGATTTTATAAATACCATTTTTTTGTAGTTTTACATTTAAAAGGATATCATAAAAAGGAACTATTTGTAGATTAAATAAAAATGATTGTGTTTTATTTACAAAAAATTCACAGATAAGGATATTTAAAAATAGGCCTTTAACATACGTGATATAAAGAATATATATGTATATATAGTGAGCCCCTTGAGACAGTGGATGAGATAGGCCTGCATCTCTTAGTTGATTGTGCAATCAAATAGATACAAGTTTTGTTACAGGCGTGAACGCATTGAAGTGGAGGCCAAGGCTTATGGGGGTAGTGGCAATTCCCTACTAAAGAAGAAAGAGTTGTAATAAGTGAAAGCTCAACCTAGCCAACATAGGAAAGTATAAGGCATCACTTGTGCACAAGGATGGGAATGGTATAATCATGTTGTGGATGCCACGTTTGCTTGAAGGAGATGAAAAACAATTGATATTTAGTTGTTGTGCTCCTTGTTCTTGGTCAATGATAGTTCTTGGTTTTTCTTTCTATGAATGCATCCTTGCAACTAGTTCATGGTGTACATCAACAACGACTTCCTTACTCATGTAGGGGGGCTTAAGGATATCAACTATTCGTAGCTTGAAGTCACCAAAGCACAGTAAAGATACGAATATTTTGGAATACATTGGTAAATTGGATCATAAAAAGGTAGATGACATGCATAAACACAACCACTATGTCATGTGATTTTTTGTAGAGAAATATTATATTAATGTGAGTAAATGATAAACATTACATTGTCGTACTGCTACGTACACATAGTGTGAAAAACGGTAAAGTGTGGCTTTCTTATTAATTTAGAAAGCCAATGCCATATTAGTCATTGATGTCTGTGCTCATTGATGTTTGTGCTCATAGTGTGGATGTTTTTGTGAATCATTCTTGCAATCGGGATAGGCTAATGGACAATCCTATGCCACCTAATGCATGAGAGTTTAAGGGTTTTTAGACAACACTATTGTAAGTGGAGGCTATGGAAGTGCCTCTAGGAAGATAATTAAGCCTCCAAGAAAGGGGGAAACTGTGTTTGTGTATGTATTGCACGAATGGACAGCATGTAGTCTTGACAGCTTTAAGAATATTTCAGCCATGTGTAGGGCTGAAAAGAAATATGTAGGATGGGTTGGAAAAGAACTGAAGACATATGGTTTGATGGTTGCAATTGAAGGTATTTCAGGGCTATTTTGAGGGTTGGATGATGTTGATATAGTGGCTGAAATTTTTGTAGCAATTAATGATGAAAACAAGACATAAAAAGAGGTTATTTATGTTGACATTTTATAGATGTATGAAGTCATTCAAGAGTTTGCTAAGCATGAACATGAGAATATGGAAGAAGAAGAGGTAGAAGATGAAGACATTTACATGGTAGAGGATACTTCTTTTGACACTGTAGATCCATAAGACTTTGGCACATGCCGGAGGATGTGCATGTTAGGAGGGGGTGGATGTCGTGCTACTACACATACACATTGTGAAAAACTGTAAAGTGTAGCTTTCTTATTGATCTAGAGAGCCAATGCCATATTAGTCATTAATGTCAATGCCCGTAGTGTGGATGGTCCAAAAATATTAGATTTTTGGATAAGTTTAGCCAATTTTTGATATTTTAGATATTATCTCTTGTAAAAATCCAAGAACTATAGAAAACTTCTAGAATAAGATGACATGTAAAAGAAAGTAGATAACTTTCATCCATTTTGAGAGGATTTTATATAAAAAGAAGAATTGGCAAAATCGCGCAACGTGCGATCACTGTTTTTAAGTAGTGAACAACACTCTAAAGTTGGAGATGAAGAAGGAGTAATCTGGCAAAATTCTGGGCAGGTGTCCTACTATTTTACCACTTTTTAAAGCCAATGGAAGCATTAGATTGGTGGTCTAAGCACCATAGAGGAAGGTATTGTTTTATGCACGTTTTTTTCTACAAGAGATTTATCTTCTCATAATGTAGAAATAATTTAACACCATATTGGGGAATATGGGAATTTCCCATAAGATTGGGATACATGGTCAAATCTTTGGATTTGTCATAAATTGAACACTGTAACTCCAAATCGAGTGCTCTATAGCTCAATATATTCCATTTTTCAAGTGCTTTTCAATGATAGGTCACATCATATGGTTTTGAGAAACTTATGGGCACATTATCCGGGTGCCACCTTTTTAGTATTCAAAAAATGGGAATTGGGAGATTCCCAAACTCACTAATATTGTGTTATTTGACAGGCTTCACCTTTGTGAGTATTCTTCTCTACATCTTCTATTCCTTTGAACCCCTTCTTTTCCATATACTCCTCTCCTTGAATCTCCCTTCACCCTACTGTCTCTTACTCCCGCGGTAGACTTTCGATCCCAAATGCTTTGACAATGTGATGAACCCGATGTGAAAGTCAGCAGTAGGTGTGTAAAGATGGGGGATTCTGTAGGTTCAAGTGGTGATGCTTTACAACAAATGATTGCTTTGTTGTAGCAACAAGAACATCAGATACAAACTCGGCAAGAAGAAGAAAGAATTGATTCCTTAGTTGTAAATGCATTGCAAGTAGTGGGACAAGAATTGAAGCAGTTTAAGGGTCAAAATGTTTCAGCCTTCATCTGGTTGTATAAAGAAAAGATGTTCTTTCATGGGGTACCATAATATTCACGGAGTCGATATTTCTCTCATTTGTCCATGCATGCATTGCATGATAGTATTGATGAGTTACATAGAAGAGATGCTGATTGGGCAGCCTTTAAGAAAGCTTTGAGAGAAGAGTTTTTCTTGGAAGATATAGGATTGGTAACTAGAAAGACATTTATAGATTGGATTGAAAAGCCCAATAAAGGGTTGTTTGTCACATCTTTGCTCCATGAATTTGAAAGTCGGTATGCACACTTGGATGCCGATGAGCAACAATCATTGGAGAGTCAAAAAATTGATTTGTTTTTTAAGGCTATAGATCCTATCTTGTAGGACAAGCTGAGTGATCGTTTAGAATATGCCTCTTCTAAAACGGAGCTGAAATTAGATTGGGCTAATGTAATTGAGGTAGTGCATATGTTAGTAAAGAGAGAGCAGATGAAATTAAGATGGGATATAGGCACCACACCTACCAATGCTCAGAAAGGGGCAGAAATTGCAGCCAAGACACCTGTAGCTATGGTAGAACAATAGGCTATACCTGTTGGTTTGGCTCTTAAAGGTGATGTTGTGGATGAACTAATCAAAAGCATGCGTGATTTGAGTTTGAATTTGACAGAAATCTATGCAAAGGTCGAAAAGTTGGATGTCGAGGTAGAAGAGAAGGGTTGGGAAATAGCCCAAAGGCCGTATAGAGAAGGATACAAGAGGAGATGAATTTGGTGTGATAGTTTACATAATGAAAAGTGAGACTATACAACCTACCACGAAGCGGAAGAAAAAAGGTTAGTCTTTTGGAAAGATGGTAAAATACATGCAACAAAAGCTAGTCTTTCAATGGAGCCAAATTTTGGAAATGGTGGCCTGCAAAAGAGGTTAGAAGATATGGATGCAAGGACAACATTTGTTGCCATAGATGCAGCCACATATGGGTTGAGAATTGAAAAGACTGATGAAGCTCGTACAGGAGGCATGGCTAAAGCAAAATATCGTGTTTGGATGCAAGCATTAAATTGCATGGAAAAGGGAAAAACAACAAAGTCTAAATTGGCTTATGCAAGTCAGAGTATACGAGAGAGAACATGATGGAGTGCACCAGTGGATTCATTTTTAGACTATGGCTGAGGTTCATAATCAAGAAAATCTTGTGGAAGAAAAGTGAAGAAGACATGAGGACACTGCTCATCCTTCATGTTCATGCCCATCTAAATGCATAACACGAAGTAAAATGGAGTAGCAAAAAGAGGATGAAAAAGCCATACCTAAGCATGTTATGGAGGATGCATCTCAAGAGAAGAAACAATAAGGAAAGAAAAGGGGCAAGCAGCCCGGTTTCAGGTTACAATCGGATCTTGAGACTGCCACAAACCTTAAAAAGGTCTTGGAAGATCACATAATTTGCAGTAGAGTGGATTTCACACTTGGCGAAGTTCTTGGAATCGTGAAGCATGAATTTCATGATACAATCATTGATATGCTGAAACAAAAAAGATAGTTTTATGGTGAAGTTTTGCAAGCATTAATGAAGGTTGACAAAGACATAGAGAAACATCTTTAGAGGGAATATGATGATGCATGTAATGCTGTTTTGGAACAGACTAATGTTGAAAATGGATTAAATAGGAGTGCAGACAAAAAGCTTGTGGCTAAAATTGGTCTTATGGGCATCAGTAAGCATAGAGTGAAGGTTATGTATAATGAGGATGTCCATCAACAAGCACATGAAGAAGACGATGCTCATTTTATTACAAGTAGTCATTATTCACGAATGCATTAGGCTTGTGCTACAATAGAGACAATTGTTAAAGTGGGAAAAAGAGAGACGCCTTGCATAGCTCTCTTGGATTATGGTTCCGAAATCAATGTTATGGCGGCACGCAACTTGTATGAGAATGGAGGTTGGCCGATTGATGTAGATCCGGAGTGGCGCATGCGGGCAACAAACAATTCATCAAGGGATCTTTATGCAGCTTGTCCAAATGTACCCATGACTATTGGAGATGTTAGGGATGAATATCATTTTTTTGTGCAGGATTCATGTAGTTATCCTATGATTTTGGGGTAGCCCTATATTTTGGAATCAAGGCTGGAAACAAAAGCCTTGGATGATGGTTCTTCATACGCTCGAGTTTGGAGTAAAGACCATACAAATGCAATACAATTTCTCACTGTTTGTGTGAATCATCCTCACAATCGGGATAGGCTGTGGGAGAATCTTATGCCACCTAATGTATGAGGTTTTAAGGGTTTTCAGACAACACTATTGTAAGTGGAGGCTATGGCAGTGCCTCTAGGAAGATAATTAAGCCTCTAAGAAAGGGGGAAACTGTGTTTGTGTCTAGATTTCAGGAATGGACAGCAGTCTTTGCAGCTTTAAGAATATTTCAGCCATGTGTAGGGCAGAAAAGAAATATGTAGGATGAGCTGAAAAAGATCTAAAAACATATGATTTGATGGCTGCAAATGAAGGTATTTCAGGGCTGTTTTTAGGGTTGATTGATGTTGATGCAATGGCTAAAATTTTGTAGCAATTAATGCTGAAAATTGGACAGAAAAAGATGTTATTTATGTTGACACTTTAGAGATGTATGAAGTCATTCAAGATTTTACTGAGCATGAACATGAGAATATGGAAGAAGAAGAGGTAGAAGGTGAAGACATTGACATGGGAGAGGATACTTCTTCTGACACTGCAAATCCATAAGACTTTGGCATATGCCGGAGGATGTGCAAGTTAGGAGGGGGTGGATGTCATGCTACTACATGCACACAGTGTGAAAATTTGTAAAGTGTGGCTTTCTTATTGATCTAGAGAGCCAATGCCATATTAGTCATTAATGTCAATGCCATAGTGTGGATGGTCCAAAAATATTAGATTTTTGGACAAGTTTAGCCAATTTTTGATATTTTAGATATTATTTATTGTAAAAATCCAAGAATTGTAGATAACTTCTAGAATAGGATGACATGTAAAAGAAAGTAGGTATCTTTCAGCCAATTTGAGAGCATTTTATGTAAAAAAAAAGGATTGGGAAAATCGCACAATGTACGATTACTGTTTTCAGGCAGTGAACAGCACTCCGAAGTGGGAGATGAAGAAGGAGTGATCTAGCAGAATTCTGGTAAGGTGTCCTAGTATTTTACCCCCATTTCGAAGCCAATGGAAGCATCAGATTGGCAGTCTGAGCACCATAGAGGAAGGTATTAATTTATGCATGTTTTTGTCTACAAGAGATTCTTCTCATAATGCAGAAATAATTTGGCATGCTTTGCCTTTGTGAGTATTCTTCTCTACATCTTCTATTCCTTTGAGCTGCTTCTCTTCTGTCTACTCCTCTCTTTGAATCTCCCTTCACCTTGTTGTCTCTTACCCCCGCGGTAGACTTTCGACCCCAAACGCTCTAACAATGTTTGTCATTATAGATTATAATTTTTCACAATGAATATTTTGCAGACAATGCAAGGTCCTAAATCAAGGTGCGGTTCAAGAGAGTTCAGTGAAATCCTACATTTGAGAGGGTCCATCCTCATTTATAAATAGACAGGCTACCCCCATTCAATCTCATTCCTGTCTGTGCAGGTTTCTCACCCTTGAGTGCAGATTTCAGCCATCAGGCCACACACACGTGGCTGTCGAGCCCCAATGACTGCTGCCACACCTTCCTCTGCATCTAGTACTCCTCTATCAGCATTGGCAATAGGTTTCTGGCCCTCCTCTCTGTGCGATTGGAGCTGCCTGACATGTGAGACTGTATCTACAGCTTGGGTTTGGTGCTTTCACACTACGCGACAATTCCTACATTAGGCGACAACATCCTCTACATTAGATGACAGCTGCCAGCCCTCTTCCACACCTATCCTACTTGCATTTGGTGCTCCAAGTCCTCCTGACACTTGCGTTTGCTCCATCCTCTTTGTCCTACACTCCAACTAGTGGTCACAGACTTGCATCACTCTCTGACACACTGCTCTAACCTTGGGCACATTGTATACTCTTACATTCATTTACAGCATTCAATCACTTCAAAGTTGTGTTCTTTCTATCCCTTCTCTAGTTGTGTTTGAGTATCTTTATTTGCATTTTTAGTTTTGCGTTTAGGGTTTGAGTTTTGCTTTTTGTGTCTATGTTTGTCTCATTGTGCTTCTGACATGGTCATACACTCTATGTTTCCCTCGGTGCAAACCCTTGCAATGCCTCCACTCTCTTCTTCACATAGTATTAGAGCTCGTGCTCTTATAAAGAGTATCCTACAGATATTGTGGAGTGCTAGTCTTTGCACGAGGCACACAATACGACTCATAACTAAATCACAATGTCACAGACACCTCGTGACCCCATGATGTCTTATCAAGCTTCTCCATCACTAGAGGCCTTGAGGAGGTATTAAGGACTTGGCGAGGAAAACGACACTTCATATTCACCCTCACCATCACCTTCTATGTTTACAACCATGCCATGTATTCCAAATTTCATTAACCTCACAAAGGAGGAGTTTGAGGAGTATCTACACAACAAGTACGGACCAAAAGACATCCCTTCTTCCAATTTTGCTACTCCTTCCAGACCAATTGGTGAGACTAGCCACCTTTCTAATCATGGAGGCAAAACAACATTGGGACGACTAGCGATCCTGTTGAGAAACCCTTCACCCTTCACCCGCAATTTGGAGCCCTTTCTGCATTGAAGGCACTGATTAGGTTTTGTGGAGGCTATCCCCTCCCAATGAATGTAGTTAAAATAATTTTAGTTGAAAAGAGATTTATATTTTCAATGTTTGGCGTCAAGTATGGATGCTCATCTTTAAGGGATCCTTATTATATATCATATGCTATTCATGTCACATTAGTAGGGGTCAAAGATGTGTGCAATTTTCATCATTACTCAAAAAGATAATTCTTGTAGCAAATAAAAGGTAGGATTCTTATGGAGTCATTGCCTCCAACAATACTAACACCACATATACAAGTGCCAACCTTGGAGGATGAGAACAATGAAGATTATGAAATGCTGGGAAAGAAGAAATGAAAGATGGGGTTAGTTCATGTTCAAAGAGTGAGAGAGGGATAGACAAAGGATGGAGCTGTAATCAATTGAGGGCAGGGTACCCTCATGTTCTTCCTTATTCCATTATCATAAAATATGACCACTAAGTCACCAAATATAATGAAAAGGAGTAGGCCACTTTCTGACCACATATTAACTATAGTTGAGTTAGATCGACTCACTTATTGTACCACACATGAAAGATAAAGTCTAATGGAAAAATGACAACTAGCCTACAATTATCTTACTATGATGAATGAGCTTGATTCTCAACGCTGCTCCTTAAGCTCAAGTCATTTTGCTACACTCGAAGTAGCTCTCTAAAGTAGAAGATTTGGTAAAGATATCTGCTATCTTGTCTTCAATCTTCACACGAAGTGAATTGGTAGAGATGTTTGCTATCAAGTGATTTAGGAAAGATATCTCTACCAAGTGATTTGGTAAAGATGTTTGCTATTTGGTTTTCAGTCTTCACATGAATCAAATCTATCTTCTCTACAAGCACCATCTCCCTGATAAAGTATTGAATGTACTTCAATGTAGTTTGATTTGGCATGATAAACTAGATTGCTAGTGTTCTTACAATTCAATGTGACTGAACTGTCCATTTGTATACTCAAATCATTCATCATTTTCAAGAACCAAACCACTTCACATGCAACTAGGGTTGCACCTCTATACTCTGCCTTTATAGGGACTTTGTTACTAGAGAGAGCAAATATAGGTTGCTTTTTGCTACTCCAACTGATCATACTACTTCTAAGGCAGAAAGCATACCCACTTGTTGATTGCTTGTGATATGAATAACTAGCCTAATCAGCATTAGTGTTTCCTGTCAACTCAAAGGGCTTTCAAAACTCATAAAATAGCCCATGCTCAAATGTACCCTTAACATATTGCATAATCCTCTTGACTGCATCCAAGTGAGACTTGCATGGCTTCTACGTAAATTGACTAATTAGCCCCACATCGAGTAACTGAGGTCAAGGAATGTAATGGTGAGGTAGATAAATTCAAGCATTCCATGCTCTCGATACCTGCTTCAAACCATAAAGTGTATTTTTCAATCTACATACATGAGTAAGATAATCTAGATGTGCATAACCCTTTGGTTGCTCCATGTATACTTCCTCAACCAGATCCCCATTCAAGAAGGCATATTTAACATCCATCTTCCAAATTTTTTAGCCCTTAGATATTGCCAAATCAATAATAGTTCTCACAATTTCCATTTTGGTGACTGGGTTGAAAGTTTCCTCATAGTCAAGTCCATATTATTGCGCATAGCCTTTAGCAAATAGCCTAGCTTTGAATCTCTCCAAAGACCCATCTACTTTGCATTTCACACTGTAAACCCATTTGTAGCCAATGGGCATTTTACCTTCATGAAATTTGAGCAAATCACAAGTGTCATTTTCAACCAACAAATCATACTCTTCATCCATAGTTGCACATCAATTTTCATCAACAACTACTTCATTGAATTTTACAGGTTCTTTATGACCCATTACTTTTGTCATATAAGCAAAGTGCATGACTGAATATCCATTGTAGATTAGCTTATCAATATATAGGCTTTTTGACCCTTTGTGATCTTCTCAACCATGGTGCACTATGAGAATCCCTCTCACGAGGTGGTATACACTTGTTTTGCCTACCTCCAAGCATAGTCACATTGATGGTATACCAAGCTCACCGTCTAAAAAAAACTGTCACTCCCTGGTGACTCATAATCCCTCTGATGATGTAGTACATACTTGTTTTACCTAACTCTAGGCATAGTTAGTAATGATATACTAAGCTCATTGTCAAAATTCTCACTCCTAGGTGACTCATAACTAGAAGTAAGTGACCCAGTAACATCTTCAAAAAGTTTTCCTTTTTCTTTATCCAAGCTTTCCCTCATTGACATATCCGTGTTAGTGGATCAATATTTAGTCATGTGGTCAAATATTTATCACTTATTTGAAATTGGGACTTTTGAAAATTTCCAAATTTTCTAATATGGTGTTCTTTTCGAACTGGCAAGCTGAGCATAGATATCCTAAGTCCATGTACTTGAACTTCGAAGACCAAGTATAATATCTTTCTGTTGCATATTTTGAAGCTATGTATATTGACATGCCTAATTCATTTATGCCATATTTCAACATCCTTTGATTGCTCCATTGTCATGAGGAGCAAACATGGCTACTTCAGTTCAAGATAATTGGCATCTAAAGTAAATATCATGCCATTTCATTTACCCTTTCCAATCTGTTTACAACTATTCCTATATTCTTCTATGAAACATTCATATTTATTGAATCTAACTTGTAAATTTTGTTAAAGAAGCCATTTCTCCAATAGAAAATAAATTTTTGATAACAGATGGTACATGTGAAAAATCATGTAGGTTCTTTTTCTCCCATCATGCACGACCAAATGTATAACAATGGTATGTTTAATGTCATGCTATGCACCATCATTTGTACATACATAACGATGAGTTCCGTTAGTCATCTCATCAAACCAATCTTCGTGTGGAGCTATATGGTTTGAAGCACCTGAGTCAATGTACCATTTCTCATCAACTTTTCCTTCTTGTTGAGGCATATCTTTTGATACATGTGTCATGGCAAACAATCTATCTCTCTAATCATCATTAGCATTACTAGACGATGCATAATGACCATGTTGTCTACCTTTAGCTTTCATATCAAACTTCCTCTAGTGATTGTCTTTTGCAATATGACCATACCTACCACAATAATGGGAATCCTTCTCTCTATTTGACTGATTAGTAGATTGCCACAAGGACCTCTACCTCTTGGTGATCTCCCCCTACCTCCGAAAGATCTAGATCCTCTTTGGCCTTGTGCATTTTTATTATTTTGGGAATTTTATTGTTGCTTCCCATAATTGTTTCAAGTGTCTCCATGACCTCGGGAGGCTCCTTGAGCCTTTGCCACACCTCTAGCTCTCTAACTAGAGTAGAAACTATATCTCTGCCATGATAATTACTAGGTCATGTGTTCAAGCTGAGCTTGACTTCTTCATATAGCAACAATGCAAGTAGCTCATTCCAATTTGGGGGTTTTTGCTGTGAAAAAATAGAGCTATCAAAGGCCTTATATTCTTTGCCTAAACCATTCAAAGTAACTACAACCATATCAATATCCTCGACCTTTGATCCAATGGAAGCAAGCTTATCAGCAATGGTCTTGCTTTTAGTAATGTAGGCTCATATGTTTTTGTTGTTTCTAGTCATGATGTTAAATTGTTGCTTTAGCTGAATTTTTCTTGTATGCATTACATTCCCATAATTTCACAAAATAATATTCTATTTATTATTTGGAGATTGATAGTCTCAGTGATCTGCATGGCCCTAGCATCTTATATACATAATGAGAGACAAATGTAAGACTTTACTCTCTTTTTTGGTCGACTGTCGATGAGCTCTCAATTGTTCAACAATAGGATTTCTATCTAACAATTTTGGTTCAACTTCATCTCCAGTGCATAAGTACTAATAGTCTCTTCCAATTAGGAAGTTTTACATTCTAAACTTCCACAAAGAAAAAGTTTTGTTATCCAATTTCTCCCTCACAATCTGGGTAATATTATCTATACCCATTCCATTTTCCATGATGTTGTAATCAACAATTCAAAACAGTATAATGTTTTCTGTAACATCCCATAGGACCCCCCCTGTAATTTCAAAAAAGAGGGAAAAAAACTATTACCTTTAGTATAATTTTTTTACTATCCCCTCTCTCCCCACCGACAGCACGTCGGGCGAGGGGGAGAGAGAGTGGGAGTGGTGGATGATGGGGTGGGAGGCATGCAACCTCCAGGTGGGAGGGGTGTCCATGCCACCTACCTCCTCCCCTCCCCTCCCCAGGTAGAAAACAGGAGGTTATGCCATCCATACGTCACCACCTTCCCCCTATCAATAGTTGCGTAGGGCCTTCGGCCTCTGTGAAGGTCGTCTCCCTCTGTCTGTAGTGATTGCAGTTTCCCCCCCTAGGCCGTAGCCACCCCCACTATCAGACGCAGCACACTCCTCGCCTGGGGCTCTTTTCCCCCGCCATGCTGCTGAACGGGCCCTGGGCCACGACCATAACCACCCCCCTCTGATCACCACCGTGCTGCTGAAATAGGCCCTCGGCCATGACCATAACCCCCCCGCCCCTGATCATTGCCGTGCTGTTGAAACGGGCCCTGGGCCACGACCATAACCCCCCCCTCTGATCATCAGCTGCGTGGGGCCCCGCGAGGAAGAGTAAGAAGAAGGGAAGTAGAGGGAGAGAAGGAGAAGAAGAGAAGGAGTAGGAAAGAAGTAGAGTGAAGAGAGGAAGAGGGAGAGGGAAGGAGAAGGAGTGGGAGAGAGAAGGGAAGTAGTGGGAGAGGAGGAGTAAGGAGAGGGAAGAAGGAGTGGGGAAGAGAAGGGAAGAAGAGGGAGAGAAGGAGAAGGAGAGAAGAGAAAGAAGGAGGGAGAGAGAGAAGAGGAGGAAGAGGGAGAGAGAAGGAGAAGGAGAGGAGTGGGAGACAAAAGGGAAGTAGTGGGAGAGAAGGAGTGAGGAGATAGAAGAAGGAGTGAGGAGAGAAAAGAAGAGGGAGAGAAGGAGAAGGAGAGAGGAAAAGAAGGAGTGGGAGAGTGAAGAAGAGAGAGAGAAGGAGAAGGGGAGAAAAGAAGGAGTGGAAGAGAGAAGAGAAGAAGAGGGAGAGAAGGGGAAGGAAAGAAGGAGAAGGAGAGGATAAGGAGTGAGAAAGAGAAAAGAAGAAGGGGAGAGAAGTAGAAGGAGAAGAAGAGAAGGAGAGAGGTAGAAGAAGAAGAAGAAGAAGAAGAAGAGGTAGAGGGAGAGAGGAGAGAAGTAGTAGAAGAAGAGAAGAAGAAGAGAAAGAGAGGAAAGGAGGAGAAAAGAAGTGGAAGAGGGAGAAGGAGAGAGAGAGAGTACAGGAATAAGAGAGAAGGACAAGAAGAGAAGGAGAGGGAGAGAGAGTAGGAGAGTAAGAAAAAAGAAGAAGAAGAGAGAGAGAGAGAAAGAAGGAGGAGAGGAGAAAAGGAAGAAGAGAGAGAAAGAGAGTAATCGCAACAAGTCACCCAAACCACTCTCTCGGCAACGGACCCCATCTAGCGGTCTTTCCCACCCAAAAGTGTCAACCCGAAACCGTTAAGGTCCGAACTACCCAATCTCTACGAGGCGAATGGCTCCCAAGAAGAAAGTCGCAAGAAGCGTAGGCACCCAAGCTACCGGTAATGTTGGAGAGGCAAGCAGAGCGACCAACGCCACACATATGAATCAAGCCCAGGTTCTAAGCTTTAAAATTAATTAGGAATTATTTCTCGTGGAAGGGATGAAAGGATAGGGTTTTGTTTACTCTGAGAACTAAGTTACATGCGCGAAACGGAAGAGTTTGGAATTCACATAAAATGATAAGATTATCACCTTACTTCACATAAAATGATAGCTTTTTAACAAGTTCAGTGCATGAATAGTCATTTAGAATTCATGTTTCACAATCATGGTTAAACGAAACACATGAAATGTTAATTTCTGTTCATGAGATGCACTAGCATTGTTAGACAAAACCCTAGACTTTCATATACACAAGTCACTTGTGATCCGGTGCATTAGAAATAAGTACTCGTTTGCCGGAAATAAAAAGAGATAAAGGTCGTTTAGGAGCTACAACTATACTAAAATGCACCATGTGCACGATGGTTAAGGCTGATTGGAAAATCCTACATAGAACCACACTAAGAGAATTGGAAGGATCACATGTATCTAGACTGCATTTTGAAAAGTCTAAACGAAGAATAATGTGTTGCCATGTGTGTTAACTGAGCTTGGTTGGAAAAAGAGATTAAAAGACCCTTGGTTGGGTTGCGAATAAGGCATGTTCGTTGCCTTGACTGACCAGCTAATGCTTGAGTTACAGACTAAGATACCCTAAGGTAAAACCCAAGGGAAAAGGGCAAGTATAAGTCAACTTACCAGGACCATTTACTTGCGTATCTTGTTTGAAAGTATTGGGATCTCGTCAAGTCACGAAAAGACCCAAGATCTGATGCTGGGAGCATCCGAGAAAAAGGAGTCCCACCTTAGCAGTCGATCATCAAACGACCTCCAAAATGTTCGTGCTTGTACTTAGGTACGTTATTTGATCTCTTTGCTCAAGGAAATAATTCAAGGAAAACACTTAATGCTTCAGGTTGAAAGCTTGGAGGGAGAGGCAGGAATAGTTACCTCCGACTGTTTGCCTAGCCCTATCTAGGGGGTTGTTAGCCGCGACAGGTATATGGACCCAACCCGCGGCGAGAGGTCTCTTCGTGGGTGCTGCTTGGAGCAGGAGGACGCTTGGGTGCCAGGGGAGGCTCTGGCTGTAAATCCCTTACCTCCGGATCCCACACAAGGGACCGACGTGACTCGAGATGGGATCTCGAGGCCCGTGTACTAGTCAACGGGCGGAACTTGGAGCAGCAATCCTATAGATTGCTGGGATAGCCTTCGGGAGTGATATTGGATGTACTCCATGATTTTAATAAATAAAGAGCAGTTATTGGAGAAAAAGGAACTTGCTTGGCATTGTTTTTAAGTCAGTGCCTAAGTTACATGAAGGAACCCGTGATTAATTTGTTTAATTAAGGAAGTTGATTTTCCATGTCGAAACGTAATGTGTTAGGTAATTAGATAACTAAAGCAAATTGAGGAAAGTGCGGTGGGTGTGACGTAGGTCCATCCTACGGAAGGGTGGTCCCGGTTAGCTGGGAACTTTTCTCAAATGATGAGATAATAAGATAGTAGATGTAGAATTTCGAGTTCTGTTTTAGGGGAAAGGAATGGGAGTATGCCGTATGGCATAGAGGTTGACCTTTGTATCCCTCTCGTTTTTCATTCTCCATGAACCAAGTGCAGCATGAATCTGCTTCGACTCTGTGGTTCCTACACAAAGTGGTACATCTGGAGCTCGACGCTAGCTCCTTCCTAGAGACTTTGCTGATAGGAAAGGAGCCCTGACCTCAGGTTGATCCCAAGTGGGAACGGCTAGACACTTCCACTTGGGCAGACTAGGAAAGACCTAGATCGCAAACCCTATGTCATTCCCTGTGAGTGCCAAGCGGAGCCTTCTAGACACTCCTCTTGATGGGATACTAAGACGTGTCCCACAAGTGGACACATTACAATTGGTATCAGAGCGAACAAACAGGATCTAAGATTTACAAAGGAACTTATTGAGGGAAAGTAAAGGGAATAAGGGGACAACCAGGGGAAGATGAGTGGAATAGAGCAGTGTTTTCTGGTGAAAACATTTCCTTACTCACTTGTGGATGCTGGGTTGCAGAGTCACGAAGCATAGAACAAATTCTTGGTGTTCCAGGTTATGTTTATGACTGCAATGTGTGCTTCAGATTATCGACGGAGGCTAGGCATGATGAATATTCTAGACCGTATCTACAATCCTTCACCCCTATACATGGAATGGAGGTGGACGGGAGAATCAGGAATATACTACATAGCAGCCCACCGACTTGCATACCTTTAGACTAACTTGAAGAGAATCAAGTGGATTGAGGATTTAAAGATCGTGAAGTTGTTCATCTTTGTCGAAGCTCATGCAAACGCAACCCTGCATGTTGGTGGTCAGCAAGTCAAGCAGAACAAGTATGTATATGAAGAAGTGACTCGGATGATCCCTGCCGGCGAACAGAATCAAAGTGCTAGGGCACTATGAAAAGAATGGGTATCAAAGGAAGGGATACCCCAAGATTTCTATGAATTATCGATTCTTGAAAATCCATGACCCCACTCCTTATTATTACTCAGTCCCTGTAGCTGATTGTAACACAATCCTATTTTCCCTAAACTGATGTACCAATTAGCTTGTTCTACTTTCCCAAAATAAATGTACTCAAAGGGCTATGCCCTCATGAATGAACAAGATTTTTACTATTGTCTATCTTGATCGTAAATGTTGGCAAAGGTGTTAAGTGATTAAGTCACTTGGCTAAAAGTTGGCAAGTTATAATAATGTGATATGGAAAACGAGTGATAAGTTTTTAACATAAAGAATCTTATTGCCCAGGCGCAACCCCAAGTTTAGGTTCCAAGTACCCCTACACTAAGTACAACTGTGATTCAAGAGAAGAAGTTCCTTCTCAAACAAATTAAGCCACCTGAGTTCGATGGCAAGGGAAGGACTGTTCAAGTTGACGCTGAGATCTGGATCGAGTCCATGGAGGACTACTTTGAGGCAACAGGAACTGCACCTGCTAACCAAGCTATGCTCGCCAAACTTAAGCTTAAAGGCGAAGCAAGACTTTGGTGGAAACAATGATGCAGAGACCAAGTGATCTCGGAAGGAGTGGTCACTTGGGAGAAGCTTAAGGAAGTTGTGCGAGGGAGGTATCTGCCACCTGCCTACCGCACACAGAAGATGAATGAATTCTATGAATTGAAGCATCTTGGACTATCCCTTGATGCATATTATTCAAAGTTCGTCTCTCTCTTAAAGTACGAGCCACCAATGGATATGACACAATAGATGTCAAAGTTTTGTGCTGGGTTAAATCCACCCATAAACACCCGCTTGGAATCAATGCACCCAACGGACCTACAAGATGCACTCATTCGAGCTGCCCCAATAATACAAGAGGTGCAGACTAAGCTAAGGAACAACAGGACTTGGCCTTACAGAGATCAGAACAAGGGAATGTATAGGGCTCAAACTAAGAGAGCGCAAGGTGAGAATCAGGGACAAAGAAAGAAAGCTAGGACCAATGCTGTCAACAACTTTATTCCTACACGAGATAATGACCGCAATCTATGTTGCTTCCATTGCAACGAGCTCGAACACTTCAAGAGGCAGTGTCCCAAGCTTAGTAGAGGACATCGCTAAGGGCCATTCAAGCATAGCAGAGGACATCACCAAGGGTCATTCCAAGGAGCTGCCCATGGCCAAGGAGCCACCATCATGGCCAGAGGAAGAACCTCTAGTGTTGCCAATAAGGAGTTGGGTGATGAAGAAGATCCATCCATGGATGCCGACATTGAGAGGGCAACGGTTCATGCCGGTCTTCACAAGAAGGATCCGAATCGCAAATTCTCGGTGATCCAAACTCCATCAGATTATGAAGGTAAAAGCTTCAAAACCCTAATCGATTGTGGCAGTACACATTCCTTCATTTCACTGATATGTGCAAAAAGGCTAGGTATAACCACAATAGATGCACCTACTTTACTTGTGGAATTGGCCAATGGTCATGAGGTCTCTTGTACTAGGCAAATTGCTAAGGTGAAATTCCTACTGGGTGGGAAGCTGACTTCAGTGAGATTCAGGGTAATGAACCTAGGTGTCCACGAATGTTTGCTCGGAATGGATTGGCTAATACCCAATGATGCCCACATCCACTATGGAAAGGGCCAAGTCTCCTTCCAAAAATCTAAAGGGGAACTAGTTACAACTCAAGGAGAGACTCGTAAGCCAATATTTCAGCTGGCAAAAGTAACACGGATAATAAAACGAGTTAGAAAAGGCCTACCTGTTTGTCTAATTAAACTGAATAAGCTAAATCAGAATCAGGAATCTGGGGAAGAACCTTCATGGTTAAAGGAATACGCAAGCGTATTTCCTGAAGAGCTGACAGAACTTCCTTCTCAAAGGGAAGTCGACCATGAAATCAAGCTGGCGCCAGGAGCTGCACCAGTCGCAAAGAGGCCGTATAGAATGTCCATCCCGGAAGCTATTGAACTGAAAGAGAAACTCAAGCAACTGTTAGACTAAGCCTACATCCGTCCTAGCAGTTTGACCTGGGGAGCCCCAGTGCTGTTCCAAAAGAAGAAAGATGGAACGATTCGGCTATGCATTGACTACAGAGGGTTGAATCAATCAACCATAAAAAATAAATTTCCCATTCCAAGAATAGATGAATTACTTGACCGTCTTCAAAGTGCGAAGATCTTCTCTAAGATAGATCTCAAATCTAGATATTATCAAATAAGGATCAAGGAAGAAGATATCCCGAAGACTGCATTCAGCACAAGGTATGGACATTTTGAATTCCTAGTGATGTCATTTGGGCTGAAAAATGCTCTTGCTACCTTCAACAGGTTAATGTAGGATATCTTTAGGCCCCATCTTGATGACTTCGTACTTGTCTTCTTTGACGATACCCTAGTCTACTCTAAATAGGAAAAAGATCATGAACCCAGCTTCGCATTGTTCTTGAAACAATGAGAGCACACAAGCTTTATGCCAAGAAGAAGAAGTGTGCATTTTTCAAGCGACACATTGAATATCTGGGATTCATTGTATTAGCGGAGGGAATTTCAGTAGATACACAACCAAGGTTAGAGATGTTTTGGAATGGCCAACACCAGCTTCTGTCAAAGAAATATGTAGCTTTCTTGGATTGACAGGATGGTACAGGATCTTCATCAAAGATTATGCTTTGATTGCAGTGCCTCTGATTGATTTGCACTCAGTCTCAAGGCATTTCTAAACTCTCTTATTTTGCAAGATCCATCAACAATAAGGTCACTAGACACAAAGGTATCAATGCCAAACAACCCAATTCTTGAGCTAGCTAGAGAAGAGGCATGTCATGACCCAGTCTATCAGAAATTGCTAAGGAAGATCCCCATCCAGGATCAAGACCCGAAGCTAAAGACGAAGTATCAAGAATTCTCTGTCAGTAGTGGACTTGTCTACTTCAGGACAATATTATGTATCCCTGCAAGCCAAGCTCTCAAGCAGAAGATACTTTGGGAAGCCCATGACTCCCCTTTCTCAAGACATCCTGGCTCTGCCAAGACCCTTAATGCGGTCAGGAAGAGCTATTATTAGGATAGGCTCAAAGGTGATGTTCTCAAATATGTCACGTAATGTTTGTCTTGTCAATGCATTAAGGCAGAACATGTTAAAATTCCAGGGAAATTGCAACCACTTGACATTCCCCAAATGAAATGGGAATTCATTAGTATAGACTTCGTTGTTGGCCTACCCCAAGTTCAAGGAGGACACAACTCTATCATGGTTGTAGTAGATATACTCACCAAGGTAGCACATCTCTTCCCTGTCAAGACAAACTATAAAGCCTCAAACATCGCAAGATTATTCATCAAGGAAATATTCAAACTGCATGGGTTACCCAGAAGAATCATTAGTGATTGTGACTCTCTCTTCACATCACACTTCTGGAGGGCTATCTTTGAGGCCATTGGGACTCAACTCTGTTTCAGTACAACTTACTATCCCCAAAACTGATGGTCAAATGAAATGATTCAACCAAGTCATTGAAGATATGCTTAGGGCATACTGCTATCGCGAACCCAAAAAGTGGATTCAATATTTGCCACTCATTGAGTTTGCCTACAATGCTTCTTACCAACAAAGTATTCAGATGACCCCTTTTCAAGCATTGTACGAGCACGATTGTCGTACTCCTTTGAGCTTCTCGAATCCAACTTTGAGGGTAGAAGCTTCAAAGAAGATGCTCGAAGACATGGATGATTAAATCAAATCAATACGACAAAATATCCAAGCCACCAAGGATAGACAGAAGGCTTATGCGGACTTGAAACGGTAAGACAGATCCTTCGTTAAAGGTGATATGGTCTTCATCCGCGTACGCCCTAAAAAGAGTTCACTGTCCTTGGGAAAGTACAAGAAGCTAAGTCCAAGGTATTGCAATGCATAGAAGCAACTTGCTAGAGGCTATGCCTGAAACAAGAGGGTCAAGAGACAATGCCAAGGACGGGCTTTGGACTTACAAATATCGTAGAAGACCCCAAAAGAAGCCCAAGCCTTATAGACAAAGGCATCGATGGAGGGTCAGCACAATGCCACGATGGATATCCAAAGTGTTGCTACGTGCTCAAGGTTATTACGTAGTTAACCGATGGATTTGGGTGCCAAAACCCCCTGCTAAACCTCCTTTGTCGACTAAAGGCTAGATCGTATCAAGAGCAAAGAAGCATAGGAGGAGATCTAAACGAAAAAACAAGTCTTGAGTCAACAATTGTGGAGTGACCGAGCCCATCACAATCGAAATAAAAAAACCAAATGGGACCAATCAGAGGGTAGATCCTCAACCTAGCGTGCTTGGCAAGCAGATATCAGATGTAATCATTGAGGATACAAAAAAGCCACTAGTGCCCAAGGAGCCTTTGATTCCCCAAGAGGATAATAGGCATCATAGGCACAACATTGCTCATGGCAAGGTTAAATGCTCAACAAAGCAAATGGTAAAATCATCTAACAGCCACGAGCAAATCTTCCAGCTAGTGTTGGACCCACTTAGGAGTCCCAAGTCTCCTACACCCTCTTTCCCTAACGGACACAGTAAGCACAACAATAGTCATTGAAAGGTGAGAAGGATCGAAGCTTGCACGCAAGCTATGGCGGGAGAGCAAGAGCAAGAAAGAGAGAGACAAGAAATGGGAACTCCAACAGTCACAATGTGTGACCGGGCCTTCCTTTATTCAAACTGTCACTAAAAGAATAAAGAATAAAGTGACGTGACAGGCGCCCGCCACCTGCAGTGTGCACTGGCGAGTACTGTCAGTGTAGTAATACACGGGGCGGCACGGCGGAGGCGCCTTTACCCCCAACAACCTCCCACTTAAAGGTGAATCTGCCCTAGTAAGAGAGAAAAGAAAAAAGAAAAGACAGTACAAATGTACATAGGTACAAGGGATGAGGAAAGGCGACATCTCATCCAACGCCCATCAACCTCCTGAGGAAGGCAAAGCGCTCAGTAGTGAGGCTCTTCGTGAGTAGATCTGCAGGATTCTCGTCAGTGGAGATCTTGACAAGGTCAACAGACTTGTCCTCCACGACACCACGTATGAAGTGATATCTCACCTCAATGTGTTTCGTCTTCGCATGGAAGACCGGATTCTTAGCCAACTGAATGGCACTCATAGAATCCGAATGCAGTGTAGGTATAGCATCAATCCCAAGGTCAGCAACTAGACGGCCTAACCATATGGCCTCCTTGCAAGCCTCAATGGTTGCAACATACTCGGCCTCAGTGGTAGACAAAGCCGTACACTTCTGAACCCTGGACATCCAAGAGACAACCCCTCTAGCATAGGTGAATACATAGCCAGAAGTGGACTTCCTACTATCTGCATGTCCTGCATAATCAGAGTCAGTGTACCCCACGACCCCTGTATCCTGGCTACCATAGCAAATACACATATCTGTTGTGCCCTTTAGGTACCTCATGATACCCTTCACGGCATCCCAATGTCTGCTGCTAGGTGTAGCCATATAGCGTGCCATAACACCAATTGCATGCACAATATCTGGACGAGTGGCTATCATGGCATACATCAAACTGCCCACGGCTGAAGCATAAGGGATCTTGGCCATCTCGGCCCTCTGCTCATCTGTCTGCGGACAATCGGCTTGTGATACCTTCACATAAGAAGGTAATGGACAACCAATAGGCTTTACGTCCTGCATGCGGAAGCGCTCAAGGACTTTATGAATGTACTCCCGCTGTGAGAGATACAAAAGCCCCTAATGCCTATCGCGCTTAATGCGCATCCCAAGTATATGTGAGGCCTGTCCCAAATCCTTCATCTCAAAGCTCTTCTTCAGCTGAGATTTAAGAGCATCTAGCTCATCATGAGCTTTCCCTGCTATCAGCATATCATCAACATAGAGTACCAAGATAAGCAAACTGCCATCACGGGCTTTCTTCGTGTAAAGACACGGATCCATAGCACTCCTGCTATAGCCCTGTGATTGCAGAAAGGCATCAAACTTATGATACCATTCCCTAGGTGCCTGCTTCAAGCCATACAAGCTCTTCTTCAACTTGCACACTAGGTGCTCCCTGCCAGGTTCCGCAAAGCCCTTAGGCTGATCCATATAGATCTCATCATGCAAGTCCCCATGTAGAAAAGCTGTCTTGACATCCATCTGATATAGATCTAAGTCAAGCTGTGCAACCAAAGCCAAGACTAAGCGCAGGGTGGTCATCTTAACCACAGGAGAGAAGACCTCATCAAAGTCCACACCATGTTCCTGCTTAAAACCCTTTGCTACCAATCTAGCCTTGTATGCCGGCTTGGGGTGTCCAAGGGTACTTTTCAGCTTGTACACCCACTTGCATGGCAAAGCCTTCTTGCCCTTAGGCAAGGCAACCAAATCCCAAGTCTCATTCTTATGCAGGGAGTCTATCTCAGACTGCATAGCCCTCTCCCAGGAGTGACTGTCACCCCTGCACATAGCCTCATCATAAGTGAAAGGCTCTCCTGCATCTGTAACCAAAACATAATGCATAGAGGGCTGAAATCTGTCAAGTGGGCGTCTGTCTCTAGCAGACCGTCTCGCCACAGACTCTACTGCCTGTCTAACTGCCTGTCCAACACCCTCGCCCTGTGGAGGAATTGCTGCAGGCTGTACTACTGGCTGTGCTGGAGCTCTAGGCTCCTCCTGAAATATCACTCTGCGGATCTCAACCACCTTCTCAGGCTGCCTGTGCATCTTGTCTTCATGGAAGACGACATCATGGCTGCGTACTATTTTCCGCGCCTGCGGATCCCATAGGCGATAGCCCATCTCTCCTGACTCACCATAGCCAAGGAGTATGCATTTAATGCTCTTTGGATCCAATTTACTCCTCTTATCCTTGGGCACATGGCAGAATGCCTCACATCCAAAGACACGGAGATGCGCATAAGAGGGTGGCTTACCAGCCCAAACTTCCTTTGCAACCTGGAAATCCAATCCACTCGAAGGCGATCGGTTTATGACATGCACTGCCGTACTAACTGCCTCAGCCCAAAAACTCTAGGGTAGGCCTGCATGGCTAAGCATAGAGCGCACACGCTCCTGAATAGTCCTGTTCATGCGCTCAGCCAAACCATTCTGGGGTGGGGTGTAAGGGGCGGTCAACTGACGCTTAATACCCCTGTCATCACAAAACTGCTCAAAAGCACGTGAAACATATTCTCCCCCATTGTCAGTCCTAAGGCATTTCAGCCTATACCCAGTCTGGTTCTCAACAAGAGCAAGCCATCTCTGAAAAACTGCTAAGACATCGGACTTCTGCTTTATGGGATAAGCCCACACTTTCCTAGAAAAATCATCAATGAAGGTAACGAAGTACTTCGCGCCACCCATAAACATGCAAGGCATAGGCCCACAAACATCGGAATGCACCAATGCCAAGGGCTCACTCATGCGTGGCCTACCCGATTTCTTATGCGTAGACCTATTCTGCTTACCATAAAGACAATGATCACACAAGTCAAAACATGCATAATCCAAAGGCGGAAGATACTGCAAACTAGATAACATTTTCATTTCCTTCAAAGACATGTGCCCTAAACGAGCATGCCAAAGTGATACATGTGGGATAGAACCCACTGCCAAAACATGGTCAACTAAGGACCCAGATACAACAAGAGGATAGAGGCTGCCAGACTTGGCACCTTTGGCAAGCATAAGTCTGCCACGAGTAATCTTCCAGGCAGAATCCCCAAAACATACATGAAATCCTGCATCATCCAGCTGTCCTACAGACATAAGACTGTGCGTAAGCGCAGGTACATGACATGCATCCCTAAGAAAAAATGAACTGCGAGTGGAAAATTGCAACTGAATATTACCCATGCCCACAATGTCAAGAGACCTGTCGTCTCCAAGTCTGACTGATCCAGATGCAGTACAGTAAGAGTGAAACCACTCACAGTAAGGCGTCACATGGAAGGACGCACCTGAATCCAATAACGAGCACTGTGCATACATACTAGGTGTCTCAATCAAGTGTGAAGCATCAGAAGAACTAGCTGCAAGTATAAACTCATCACCACCATCGGACTCCTCAGTCTGCGTGACATTAATTTCCTCAATCTTGACGCTAGACTTTGTAGGTACTATGCTGCGATAAGAGGACTTCTCCTGCACTTTATCTTTCCCCTTATCCTTGCGCTTCTCATTGCGCAACTCATGACACTGTGGTCTAATATGGCCCTTTTTCCCACAATGATGACAAGTGACATTTGCATTGCGCCCACGCGACTTACTACGCGACTTGCCACCACGAGATTTAGACCGACCCTTCTGCGAGTCATGGCCTCGGCCATTACCACGGTCATACCTGTCATTCCTGCCTCTAACTGTCAAAGCATGACTACCACGAGAGGCATCCAAGTTTTTGCGATTCACCTCTTCCTGAAGAAGAGCACTCTCAACATCTGCCAATTTTAGAGTAGCACTAGAGGCACAAAGAGCAGTACTAAAAACATCCCATGACTCATTCAGAGTCCCAAGCAAGAAAAGAGGAGTTACTTCCTCTCCAAAGGTGATATCCTGCGAAGTCAGGTTCTTCAGTATAGCATGGAACTGGCTCAAGTGAGCAGACATAGTCGCATTATCCTTCATGCGCAGATCCATAAGCTGCTTCAACCAGTACATCTGACTCGCTGGACTTTTCTTATCATAAAGATTCTTGATCTTATTCCATAGATCCCATGCACTCTGTGCTTCCTCAAATACATTATAATGTACCTGTTCAGTGAGAGACAATACAATCGTGGACTTGCATAGCTCATCAAGTTCAAGCCAGTCGTCATTGTTCATAGTTTCAGGCTGCTCCCCACTCAACCGAAGTGGCTTAATCTGAGATTTCTGCACCAAGACCTGCCAAATTTGACTCTTCCAATAAGAGTAGTTGGTACCATCCAACTTTGTAATGTTAAAGATGGCACTATCATGCGAAGATGACGCCATTATGCAGGCTGGAAATGCCCAAACAGTCCAAAACTGCTTGCTGTTTTACTGCAGAAACTGTTCAAAAATGACCAAAACGGGGTCCAAAGGGCGAGCAAAGTGTGCCAAAAGTTGCTACCCACTTAGTACTAGGTGCGGTACACCAAATCAGGATATTTAAACATGAAAAGTACACCTCAGTCCACCAATAACTGCTTGCTGTAATAAATTGCAGGTATGCAGTCTAGAGAGCAAACTGTCCCAAAATAGGATCCAATGTCAAGCAAACAATGCTAGGTCCAAAGCCAGCATGAAACGGACATAAGCAAGGCCAATGACAGTGAAAAGAACATGAGCTCAACACCGAAGCATGTCAAAATAACATCTGCCAATGAAAGGCACACCCCCAGACACTCTAGGCAAAGTGTTCTTGTAACTGCCAAAACCTGACACAAATAGGTGTCTACTCAAAGAGAAAGATCCAAATATGAGACTTAGCTCATAAGCATCCTGTGAACCAAGAGTACATCAATGCATATCCATAAAGATCGGAGTATGATCCCAAAGTCTCAATGCGTATGTAGCTGCTCAAGACATAAACTGCTCCAAATACATGTAAGTGCTCCAATAGCATGCAACTGTCAAAGGTCAAGCAAGCATGTAAAATGCTCCCACTGGCACAAAAGGTGTACAAAGTGAGCTCAGAAGCTCAAACAACCCAAGAGAAAGCACCAGTGATAAGTGATCATGTCAATGCATCAAGCGCATCCAAGAGAGCATGACATACATGAAGCACCGGTCGTATTAACCATGAAGCAATACATAAGCCCAAATAAGCTCTCGGTCAACTCAATGACATCCAAATAGCAACCAAGATCAGTGATCAAGTAAGCCAGGAATGCTCAAATACATCCAAATCCAAGCTCCAAATGTCGGTATGGCATACACGAACCAAATAGCATATGTCACGAACCAAAGCGTGTAATGCAAAAGCCTAATTGTCAAGCAGAGACATGAGGCATAGGCGGTCCACGAGCATGCCAAGTCGGTCCAAATGCCAGTGAAGATGGAGATAATGCGAAGCTCTAAAGCATCCCATAATCTCATACATATGCTCCAAGCCGTCCCCAAATGTCAGAGACATCATGCCAAAGCTCAAAGCATACATCCGGTATCGGTAGGTAAGTGCCAAAGCCTGTAAAGTACCTTCAGCCCACTGTTATTCCAGCATGTATTTACTATTCTAAACAGTAGATTTTAGCCCCAAATTCAAGCCAAAATCATGGTCAAACCAAATGCATACATCCCCGATACATCCGGGTAGGAAGTAGACCGCATACGGGCATCAAATAAGGTAACCGGAGTAGAGTATAAGCATCAAATGCTAATGCCAAGTGTGGCTGCCCTATTTCCAGCACTGTATAACAGTAAATAACAGTCCCAAATCAGCCAATATTTCAAGCCAAAATCATGGCACAATCATGTGCATACATTCCCAAGGCACTAGGCATCATGTAGACTGCATATGGGCATCAAATAGCACAACCGGAATGGAGTATAAGTAACAAATGCTAATGCCAATGGTGCTGCCCTATTTTCAGCCTGTTATGACAGTTTATGACAGTCCCAAATCTGAAGAAATCAGCCCCGAATGATCAAGACCAATGCCCAAAGCTTGAATGACATCAAACATGAAGTCTATAGCCCTCTTGATCAAGGTAGAGAGCAAGAAGCAATGGCCAAGTGTGGAGCTGAAGTAGATGAGTGCTCACAGCCTAGAAAAAAATGATGCAATCTGCCCTGTTGGTGCTGAACTTGCTGCTGCTCCACATGGGCTGAAAAGGGGGTAATGGGGGGCTCAAGAAGGGCCTATCAAAGGCCTATGACAAGCCTCTTTGAGCCTTGATAGGTGTAAGGCACAATATGAGGAGAATAAGCTTCAATGGTTTGAAGCCATGGCTGCCCTTGCTGTTTGCAACCTGTAGACTAAAATAAAACCCTGAAAGAATGATCCAATACATCAGTATCAATGCCTTGAAGGTGCCTCAATAGGCTGGGAAGGTGCTCGGGAAGCCGGGGAGTGACGGGAGCTTGGGGAGATCGGATATGGCTGCCGAGATGGAGACCCAATGCGTGAAGCGAGTCGATGCAAAGGTCAGGAAGCACCGAGTCGAGCTCAAGCAAGAGAATGCCAAGCTCTGATACCAGTTGAAAGGTGAGAAGGATCGAAGCTTGCACGTGAGCTATGGCGGGAGAGCAAGAGCAAGAAAGAGAGAGACAAGAAATGGGAACTCCAACAGTCACAATGTGTGACCGGGCCTTCCTTTATTCAAACTGTCACTAAAAGAATAAAGAATAAAGTGACGTGACGGGCACCCGCCACCTGCAGTGTGCAGTGGCGGGTACTGTCAGTGTAGTAATACACGGGGCGGCACGGTGGAGGCGCCTTTACCCCCAATAGTCATCAAGTGCAGCTGTTCAATCCCAATCTCTATCTCCATCTAAGCTTCCAAATGTCCAAGAGGTGGGACATGACACCATCCGTAGCTCTCAACCCAAGGATATGCTTGTGCAATCCACTGTGGCTAGCTCAACTGATGCTCGATATACACAAGTGAATGCTCAAAGGGCAACAAAAGACATGACCACTTTTAATCGGTCTAAGGAATTGACACCACGATCCACCAATAGTATCCAGCCCACTGAACTAGCTACTATTACTTCCAATCAGGGATCACAATAGTCACAGTCCTTGGCCGTAACAATGCACCTTGCAGAACGTGTCCTTAGTAGTTCACCTATGGAGGAGGTGTTGCAACCAACTTCCTTGACAACTTTAGCACTTCCAAAGTGCCTAAAGCCTAGGATGGAGGAGTTAAACATAAGGGAATTGGCTGAAGAGCTAGACTCTTTAAAAAGAGAGGCAGTTGTACCCTCACAACCTAGCGAGGCTATTCAGCAAGCTGCGGCTATGTCCTATGAGGACACACTAGAGAAAGAGAATGCTGAAGCCCAACCAAGAACATCAACGTTTGACCTAGTTCAGGGTCTTGAGTCATTAAGTTATGCAGCTTCATTGACCAATAAAAAGAGGAGAAAACAGTGAAAACAATAGTAGTTACACGTGGTGTGGACCCCAAGAACATTGAGACCAAGAGCGTTGGAGAGCTAAGGAATAAAGCATCGAGTCCATCCACCAATGAACCCATTGATGTCTCTCCTAATAGTGGTGAAACCTCAGACACATCCGTGTGCTTTGAAAAATCAAAGCAACCGTTACCATCAACGGTTGCTTGCAACACCCAATCCACCGACAACAGAACTCGCATTGACCAATCAAGAGTGGATACAAGGTTGTCACAACAGGGTGACAAATTTATACCAGTCACATCCAAGGAGAACCATCATGCAATAACAAAGCCTCATGAGAAACATGGAAACCCCAAGAGCATAAGCAATCCTAGCATTGACCAATCTTGCTCATCTAGGCCTGAGCCCCCAGCTATGCTAAAGCCTAGGAAAACTTCTAGAACCTTGCATGAGATAGCAATCAAGCAAGCCATCATTTAACATAGAAGTGTCGTAGAATGCTTAACTGAGTTGGATGCTAAGCTCAAAGTATTCGCCCCTGTCTATGTCCTAGCAAACATGGGCACATTCCCTAAGGAGCAACTTGAAGAATACTTGCCATTTCCCCTATCCTAGGAAGAGCAAGAACATCTTGACAAGCACTATGACAAGCTCCTACATGAATGCATGCGACTCACCTCTGACGAGGAAGTCGACGAACTACGCTTAAATGTAATATTCAATGATGTGCTCTGCCAACCAAATCTCTTAGGGATAGAGCAACTAAAATGACAATCGAAGAGTCAAAGTCAGTTTGAGAAATGTTGGTTTGAAAACCGTGTTGCAATGGCCAAAATAGGAGCCCAAATCATGACAGTCTCTGAAGAGCGATTGGCCAAATGGTGGTCTCAAAGAGACCCAATCTATGTGGCACCAACTTCCTTTCGAGTGATGGCTGCCATTTGGGGTACGGACTTAGTTGAAACTAGCCAACAAAATTGTTTGTTTGATAAGGTTCTCACTGAGGAGGAGTTACATGTTGCCAGCAAACTCAGACAAGGTTCCATGCTACTCGATGTTGCAAAATATCTATCATTATTGAGTAAGCTGCCACGAGTACTAGATGCATGTGCCACACTCCAATATAATCCAGAGTTCTACAATTGGCTTTTAACCTCATGAAGTGACATGGATTCATAAATATGTATATAAATAAACAATGATTTTTGTGACCCGATATGGACAATATCAACACACACAAGCAATGATAGTCAAGCGTAGGGAGAAGAGTTGGATTTGACAGGCTAAGCTCCTCAGGTCCTCCTCTCACCACACATTTAGAAGTTGTATGACCATTCCCGCCTCCAGGTGGAGGACATGCAACCCTCATTACCACCATAGGAAGCCCTAACCAACATCTCTGATGGTGTAGACAGGGTACCATCCCTTTCTATACACCTTTCCCCCTTTTCGGTCTATCCTTCCGAGGATGAGCCTTGCCCCACTCCATGACAACCATTCCACGCAACTTAGCATAAGCCAAGATCTGCTAATGGTTGGAGGCAAAATGAACATCATCATGGGGGCCATCCCTCTACAATAAACACTGCATGCCTCACCTCTCTCCTCCTCGTCATATGCGCTTGATAACCCACTGTATAATCCCTTCCATGCGAATAGTTTTATCCTGCCTCAAGGCCTAATCCTTGGTTTGCATTTTTTAGGTCCCCCTACAATAGCAGCCATGGATCACATAGTGCAGCTGGCATGCAAGGAAGCTCTCCGCCGTCGAAAAGAGCACAAGGCACTTGCGCCCCCACCAGAATGCTATGTGTCTACTCTAAAGAGGTATGCACCGAAAAGAGGCCCTAAACGACACCACCCAAGAGGCAGGTCCAAAACCCCCCAAGCCAAGAGGACGAGGGCTCAAGGGAGCACATGGGGTGTGGCAACACCAGCTGTGCAGGTTCCCACAAGATGCTCGGGCACCAAGTGCTCGAAAGAGGAGAGGGCAGCTCAAGACAAGCAAGAATTTGATGCATTGTTTAAAAGCATTTTGGAAACAATTGCGGCCAGGGACTACACCATCCGGGTTCCAGACGAAATCTTCCCTACCCAACCTCACAGGATTCCCTCACCGGCACAGCCTCAATCACCCGACCACTCGGACTCGCCCTGCCTCATGCAAATAGAGTAGCCCCTATGATATATAAGCAGCTTAACAAAGTCCATCCTGCCATATTTTTTTGTCTTTAAATGGTTAAAGGGGCAAGCTCCCCACCTGTATACACTTTCCTTACCTATTGCTAATATATGCCACATCTTTAACAAGCATTGGAATATGCATCGCAATTAGCACCATAGGATTTTGATAAAGTAATATCTTGACATGATTGCATCTATTCGTTGTACTTGAGGCATGTGATTTGTGTATACTCTCATGAAGTGACAAGTGGATGCAGGACAACGCAGGTCTTCATGTAAATGTGTTCAATGCCCAAGTCACTGCAAGACCACCAACCTCACAAAGAGCCGCAACAAAGCCACGCTACCGAAAGCAAAAATCACCCTTGTGAGTGCCCACTTCACATGGCCCAAAGCATGATCTTAACCACTTCCTTTTTCTAGGTTACACTCTACGCCGAGCACTCATGACACAGCTATTACCCCAATTGTGCCAATATCGCACATTCCAAAGAGGGTTGCAATATCTCAAGTGTATCTCCCTATCTCAACAACTGCTTCTCTAACAACAAGGCCAGGACACAATCATCACTGTAATATCCATTTCCTGAGCCTTTGAAGCTTGACATTTCCCAACCCATTGAAAGGCTGATAGCCTCAACATATTGCAATGGTTGTACTCAAGCAAGTCCCAAAAAAAAAAGGAGAAAAGAGAAGAGAAAGAGATAAACAAAGAAAAAAGCACAAGAAAAAGAAACGAAAAAGAAAATGGAAAAGGAAAAAAGAAAAGAAAAAATGAAAAGATACGAAGCACCCACGATCATAGCACAACACCTAGGGGTCCTCAAACTAGATACGTCCAGTGACCTTGGTCGGCTGGCTCCGTCCCTAGTCCCCTAGCCCTTTAGCATCACCCACAATTGTTCAGGGCACATCAAGGGCAGGACATACCTAGGGAGCTTGTCTCACCTATGGTTAGACCTATCACCCTGACCCATTCACACAATTCCCTCTTGCATTCTGCCTTAATACCATTGCAATGAATTGTGGTAAGCACCGCACGAATGGCCATGAAAAGTACACCATCCTCCTCAAGCAAGTCCAATAGCTCCCAGCTATAGAAAGTGCAGTGTCCCTATATTCAATTATGCTACGTCATGCAGTCACAACGCAAAGGATGTTTCATACACCTTCACATGTACTTCTTCTCAACATGGACAACTTTGCCTCATCTACATATTGTTACGAGAAACCAGCCCATGGTCTTCTAACTACGTAATATTTAAGTATGCACGAGCACTCATATAATATCTGCACTGAAATATATACACCGTTTGGGTCCTCAAGTTCAGGACAATACTCTCAGCTTGCTTAGAGTTTGACCTATCTCCCAAACTAATTGAACTATGTCTTGTGCATGATAGAGAAGACTAGCACTACCCCTAGGGAGAGACCACCTATGAGAGGTTTTCAATTGCAGGTATTGAAGACTCCAACGAAAGTGTCGTTCACTCTTCATCGACACCCAACTCTGAATTCTTATCCTTTATCATCCTGCAAGCCTGCCAAGAATCGTCATGTACAGAATCCCCAACAAACCAACACTTGTGCTAGCCATCAGTGCAATCCCCAACAAAGAACAACCCTACCACCAACTCCAACAACCCTACCACCAACCACCTAGGCCACCAACGTGCCCCCAACAACCTTCCTCCATACCACCACCAACACTCCTCCATGGCAATGACCGATGTCCCTTCCACCCACGTCTTCAGTGCATGCCAAAGCCTACTATCTACAACGGTGAGTGCCATGGGACTGGCACTCACACGTCTAGGAGGGGGGTAATGTTAACTGTCAAACAAACAAGGTGGAAAATCTGGAAAAGCTAAAGCAGAAGAAAAAGGCCAAGGCAAAGTGAAACAGAAGACAAAGGTGCGCCAAGAAAAATCTAGAAATACAAGAAGCGCAGAAAAGTCCTAAATAAGGGAAAAAGGTGCACAAGGAAAAGCGCAAGTCAATACTTTTGTAAAAGAGCACAAGCACATCATGATTTAATTTAAGGAGCGCGGGCTCTCACCCGTGCAATTTGTAAATGTAGATGGGCGGTGGAAAGGAAGCTAGGAAGATAGAAGGACAATGGGGAAAAGGGCCTAATAAGCCATGGCCGGCCATGTAAAAAAGGGGATAAGGGGATGACCACCCAAAAGGGATTTAGGGTTTTGTATATAAAGTTGGAAAGTGAATGAGAAGATCATTCTTGTGTGTGGCCAAAAGTGGGTCTCCTCTTCTTCTTCTTCTTCTTCTTCTTGCTTGCTTGAGCTTGTGCTTGAGAGAGGGAGTGTGAAAGTGTGAGGGAGTGAGTGTGTGAGGGTGAGGGACTAGGGAGGAGAAGCTCTCCATCTCTCCTCTCCTCTTCTCTTCTCTTCTCTTCTCTTCTCTTCTCTTGCTCATAGCAATGGAGCTTGGAGCGTGGAGCTTGAGGATGGAGCTTGCTTGAAGCTTGCACTTGGATCGTGGAGCTACCGGAGTGCACAGGAGAGGAGGTAACTCATGTCGGCATGGAGGTAAGCTCACTACACCCGTAGATATGGATGGCATGTCGGCTATGTGAGAGGTAGCCATTAGTGCTCGGCTTGGAATGCTTGAAGAAATAAGCAGTCCGTGGGTCTTGGTGGTTGAGCAAAAGGTCCCACACCGCAACTCGACCGAACAACTGAAGTTGAAGGAAGCAACAACTTAGTCATTGTTGTAATGGAGAGGGAGAGGAAAACGAAGAGACAACGATCAAGGACCAAACTACACTAAAGCTCAACAATGATGGAGGTGAAGGAACGACGACAAGTTGCACCATGTGACAAGGATGTTGTTGTGACATAGTAAAGCCAAAAGATTGCATTGTAGCTAAGGGGGGGAAGAGAAGTCAACATAGTGTGCTGAGCCGTTGGTGAAGTCTTCAACGAGGAAGCCATGAGGGTGATGGAGGACAAGGATGAGGAGGAGATGATGTAGAGACCTTGACTGCCTGTTGTGGAGGTCGGGAGCTTTCCCTCCTGAGAGACTTGTTCGTTCCTTTTCTCTCTAAGATCATGGGAGAAGTGGAGGATCTACATATTAAATCGCATGAGCTGGTGCTTGAGTAAGATCGAGCAGTCTGTTGAACAAATTGCGGCCGAGTGTTAATGAAGAGCGATGGCAATATCAACTGTCTCGTGCCGAAGGGTGATCATCTTCATCCATACTTCTCATTGTGGAAAATCCACCCACCTTCAACATGACTGTAGCATGCTGGAGTAGACCTGTTGTGCCACAATGGTCCATATTATGACTTGCTACGACAACAGCAATACCAACTATGTGTGTTGACCATTAGTATGTCAAAGGCTATTCCGTAAAAAAATCAAGAGTTGAAATCCCCCTATGTGGACATCAAATTTGACTACTGCAACCTCAGGTGAATGGGCAATCATAAAGATTACTACTGTGATTCGGAGAGCTCGGACACCATCGAAATCCATCATTATCTGTTGAAACCATTGAGAAGAGCATTGCACGTAGAGAAGGGAGACAATCTAATCAGAAGACCATAGACTGAAGAAGACATGCCATTGTTCGAATTCTTGAAGTATGGTCATTTTGAGTGTTTGGAATAACAAAAAGAAGGAAAGATCAACAAGAGTTCCATAGTCTCTATTGTTCCAATCTTCCTGAAGGCGTTGTGCCTTTGAAGATATAAAAAAGAGAGAAAATTTAAGAACACTTCTATCTTTACAATTGCTTTGTTGAATAGTCTTCCAAAGGACATTATGATTTAAATTGAGATGCTTGTACATGACTATGTTCGGAATACATTAAGACAACAATGTTAAACTTATGTAATCAATCGTATATGAAACCTAGCCATCCTTTTTTCTCTATGTAATCATCTTGACTTGAGTACTTCTCATTTTCTCCCTATTAGATATGCTCAATGCCCCACCCTCATAAGGTGCAAGCAATGATCCATGGTGCTCAAAGTTGTAAGGCCCCCATTATGAGGAGAAGCCAAATGTGAGCCTAGATATTGGTTGAGTCCTAACTTGTATATCGGATGAGGTCTATGTGACTGGATGGCAAAAAGGTGACCATTCTGGGTCTAATCTTTGGGTTGGATTGAGTAGTTAAGCTGGTAGCAACTCGAGGCACCTTGCATTGAGTTGTGGGGTAAGGGGTCTAGGGGAAGCGCCCCCGACCCGACGGTAAAGGGAATATTCCCTAGAATATTCCTTGGCCAACTAGTGGAGGCTCATATGGTAGGTCGGTCATGCCGACCTAACCACCTTCACGGGCTATAAAAGCTAAACCCCTTCATAGCCATTGACTATCTATCTCTCACCCAGTCAGAGTTATTCTAGCTAGCCTTAAGCTCTTCACCTATCTTTTGTCTAGATTGCCATCTAAGATTCACAGTGGAAGCACACAGGTGGACAGAGCCATCTCTGTATCAGTTGTTTGGAGCTAAAGAAATTTTCTAATTCTCCTCTTATCTATTGTGTACTCTCTTTCTCTATCTCTTTCTCAAATTCTGTTCGCTTCGCCATGTAAGTTTTTACATGTATCAGAGCCTAGGGGGCTCTAGGGATCGAAGAGTATGCAAGAGGCAAAGGCTTCAACATCAAAGAGGAACAATGTCATCTTCCGGAAGCGGTTCTGTTCGCTACGTCGTGTAAGTTTTTACATGGTATCAGAGCCCACGGGGCTCTAGGGATCGAAGAGTGTGCAAAGGCTTCAACATCAAAGAGGAACAATGTCATCTTCCAGAAGCGGTTCTGGTGCATCAAGAAGTGGTGCTGTTGTACCAGCTATTCAAACACTAAGGATTCGTCCACCAACCTTTAGGCGAAGGCAAGTTAGATAGTACAAACTATACCTTGTGGAAGTTCAAAATTACAACTATCATTGATTCTTATGAGCTTTTGGAGACTGTGATGTGGCCTAACGTAGAATCGCAGCCTACCCCAGACACATCAAATCCTAGTGTAATGATTCCTCTAAAAAAATATCTTCTACGAGCTTGGAAACGAAGGAATGCAAATGCATTGTGTGCTTTAGTTACAAGCTGTTTTGGCAATGTTCTGACTTTGATTCAGCCTACAACCAAAGCATCAGAGGCTTGGAATGTACTGAGGAGTCACTATGAAACGTGAAACCGAACAAGGATTCAAAACTTGGAGAATCAACTAGCAGTGGAGAAGTTTGTTGAAGGAGAGACAGCTGAAGCATTCATCACTCGGATTAAGAATCTATGCAACTAGATGGCTGGTGCTGGGATACAAAAGACTAGCGAGGAGCTAGCTCGAAGGTGTCTTCGGATTTCTCCACAAAAGTTTGATGGACTAGTAACTTCCCTTAATACTTAGGTGAGACATCAAGCTTTGAGTTTTGAGGAGTTTTGTGCATTATTGTTGGAGGATTGCAGGAGGAGGAGTTGAGGTTGAAAGCCGGAGAAGGAAGCAACAATGGAGATGATGCATTCTTTGTGAATGCAAAAAGCAAGGGTGGTTCCTCCACCAAAAATGACGGTGACAAAAAGAAGAAGGGCGGTAAGAAGAAGTTTCAAGGAGAGTGCTCCTACTGCAAGAAGAAAGGACATGCAATCGTAGATTGTCGTGTTAAGAAGGCAGATGAAAAGAATGTTACCCTTAAAAGTAAAGGGAAAGAGATAGCCAATATGGCTGAAGCAGAGTTGGAGTTATTCATGGCGACCATTGAGGAGATGTGCTCTACAACGCAAGAAGAATGTACCACTGATTCATGGGTGTTGGATAGTAGAGCCTCCCATCACATGACCAACAAGAAAGGTCTATACAATTCTATGTAGCCTCTACAAGAATCCATCACTATGACAGTTGTTGGAAATGATGCAAAATGCCCTACTGCAAGCACAGGTACTATTTCGTTTGTTGTTGCAAATAGTGATGTCAAAAAGCTTTCAAATGTATTGTATGTTCTCAAAATTAGAAGAAATCTGTTATCAGTTGCTGCCATAACTAATCTTGGTCATGAAGTGAGGTTTAAGAAGACACGTGCAGAAATTCTTGACAATGATAGAAAAGTTATTGGCAAAGGAGAAAGAAGGAACAACCTACATGAGCTAAGTGCTCTTATAACCACCATTGGAGTGGGCACAAGTAAGCTTTGGCATGAAAGGTTTGGACACATTGGATTTGTAGTATTGAAGGAGATGCACAAGCAAGGTATGGTTGCTCACCTACCTGCAATGACTGAATTGAAGGAACTTTGTGAGGCTTGTATGATGAGCAAGCAATAGAGAAAGGCATTTCCACAAGAAAGCAAGAATAGACACAGGATTCTCTAGAGTTGGTGCATGCTGACTTGTGTGGAAAGATGCCTACATGGGCCTTGGGGGGATCTTATTATTTTATGTTGATTTTCGACGACTACAGTAGGAAGATATGGGTGTACTTCCTTTGTGATAAGGCTCAAGCTTTTGGTAAGTTTAAAGAATGGCTAAAACTTGTTGAGAATGAAACATGGAAAAGTGTAAAGAAATTTAGAATAGATGGTGGTGGTGAGTTCAACTCAAAGGAGTTTGAAGAATTTTGCAAGAGCAAAGGGATCAAGTGTCAATTGATAACGTCTCACACACCTCAGCAGAACGGTGTTGTGGAATGCAGGAATTGCACCATTGTGGAGATGGAAAGATGCATGCTAAAGGGCAAGGGATTGCCCTTTAGTATGCATGCTAAAGGGCAAGGGACTGCCTAACCATTTTTGGGCTGAAGCTGTTAATACTGCCGTCTACATTTTAAATCGGAGCTACACAAAGGCTCTCAATGGAAAAACACCTAATGTGGCTTACATTGGTAAGAAACCATCTATCTCACACTTTAGAATTTTTGGATGTGAATGTTATGCACATATTCCTAATGAGAAGAGAAACAAGTTACAACCAAAAAGCAGAAAATGTATCTTCTTGGGTTATAGTGATGAGCAGAAGGCTTACAAATTATATGACTAAGAGGCAAAGAAGATCATTGCGAGTCGTGATGTGGTGTTCAAGGAGTAGCTACATATAGTGGAGGAGGAGAAGGCAAGTTCTTCCACTTTATCATCAAGCGAAGAAGTAGTCCACCATGAACCTGTCCCGAGAGTTGTCCCTATCCTTAAGGAGAAGGAAGCATTATCTTCAGATGATGAGGAAAAAGTTCACCAACCTGACATCACCCCACCAAAAAATCCATTGCCGCATTGGGTGAAGTAGCTCTATGACAACAATAATCATGTGCCCACATTTGTTGAGGAGAAGGCAGACGAACCAAGGAGGTCTCAGAGAATAGAGGAGCAAAGGAGGGCTTCTGCTAACATAGTCAATATGGCCTTGATAGTTGAGATTATGAGAGAAGTAAAGGATCCAACTGACTTAGAAGAAGCACTTGTAGATCCAGCATGGAAGTCATCTATGCAAGCTGAGTATGACAACATAATGAAGAATGACACTTGGGAGCTAGTGGATCGGCCAGCAAAGCGGAAGGTTATTGGCAACAAGTGGATCTGGAAGGTAAAGTACAAGGCTGATGGTACTTTAGAAAAGTACAAAGCTAGACTAGTTGCACAAGGTTTTTCACAGATTGAAGGGTTTGATTTTCAAGAGTCATTTGCCCCAACTGCCAGAATGGCCACTATTCGCATAGTACTTGTAGTGGGGCCGCCCACAAGCAGTGGCCAATTTACCAAATGGATGTTAAGTCAACGTTCTTAAATGGTGACCTCAAGGAGGAGGTATACATGGCTCAGCCACTAGGGTTTGAGGCCCCCATTCTGAGAACAAAGTGTGTAAGCTGAAGAAGGCATTGTATGAGCTGAAACAAGCCCCTAGAGCATGGTACTAGCAGATAGATAAGTTTTTTTAAAGCTTAAACTTCAAAAGATGTGCCTCAGATGCTAACTTGTATGTTTATAGGGATGGTGAAAAGTCTATAGTGATTTTCCTATATGTGGATGACCTTCTTATTACAGGTGATTGTGAAGATATGATCAATCAAACTTGAAAGGCTTTGAGTTCTGAGTTTGAAATGACAGACTTGGACTTGCTGCACTATTGTTTGGGAATTGAAGTTTAGCAAGAGAGCCAGGAAAGATCTTCATCTCTCAGAAGAAGTATGCATGGGAGATCTTGAAGGCATTTGGCATGACCAAGTGCAAGGAGATAGCTACACCTATGGAGATGAACACAAAGTTTTCCGTTGAGGATACATCATCACTAGCAAACATTGGGAGGTACAAGAGGATGGTTGGCAGTCTGATCTACTTGTGTAACACTAGACCAAATATAAGTTTTGATGTTGGTGTTTTGAGCAAGTTCTCAAACAAACCTCATGAGATTCATTGGAAGGCTAGGATGCAAGTGCTCAGATACTTGAAGGAAACTCTTGACTCACATACAGTTCCAGAACTTCTCTTGTGGGGAATTGTGACTCTGATTGGATATGAGACAGTGATTCCAGGAAGTCAGTTTCTCGTTATTGTTTCTCTTTGGGTTTAGGAATTTTCTCTTGGATTAGTAAGAAGCAGCCAATAGTGACATTGTCTTCTATCGAAGCAAAGTACAAGGCAGCTTGTTTTGCTGCATGTGAAGCAGTATGATTGAGAAGGATCCTATGGCATATGGGAGTGCAGGATGAAGAACCAATTGTGCTAAGATGTGACAATCACATTTGCATCGCCATTGCCAAAAATCTAGTATTTCATGCGCACACCAAACATATAGAGATCCAATATCACTATGTGCATGATTTGATGGAGGATGTGATAGTGGAACTAGTCTACTATCCAACAGAGGATAATGGAGCAGATATCTTCACCAAGTCACTTACAAAGGATCTGCTTCAAGTTCATCTTTAGAGACTCAGCATTGGGCCGAGGAGATAGTTCACCTATGGATGGACATAGAGGGGAGGTGTTAGATATGCTCAATGCCCCACCCTCATAAGGTGCGACCAATGATCCATGGTTCTCTAAGTTGTAAGGCCCCCATTATGAGGAGAAGCCAAATGTGAGCCCGTATATTGGTTGAGTCCTGACTTGTATATCAGATGAGGTCTTGGATGGCAAAAAGGTGACCGTTGTGGGTTTAATCTTTGGGTTGGGACTGAGTAGTTAAGCCAGTAGCAACTCGAGGCACATTGCATTGAATTGTGGGGTAAGGGGTCTGAGGGCAGCGCTCCTAGCCTGACGGTAAAGGAAATATTCCCTAGCCAACTAGCGGAGGCCCATATGGTAGGTCGATCACACCAACCTAACCGCCTTCGCAGGCTATAAAAGCTAAACCCCTTCACAGCCATCGACTATCTATCTCTCACCCAGTCAGAGGGCTAGCCTTAAGCTCTTCACCTATCTTTTGTCTAGATCGCCATCTAAGCTTCATAGTGGAAGTGCATGGGTGGACAAAGCCATCTCTGTATCAGTTGTTTGGAGCTAAATAAAATTTCTAATTCTCCGCTTATCTGTTGTGTACTCTCTATCTCTATCTCTTTCTCAGATTCTTCTCGCTACGCCATGTAAGTTTTTACACTCCCATCTTGCTAAGCATCCTTGTGACGAGCAACATTCATGAACCCCTCCGCGCAAATCCCTTGCAACACTTGGTGAACTCGATGTGAAAGCATCACTTTTGATTATCAAGATGGGAGACTCATTGAATACTCCACCCACTTCATCATCGAGTGCTTCTACCTTTTCAAGTGATGAGATGAAGAATTTATTACAAACTCTTTCTTTGGCTATTATGATGCAGAATTAGCAGATGCAGTTACATATGCAGCAGTAGCAACAGCTACATCAACAACAATTGGATCAACAACGGATGCTACATCAAGAACAAGAGCATACACATGGAGCAACCAAAGCGATATGGTAAGTGAACACAAATTATTTGATGGCTGGAATGTCTCAGCTTATCTTAAAACTTTTGAAAGCCAGATGTGCTTCTTTGGAGTTCCTACCAACTGGAGCAACTATTTCTTATGGCTTGTCATGCCTACTTTGCGAATTAGAGTGATTAATTTATTTGCGCAAGATTCAAACTGGAATGTCTTCAAGAAGGCCCTCAAAGATGAATATTTCCTGGAGGATTATGGTATTGCTACTCGGAAGACGTTTAGAGAACAGTTATATCAACCCAACAGAGATATTGTTGCTTTTGAGTTATTGCGCGAGTTTGAAGAACGTTACACCCAGTTGGATGCACTTGAACAAAGAGCCCTAACTCATAGAAAGTGGAGTTATTCTTGTAGGTAGCTGATCTTGCACTTTAGGACGAGTTGGGAGAGCTTCTTGAAGACCGTACTACGCAACCTATGGGATTGAAGACAAATTGGCAAGATGTTGTTGATGCGGTTTCCACATTGACGAAGAGGCAAAGATGGAAGGCTTGCTTGCAAAACTATATGCAAACACCTCTGGCGATGTCTTCTCATACCTCAACTTCTCCTGTCACTCCTTCCACTTCTTCTCCTACTTCTCATCCCATGTCTATGCCTACTTCTATGCATATGCCTATGCCTATTCCTGCTGCGATTGTTAGCCCAACTGCAAAACCAACTGTTGAAGATATGATGGAAGAGATTTTAAAGAACTTAAAAGACCTAGAAAATAAGATGACTAGAAGGGAGCAACAGCCAACTCTAGTATCAGTCCCAATTTCATCTACCCCTACAAATTCTTTTAGAATGGCGAACTCTCAAGGAGTCGAAGTGCTTGTTGAGGAGAAGTGAAAAAGAGAAGATTCAGTTTCCCAGCCTTCTTATTCAAAACTGGAGCAGAGTATGGCTAAAGTTCAGAAGCCGAAAGTACAAGAAGATCAAAAAGCCCCGAAGACAAAGGATCTGAAGCCAGAAATAAACCTGGATTCAAGTTGCTTCCCGGCATGGAGATGACTACGGACTTGAAGAAAAGTGAGGAGATTGATTCTGATTAGGAGATTATTGATGATGGGCTATTGTGCTCAGATACTATTGAGGATCTTTCAGCATTTCTAAAAACTGAAAATCAAGATATGTCATATGTCTTACAAGTCAATTCTTTGGCGAGGAATTGTGAAAGTGTTGATTTCATGCTTCAAAATAATTTGGGTGTTGAGGATTCTCAGCAAAAACTATTCTTTGCTGACATATTTTAGCAAAAAGATTTGGATGTTGTTGTTTATATACAACAAAATTTATGTTTACTAGGGTATTTTCATCAAGGAGTGAAAATTGCAAGTTGTAGCAAAGAAGCCACATTATAGTGACAAAATAAGACAATTGACAATAATGTTAAAATACCTTCAGATAGTGTTGATGATTTGCCAAAGCTTGCACCATTTATGGAGATGGATATGGATAAGATTGGAGTCACGGGATGGTTTAGTGATCAACCAGCCATAGATGATTTGGATGCTGTGATGATCTATGATAATCCATTAGATGTAGAGATGATCTACGAAGACATGCATACCTTGATTTGTCCATATCATCCAGGAGGATGTTGTGATAACCCATGTCAACTTACCTACATGTCATATTACCTAGATGATTTCCCATATGATCCTGGTGGGAACAATGTTGTAAGTGGTAAACAAGTTGGCCCATCCGGAGGATGTGCAGGTTTGGAGAGGGCGGATATCGTGATGCTACGCGTCCACCATTGTGAAGCCACTTTGGAGTGTCCTGATTTTGTCACTTTTCTTTTGTGCTTAAAAGTTGTTGGTGTTACAAAAGATTTAGTGACATGCCATCTTTTACATGTTGAAACAATGAAACAAGGTTTGGAAAGTGCTACTTTGGTTGGCAGTATACTTATGGACATGTATGGTAAATGCGGATTGCTTGCAAAAGCACAAGGTGTGTTTGACGAACTACCAAGGCAGGATGTTGTAACATGGAATGTCCTAATGGCAGGGTATGCCCTACTTGGAAAAGTTTAACATGTTTTCTAGGTGTTTGGCAAAATAAATCAAAAAGGTTTGAAGCCAGATATGATTACATTTACCATTGTGCTTAATGCATGTGGTCATACATGGCATCTAAGCAAGGTGAAAGTTGAGCTCTCTACTTCTATTCCATGCAAACAAACATATAGTTGCCCTTTCTTATGGTTGAAGCATTGGGTTCAAAGCATTTTCTGGTAGCACTTAATCAAAATCTTTGGAAGCCCTGAAGGATTCTCTTAAAGGTGAAGATGTGGGAGAAATAGTTCAGGAAATGTTCTACAGTAAGTCTTGACTGGGAGCCAAAGATATTGATGGGTAACACTTCTTTTTTTTGGAGAGAGTGCACATGAAGAAAAGGGAGACTAACTTAATATGAGAGGGGGCACTAATAATAATAGATGGCATTACTTTTAGGTAGAAGGGGGATTACTTCCTTCACGTACCGGCCAAGAAAAGGGGAGGTCTTTTCAACCTGCATCAACTATGGAGGAGGAGAGCACATGCTTTCAACATATCAAAGAGGCCGACATATTTGAAGGAGATCAAGACTACGAGGATGTTGACATCGGATGGCTGTGGATGGGTATCTGATACTTCTGCGGTCTCCATGTTTGCATTACCCCCCTTAGGGGCCAACTTCACTACCACTACATATATGTCTAAGGTGAATTTCCCTATTGAATCATGGAAGGCAGGTGACACTGATCTATTGGGCTAGTTCCCTTGTTGTATCATGGATGGAAAGTTTGCAGTAAAATATGGTATATAAATATATGGAGGAGATGACGAATCAAATCAGATTATGAATAAAGCAAGGAATCAAAAGTAATATGAACTATTTGAGATAAAGGTGATGGAACTTGTCATCAATTTCAATTAGGCAAGCCGTACTTTTCGAAAGCCGACATGTTTTGTGGATGTTTGAAAAGGTGGCAGTATAACAAAATATTGCATATGCGGCAGAAGAAATTGGGCATCTCCTAAATCTGAAGAAGACCAAAATCATATTCACGGACAGTAGAAGCAACTACTAGTGGGACTGCTCAACATTATGATAGAACTCATGCTGGCATTCATAGATTTGGAGTGGACAAAAAAGATTCAAGGTTATCAAATAGGTCAAGGGGTGATGCGAGTTGGAAAGATGGGACTCTGCACAAGGATAAGTGGAAGAAGCCTCATGCTACATACCTCAACTAAGTGATGAAGTTGGAGATATGCTACAGGGACACAATGAATTTCCTCATATAGGACATCTTGAAGACAAGGGTCCCCCCCAAGGTTTTGAGAGCACAATTGCAATCTCTTGAAATTTGTTGTGTTGTTGGCTTGAGTATGCAACTCGACCACAACGACACAACCCTTGGAAGTTGTTGAAGTCTCTGCAGCCCACTTGCTTGAAAACATGGGAACATTTTCTTGATGTGTTTGTAATAAGCCTCTACCAACTATGTTGCGTAATACTTTCCATTGGTTACAATGAATGCAAGAAGAACCTATTGCAGAGTTCCCTTTTCCAAGATTTCCACGGAAGGTTTTGGGCTTTCCATGGAAGTCCCTCGGGGAAGTTACTATATGTATATCCTCTACATCATGTGCATTCAAGGCCTATTTATAAATATATTTATTTGTGTTTTTTTTCTAAATTAAACATAACCCTTTTCTATTCAATTTGTAAATAACACCTTTATATTACACCCTTCTGCATGTGAAAAATGTATAAAATTTGTATTTTAAAAATACCTTATTTTGAACTCACATAATGCACACATATATTCATGAGTAACTTACTAGAGGGAAGTCCAAAAACCTTCTAGCCTTAATCAAACTATTGAGGGCTTTCTAGGAACACTGATCCCATTTTTGGATCTTCAAGGATATGCTTTGGTCACAACATTCCCTATGAAGAACAATGTCTAACATAACCTTCTCGATAGCCCTAATAGCATCAATCTTGGCCTTTTTGGATTTTAGTTTCCTTGCAAATCCAATGTAGAGGTACACAAATTTCTCTACTATTCTACACAAAGCATGAAATGTGCACATATGGATATTTGATAAAGAGATATATAGAATGGCTTGAAAGTTTGAATCTTTGGTATATCTATTAGGCACCTTATTCGAACTAGTAGCATTGCACTCATTGGCCATGGCCATATAGTAAATGCAAGAACTCTTAGAAGCTACACATCTTGATATGTTATACTTACACTTTAGTGTCTTTAAATCTGTGACCATGTGCCACTCCACTTTATATTATTGAAACCCTTCACACTTAGTTTCTTCCCTACATGTTGAGGATTTATCATCTCGGGTATAGAAATTCATTAAAATACCTAGTGCAACATGTCAAACATTCAGTAGATGCATTTCTAGCTTCTGAATCATGTAGTTGCTTTATAACACCAAACCTTGCAGCCATTAAATGGAGCATCAAACAAACTCCGATTGATAAATGGATACTTGTGTTGGATTCTTGAGGTTGAAATGTACCTATAAAAACTCTAGCTCCTCAATCTGTGATCGACACTTTTTTTGCGAAACCGCCACATACCTTTACAAGTGCGAGGCCACTTTTGTGCTTTAAAATCAACTTTCATATTTTCTCTCATGATAATAAGTAGGATTGGATACACATTCTCGCCACCTTGGAACTTCAATTTATAAAAGAGCTAGAATATCGATTGGACTATGAACATATGAGTCAAAAAGATACACAAGATACATATATCGCACTTTACATGAGGCCAATTCCATGGGAGGTGCTGACCACCACACCACTTACAACTAAATCTTGATGGACCACCCTCTTTAGGCCATTAACTTCCTCTTAAGTTTTGCTACTTCTTCAAAAATTTACATTTACAGCTATTTGTTTATATTGTTCAGTTATCATGTCAATATAATGCTTCATCATGTCCTTGACTTCACCAAGAACATTTGACGCACTAGACTCATAATCGTATTCATCTACTTGGCATCCCAATGGCTTAGCGACCTAGTTAGATATTGGTGGCTGATTAGTTGGCATTACATTGGGATTCATCATTTGGCTTTTGCTATTTAAAGGACCCATTTGGCCAGCCATTGGCATAGTAGCATTAGGAGGAGATGGTAGCATAGGTATATTCTACATGATGCCTCCTCTTGCATTAGATTTTTTATAGGTGGACTTATCACACCTTGATCTCCATTAGCTATATGTAATGCCAAATTATTGTTAGGACCTTGACTAGAATAGAGATTTGCCAATAAGAAATACAATCAAGCTCCTTTATAGATATAGTGGATTTTCTAGGGTTTTAAGCTTATTGGGTTTTCTCCATATCCCGATAGGCTCGTTGGGCTATCTAGAAAACCCAATGGATCCATCAAAATACACAAAAACCCTTCCAATTTGACTAACATAGTAAGTTTTAATGTTATTTTTAACACTATTAATGTAAAATATTAAAGTTAGTGACATGTTATTATAAAGATATTACAAAGATATAATCACACTATCATGATTTTTACTTGGGTTGGAGAACCATCGTCAAGCCACCAAGCTTTTGGACTACTATGCAAAAAGTTGAGTTGGCAAGCTCACTTTACCTCGAAGCTAGTCTTATGTTCTTTTTTCCTTGGGGATAGAGAGAAGGATGCATGGGTAGTAAGAGAAGAGTGTTGAGATGACAAGGTCAAAGATTATCACCAAAGAAAGTTGCATCTTCTATAAGAATAGAAGTCCGATCCAATCTCCTAATTATTGTGCATTTATCCCAAAAAAGGGCTTGACTCTTGATACATTTAGATCTAGCAATGTTGTAAAAACACTACAAGATGCAGGCCTCATACATACATTCAAAGCGACAAAAATGTTCACCAAAAAAGTTATCCCCGTCATCACTAGACACATCGGTATTAGCATCTCCATAGAACCATCGCTATTTGCATTGTTATTTGCATCATTATTTGTGTTGCAAATAGTGACAGTTTTTGACGCACATTACGACGATAATAGTGACGCGTGTAGTAAATTTGTGATGCTAATAGCGACGATTACAAAGAAAAAAAAGTTTTGTGGTAGAGCAACTTACATGTAAAGTGTACAATGGTCGTCAAAATGAAGGCAAAATGTACTTGAATCCACAAGACTGTTACATAAAATAAATACAAGATCGTTAAATGAAAGCTCATGGAATTATGACAAGATACAAAGGATGGCAATAATATAGTGCATAGAAAATGCTTACATAAATCACAAGACCAAAAAGTAAGAGAATGTGTGCTCCACAGATCTAAGTGTGAGCTATAGATCCTCGCCATCCAAAAGCCCATCCCCACGCAAAGGAACATCGAATGGACTCCGCAAAAAAAAAGACTACACATCAGTCCACCATACATAATGCATTTTAATAAAAATAGTAATTACGGACAAGAAAGATGGGTGACTTACTAGGCCTCCATGTGCATACAGTCTATTGATGAATGCAGTGAGACCGTGTCTCTCTGCATATCGAGTCTCTAGGCTGATGGGATCGCGGTTTATAATGGAGTGCAACAAAGAAAACAAAGTACAATGATTAGAAATAGAATTGTTAGTAGAAGTGATATTGCAAAAAATTAAGCGAGAAGAACAAAAGAAAAACTTACAAAGTCCTCCAAATAAGTCCTATGGCCACCACTCCCAAGATGATGAATCACCCCTGCCTCCAGTCATGCCCTTGCTACCTCGTGCTATTGTCTCCAATGTCCTGGAGAATCTGTAGCATTCTCTCTGAGTCTACTGCAGTCATCTACATCTAACCACTCGGGCTTTGAGGCACCACTCTTAAGTACCTTGTGTGCATCTGATTGTCTGTGTGACATGTATGCACGTATGCACTCCATCATCCAACTTGTGGAAAATCTATCTGTTGCGGTGGGTACCGGAAACTCCTCATGCAAGGATACTACTATGGAGTCCTTGCTCCCCTCGAGTATATTGTTCTAATGGTCCACGTCCTTGTGCCGAAAAACTTGTTGGCACAACTCTCTCATATGAGCCATCACCCTCCTTCCCTCATCATTCGTGATCATGGTTCATGTCCTATCATCTACAAGGTATCCATACCCCTTTGGGATATGTCTAAGATGTGTCCTCTCTATGACCGTGCTCTTGGGCATATCTAGGAGAACCTTATGCATCTGGTATACCCACAAGGGTGGTATCTCTCGGAGTAGCACCCATAAGGATGCCACCTATAGCGGACGATTGAGCAAAAGCTAGAGTCACTAGAGTAGATATCCCCACAAGTATGACAAATCCTGCAGGTGATGAAACTCCACTAGAATAACAAGATGGAGTGGGCTCACTACATCCACATCTCCGCAACATCCCCTAGAGCCACTCTCTCCATTCGGCCCAGGTTTGGAGTGTCGATCTCGTCTCTACTAGAAATCGAAGCATCAGAGAGTATCGATGTAGGTCTAACGAAACGGCCTGATGGTGTCTGGGACGGCTCTGCCATATCTCTAAATTGAGCCATCTGATCTAGAGACATATGTGTAAATATATCCTACAACTCCTCGTCACTCATCCCTAGACTCATCTGCTCTCTCCAAAATATCATCAAAGGTTACTTGCACGGATAAAAAGTGATGTTAGAATAGTTAATATAAAGATTTAAGCAAAGCATGGTAATATAACTCTGAAAAAAATGATGTTACTTAAAATGCATATTCTAGAGTACCCTTATAAGTGATTCATCAATGAATTGTGTAGGTGGATGTTGCAAGTATGATGTAGCCTATGGTCCCATGTCAATCTCCTAGCACAACTCTACATAGACTGAAAGGTCAATAGACAGGTCACCACAAAAGGATGAGTCCACCTCATTCTCAAAGAATTATTGGCCTCCTGTCTTTCTATCATTGTTACCTGATTCTCTCTCCTCTACATGCTCCAAGCCATCTTCGACCTCCATCCCTTGCAATATCAACCCCTCCATCTGCATACTATTCTCATCTATGCTGGGAACATTGCTTTCATCATATACTCTCGCACTTCAGAGAGTTGAAGGCACAACATACCACCATCAAGGTTGTCGGGGGTTTGCATAGAAAATTACATGTTCAAAATTACATATAAGAGAACCGTAGAAAACCGAGAACCATCGCATTCCATTTGGATACGACTCCGTGTGGACCATTTTCAACTCATACCAGCTTTGGGTTGATGCCAGGAGGCATATTCCACCGTGGATTTCATAAAATTATATTTATTTGCTGAGGCTCATACACAAGATGGATTCCTTGTGTGAAAAGTTGATGGGGACGCCTATCATTTTCGAGCATCGCGTTAATTTAATGTGCAAGTGGGTGATATATTTAAATTAATAGACATTTATGAGTTTAGAGAGTGCACTCGTATTAAATTAGGGTTAGGATAGAGTTCCAACCTATTTATTTATTTTGTAGGTTGATGACTGCTAGGTATTCACTTTTGTCGATTTAATTTTATTATTTTCTAACAATTGTGAATGCTTCAGTTGATGTGTAGAGCAGGCGGCGTTGGCGCTGGGAAGCACTGGATGATAGCGTATATTCAAGTTATTTAGAAGAAATTATTATTTTTTATGGGTACACATCTTAGGCATGGCGTCAATATTTATTTTGACGTGCTTATTTATTGAAGTGCTTGACATATATTTATTATTTTTTATGCTTATGGATACACGATTTAAATATTCAGTATTGGTCATTGTATTTGGGCATAGCCCAACTCTTGGGGTGCCCAACCACTTTATTCTTTATTTGGACAAAAGCAAACACAAAAGCTAAAGCATGCTAATTGTAAATTTGGACTATTTTTTAGCTTGGAGATGAATAAAATATTAAATACATGCTTTGTGGAACGCTCACGCAAGGCATGGAGGGAGATTATACCCAATTGGTCTTTTTGCTTCATGTCATTGTCGCAACGCATAGGGTTGAAGGTCGCCATAGGGATTTGGCAAGAGAAGAATGTATGGGGGTTCAAGAGCTTAGACTCCAGAGATGGTAGAGATAAGAGAAGGGTTGAAGGTTTCAAGCCAAGTTCTTGAAGATAAGTGATTCAAGGAGAGGAGTAGACAGAAGAGAAGGGGTTTAAAGAGATTGAATATGTAGAAGAGTACTTTAAAAAACGAATTAGAAAATATATAAGAATACTAACAGAGATGAAGCCTGTCAGTTTCTTTCAGCATTGTGAGAAAATATAACTCTAATAGACAAAAACGTGTACAAAATAATACCTTCCTCTATGATGCTCAGATCGTCAGTTTGATCCTTCCAATGGCTTCAAAAGGGGGGTTAAATACCAAGATGCATGGCCAGAATCCTGCCAGATCACTCCTTCTTCATCTCCCACTTTTTGGAGTGCTGTTCTCACTGCCTAAAAACAGCGATCGCGCGTCGCGCAATTTCGCTAATATCTCTTTTTACATAAAATCCTCTCAAATTAGCTGAAAGCTATATGTCTTCTTTTACATGTCATCCTAATCTAGAAGTTGTCTATAGTTTTGTAGATTTTTTTACAAGAGTTAATATCTAGAATATTAAAAATTGACTAAATATTCTCAACACCCCTCCTCAATCACAACTAGGAAAGGCACAAAGTGTGTAGAGGCTGTAATGAGAACCACCTGCAAAGTGTGGGCATACCACAGACATGGCAAAACACCAGAGGCTGTTGCAGAAAAAGCTAAGTGTGGGTACCATAAACATGGTGGACATCCAGAGGCTGTAACAGGGGCCTCACAAAGTGTAAAGGGACTGTAATGCCAAGTTACATAAGGAGTTTACATAGCTTATGGCAGGAAGCATTAGGGCAAGGAAAAATACAAGGCTATTAAAACAGTCTATCAGAATTATGAGAGTACAAGGACTGATGAGTCTTGTCCTTCCGATCCTGGTGGTCTTCATCTTCTTCTTCCTTTGCTTCATTTTCTTCTTCTTCTTTGACTGCGACTAGATAGGCCTTTTGGAATCTCTTTCTTGCGTGGCAGAACTTCTTGGTGTGTCCGGTCCTTTTGCAGAAGTCACAAAAGAGCTGATCCTTCTTACCTTTGTACCTGTTGCCAACATATAATGCATGCTCATCTCTAGAGGTACTTGGTTCTTCTTTAGTTTTTAGCTTCTTTTCTTCTTCTAACAGTGATGCCTGGATATCAACAAGTTCAGGATTTGGCATGTTGATTAAAGTTGTTGATACATTATTATATTCAGGAGGCAAGCTCTTAAGTAGAACACCGATGCAAACATCTTCATCCATTTTAATGTTGATTCTTGCAAGTTGGGTTAGGAGTCCTTCCATGTAATTAAGATGTGTGGCAAGTGATGTGCTGGACTTCATTTCAAGCCTGAAGAATTCAATTAGGAGACCATACTTTGATGATTTAGATTGTGCACCGAACAGGGTGTCAAGTCTTTTCCATGTATCCTGTGAGGTCTCACAGTTATCCACATGATGGATATAACTGTCGTCTAGCTCCAATTTGATAATGGCCTGGGCTCTGTCATCATTCTTTTGCCAAGTAGTTGCAAGGTCCGCGTCCTGAGGTTTCTTCTCTTTGCCATTTGTGATGGCCCAGAGACCCTTCTTCATCAGGATGAGCTTGATGCGGGTTTGCCAAGTGTGGAATCCGACTCCTTTGAATCGAGCATTTGGAGAGTCTTTGCCCATGTTAGATTTATGGGAACAGTAGCAAATCAACTTTAGACTTTATTAGATTTGAGCAACAGAAGAATTGATTGAGAGACACAAGTGCTAAAAAGCACTAACTGAGTGTCAATGAATACCAAATCTGCAAAAAGTCTTTTACTCCAAGTTATCTTCCCCTTCTTGATTTGATGCTGATGCCTTCAGATCTGAGTGACAGTACTTAAATGAACTTCAGAGAGTAAAAATATCTTCTATGTAATTGAAATGAGTAGCAAGGGTAATGCTACTCTTCATGAGAAGCATCCACTTAAAGACTTCATGTTTGGCATTAGTATGACCAGGAATCAGCTTCTAATGACTGAGAATAACCAGCAATCTAGATGATTTTGAACGTGTTAAAAAAACACGAGTACCAAGAATCACTAGACTAGTATCAAGAGATACTATGTAATTCAAGCACTTGATGTTGATTCTTGAGCTATGATTTCTCACTTCCCTTGCTGATTTGAATGAGGCACTGAGTAGATCAGAGTTGCAAATTATTGGTTGAGCCCAAAGGAATGAGAAATTGAATAGGCTTATGAGCTTTGGTTCAAGGGCTATGGCTTCCCTTTAGGGTTTGCAGGGTGCAGCCTGGTTTTTCAGCTCGTGCAGTTCGTGGACGTAACCATTTTGCACAAGACTTGATGGGAAGGAAGCTTGGGTAATGAGCTTCAATTGCCCTATGGACACGGACCAGATCACAGCACGCAGAGGCAGCGCGAACTGTACGACCAGAATATGGCGCAGAATGGGCAGCGACTTTCAATTTGTGCAATGCTGGAGCTAGGATTTACCAATGTCGGGCTTTGATGTGACAAGGAGCTGCGCTAGGACCATAGGAAAGTTTCTCCAGAAGAAAGTGTGGGGAAATATGGGCTGTAGAAGTAGATCAAGAAGCTCCAAGTGAGCTGGGTACTATCTGGCTATGGCAGACAAGAGTGAGGATGAAGTTGGAAATAGAGTCATACACCAATCTTGAGCTGTCCAGAGATGAAGAGGAGCTGAAAGAGCAGAGAGGAGACCTGAGACATGCTAAGCCATGCTCAGCTGTGCTCTGATACCATGTGAGAAATGCGGGATCTAGAGCATGGCATAACCGAAAGCTATGGAGGATGGAAGGAGAAGTGTAGACTCATGATGGAATGGACACTGTTTGTTACACAAGTGAATTAGGTTCCAAGATTGAGACTTGGACTCATAAACACAATCTTGTGTATGTGGACAATGACATTGACACTTTACTGAAATGAAAAGAGTACTATCATTGCATTAAGAAAAGGAAGCAAGTACAATGCTTTATAGGAAAGTAGGAAACTGCAGTAGGCACCATTGTGCATATGGGATAAGTTAGCCTGCATGTCCTTGACCCTGAGACTCCATACAAAGAGGCTGTTTGAGTGTGATTGCTGATTCTCAACATCTTTCAGCCTCAGTCATGGCCGGAAGAGACTTATAACAACCCATACTATTGGCTGTACATACATACAAATTTGCTAGAGACACAGTTTCTGTAGCATAAGGAGGTTCAATCTTTTTACATGACGCACTACCATAGCCTCCTTTTATAGTAGTGCAGCCCGAAAACCCTTGAATTCTCGGGCATTAGGAGGCACATGATAATCACGTAGTCAATCTCTGTTTCGATGATGGTTAACACACACAGTAAGAAATTGGACATCTTGTTCATTATCCTTGCTTCGAATTCGAGCATAGGAAGAACCATCATCAAGAGCTTTTGTTTCCAAGCGGCCTTCAAAAATGTAAGATTGCCCAAGAATAATAGGGCAACTACAAGAGTCTTGAAAAAAAAAGTGAAAATTATCTTTTATATCTCCAATAGTTACTTGCACATTAGGACATGCAGCATATAACTCTCCAGAAGAGTTGTTTGCAACTCTCATTTGCCATCCTCGATCAACATCTATGGGCCATCTGCCACTTTCATAGAGACTCCTTGCCATGACATTTATCTCTGAGCCATGGTCTAAGAGTACAATACATAGTGTTTCTTTTTCTCCAATTTTGACGATTGTCTCCGTTGTTGCTCTTGCCCAATGCATACAGGAGTAGTGATTGCTTGGAATGAACCGAGCCTCTTCCTCCTCATGCATGTGCTATAGACGGCCTTCTTTTTGAGAGGTGGGCTACCCAACTGGTTTGGAGGACCAGTCGACCATTACATTTTCAGCTTTCACTTCTTTAATTTTTACATTCATGTTTTCTTTATCTTCAGCTTCAATTGCTACAATTAATTCTTTAACTGCTTCAAGATGAATTCCTTGTGAAGTTAGCTTCTCTTCATCCTGCACAAAAACCTAAAGAGCTTGCAAAAAAGCATGCATTGTTTCTTCAGCTTCATCACTAGCATATTGTCTTTTCCTTTTGATTACATTAATAATTACGTCATGGAATTCACGTTTGGCAATTCCAAGAATTTTGCCTAAGGTGAATTCAATTTTGCTTCCTAGAATTCGTTCTTCTAGGTCTCATTTGAGATCGATTGCAGATTCTATGTCAGACTGCAATTTGTAGCCTGGCTTCTTGCCTTTCTTCTTTCCTTCAAACTTCTTTGTTTGTGGCGCATCTTCCATCTCTTGATCTGGGTTTATATTTTCAACAAGCTTTGGTTGTTCAAGTATTCTTCTAGTTACCCATTTTGGAGGGCCAGAAGAGGAAGGCCCTGGTTCATTTTCTCTTCTTCTCTTTTCTTCAATCAAGACTTCTTTATGATTGACATTAGCCAAATGTGCAAAGGTGGAAAAAGAATCTACTGGTTCTGTCCAACCAGTTATTCCTCGAATGCACTGACTGGCGTTAGCCAAATCTTCTTTGGATGCTTTACCACGTTCCATTTGATCTAGTTCCTGCATCCATACTTTAGATTGCACATTATCTTTACATGCTTCCAAACTTGATTTAGTTGGCTCAATTTGCAACCCATAGGTAGCTACATCAATTGCTACATAGGCATTCTTTACAGCTAAATCTTCTAATCTTTTCTTCATTCCACCATTGCCAAAATTTAGCTCCAATGGAAGACTAGTTTCAACTGCATAGATTTTTCCATCTTTCCAAAAGATGAGCTTCTGTGCTTCAGCCTCACGGAAGCCAGAACACTCCCTCTTGTCATGTTGTTGGCTGTCGCACCAAATACAGCGCCTCTTAAAGCCTTCTCTCATGGGTCTTTGAGTTGATGATTGTCCTCATTCTTCAACTTTGACATCCAACTTCTCTACTTTGGAACTAATTTCTGTAAGATTCAAATGAAGATCATGCATGCTTTTAATAAGTTCATCCATGACATCATTTTTAGAAGGAATAGAAGAAGAAAGAGTTTGTTGATTAGTTACGGAATAGGGGATTTTGAAGGTGGAACAAGCTCCATCAATGGAGTTGTTGAAGTTGAAGTAGAGCCTAATCTTAGTCGCATCCACTCTCTTCGAGCAATCATGTTAACTGCATCAGTAACATATGTCCATGCAATCTTGACTCCTGATTCGGAGGTAGCATCTTCTAGGCGATCAGCAAGCTTTTCATGCAGAATGGGATCTGCGACCTTAAAAGGAATAATTCAATCTTCTGACCTTCCATACTTTGTTGGTCTTCAGCAACAAGTTGTCCAAATTTACTTTCAAATTCATGGTATAGAGCTATTGCAGCTAAACCTTTATTGGTTTTTTCAACCCATTTAGTGAAACTTTTCTTTGTCATGAGGCCAGAGTCTTCTAAGAAGAATTCTTCACGTAGGGCTTTTTTGAATACAGCCCAATCTGCATCTTGTTGGAGAAGAGCATGGATTCTTTCTTGAAGACCATGCTTGGCTAGTCACGCAAAATAATGGTTCCATGCATGTTGCGGTACACTAAAGAAGAGCATTTTCTCAACATACAAATGAATGAAAACACATACATTTTGACCATTAAATTGTTTTAATTTACGCCCAACTTCTTCTAGTGCCTTGATAGTTGTGGAATCAATCTTCTCTTCTTCTTGCCTTTGGTGTTGTTGTTGTAACATTTGGATCTGTTGTTGTTGAGTCTGTTGCAATATGCGCACCAATTTTTGTAGAGTATTTCCTGAAGAATCCCCCATCTTGGAGTTCTCTTACACCGACCTTCACGTCGAGTTCACGAATGTCACAGTGCGTAGGGTTAAAGGTCACCACATGGGGTTTGGCAAGAGAAGAATGTATGGGGGTTCAAGAGCTTAGACTCTAGAGATGGTAGAGATAAGAGAAGGGTTGAAGGTTTCAAGCCAAGTTCTTGAAGATAAGTGATTCAAGGAGAGGAGTAGACGGAAGAGAAGGGGTTCGAAGAGATTGAATATATAGAAGAATACTTCAAAAAAAAGAATTAGAAAATATAAAAGAATACTAATAGAGATGAAGCCTGTCAGTTTCTTTCAGCATTATGAGAAAATATAACTCTAATAGACAAAAACGTGTACAAAATAATACCTTCCTCTATGCTGCTCAGATCACCAATCTGATTCTTCCAATGGCTCCAAAAGGGGGGTTAAATACCAAGACGTGTGGCCAGAATCCTACCAAATCACTCCTTCATCTCCTACTTTCGGAGTGTTGTTCACTGCCTGAAAATAGCGATCACGTATCGTACGATTTTGCTAATCTCTCTTTTTACATAAAATCCTCTCAAATTAGCTGAAAGCTACATGCTTTCTTTTACATGTCATCCTAATCTAGAAGTTGTCTATAGTTATGTAGTTTTTTTACAAGAGATAATATCTAGAATATTAAAAATTGACTAAAAACTAATATTTTTGAACCATGAACACTAACACTAATGTCTAAACTAGCATTGGCTCTCTAAATCTAAAAGGAAGCCACACTCTAAAATTTTTTTACACGGTGTATATGTAGCAACATGATATCGTGCAAGTCTATTCTCTTGGATTTTGAGCAAAGAGTAGAGTTCTTTGTTCTTGGGGACCTTCCGATGCTCGCTACGTACACATACGGCATCCGATTTGCGCACCAATGGTATCAGAGTGGAGTTGAGGTCGAGGGCTTCCAATCGCTTATCATCTCGCACGAAGGCAAAGCTCCTGGAACGAACGGACTCTATGGTCAGTCTCGCAACAATCGGTCAATACCAGCACGTTTTTTGCGGTGAAAAACCCCCTTCTACACAGTCGGATCATGAAGGACCAGTCTCTATTGCGGAGGACCACCTGGGAAGCTCCCTTATCAACACGTTTTTTTTTTCTCAATTAGAAAAGAGAAGAGAGAGATTAATTTTTAAAAGCTTAATAAGATTTCTTAAAAATCTTATCTTTATCAATTCAAACGTCTGTGGTGGGAGTATCTTCTGATTGTCGCCGATTACATTGATGACATGCCGCCGTTCTGGTCGTGTTGATTCAGAAAAAAAATTTACTTTAATTAAGCTTTAAAAGATAAAGCTTAAAACTCTTTAAGCTTTTAAGCTTAATCTTTCAAAACTCCAATCTCTCCCATAGCAGGAGTTCACACACAATAACTCCCGAACCCATTTTTAACCTCTCTGCAAGCCCCTGTTCACACCTGTGTTGTGACATAGACGAATTCTAGCAAATCAGAGAATCACACTCAGACTATACGGAAGATGTATCTGCTTGGAAGAAGGCCGACATCAATTTCCATAACCATGAAGAAGAATGATTGCTAAAAATCCACTTTAAAAAAAGTAAGCCTTGTAAACCTGACCTTGAGCTACGCTCATCCCACTAACAAGCTTTCAAGTGTGTGAGGTTATTTGAAATTTTGCAGGATGACCGATCAAAATATGGAAGATTTTATGGCCAAATGTGATTTATCGAAACCAACAATGGAGCAAAAAGTGGACCTAGTTATGATGCAACTTCAAGAGAAACGAAGAGCACGTCAAACTTTGCAAGCTCAATTGGCCAGTCTTCAACAATCTACTACCAATCAAGATGGGCCGCAACCTAAATATTATATATGACGTACGATCGATGCGACAGTTGAAGCACAAATAATTCGAAAAGAAGCCAAGATAAGTAAAATAAATTTCAAATTTCGTACTTTCAATGGGTTGCGCGATGGAAAGACTGTACTTGCTTTTATTAGTCAGTTTAATGATTATTTCCATGAAGAGCTGTATACCGAAAAAGACAAAATTAAGTGTGTCACTAATCATTTAGTAAACAGAGCATCGCTATGGTGGATTATTGTCCGCAAAAGCATTGATTATCCTACTACTTGGGAGACTTTTCAAAAGAAATTTTTACAAAATTTTCTTCCACCCTGATTCCACGAAAAGCAATCAAATAGTGGGATCTTCTACAACAAAGAGATCACGAGCCTATTTCACAATATACCGAGCATTTTTGGAATGCTTTATTGCAACTTCGAATGCTCAAAGATGTACCTGTGGTGACCCAAAAGCGCAAGTTTATGTCTAGTTTGCTTGGTCACTTCTATGTGGAATTGAACTTGTTCAAGCCAATGACTCTCGAGGATGCGATTTCCTTGGCCCATGATGCTGAAGATACAATTCGAGGATGAGAGAAGCGACTACAACAATTCTCAAACAATAGTAATTTCGGTACAAACTCAATTCTAACTTTCGAAGATTCAATCAAAACCGCATTGTTCCATCTTCATTTCGTAAATCTTGGACACAACCCCCTGCTTTACCATCAAACACAAATCCAAATCCTAAGCTATCTCTTCAGCCAAATACCAACATTCCTAAACTTCCCGCTATTACCAATAATGTTTCTAAAGCCAAATCCATATTCTGTTATAAATGCAATCAACCTGGATATCTAGCGATGAATTGTCAATCCAAAAAGCCAACTATTCACATCAACTACTTTGGGAGCGACTGAAGATGAAAACCATGAAGAAATACCAGATTTCACAGAAGACAATGATGATAACGACACTACTTCAGATACTTTACCAGGTATACCAAATCCCTATTCTTTATTAACGATGAAATGTATTGTGCATGGTAAAGAAAAGATTGTTTTACATGATTATGGGAGCACACACGATTTTATTTCTGCAAAATTGGTCAAAGAATTGAATTTATATATTTTTTCCACTCACTATCACATCAAGGCTGCACTCTTAGGCACTAGATACAATGGAACACAAGAAGTATTGCATGACTTAGAAATTAAAACTGGTGATTATGTTGAACGTAGAAATTTCTTAGTTGTGCCTCTACAATCTAGTGACATTATATTAAGAATGCCTTGGCATCATCAGTATAAGCTCGATATAGATTATTCCACGCATTCAATGAAGATTCATTCTTATGGGAAACAAATCACATTGCATGGTATGCACACTTCTGATAATTTTCCATTTCTTAGTCATACACAAGCTAAACGTGCATTAAGAAAATGTAGCAAATCCTACTTAGTCTTGATGAATGAAATTGAAGTTAAGGGAAATAAGATGCATCCTAGGTATGCACAATTTCTTTCATAATTTAAAGACTATTTTGCTGCTGACTTACCACCTAGTTTACCACCCATACGTCTTGAAGATCATAAAATAGACTTAATTCCAGGTTCTCAACCACCATGTAAAGCATCTTATCAACATAATCAAATTGAACAAAAAGAAATTCAAACTCAAGTTGAAGAATTGTTAACTCAACGACTCATTAGGCCCAATAGTTCTCCATTTGGTGCACCTTTCCTATTAGTTAAAAAGAAAAACAACCCCTATAGGATGTGCATTGATTATCATGTTGTCTTAAATAAGATCACTGTCAAGAATAGATATCCGATCCCTAGGGTAGATAATCTCATGGATAAACTATAAGGAGCTGCAATATTTAGCAAAATAGATATTATGTCTGGATACCATCAAGTACGACTGGACACATCTAACATTTTTAAAACTGCATTTAGAACTCAATTTGGACATTATGAATTCTTTGTTATACCTTTTGGTTTAACTAATGTACCAGCCACATTTAGTCGTATGATGAATCGTATATTTTTGAAGCATCAGTATTGTGTCATTGTTTTCTTTGATGACATATTGGTTTTCAGTAAGAATGAGAATGAGCATTATCAACATTGATATTTGGTTTTCAAATCATTGAAAGAAAAACAAGTATATGCAAACCCTGAAAAGAGTGAATTTTTCCAAACTCACATTGCATACTTAGGACATATTGTTTCATCTGAAGGTATTAAAGTTGACCCTAAAAAGATAAAAGCAATTTTGAATTGGCTAATACCTAAAAATGTGCATGAATTATGTTCTTTCTTAGGTTTTGCTAGCTTTTACAAAAAAATTGTGAGAAATTTTTCATTGCTTGCATTACCTTTGACAAAATTATTAAAGAAATGTATTGTGTATCATTGGTCTGAAAATCAGCAAAAGTCTTTTGATTTACTAAAACATGCCATTTTTCCTAGTAGTCACTAATCCTAGTGGATCTGGAATACGAGCTGTCCTTATGCAAGATTCTCATCCCATAGCCTACTCTAGCTGCAAGCTTAAACCCTCTAAACTCAAGTATTCTACCTATGATAAGGAATTGCTAACTGTAGTACAAGCTTTACGTCAATGGAAATACTATTTAATGGGATTTGAATTCATGATTAAAACTGACCAACAAAGTATCAAACATCTCCTTAGTCAGTCACAAATCTCTGACCGTCATATTAAATGGGATGCTTTTATTCAAAGTTTTCACCCACTTATCCAATATCAACCCGGAAAAGAAAATGTTGTTGTCGATGCCTTGAGTAGAAGACCAACTATTCATAATATCTTTGTGATCTCTTTTGATTTCCTTATCCCTATGAAAGATACCTATTATCAAGACCCCAGTTTTCAATCTAATTGGAATAAATTAATTGCTAATAACTAGATTCCAATTGATTCATTGTCTTATACTGATGGATTTATGTTTTATGAGGAAAGGTTATGTGTAATTGTTCCATTTAGATAATTTGTGTTGCACTAAATTCATTGTCCCCCATATCAAGGTCATAAAGGTATTATTTCAACTTTTCGTACATTGATTGAAGATTTTTATTGGCCACAGATGGAATCTGATGTTTCTAACTTTGCATCTAAATGTTTAATTTATCAAAGAGTTAAGCGACACCACGGTAAGCAATATGGTTTGTTAATGCTGTTACCAATTCTTGAAAGACCATGGAAACATATTTCAATGGATTTTATTATTGGTTTTCCTAACACTCAAGCTAATCACAATATGATTTGGACTATTGTAGATCGGTTTAGTAAGCATGCATATTTCATTCCATGCAAGAAAACATTAACTACATCTCAGGCTCCTCAATTATTTCTGAAAACTATTTTCACTAACCATGGTTTACCAAAAGTTATTATTTCTGATCATGATTCTAGATTCTCCAATAATTTTTGGACTACTTTGTTTGCAAACTTAGGAACAAAGATTGATTTTTTATCTGCATTTCATCTTAAAACAAATGAACAAACAGAAGCTACAAATAGTACAATCTTGGATCTTTTATGCACATACAAAATTTCAAAACCACAAACATGGAATACACACTTGCATTTACTTCAATTTGCATACAATAATACTCCACATACAGCTATACAAAAAGCACATTTTGAAATCATTTATGGATCTAGATTGCTTATACCTATTACTTTATTCTTAAACAAAGTTAAAGCTACTGATGATATTGCCAATATGCATGCTACTATTTTTTATGAAGTTAAAGATATGATTGCGAAAGCCCAACAATCATATACTAAACAAGCAAATAAGAAAAGAAAAGCTATGAATTTCACAGTTGATGATTATGTTTGGTTACGAAATAAAAAGCGAAGACTAGAAAGTGTTTAGAAACACCCTCTTGTAGAATTAGCTCCTAGATTTTATGGACCTTTCAAAATCATTCACAAAATCAATGACAATGCCTTCAAATTAGAACTAACCCCACACTGGAAAATCCACAATACTTTTCATATCAGTTTGTTACGACCTTTCAAAGGCCAATTACCTATCTACCTTGTCTATGAAAATCCTCCTTTGTTAGAAAAAGAAACTAAAATCCTTGAACTTGAGACTGTTCTAGATACCAACTTTATGACCACTAGAACTAGCCGTAGATATTCTAGATATTTGGTGAAATTTAAAAATCATTCTATTGAAGACGCCCAATGGATGCACGCTCGCGACCTAAGTGCTTACCCCTCACTGCTCGCTCCACATCGAGCTAATTGCAATTGAGGACAATTGCTATCCCACCCTAGGGGTATGACGCCAAGAGGCATATTCCATGGTGGATTCTGTGAGGTTTTGCGATAGATTTCATAAAATTATATTTATTTTTCAAGGCTCGTACATAAGGTGGATTCCTTGTGTGAAAAGTTGAGGGGGATGCTTGTATTTTTCAGGCGCCACGTTAATTTAATGTGCAAGTGGGTGATTCCATAGTGGCTAATTCCACAAAATACATATTTAAATTAATGGATGTTTATGAATTTAGAATGCGCACTCATTTTAAATTAAGATTAGGATAGAGTTTCAACCTATTTATTTATTTTGTAGTTGAATACTACTAGGTATTCACTTTTGTCAGTTTAATTTTATTATTATCTAATAATTGTGAATGCTTCAGTTGATGTGTAGAGCAGGCGGCGATGGCATTGGAAAGCACTGGGCGATAGCGTGTATTCAAGTTATTTAGAAGAAATTATCATTTTTTATGCACGCATGTCTTAGGCGTAGTGCCAATATTTATTTTGACATGCTTATTTATTGAAGCGCTTGATATATATTTATTATTTTGTATATGCATAGGCACATGATTTAAATATTCATTATTGGTCATTGTACTTGGGCTGTGCCCGACTCTTGGGACATCCAACCACTTTAGACAAAAGCTAAAGTATGCTAATTGTGAATTTGGGCTATTTTTTAGCTTGGAGATGAATAAAATATTGAATAATTCCTTGTGGAGCGCTCACACAAGGCATGGGGAGAGTTTGTACCCAACTGGTCTTTTCTCCTCATGTCGTGCAAGTCTATTCTCTTGGATTTTGAGCAAAAAGTAGAGTTCTTTGTTCTTGGGGACCTTCCGGCACTCGCTACATACACATACGGCATCCGATTTGCACACCATGGGCATTCATTCGTGCTAGAGGTCATCCAAGAAAACCTTCCCTTAGTTCATGGCCTTGGAGAAAGAAAGAAGTGTGTCCTTGATATGCCATCTTCTTCATGGTTCGTGACCTTTGGGAGTCTAACTGCACAATGGAAATGCATGATAACCTGAGATAACCAGACCTATCCCAATACCTCCATTTAGTGAACACAAACTTGAACGAGCTATGATAGATTAGGTCACCAATGAGAACGGAAGCCTACTTACTTGAGCACTCCTCGAAATCCCGGAAAGTCATGCATGGTCCACATGAGAATGACTTATATATTGGCGGACCGTCGACCATTGTGCTTGCTCATATCTTCCACGACAACCCCCTCCTCCCACAAAATCTTAAGCTCATCGACTAATGTACAAATATAGACATCTATATTCTTGACTTTGCAGCGGCCAAGAATGAGCAAGCTAAGGATCGGGTATCCTTTCTTTGTAGAAAGCCATGGCGGGATGTTGTAGTTAACAAGGACTACATGTCACACACTGTAAGAAGTTGAGCGGAGACCGAATGAGTTTACGCCATCCATAGCAAGACCAAGTTGAAGATTCATTGGCTCTCATGCAAAGCTTAAAAAGGTAGAGTCAACGTGGCTCCATGCGCGTGAATCCACTAATATTCATTGAACTCCATCTATGGATCTATTCTGTGCATGCCAAGTTGTCAAGCTCACCATGCCCAATTATATGAAACATCTGACATATACGAGGGATAAGTTAAAAGTATCTAGGAACTTTCTGAGAGATGGTTTGCCCTTGGAAGTCCTATCAATACTTAGCACCACACTTTGGACATGTCTCCATAGTCTCGTACTCTCCTCAAAACAACACACAATCGTTGACACATGCATGGATGCTATTGTAGTCCATACCAAGCTTTCGTAAAACATGTCGCACATCGTCACGAGACTCAAGCATGGTATTTTCAAGTAGCAATATATGATATTTTAGCAACTTGAAAAGAAATCATAAAACATCTTGAAAAAGTACAATTATTTTTTATAATGGTACCAAAAAGAAATCAATGAAGCGTACGTAGAAAGTACATGAACAACTCAGTCACACTCACATCACTCCACGCGGATTTTGCTTGCACACTAAGAGTACAAGTAGTGTCTTCAAGTGAGATACTCAGCACCCGTCATATAATGGTATAGATGCTTCCTTTCTTAGCGGATCAAATGTCTCGGCATCCATGGGTATCAATGCATCAATCATTATCTCCATCTTAGGCTCTAAGATTGTAGAAAAGTCTGAAAGGCTACTTGTCTCCTCTAGTATTGACGGTATATATTGGGTCATGCCTTCCAAGTGGTGGATTGGCTCAAGCACTCCATCCATCGTACGCCCACGAACTCTTCTAACTGGCTGCAATAGGTACATTCCTCCTTCGGATGAGACGTCACCTCCCTGTATAAATATTACGACCGTGTTTAATGTTTTTGTATATGATATTCAATTAGTCTACGAAAATAATATAAGACACGCTTGATACACATATTTCTTACCGTTTGCTTAAAGTCTGAGATCGCCTAATCAATGATCTCCGATTGAAACTTGCCAAAGCGTCGTACGCATTCTATAGACAAGCGACGCTTTCGTGTGATTATTAGCTTCCATTGAGAGCAAGGACATGGGACACGTTGATTAAGATACGCCTCGCAATCTTGAACATCACGACCATCATCATTTTCCATTTTCTCTATCTTATGACAAACAATTAGTTTTTGTTCTCATTCTCTTTTTCTTTCTTAATTTGTTTGAGAATGGACTTCTTCTCTTGTAACTCAACAAAATTAACATCAACTAAAGTATTGGTTTTCTCTTCCTCTTTCTCTGCACTCTTCATTTTATGTTCTCTCCCCTCTCTCTCTCTCTCTCTCTCTCTCTCTTTGTGTTGCCATTCTCTTTGTTTCTCTCTACCCCCTCATATTTTCTCTCATTCTCTCCTCTCCCACCTCTCTCTCTCTCTCTCTCTCTCTCTCTCTCTCTCTCTCTCTCGCAAAAGAACAAACCAAGAGGAGGATGGATTGTTCTTCATCCTCTCTCTTGGTTTTATAAAGAAAGAACAAGAACAAACAAAGAGGAGGATGGATTGTTCGTCTCCTCTCCGCAACAAACCCTCTTTTTGTTTCTCTTCCACCCCTTGTGTTTTCTCACTCATTCTCCTCTCTCTCTCTCTTTAATTCAGCTAGAAATCATGACTACAAATCTATAAATCTAAACTTACTAATTGTAACAAACCTACTAACTTACTAATCAATTATTTAAATAGATAATAATTTAAACAATACAAACCTCTCTCTCTCTCTCTCTCTCTCTCTCTTAATTAATTAGTAATCTAGACAATTTAAAGCAAAGTATCTAACTAAACTTACTAACTAATAGATAAATTTTTAAATCTATATCCCTAAACTATACAAATGTCTCTCTATCTCTCTCTCTCTTTTCATTTCTTATTCTCTGTCTCTCATTTTCTCTCTTTCTCCCTCAATGGATCTCATCCTTTAAAAAAAACAAACAAACAAAGAGAAGAAATAACAAGAACAAACCAAGAGAAGGATGGATTGTTCGTCTCCTCTTTGCGACAAACCCTCTCTTTGTTTCTCTTCACCCCCTTGTGTTTTCTCACTCATTCTCCTCCCTCCCTCCCTCTCTCTCTTTCTTACATTCTTTGTTATCTTTCATGTTTATTCTCTCTCTCTCGTGCTCTCTTTATTTTCCTTTTTTCTTCTCCCTCTCTCATTTTCACTCTTTCAACTTCAATGTACCTTATTCTCAACAAAAAAAAAACAAAAGAAAAGCAGAAAGAACATGAAAAAACCAAGAGGGGGCAATGTACTCACTGCAAAGGCCCGAGGATGGATTCTTCGTCTCCTCTTCGTGATGGCCGCTCTTGTTCCTTCGTGCACTTTGTCCTCTTTGTGAATGGCAGTAGCGAGAAGCTCTCCTTCTCTCTCTTTCTCTCTTTCTCTCCCTCTCCCTCCCAAATACACACTCTCTTTTGCTCTTTGCGGCAAAATGTCGCGCTCGGGTTTCACCCACTTTTTTTTAAATCTAAGTGTGACGCCGCTAAAATGCGTCGTCGCAACTGCCCATCGCTATACCCCTATATCCTTGTAGTGAAAATATTCGAGAAAACATTACAATCATTTGGATAAGAATTGAAGTCATCATCTCGACATTGCTTATGCACATCATGTACTAGAATTTTATGAAAAATGCAATCAGCAACAATGTACTTTGGCACATGATGGAGATCAACATTTATGTCCCTTAGATGTACCAATGAATTTTGAGCTAGGTAGCATTATTTGATCCAAATAATGGTTTCCATATAGATAATATGCTATTATTTGAGGGTTTCTCGAATAATGGCCTAATACATATGTTGCATGCTTCTCAATCAATCGAAGAGCTCTTCAGTCAAACAATTTCTAGTGGAAAATAAAAATTTTCTCATATATATAAAATCGAAAGCTTTTCGAGTTATTTTCAACTTCTTTGATCAAAATTTTTTGTCCTCAAGTCTTTTGAGTAGTCAAGTTCTTTTTTATATACTGGTAATTTTTATTTTTTTAAAGTTTAATATGATTAATAATGATTAAAAGTTTTATTGTAATTTACTTTTTTATTTAATCTCATATTCCGTGTGTTCTTAAGGCTCATGTCACACTGCAAGATTAGGATATTAAGATAAAAACGTTTAGAAAACTTTATCTCCGATCCTATAGTCCCTCTTCTTTTAGTCAATATGCCAAACCTCCTCTGTGCTATACAAGATTTGTCAATTCGTAACTATTTTGGCAAAAAAGGCTTTCCACAAGCATATCTTTAAGCGAGAAAAATCTAAAGCATGAAACATCAAAAGATTCTAAGTTAACAATGAATTGGCGACCTCAACCCCGTCCTGAGAATATGGGCTTGGACGATGAAGTTGATTCAAAGAAGTCCATTGACCTTTTTTCATTCATGCGAGAAACTCGAGGTATGCAATAGAACTCAAGGAAGTTACTATATGTATATTCTATACATCACGTGCGTTCAAGGCCTACTTACATATAAATATCCTTATCTGTGAATTTTCCTTCAATAAAACGTAACCCTTTTCTATTCAATCTGTAGATAATCCATTTATAATGCACCCTTCTGTATGTAAAATATATATAAAAATAGTATTTTAGAAATACCTTATTTTGAACCCACATGATACACACATATATTTGTGAGTAACTTACCCAAGGCAATAGAATAGGCAAATGAAAGTAGGGTGCACATTGTATCACGTTTGTGGGGTAAAGGAGAACTCCTTTTTCCGCCTATGTTATTTCTGATGTCTATCAAGTTTTCGGGTTTTTGCATTTGAACCATGTTTATTTCAATGTGTTTGAGGCTTGGCTCACACTTTGGGATAGGGACATTAAGATAAAAATATTTGTTTGATTTTTACCTTTGATTAGTGTGTGTTAAAGGCTAATTGCCTTACACTCTAGATTTAAAATATTAGCAAAGAAGTTTTTTTAATTTTGCATTTCAATCTTTGTGTGTTAGAGGCTTACCTCACACTCCAAATCTAGAATATTAGTAAATTTAAATTTAGTTTTCTTGCTGTGTGTTAGAGGCTTGCCTCATACTCTAGATTTAGGATCTTAAGATAAGAGCATTTCCCAATTTAGTATCCTATTCTAATTATGTTAGAGATTTGCCTCACTTTTGATTCCTTTTGTAAATCCCAGGCTCACATTACTTGCCCTCTCTTGTTTCCCAAAAGAAACGATAAGAATAGGCAAAATCAAGGATAAGAATTCTCTTTTGTATCGTGAAATGTGATTCTGCGGAAATACGGGCGGATGAGAGGCGAGGATTCAGGAATCCCATTGGGCTAGCGAAGGCGCATGTCGATCGACAGCCACCAAGAGGCCCGGCACAGGGTCGCGGGAGGGGGCCACGTGAGGCAGCATCAAACATGCGAGTGCCTATCCAAGGTGGGCGCAGGCGATTGGCCGTGGGGATCTTGGTTTGCCGCATAGACTTACCCGCGCGTATGAGTATTTACATAATGAGGGAGCTGGCTGAGGGAGGTAACATAGTTGGAAGGAGCACATTTGGTACTCCATCCACTCCTCGATCTAATAGTCAGAGTGTAGCACAGAGCGTAGGCGCCCAGCTCTAGTTGCTCATCAGCAAATATGGCGGCCGCTACTGCAGCTGCAGCTCTCTCCTATTCCTCCTCCGCCATTCTTAGCGGCTATAATGAGCTAGCGGGCAAGGTGCAGGGAGGCCTGGGAGAGGCGCGCGTGCAGATGATGGCGTCCAAGAAGGGCAGCAGCGGCAGCATTTGGTACGCCGTTGCCCATCAGTTTAGATAATATCGATCTGATCCCATGTGAATAGAATTAACAGCTCGCCCATGGCAGTTAGTAGCTTGGTAATTCGTGATCAAAGAGGCGGTTGTAGCGAACTTATTGTTATTTAAGTTTAGGAACAGTACTGGCGGTTAGATATGCGCCGATCTTAACAAGATGGTTGCTTGCTCGCATGAAAATGCAGGTACGGCCCCGACCGCCCTCTATACCTGGGGCCACTCTCCGGCAGCCCGCCGTCCTACTTGACGGGAGAGTTCCCGGGAGACTACGGGTGGGACACTGCGGGGCTGTCGGCGGACCCGGAGACGTTCGCCAAGAACAGGGAGCTGGAGGTCATCCACGCGCGGTGGGCGATGCTGGGCGCGCTGGGCTGCGTCACTCCGGAGCTGCTGGCCAAGAACGGCATCAAGTTCGGGGAGGCCGTGTGGTTTAAGGCCGGGGCCCAGATCTTCTCGGAGGGCGGCCTGGACTACCTGGGCAACCCCAGCCTCGTCCACGCCCAATCCATCCTGGCCATCTGGGCCTGCCAGGTCATCCTGATGGGCGCCGTGGAGGGCTACCGGGTGGCGGGAGGGCCCCTGGGCGAGGTGAGCGACCCGATCTACCCGGGCGGCCAGTTCGACCCGCTGGGCCTGGCCGATGATCCCGAGGCCTTCGCAGAGCTGAAGGTGAAGGAGCTGAAGAACGGGCGGCTGGCCATGTTCTCCATGTTCGGCTTCTTCGTGCAGGCCATCGTGACCGGGAAGGGCCCCATCGAGAACCTCTCCGACCACCTCGCCGACCCCACCGTCAACAACGCCTGGGCCTACGCCACCAACTTCGTGCCCGGGAAGTAGGCTACACTGTCACAGTGTATGATCATATCACAGCCGCCTGCCCGCCGCGCGGAACGCTAGCATGATTGATTGACAGACCTGCTCGCAATCGTCTGCTCGCGGTTGTGGGTGGGCGCCCACTGCTGCCTCTCCATTTGGCACTCCCCTCTTCCAATTTCCAGCGATCATCAAGCAATCCAACTGCCTCTGTGACCATTTGTTTGAACGAATGCATCCGCCCGCTGTGACTTTCCTCCCGCCCCCTCTCTTTTGATTCTTGTGTGTGTGTGTGGCATGTGTGTGTGTGAGAAGCGAGAGGTATACGTAAATAAGCGTTTTAAGGTTGAAACGGATGTTTTATGCAGTCCTGCGAGCACACGTTCACCATCGCTCTCGCGCTCTCCGTGTATGTGTGTGTCGCCCTTCCACAAAGGATCATAGACCGAGGGTTTTTAACAGATAGGTCTAACAAGAAAGACTGGTCGGAGACTCGGAGCCTACCTACACAGCCCCTCTCATCATTTCAATATGCAGTAGGACATTTGGAAGAAGGTACGCTACATAGCATCACGAAACTGGTTTTCAGATCCCAAACTACCCAAGAACTTGGAAACAGTAGTTCCTTAGTTGAACTGGAAACTATGCGCCTTAATGAACGACTGACCGAACGATCAAATGCTAAAGCCCCGTGAGGGCCACGCATGCACGACTCACAAGCCAGTTGCACTAAGAAAGCGAGGCAAGGCTGGTCGTACGCCTAAGCGGAAAACTACGATTTGGCAGCATCGTTGACCCTTTTTCGGTCATCTATTGAATTGTGGTGTGTTCTTGTTGTTACCTACTAGCGATGGTACTGTAACCCGTTCATGTTTTGCTCGGGTCTTTCCAAAGAAGATAAGGCAGAACATCCAATGCAGAAGAAGACATCATTGCACTACACAATTGGTGGTTATGCCCTTTGATAATCATCAATTCTCCAATATAATTGGTGGCTATGTCCCTTAATGGTTTCCTAATTGGTGTGATGCCATCGGTTAATTGAAATGCCTCTTGACGACGTGTGCAAGCCTGACCACACTGATCTGGCTAGTAAATATGGTCATGCTACGCATTGTAGATGCCAATTTGGCTTGACAAATGTAAATATCAATTGGGTTAAGTGTTTCGAGTAGGTGTTGCACATGATGTGAGAGTCCTTTCACAACTCAGCATTCTTCCAACTATGCTGAGGGAAAGTTAGATTGACAAGTCCTTTCTATCATTTTGTTCAACTTCAGATAAGAGAGAATGTGGGTTAGAGATGGAGGCTTTGCTTTGCTACCATGGCTCTTGATTTCATTTCAAGGAAACATGCCTACACATCAAGAAAGAAATGATTTCAACTTTTAGATCATCATCTACATGTAAAGTGGCACAGTGAACTTATGGCAAATTGAAAAGGAAGTGGTTGTACCTAGGTTAAATAATTAGTAGCATTCATACTTTTAGTTTCTACCAAAGTTAATTCACACTTGTCGCATTTTGCAGTATGTATTTCAAGGAAACAAACCTACACATCAAGAAACAAAACATTTCAATTTTTAGATCATCATCTACATGCGAAGTGGCATAGTGAGCTTTTGGAAAATTGAAAAGGAAGTGGTTGTATGTAGGTTAAAAAATTAGTAGCATTCATACTTCTAGTTTCTACCAAAGTGAATTCGCACTTGTCGCATTTTGTACGCTATGTTTCTAGAACATGCGCAGAGAAGGAGAGAAGTTATATAGTAAAGGCTCAATGATCCACTTATTGACAACCCTTTTTCGAAGCTATTTGAATTCCAAGAACATAGCGCAGAGAAGGAGGAGAGAGGTCATATATTGAAGGCTCAATGATCCACGTATTGACAACCCTTTTTCGGAGCTACTTGAATTCCAAATATTCATCACTCACCCTTTTTCCCTTATCTATTGAATTGTGATGTGTGGTGGTTATCACCTAGGGCTAGCACCTTTCAAGTTGTGCCGAGGCTTTAGTGAGCTATGAAGTATCATGAGAAGTAGTTGCAAGTATAAAATACTCATTACCGTTTAATATCTTCAATATTAACACTGGACTTGCTAGGGATAACTTATTAGTGCAAAAAAGGTTTCAAAATGACACTCACAAAAAAACGATTAAGTTGCTAATTAGAGGAGGTTTAGGAGAGGAAAACCCTCCAAATTTGGCTGCCTGAACGTAATTAATGAGAGAATGTATGATTCATTTAAGAGTTCGACTTTTAAATATTTTCAATCTTTAATGGACGTTGAGTGTCACCTTTTTAGTCTTATTCTCTTGGAAATTGCAAAATCTTGTATTTTTGAATTTTCACACCAAAAGACAACGCTCATTTGTTCCTCAACATTCATTTTCTGTGTCTCTCTTTCTTGTAGTTCTATTTCCTTCTCTGTGATATTGTTGCCCCATTTAGGATTCCCTATCAAAAGGTTTACCAGTACCTCTTCTAGCAATACAAGCGCAGCCCCACCTTGCAAGTATAAACTTACTATTCAATTAGATCATGTTTATTCATCTTGAAGGAGTATACACCATTGAGCATTGTTGGAGAAGGATGAAGCTAACAAGTTGCGATTACAAGGAAAGAAGCGTGTAAACTTATGGATGGATGGAAATATATATCCTCCAGACCCTTCTACAAGTAATCATCCTCCTTTTTACAATATTCACGACTTCTTAAGGTATGTTGGAGATGGTTGTGATGGGATTCTTGGCTATCGCATGAGGTTATATTCTACATCTTTTACATTTAGAGAAAAAATTCATGAAATGAAGGAAGCATTAACATTAGCACAAAAAACTATTTCTGAGCTGACGGACAAGGTTGATAATCTAGAAAACTCTAATTAGTCATTGCAAGAAAAATTATTGCACTTGAAAGAAACTCCAATAGGATTTAGATAGAGAAAAGACCACTTACAAATATAATGGACTTGTGTAGTTGGGTGAAGAAAAGGAGACTAAATCTTGTAAAGAGATATGTTTCTAATATTTCATGTATTAATATTCGAGAGAATGATGAGAGGATTAAGCTTATTAAAAAAACCATGACAAAGAAGGACATTACAAGGAATCTTAAATCACCTGAAAATGTAGACTTGAGAAGCCAAACTCTGAAAGAGTTAGTGAAAGATTTAAAAGGAACAGTTAAACCAAATGAAATAGTGGAGACATGTGACAGTATGGGTATCAGCCGTGTAGATGTAATCGTGCTCTATCTAAATTGTGGTTTACAAATCTTAAATGTCTTAGAATAAGTGCATTTGGTTTGCCTCGGCCTCTTGCAGTTTCAAGATCTAGGACAGCTATGAATCCTAGGATTCCAAATGTTTTTGGAGAGTATATCCATATAGAAGAATCTATGCCCTATGAAAAACATAAAACAAATGTATTTTTTGAATACAACACATTTAATAGTATTTGGATTGATCTTAAAAGAGTCCAGATTGCAATGTCCATATGTATAAATTTATTGTCCAAGAATGTGGTGACATTTTGAAGTTCACACTAAAATTGGATGAAGCACAAATTCAAAAGGGACAAAAGATAGATGCCCACCACCTTCAGTGTGTACTGGCGTATAGGTAACTAATACATGGTGCATGTACTATTAGTGTAACTAATATATAGGCAGCTAGTGACATGTGCCTTTACCCCCAATAGTTATATCAAAATCTATCATCTTTTAAAAGATCCACTTGTCATTAAACCACCTTAAATTTCAAGACATGCATAGAAAAGGGTCCTTTAAAATTTGTCAAAACTCAAGAGCCAAGATTCATAAATATGACTTAATATACCTATTAATACACTTGTGGCATGGAAGAGAATTTAATATGTAACATTCAAGGCTCCAAATCTTTTAGAGGTTTACCTTAAGTTCTAAAGTTTAAAATTATAAATCATTATCTTTAAAAATACAAAACTTTCAAGCTTCCCGAGTCAAACTCAAGTGCTTTGAACCATATTCACTCAACAACCTTCAAGATTTTTATACTCATACAAGCACTCTCAAAGATTGAATCAAGCTTTTGAGGCTCACAATAGCAAGTTGAGGGATTGAATCAAGTGCTTGACTCAACTAGAAACCTCAAGGCATGTCATAATCATTCTATCCTTTCTTCTTGATTAAAACTATTCAAGTGCTTTGTGCTATAGCCTACTGCATATGATGTGCTATGTTATTGTATCATTATTGAGAGAGAGAGAGAGAGAGAGAGAGAGAGAGAGAAAGAAAGAAATAAAGTTATATTAACGTCTTCTAAAGACCAAAACTGGCCTATGAGACAAACTGTGATACAACTGATGAGGTCCAACTATCCAAAATAAAAGTGCTGAATGAAAAGCTAAAAACTGGAAACTGAAAATACGGTACTGTGAGTGTGATAAGTGTCGTATATATGTATGTGCATATGTAGCTCTGGTACTCCAGATAATGGCTACAAAAGGGGAACAAATGTCAGCTGTGATAGGGGAACAACTGTCGGCTGTGATAAAGTGGTGCGATGTGTATATGTAACAGATGCAGGGAGATATACTATCTTGGGATATAGTAGCAGTCGTCGAAGTCGCTAATAGCAGGTGATCCCTCCTGGATGCAGGATGTGGTACATCAGCAGTGGAGAAAGAGCAAACTGGAGATCTGAGATCCAATGTGTTGAGTGTCGTCGGATCTCAGTCTGCTGTCGATGTAGATCAAGATTCCTCCGGATCTCCTGTCGGTGTGGCTGTGGGGTTGAAACCCCCAGATCCTCGTGCGGCATCGGGTACGCTGGTCCTTAGCCTGCTGTAGTGTGAGCCTGGAGGTCTGGTTGGAGGCTGGTATAGTAGCTCTCACTCTGTCTGTCTGAAAGAACTGTGTAATAGTCGTCTGGGTGGGCCCCTCTCTGACTAGGACACGCTGTGTGCTCTGCTCTCTAAGAGAGAGAGAGAGAGAGAAGGGGAGAGGAGAGGAGGGGAGGGGAGGGTAGGAAGAGAGAGAGAGAGAGGGAGAAGAGGGAAAAGAGATAGGGATATATATATATATATGATAGGTATAATCTCATATTCCAACTTAACTTATAAAACAAGTTACCATAATAAATTTAAATTCTTAAGCCATGTTTTTATAATGTTATCTTGATGTTAGTTTATTGTTGGTGCAAATTAGCAATCTTTAATTGCAAATGAAGTCCAATATACAAAGGAGACTAATATATGGACAATTAAGTACTATATATCTTGGTAAGTTTGTTATTATTTGTCTCGTTTCATATCACAATATAAAATATAACTGATAGTATAATACATAATAATACTATCACTTCATAAGGAAAGGGTAGATTCTCCCATAATTATGAATTCTTGGAGCCATCATGCTGGTTCTATGTTCATGTTTGTTAAGTGCTTGTGCCTAGTCTCATCCTTATACATACGTCTTTCTTATCATTTTGACATTTTCTTCTTTAACATTTGTGTTTATTTTCTTCTTCCTTATGTGTGATGTGATGGACATTGAGCACGAATCTTGTTGATTAACTCAACCCTGACATTTATGTTTCTTCTTCAATACAGACTAAGTTTGCATTCCCATCTCTCACTCCATGTTACTAAATAGGAATTTTAGGTTTCTACAAGACACTATGAGAACCCCACATAGACCGAATCATATACTTACCAATATAAGCCTTATTATAATACTTTTCAACCTCACCCAAAAAAAAAAATGTTAAGTAATAATATGCAAATGTCTCGTATTGGAACTTGAACTTTGGAAGAGTTAGGAATGCACAATGCTTTCCTTTTAGCATCACAATCCAATTTCAAACTCTGCGATGGTTCTAGAGGAGAAGGTACAAAAATTACAATGGCATTCACATTTGGAATCTAAAAAAAGGATCGAGAGGAGAGGACGGGAGGGTAAAAAAGAATAAAGAGAGATTTAAACATATATAAAACACATATTGAAGTCTAAAAATTTATAAATAAGATAGTATTTGTGATGTTTTGTATATTAATTGATTGTTTGTAAGCAATGACTCTTTAAAATCTATTTTTAAATGAGTTATTGTACTATACATTTTGTAAATTTACATTAGGCTTCTAAAATGTGATTTTTTGTGTTATTGGAAAATAAAATTCACTATGTCAAATCTTGTGCAATCTTCATTGCTTGGTATGAGTGGTTTTATTAAAATGCAATCAAATGAAAATGAGGTATCAAGATCTAAGCATAAAAGGGTAACCAAGAACCATGTGTCTATTTTTTGTAATAATGAAGCAATTGATTTTATAAATGATGAATTGAAAGAAAACGATCAGCTTCTTGTAGGAGACATGGAAAATTCTAAGCGTCAAAAGGCTAGGGCAGATTGGAATGAAGCATGGACTAGAACTTTTGATCGAGCATACTTTGATCACGAGTTAGCTAGAATATTTTATATATTTTGTAAACAAGATCCAAGATGCAAGAGTGAATTTGGTAAATGTGGCTCAATAAATATCCAAATTAGTGCATTAACTGAGAGCAGAGTTTTGAGCCCAAGATGTGCCTAAAATTTGCCAAAAAATCTGAAATTTAGGGGAAAAATATTTAACATCGAAGGCGGTGGTTGCAGCTAGGACGATTTTAAGCACCAAGTGAAAGACAGCTTTTAAAAGGCGCCCGAGCGACACTTGCGGATTTTTGATAAATTTTTTGATTGCTGTGCGGGATGCCAGGAGTTGCCAGTCAGTGCAAGATGTCGAGACGAACGCCCAGGATTTTTTTAGAGCTCGAAACGGAGTCTGGACAAGAAAGTGGCCACAAAGTGGGCAAGATATGAAGAGGTGGACAAATTTAAGGCCAAAGGGGGGGTGCCCTTTGGAGCCTTGACCCCCCCTCTAAAATTTTTCATGCAATTTGTGGATGAGAGCGTGAGATATGGCGACGTCTGTAGGCGCCAAAAAATGTGCTCTCCTTCATGGACATCAATTTCCAGGCTGTGAGGAAGCTATGAATCAGACATTACCCCTAATCTTCTCCCTCTTGACTGGTCTTATCATCGCCCTTCACGCAAGGAATGGCTATGTGGATAAAGAGAATAGATTCTAGTCTTTCTCTATCCTCCCTCTCTCTCTTTTCTATGGGTTGTTCATGTGTACCCTCTTGATGAAGGAACCGGGGAGGAAGAATGAAGAAAGTGGTGATGAAGATTGATGGAGATGCTGAAGATTGAAGTGTAGCATTGGATTGAGAGAAATGGAGGCTCCGTTTGCTGATTATGCAATCATTCAAGGTATCTCGGGTTACATAAAAACACGGTATGACCATTTTTATGAAAAAAATGAAGGATTTTTTATAGTTTATGATGATAATTATGTTCTTATAGAATGAAATTTTTTTTTTGTGTGTTGTTTGCATTATGATTAATTGTTGTGTATCAGAAAATTTTGATTTTGCAATTATTTACATGCTTTATTTAATTTTCGAAAACCCGAAATGCGGTTTTTAAGTGGCAAAATGGTAGTTTTTCTGTTTTGGATGGATAAAACTTATTCCCATGGGAGGAAATATAGAAGATAAATTGAATGTTAGTATATTAAAGTGATTGGAATAAGGAAAACCAAAAAATAGTATATTTTATTGCTAAATAAATCAAGAAAATGAGAAAAATAAGAAAAAAATTAGAAACACGTCTTGGAAAAATAATGAAAAATATAATGATTATTTGTGGATGTGTGGTAGTGGTAAAGCATGAGGTTTAGCCTCAGTTTTCCCTATCTCTTTATTAAAGTTTGTGATTTATTGCTTTTTATACATCAAAACCATGACAAAATGAACCTCTACACCTATGCATCGAAAGCAATACCTAAACATAGGGGGTTGGGATGTTTGGATGGTGTGATTTGCGTGTTGATTGTTGCTGGTTTTCTGATGCACACCATGACATAAAGTTTGTGTGTTTTGATTAAGAGGATAGTAGCACGAGTGTTATATCGGTGCTATCCTTTCATCGCCGCAACGTGTTAATGAATAAGCAATTAAAAGCCTGGTTGTACACAAGCACGTTGCTAATTTGAAAATTATGTTTGAGCACTTTAGAATCATTCACTTTGCATGTACATGGAAGCATGGTATTGGAATAAGGAAACTTGGATGCATAGCACCTGTTTTCAATGACAATGACCACGATGAGTGTGGAAAGGCATCGTAAGTCGTAGGATAGACGTTCAATTCTTGGGGCATTATTTAGTAAGGACACATGTTATCATCTCCTGGAGACGTTTAAAATGAAGAGTGGAGTTTGTTCGTTTGTTTTATATGTTGAGTAGCACATCAAGGGGCTAATCCCTGCAATGTAGGAGAGCTGCAGTGGGGCCGCAGTGTTTCTACCGAGAGGTTGCCTCCCATGTATGTGATTATCGTGGTATTTATTGCCAATGTGTATGGGTTCTCCCTCTGAGGAGTCTATAGGAAAAGGAAAACGTTGGACTGCAAAACTATAAAACTATAAACGCATAGATTACGCTTTAGGATGGTTTTTCCTTTAGTAGTAGATAGACGCTTCTGGTCCGCGAGGCCGTGAGGGTGTGTTTGTCTATTATGAGTATGAGGTCCGGCTAGTGCTATAGCCAGTGCCAGCCCATTTCAGATCCCATCAGTGGTGCATCTGCCGGGAGCTGCCAATAAGTGGTGGTTCTCGAATCTAGGGTTTTTAGGGACCAAAAAGTTGGTTTATGTCCTCAGACAAGGACCGTCAAGCCGAAATACAAAGAGCCGAATGTGCTGAGAGGGCAAGACGGCGGTTGGAGATTGTAAGTCGCTATTCTCCTCAAAGGAGTAGCACGATATGCATAAGAGGCAGTGGTCTTAGTAACCCAACTGCTACACATAGTCCTTTAGGTGCAGGAGGAAGCATAAGTTCTTCCTCTCTTCCACCAAGTCAACCCACTTCAAGTGGGGGTGTGATTCCATCAGTTCAAACTCCTATTGTTAATCTGATTGTCATCATGGCACAACCCATTGCAATTCCTACAGGGACACCGGATTTGCCAGCTTTAGGAGTGCCTTTGCCCATTTTTAATGGGTTAGCTGAAGAAGATGCGGAGTTTCACATTTGTGAATTCTAGAGATTAATGTTTAATTATCGAATCCAAGATGAGAGACATCTTATGATGTTCTTTAACATGACATTAAAAGGAAGGACTGCGGTATTGTATCATAGCATAGAGGCTGGAACCATCACCATAATCGACCAATTTTACGCAACTTTCCGAGGAGAATATGCCCCTAAAAGAGGTGGCCAATATTGGTTGCGTGTTTTGAATGTAACACGTCAAGACCCCCATGAGAATGTGAAAGCCTATGCTAAGAAGCTTAAGGAAGTGTTTCGTAAGTTACAAACTTACATTCCTATTCCACCGGTTGCCCAATTGCAATACTTCTTACATGGATTGGATTTCAATATTCAGGTACAATTGAGCAGTGTGGCTTTGGCTAATATAGACACCACCATCGCGCGGGTAGAAGGAGTAGAGTCACGGTTACAAACGGCCTACTCCTCTCGAATAAATCTTAATGCGGGTTTAGTACCTAGAGGCAATTTACCATTGATGAATGGAAGTCAAGGGATGTCTATGAATAACCCTGATGGGAGAGGAATAATGGTTCAAAGTGTACCTTTGCTGCCAGCTCCTCCCAGTGTGACTATGCCTATGGCTAGTCAGTTGGCTCCACCAAATGTTGGATGCCAAGTTTCAAACCCTAATGTCGTTCCTGTGAGTCAACAACCAATGCCCAATCAAATTGTTAGGCCAATGGAACAACGGATAGATGATCAAGGCTATGAGTCGAGTGTATCTAATGTCCTTGGCGAAGTTAAGGATATGATGAAGCACTATACTGACATGATTTTTGAACAATATCGGCAAATAGCTGTTGACGTCAATTTCCTGAAGAAGCAGCAGAATCTGATAGGGAGTAAACGCCCTAAAGAGAGTGGTCCCTCAAGATTTAGTTGTAAGTGGTGTGGCGGACAACATTTTCCTAGAAACTGTCCAAATGTTAAATGTGATATTTGTGGGAAGTCAGGCCATTTAGTCGCTACATGTTGGAGTAAGATTAGTTTCCTCCAACAAGGGAGTAAATAGCTAGGTCCGGTTAATCATAGAGCGCAAGGTAATAACCTCCAGCAAAATGATGGACCAAGACAAATACTGCAAAGGGGAAAGACTACTATAGAGAAGTTGCCACAAGGCAATGGAGTCTACCTTATTGAGGCTGTACACGTCAATGATGCTGAAACCTCTAACCTACGAGCCATGACAAGAGGCCAAAAGGCTAAAGAGCGTGATAGAGATAATGCAAAACCGGTGGAGAAAAACCCTAAGCAAGGGGATAAGGGGACGCAAGTCCTGAATCCTGGTGTGGAAGGTGGACCTCTAAGGCCTGTTGACAAAAAAATTGATCCTAAGAAGGATGAGGAAGTGCCAAGAAAGAAGGCAAGAGCTAAAAGAGAAGCACCAAAGCCGGTCCCGAGACCAAAAGAAAGGATGGTTTGGCGAGAAAAGAAAGCTTTGGCTAGGTATCATGATTTTGATTTAGCAAGTTCTCTTTGCGAAGTTAAATCGGATGTAAACCTCTTACAGTTGATTAAATTATCTCCAGGAGTATGCAAGGACTTCAAGAAGATCATGCGTATTGGGTATATTGTAGAACCTTTGGGCATAGCACGAGTAGAGGAAGATTGGTTTGATCATGCTGAAAAGAATTGCCCTAGGGTTCTAGCATACATGGATGGAATACTAGTAGAGTATGCTATTGTAGACACTGGGTCCTCCATCAATATCATGAGTTCAGAGTTGATGGAGAGGTTGGGTCTAGGCATCCAAAAAGATAGCTCCACCCTTCTTAGAATGGCTAATGATAGTCTAAGGCAACCAGAAGGTTGCGTTACCAAAGCCCATGTTACAGTCGCAAATGTAGAATGCTTCTTGGACTTTAGGATGATAAGATTTGCAGGACGTCCTAGCTATCGAGTCTTGCTAGGTAGGCCTTGGATCTTACGAACAGATTGCCAAGTCGATATACCCACCGGTCGAGTGGTTCTAGGTAGAGGTGCTAATCGAGTAATAGTCGATGCTTACCCTGAGTCTCCTCAGAGTGAGAGAGCTCCTTTATCCTCTACTGAATTAGAGACATCAGATGATCCATCTAGTAGTGAGACATCATCTAGTGATGAATCTAAAGAGGGGTCCACTACAGAGGATATTTATCAGATAACTCTAAATGAGCCGATAGAGCCGCAAGATAGGATAAGAGATGCAGATGTGATTGAGTTGGACCTTGGCACGCCGAATGATTTGCGACCAATTAAATTAGGTTCCATGCTCAGTTCAGCAGAAAGGGAAGACTATGTGTCCTTGATTCAAGAATTCCGCGATATCTTTGCTTGGAGTTATGATGAGCTGAGAGGCATTCCTCCCAGCCTGGCTGTTCATACTATTTCCGTAAAAGAAGGAAGTCATCATGTGCATCAGAAATTAAAACGTATGCCTTTTGAATTGAGGGACGGGCTATTTGAGGAGTTACAGAAGTTAAGGAAAGCTGGTTTATTGCACACAGAATGGTGTTCACTAGTTGTCATCAAGAAGAAGAAAAACAACCAAATCCGACTATGTGTAGATTTTAGAGAGTTGAATAAGCAGACGGTTAAGGATTACTACCCATTGTCATTTATTGACCAGATTTTGGATCAATTAGCGGGTAGGGAAATATATTCGTTTATGGATTGCTTTGCAGGTTACAACCAGATGGCAATTGTAGAAGAGGACAAGTTGAAAACAACTTTTATTACTATCTTTGGTACTTTTGTGTACCATGTGATGGCCTTTGGTTTGTGCAATGCACCTGGATCATGGCAATGAACAGCAGATAAGACCTTTGGTGACATCTCCCCATATGAGTTGAAAGTATTTATTGATGACCTGGGGGCAGCCACTATAAGGGAAAGGATGCTGATTATTTTAAGAAAGCGCTTTGAGTGCTCAGACAATTTTGTGTCGCTCTTAACCCACGGAAGTGTGTCTTTGGAGTGCCTTATGGGCTATTGCTAGGCCATGTGGTCAGTTCAGGAGGGATCACGATTGACCTGAAAAGATCAAGGTTATAGTTGCTATGAGTCCACCACACACTTCGAAAGAGGTACATAGCTTTTTGTCATCGATAGGGTACTATCGGAGATTTATAAATGCCTTGGCAGAAAGGACGTTGCCATTAACAAACTTATTATCCTTTAGCTGTCTATTTGTATGGAGCGACCCTTGTAAGGTAGCTTTCGAGGATGTGAAACAGGAGCTAGTAAAAGCACCCATTTTAAAAGCACCCAAAAGAGGCGAGGTATTTTATATATTTTCAGCAGCCACCATGCATAGCTGTTTAGCCCAAATCTGGGAGGAAAAGTGGTATCATTCGATAGCTTTTGCTAATCAAAAATTGGGCATATCAGAAATTAACTACACCTATATGGAGAAGTTGTGCCTTGCGATGGTCTTTGCGACTAAAAAATTCAAGCACTACATCATCTATGAGAAGGTAGTTTTCTATACGAAGGCGGAAGGGCTTAGATTGCTTATGAACAAGCTATAACCTCCTGATCGTTTGGCAAAGTGGTTAATTACTTTGCAGGAGTTTGATTATGAGATTAAGCGTAAGCCACCAAGGTTGCAGGGGATTGTGGAATGCCTTGTGGATTTCGAGGAGCCGAAAGAGACTTTGGCTGAAGGAAGTGATATTGAAGAAATGTTTAAAATTGATACAGCTTCTATCCCATTTTGGTATGCTGCTATCATGCATTATCTATCAACAGGAGAGCCTAGAGTTGGTTTATCAAAATCAGAAAAGAGGAAAATCAGACAACAGGCTTTGAAGTTTTCCTTAATCGCAGGAACACTATATCGGCAGGGTGTTGATAATATCTACCGCTGATGTATGATGCCTGACAAGGTTCCTTTCATCTTGAAAGAGTGCCATGACTCTGCATGTGGAGGGCACTTTGCTGGACGGTTGACGGCACACAAAGCGTTAAGAGCTGGATATTGGTGGCCATCCATCTTCCAAGATTCCTTTGAGTATGTTAAGAAATGTGATACCTGTCAAAGACATGACAGCAGAGAGAATAGGAAACGCCCACTTACGCCTATTATGGCTATCCTTCCATTTGAGAAGTGGGGCATTGACTCTGTGGGTCCTATCACCCCGTCGTCTACTACTTAGAAGAGGTACATTATAGTAGCAATTGATTATTTTACAAAATGGTCAGAAGCACGGGCGACGAGACAGGACAATGAAAAAAAGACTGCAAGTTTTCTTTTAGAGCAGATTATCTACCATTTCAGTCCACCGAGTGAACTAGTGTCAGACCGTGGAACCCATTTCTTGAATAAAGTGATCAAAAGCTTGACTGAAGCTTGGCAAATCAAGCACAGTAAAACAACCCCCTATAATCCGCAAGGCAACGGGCAAGTTGAAAGTACTAATAAGCAGCTTGTGGGTATCTTGTCTAAAATAGTCTCGGAGAAGAAACGAGACTGGGACAGGAAGTTGTATGTGGCGGTATGGACATACAATACAACGTTCAAGCAAGCTATCGGCCATACTCCATTTAAATTAGTTTATGGGAAAGAGTGTGTGTTACCCCTCAAAATCGAGTTGCCAACCATTGGGTTTGAAATTAACCACTCTTTGGGAGATGAGGATTCACTCTTTGAACGTTTCACGACCATAGCCCACCTAGATGAACTGAAATTGCAGAGCTTACTACACCAGGAGGTAGCTAAACGTCGGATGAAGCAGTTGCACGACCTTAAAGCAAAGAAGTATACCTTTAAAAAAGGGCAATTAGTTCTGTACTACGATGCACGTAGGGAGCTGGAACCTAGATGGGATGGCTCCTACAAGATTGTTAGGATAGGGAAAAATAGGTATATGGCTCTACTAGCTAATCTGCAGGGAGTAGAATTTAAAAATAATATTAATCTTAATAAGATTAAACCTTATTATTTCTAAGTATGCTAACACAGAGCAATGCATTGCAGGTCCATGCTGGGTCTGATTTGAGACCTACAAAAGAGCTTAAAGCTGGTTGATGGGGCGGTTAATTCCTTATTTGGAGCACCCATATCTAGAGCAGAGATACCATCAGGGGAAACTTATCTGGTGGAACAAAGGATACAAAGTGATTGAGCAAGAAGACAGAACCTTTATGTGGGAGATCAAAGTCTTTTTCCAACACTGCTTATGAATGTTGACAAGTATCCCTGTTGAGTTTAATGAAGAAGGTGGGATGGAGCCGTCAGTTCATCCTTTAAACATGTTAAATTTTGATTATCATAATTACGAATAGAGGAGTTCGTGATGGTAGGCTGTGTAAACCCATTGTGGATGTACATATTATATTTTGACGGAGCGTCCAGGGGCCCTAGTAAAAAAGGGAGTATTGGAGTAGTAATCCGAGATCCCCGATGTAGAGTTACAATGAATTTAGCTGCTTATCTCGGGGTAGGATTCACTAACAATATGGCGGAGTATAAAGCCTTGATTATGGGACTGCATATTGCCAAGCAAGGTGGTATTCAGCGGTTGTTAGTAAAAGGGGATTCCCAGTTGATCCTGAATCAGTTAGATGGGACATACACAGTGCGAAATCCCATCCTTTGTATGTATCATCGTACTGCGATGACCCTACTTGAGGAGTTTGAGAGAGTGTCTCTTCAGTTGATTCCACGTTACTGGAATTAGTTTGCAAATTCACTGGAAAATCTTGCTTATGAAGAAGACCTTTTTTTCAATTGTGGTCCTAGTTCGAATATTGCTATCAATAATGAGACAGGACCCGGTCGCTTGTGGGGAATGTTATCGGAGCATGCGATGGTTGATATGGGTGATGCAAAGAGTAGCCAACACCAATCTACCATTGTTATCCTGGACCCATAGGTTGATTAGACGACATGTTATGCGTACGCCTCTTGCTATATATGCAGGAGGGATGGATCATAACCTTATGCATTTAGCTTAGAGCTGTGAGTCCTATTTTTCCTCCTTAAAAAGGAGCATATTATTGTATATTTGTACTATTTCGGGGAGGGATGTGTAGGTGCTATGCTATTTGATTTCATTAGGCCAAGAGGGCCAGTTTGTGAGGTTTTAAATGTTAAGCCAAGAGGACTTATCAGTTTTTGTAGTGAAATGCTTTATTTCGTTAGGCTAAGAGGGCCAGTCATTTGTTTCTTCTTTTAGTTCTGTGCTAGACAGGTTCGAAGAAGAGCTTGGAAGGAGCCTTTGTTGCATGGAGACTTCTCGTGGCCCTATCCAAGTGATATCTCTCCTTTACGAGTACCATGCTTTTATGCTATATGTGTCTGTGTACTTGTAGGGGATTTTCTTTTCTTGTTGGGGACAGGAGTCCAAGGCATGAAGTCTCAGGTTTAGGTTAGGTATGTCTGAGGGGCGATCTGAGTAGGCGTTGCCTCCTGTAAAGACATTGCCAGGCACCAAAAGACCTGTTTTCGAAGGCAGTTCTAGTGATCCTATCCTGTTAGCTTGCTAGGCAGCCGTTCTAGGAGTTATTGTTAGTTGTGAGGCAGTTAGAGAAGCTTGCCGAGGAAAAAATGATGATGATAGAGAGGAAAATAACCATGAATATCTCAAAGAAAATAAAAATATACAAAGGTGTGTAAAAAGGGGTCCTAACCCCCTATAAAATAGAAAGAAAAGAAAGGAATTTATAAGCAGTTGATCATCGCCTTGCGAAGGCCTGGTAGGCTCCTGGGGACGAGTGAGACCCGAGCCCAATGCCTTGTCTTCCTAGGGGTGGCATCTCGCTGGAAAAGAAGAAAGTAAGGAAGGTTAGAGCGAAAATAAAAGTGAGCATCAGAAAAGGATTAAGTGTCACCTCGCGAGGGCTTGGTAGGTTCTTGGATACCAAGACAAGACCTAAGGTCAATGCCCTGTTCTCCTTGGGTTAGTATGCTCAGCTCCCTCCTTTTTACATGCCCCAGTATGGGGAAATAAAAACATAAAAGAATGAGTGTGCTAAAAGACAATACTTCTTGATCAAGCTATAGGAGCCCTCTCCTAGTCGGAGCTCCTGGTTGTATTGTCCTTAGTTAGGTAGATAGTTCATACCACCACTTAGGGCAACCTCTTTGATAGTTCTTTTTAGTTTGGCCGTGTTGGAGTAGTTGGTTAGTGACTAGCTTCGGACCTTCTATCAGATTATGCTAGGCCTACTCCTTTGTGGATTTCATGCCTTGGTTTGTCAGGAGGTAGGGTGAGCATTGGGTTGTGTTTTAGTACGTACCTATTTTGTATCAGCTTGATGCTTCTTTTGGTTGTTTTGTGCAAATCTGTTGTGGGATTTGACGGGCTGAGTCGCCCTATCCCGTGGTCGCCAATGAGAGAGGAGTTTGGAGCCCAGGATGTGCCTAAAATTTGCCAAAAAATCCAGAATTTAGGGAAAATATATTTAACATCGAAGGCAGTGGTTGCAACTAGGACGATTTTAAGCACCAAGTGGAAGACCGCTTTTAAAAGGTGCCCGAGTGACACTTGTGGATTTTTGATAATTTTTTCGACTCCCGTGTGGGATGTCAGGAGTTGCCAATCAGTGTGGGATGTCGAGACGCCGGATGCCCATGATTTTTCAGAGCTTGAATCGGAGTCCAGGCGAGAAAGTGACCACAAAGTGGGTAAGATATGAAGAGGTGGATAAATTTAAGGCCAAAGGGGGGGTGCCCTTTGGAGCCTTGACCCCCCCCCCGCCCCAAAAAAAAAAATTCATGCAATTCGTGGATGAGAGCATGAGATATGGCAACATCTGTAGGCGCCGAAAAATGCGCTCCCCTTCATGGACATCAATTTCCAGGCTATGAAGAAGCTATGAATCAGACATTATCCCTAATCTTCTTCTCCCTCTTTACTGGTCTTATCGCCGCCCTTCGCACATGGAATGGCTGTGTGGATGAAGAGAACAGATTCTAGTCTTTCTCTCTCCTCCCTCTCTCTCTTCTCTATGGACTGTTCATGTGTACCCTCTTGATGAAGGAACCGAGAAGGAAGAATGTAGAAAGTGGTGATGAAGATTGATGGAGATGCTGAAGATTGAAGTGCAGCATTGGATTGAGAGCAATGGAGGCTCCGTTTGCTGATTATGCAATCATTCAAGGTGTCTTGGGTAACGTAAAAACACAGTATGACCATTTTTATGAAGAAAATGAAGGATTTTTAATAGTTTACGATGATAATTATGTTCTTATTGGATGAAAATTTGTTTGTGTGTTTTTTGCATTATGATTAATTCTTGTGTATCAAAAATTTATAATTTTGCAATGCTTTACATGCTTTATTTAATTTTCGAAAACCTGAAATGCGGTTTTTAAGTAGCAAAATGGTAGTTTTTCCATTTCGAGTGGGTAAAATTTATTCTCATGAGGGGGAATATGGAATATAAATTGAATGTTAGTATGTTGAAGTGATTGGAATAAGGAAAACCAGAAAATAGTATATTTTATTGCTAAATAAATCAAGAAAATGGAAAAAATAAGGAAAAAAATAGAAACACGTCTTGGAAAAATAAGAAAAAATATAATGATTGTTTATGGATGTGTGGTAGTGGTAAGGCATGAGATTTAGCCTCAGTTTGCCCTATCTCTTTGTTAAAGTTTGTGATTTATTACTTTTTATACATCAAAACCATGACAAAATGAACCTCTACACTATGCATCGAAAGCAATACCTAAATGTAGGGGGTTGGGATGTTTGGATGGTGTGATTTGTGTGCTGATTATTGCTGATTTTTTAATGCACACTATGACATAGAATTTGTGTGTTTTGATTAAGAGGATAGTAGCACGAGTATTATCTCAGTGCTATCCTTTCATCGCCGCAATGTGTTAATGAATAAGCAATTAAAAGCCTGGTTGTGCACAAGCACGTTGCTGATTTGAAAATTATATTTGAGCACTTTAGAATCATTCACTTTGCATGTGCATGGAAGCATGGTATCGGAATAAGGAAACTTGGATGCGTAGCACCTGTTTTCAATGACAATGACTACGTTGAGTGTGGAAAGGCATCGTAAGCCGTAGGATAGACATTCGAGTCTTGGGGGATTATTTAGTAAGTACACATGTTATCATCTCATGGAGACGTTTGAAATGAAAAGTGGAGTTTGTTCGTTTGTTTTATATGTTGAGCAGCGCATCAAGGGGCTAATCCTTGCGATTTAGGAGAGCTGTAGTGGGGCCGCAGTGTTTCTATCGAGAGGTTGCCTCCCATGTATGTGATTATCGTGGTATTTATTGCCAATGTGTATGGGTTCTCCCTCTGAGGAGTTTATAGGAAAAGGGAAACGTTGGACTACAAAACTATAAAACTATAAACGCATAGAGTAGGCTTTAGGATGGTTTGTCCTTTAGCAGTAGATAGATGCTCCTGGTCCGCGAGGCCGTGAGGGTGTGTTTGTTTGTTATGCGTATGAGGTCCAGCTAGTGCCATAGCCAGTGCCGACCCATTTTAGATCCCATCATTAACTGATCATACGAAAACTAATTCTCATAAGCTAGCCACATATCATTGTGATGCCAAAAATATTAATAACTGATACATTAGAGAAAGGAAAAGTTAAACTGATCGTGCATGTAAAGTTCTATTTGATGCTACATATCAAGTAGGAAAGCATGACTTATCTTTTTGTACAAGTTACGAACATAGTTTATAAATAATTGAGGTCCTTGATTGTGAATGTGTTCCTACTGAGATGTATAGAAATGATAAGGTATGTGCCATGTTTATACAGTATATTAGTGAATCTATACTTAAGGTTCAAATTGATAAGATTAAATTGTCTCTTTTTTTGAGTTTGATGTTAGATGAGTTACACATATAGAAAATAGGCAAAATATGATTGCATATGTTTCTTTTTTGGATAATTATGAATATGTCACCATGTTTCTAGGGTTAATAGAGCTAGATAATGGCATTGCATCTTGTTTGTATGATACATGCACTGATTTCATGTCGAAATGTGGGCCAGATATTTTAAAAATGGTTTGTTTTGGCTCTGATGGTGCCTCTACAATGATAGGTTGTCATACCAAATTATCTACTAGGTTGAAAAGGGATAATCCATTCATGACAAATATTCATTGCATTACCCATAGGACATTAGCTTATACACTCAAAAATTTTGAAATTGCACAAAGCATTGATTCATGCATGAATTCAATTGCTTCTATTTTTTCAAAAAGTACTTGTAGGACTAAAGCATTAGAGAATTTACAAGAAGAGTTCAATTATGCAATTTTACATTCAAATCGTATTCAAAAGGTAAGATGGCTTAGTAGACAAATTGTTGTAAAAAAGGTGTGTGATTCTTATGAGGCAATATTAGCATATACTCAATTAGAAAATATGAATCTTTTTAATAAATTAGCAAACTTAGAATTGATGTATAATTTACATTTTTTATCTGATGTCTTTGATAGATTAGGCATGTTGAGTAGAGTTTTTCAAAGTGATTTTGTGGATGTTATGACCGTAGCTAGTTTTTTAAATATTGAAATAAGATCACTAGAAATGATTTTTGTTGATGATCCCATTGTTGATGTAAACGCATCAACACATGACAGATATGACTTTCACATCATACCTGGTTATGGACTACCAAACAATCAATTGCATGCTCCTAGAGCTTCTATTCGAAGTAATTATTACAGGAGTATTAAAATTTCAAGAAAAATTCAAGAAAATTTGATGGATATGATTTAGATGCATGCTCCACATTTCAAAAGTTATTCTTAAAATCAATTATAAAAAACTTTAAACAACACTTTTGTGATAATGAGATCATAGGATGTTTAAAAGCACTTGCAGCATGTTCTTTTCCATGAAAGAAGGAAGCTTTTAGGGACTTTGGAAATCTAGAAATAGAGAAATTAGTTGAATTTTATGGAGAAGAGAAGATTAGTTCTACTAGTGAGACGTATGACCCATTAGTTAGGAATTACGAAACAAAAAGAGAATATCAATACTTTATGCTTCAAGCCCCATTTGAATGGCATGAATGGAGCTTAAAAGATGCATGGGTTGCCATAGCTAGAAATCCCACAATGAGAGAGAAATATCCTATGTTATTGAGATTGGCTAACATTGCATTGTTACAGTGTTGTAGTATAATCTCTTGTGAGAGAGGTTTTAGCAAACAAAATTTGATCAAATCAAAGCTACGAAATCACTTGAATAGTTGAGTCTTTGATGAGAGTATCTATAGAAGGTCCTTTGTTATGAGATTTTTATTTCTTAGATGCAATAGAGCTATGGATCAAATGAGGTTCAAAGACAAGTATACATCTTTTTAGAGATACTATAAGGTGAATTATGTTTTTAACTTGTTTCTTTGATATATGTATTTGTAATCTAAATAAGTTTTCTTCATATTTTCTGAAAAATGAATGTAGGTCGAATGATTTGGGATAAGCATTAAGCTATCAACATGCATAGGTGCTACTTTTTTATTTTCAAAAAGTTCTTGTATACTCAACTTATATTCAAGTATGCCTTTTCTTTCCAAGAGAAGCTAAAAATTTTAGATGATTTATCACTTTACAAAACATTATTGTTAACCCTTAAACGAATATGGTGGAAAAGTGGAAAATCCAGAAAATCTAAAGTAGAAGACAAGACCAAGGAAAAAGTGGAACGGAAGACGAAGGCATGCTAAGAAAAAATTGAGAAACACAAGGAGTGTGAAAAAGTCCTAAATCAAGGAGAGAGACGCACAAGAAAAAGCGTAAGTCAATACTTTTGTAAAAGAGCACAAGGCATACCATGATTTATTTTAAGAGCACCGGGCTCTCACTCTCACCCGTGCAAATTGTAAAGGTAGATGGGCGGTAGGAAGGAAGCTAGGAATATAGGAGGACAATGGGAAAAAGGGCCTAGACCATGACCAGCCATGTAAAAAAGGGGGATAAGGGGATGACCGCCCAAAAGGGTTTTAGGGTTTTGTATATAAAGTTAAAAAAGTGAATGAGAACTCATTCTTTGGTGCATGGGAAAGTGGACTCTTATTCTTTTCTTCTTCTCTTCTCTTGCTTTCTTGTGAGTGCTTGAGGGAGGGAGTGTGAGTGAGTGAGGGAGTGTGTGTGTGTGAGTGAGGGATCTTGGAGGTGAAGCTCTCCATTATCTCCTCCCTTCTTCTTCTTTTCTCTTCTCTCGTCTTGCACGTGGCTATGGAGGATGGAGCTTGGAGGAAGAGGCTTGAGGATGCTTGAGCTCACATCACAAATCATGGAGCTATCGGAGTTCTTGAGAGAGGAAGCAACTCAATCGGGCATCAAGGTAAGCTCTATACACTTGTAGAGAGGGATAGCGTGTCGGCTATGTGAGAGGTAGCCATTAGTGCTTGCTTGAAACACTTGAACAATAAGCTATCTGTGGGTCTTGGCAGTTGAGCTTGAGCTCCCCTAAATTTTTGGTTCGGTTGTTGGGACAAACAGATTCAAGCTTGAGCATTTGCGTGCTTCAAATCGAGCATCAAAGTAAGGGTTTCATCCTCGAACTAGAGCTTGAGATAGATAGGAGGTTTTGGGTTTTAATATGTGCTACAAGTAAGTATTTTTGGTATTTGATGATTGGTTGAGTAGGAGAATTAAATTCAGTACCTTGCTTTTAATTTTTGTCACATTTAGAGTAAGATATGAAGGAGAAATCAGAGTGGAAAGCTTACAGTTTACTGATGTAAAACAATCCTGCACAGGGCAATAACATGGAAGATGGGAAAAAGAGAGGGCTCTGATGTCTTGGAGTCACAAGTGGAGTGATTGGGAAGGCTATGGTGATGATCGGCAAGGGTTTAAGGTCTTGGATGACCAGGGAAAACCTCATTTGCACTCCTAGTTTTTTGTGTGTGTGTGTGTGTGTGTGTGTGTGTGTGTGTGTGTGTGTGTGTGTGTGTGTGTGTGTGTGTGTGTGTGTGTGTGACAGAGACAGAGATAGAGATAGAGAGCTTGTAGGGCATAGGACTACGTCGAATCGATCGAAGCGTGTCGGAGCTTTCGGTGAGATTTAGGCATAGAATGCTTTTAGCCTACAATCCTTGATTCTTGGAAGTCTTGATAGCTGGTAGCAACATGCAAGGGAAGATTTTTGTCAAAAATGTGATTGACACGTGCTTCGGCTAGCAGAATCAGACGCTTACCATAGTGTCTGATTCCCAAAATCTGACCCAATGACCAGTTTGATTCCTAGAATCGGACTCAGACAAGCCCGTCTTGTCTGATTAGACATACCCATCCGATTTTGAAAATCAGACCAACTCTAAATCGGACACATAATCCTATCCAATCGGATGCTCAACCATTCGATCATGACAATCGAACTTGCCACTTCCGTTCAATTCGGAGAATCGGACACACTACCCCATCTAATCGAATGCTCGACCTGTCCGATTGAGATAATCAGACCACAGAATCGGACCAAGTTACATGTCCGATCGGACATACCTTCGAATCAGACCCGACCCTATTCGATTCTTAGAATTGGACATATCCCAATCGGACCAACTCAAGCCATCCATGGATGGGACACACTTGTCTAATTCCTAGAATCAGACACTGTTAAATCAGACGTCTGATTTTCAAAATCAAACACACTGGTAAATCAAACACAACATGAGAAAGGAAATCTCAAAATTTGACATGGAATTTAACAAACCCTGGCTAACAAGAAGCGTGACCTATGTCAGAAGAACCCACCAAATGCCTCACAGGTAGTTACAAACCTAGAAAGTGTGTCTAAATAGTCTGGAATCGTGTCTAGTATTGGGGGCTAATTGCAAGACCCTAACTCAACCCTGAATGAGCCAAATGAGATAGCACAACAAAAAAAACCCGAGAATTCGATGAGAACAACTAGGAACCAAACAAATGACCCTATCAAGAAACCCGTGGACTAGAGAGACGGAGCTGCACATACTTTTTGTTTCCTCAATCACTCTAGTTTCCATCACTTGAAGCACACTTGAAAAGAGCTAAAAGCTTGATTTCGCACAGTGCATGGAAAGGAACCCACACATGCACACACTCATAGAGTGAGGATAAGTTGAGAATTGGTTGCAATTAACAAGGAACTCACTATGACATAAAACTTTAAGGAACCCAACAGTAAGAGAAGAACCAAAGACATAAAGGGGTGATCGAATCCCCAAAGGTAGGCCCATCAAAGAATACAACCAAAAGCTGGGTGCAACAAGGATAGGCACTATCATGGAAATGGATCTACCTGGCCTTATCAACTTGATCGAAAACTTGGCAGAGCAGGAAGATTTGGACATGGAAGAGGGCAACTCATGCCATAGAAGCAAGGAAGAGCTGAACTTAGGCAATTTCCCAAAGGCTGTCCAACAGTTAGTACACAAATATGATGTTCAAACTCAGCTAGAACACTGTGCTAGACCTATAGAGGATGTCATATTAGACCTCAAAGAAGAGAGGAAGCTAGCTTGCAGGGCTGTGCAAGGCCTAGCTGTGTACAACTAGGACCAGCAAACTAGGAGCTTGCACCAGAGTTTGAAAATGTGAGAGAACCAGAGAGTATTAGCCCTAGCAGGCAGAAATCGACCAAATGGCGAGAGAGTACTAGAGGGAGACCTCACACTAAGCGAGCAAAGAGACTGCTAGATAACATGTCAGCATTATCAACATCATTGTTAACAGGGTTAGGGATTAACCAAGTCTTTAAGAGCCAATCGAAAATCCCTGTGGTGGCGAAGCAACTAGACAAGTACCAAGCAAACGACGATCTGTACAGATTTATGGAACAGTTTGAGCAAGTCTACGAGGCCAATGGCCTTACCGATCCTGCTCAACACTACCAAGCTTTCAGACTGTGCTTAGGTGACAAAGGTAAAACTTAGCACACAAGTTTGGATGCTATAGAGCGTGTCGATTCCAATAGCTTGAAAAATCTCTTCATCAAGAGATTTTTCAAACCTGGGTACTCTAACAACATGCTAGTGTGACTCATGAACGTCAAGCAAAGAGAGAAAGAGGATATTCAAGATTACGTAACCCAGGTGAGGAGTCTCTTCAAGAGAATCCTAATGGGCGAGAGACCAACCAAAAGAGCACTAAAGTGGAATATAAAGTGAAGAGCTCTATGAATCCTTGGCATGCAACTTGAGCTTGCAACAAGACACACTAGCAAGGGTCTTTGAGGAAGCTTTTAGAGTGGATGACCAGCTCAAGGAAAGAAGCTCCAAATGTTCGAATCAAGAAGAGTCCAGTACCACATGTTCTGAGAGGGCCTCAATGCCGAGTGAAAGAGCATGCCCAAGCAAGCACCCAGGACAAAGGGAAGGGCACTAACTCGGGACAGGAGCTAGCACAGATTAGGATGGACATAACCAAACTACATGAGATGATGAGATGACCAACACGTCCAATGCGTGCATTGTGGCAGGAACCACTTGCTAGCTGAGTGTCAAGATCCTAGGTCACGACCTTGCACTAATTGTGGTAGGTTCTAGGCCATGACACCATGCATTGTATACTACCTTGGAGACTCCCGTACCCACAGCCTTATGGTCAACCCTACTTTGAGAACAAACCACCAAACTTTCTTGGAAGGGGGCTAGGCTACCCATCCCTACGATGGAAATAAATCCTACAGGTATCCCTAGATGCCTTAGACCCTACGTGACCCACCCACCAAGTGATACTCCAGTTCATTGAGCCTAGCAGCGAGGAGTCTTACGTAAACCCATACATGTTGTATGATAAGGAAGAAGACACAATCCTTATAGGAAACCTCAAATGCGGTCAGTGTGGAATCACTCATCTCTTTGTCAATTGCCCTAGGAGGAGGCCATCCTCTAATTTGGCAAATGAGACATCGGTTCCATTGGGGTTGTTTGGTGTTGGGATACTTGATGGGGAGGCCACATCTATCCCATTGCATGTCATGACCCGTGCGCAGATGAAGAAGACTAGCATATCATTGCCATGGCCTAACAACCTTGACGCAACCTCAATTGGAAAGAAGAGTCAGAGATGAAGAAAGAAACGACCAAACATTAAGGTCACTCTCAAAACCGAAAGTGCCACAACACTACCTGTGGGGAGGAAAGCCATCTCAAGGGGGTCAGTCAACAATATGTACCTCTAGCACGTGAGTTCAAAATAAGGGTATTTAATATCCCTAGAATCTACATATTTACAAATACAAAAGGATGAAAATTAAGGCCTAAAATTTAGCCTACAAAATGGGTTTTTTAATTAATAAAATTTCAAAAGTTCCTATTGCAACTTGGGCATGTGGGTATCATGGTTTACTTGGAACAAGGGAGTTTTTGCATACTATTAAAGGTTCAATTCCCAAAGATGGCATCCTATAATTTTTTAAGCATGTGAGAGTTTTAGTTTATTAGCATTGCTCGTTAGGTTATATACTTAGTTCAAGCCCCAAAATTTTTTACCCAGGGTTAATTGGAGTTAAGTGTCCCAATTTTTTGAGTTAAGATTTGTGGATTTGGTAGTTGAAAATATGATACTTTTTTTATAGCGCCTTCCCACGATCCCTTTCTGCAACTCACACCAGGCAATTATGGCGAACGTCAGGTTCTTTGTGTGAGTTTCGTCACTTTTGCAAAAGTTACAAAACATCACTGATCGTTTCAAACTTTAACAACTGATAGCCAGTTAACAAAGTCATAGTAGTGTGTAACGGCTGCAACAAAGTCAGATATGACCTTCAACACCCCGTCAGTTGATTGCGTGAGAAAGTGAAGTTGAAAATCATAACGTTCATTATCCTGTTCTGAGAAGGGGCCATCAAAAGGTGCTCTTAGAGTCTCTTTCCCACCCAATTTTAGTGGGGTTTTGAGGCCCCACTATTACCACTATTCAAGTGTCCCACCACAGTGATAGTGGGGGCCCTAAAAAATAGGGTCACTACAAATTTTCCAATGATGGAAAAAATAGGTGCAAACAGAATGGAGCTATTCACATAGGGGGTTTTTTTTTAGGGGGGGGAGGGTTTCTAACAGTTTTTAGATAAAATCGAAAAACACTCTAGGCCACATGGGGAGGGGGGTTTTTCAAAATCAAGGGTTTCCCCCAGAAACACTCCCAGACCGATGACCCTACCAAAAACCCTTTCCAAGTTTAGACTTGACCACGTGTAAAGGGTCTCAAATGCCAAGAATAGGGCTTGACACTCTTGTGGTCTTCCTCCCTGGCTCCCACCATCTCCACTGTTGAGCACCTACATTGGTGGGGCTTGGCACACCACCTTCTTCATCCCGTTCACCAAGCTTTCCGCCCCCTTCCCTTCATTTCCTCCTTTGCTTGTATGCTCGGGTCTTCCTTGCACCAATCAAGAAGGATCTCGAGAGATGTCATGCAGCAGTAAACACAACTCAAGAAGGTTAGATCAATGTCTATGGAGTAGTTGAGGCTAAAAACAATGAACATAGCAGTGTGGCTGATGAGTTGATAGCCTGGCAATGATGCAAATGAGTAAAATGTAGCAGATCAGGTGATGTGGTAGATAGGCATTGATGCAACTAGTTCGAGATCAATTCTACGATAAAACTAGTATTTTGTTTTTCTTACATAAGGGTCTCTTAAATTCTTGTATTAAAGAAATAAACTTACAGAAAGGGATTTATAAATTATGGTAAAAAACACAGAAGGGTCAAACAAATATCACAAAAAAGGTCACATAGGGATATATAAAACATGCCATGAACGCACGTGATATATAGGATTTGTATAGAGTGACCCCCCCCCCCCCCCCCCCCCCCCGAGAAAGCCATTGACGCAGAGGAAGAAACATCGACTCCATGGATGACTGAAAAGGGAAGTGCTAAGATCGAGGAGTACCCCAACCTAAAGCGCCAACTCAAAGCCATCAAGAAGGTGAAAGAATGGGTGAAGGAGGCCCATGAGCATGTAAAAGACACTAAGCCTATACTGGAAGATGAGATTGATGATCTCTCAAGCATAAGTGTGCCAATCTCTCTACCATGACCAAAATAAAGGGTGATGATAACACCACAAGCAAAGCCACCTAGACAAAGGCTAAATTCTTCGAGCCAGCAAAATAGTAAAGGCCATTGTCCAAGAGCCACAAACTTAGGAGAGAGGCAAGTAATTAGTAACCTCCTTAATACACTAGTCACCACCCTTGTACCTCTAAGCTTGGGCAACCTGCTTAGGCAGCATCCAACGCTATGGCTAGAGTTGAAACAATGGGTCGAAGAACCAAACGAGCCAATTACCACAGACTTTCTTGAGCATGATGCAGAAACTCAAATATTGAGTCTGATGCTGCATTCCATGCCTAAATCCTTACACATCAGTGCTTTTTGGGAAGGCATGAAAATGCATGCAGTCCTGCCAATCCTAGCTGTGGGGGATGTCATAAGAAAGGGTTAGCTACGCACCACTTAGTGGAGACCATCAAAGTCAATAACAAGGGACGAGGGCCACCAGTAAGCAAGGGAGGTAGCTTGTAGCAAATGTATTGACACAAATCACTCGATGGTGACCCTGAAAGACCATCCACCAAAGCAAAACACTAGTGTGAGGACCATCACCATGGGGGGGGGGGGGGGGGGATCTCAAATATACAGTGCTCAAAGATATTTTTTGAAAACAAAACATGGTAGGTTACAATGGAACTAATGTGATGGCGATAGAATCTCTTTTTTTTGTGACAGATTCTTGGTGCAAATGGGTTAGAGATATACTCCTTCTAAGGGAGGGCTCAAAATGAGAGATCAATAGACTATTGGTTTGGTGAGAGGTAGAGTAGAGAATCAAGTGAAGGTGAGAGAAAGAGATCTACAAATTGCATACAAAGTCCAGTTTGGACGAGCATGTAGAAACTGGTTTATGGTGTGAGGATCAAGTATTTTTCATTAACATGTCAAGGGTGTGGGAATTGAGTATTGAATGCTTTTGCATTAATAGGAAAAATGTTCTTTTTGATGGATCCCCATCGAGATATGAAGCATGGCATTGCTAGGACACGTGCTTATTTTTAGGGGTTCAATAAAAATTAACAATAAGTATTATAGGTTGAGAATAGCCATGTATATTTGAGCCATTGATCCCTGCTATTTTTTAATTAGTTTGGGCCATTTGTCCTCATGGGAGATAGTATTGTGGCCCATCACTGCCCGCTGGGAAAAAGGGAGATAGAAATTAGAACTTAAAAAGGGGTGCCCTTGTCATTGTGGGTCTATCTTTAAAGAGGGACCATTGAGCATATATGTGCAATAAATTTATGCTTTAGGGTGTGTTTGATACTCATACTTTCTTAACCTCCTTTGTTCATGTGCATCTACTCTCATCTTGCTTCTACTTCAAGCTTGCTCAATCACCCTTGCTCCCTCAATGTGTTAGATCAAGAAACCAACCCAGCTAGACACTGGCTCTTTTTGCAAGATGCCACCTACTGACAATGTAGTAGGTGTGGAATACTTCTAACTTGGTGCTATTTTTATTTTTTTAAGCACCAAGTGAGAGGAGCCTCCATGAAGTGGTGAGTCATTGTATCATTCTCTACTGGCTATGAAGCCCTCGTAGGCCTTCAATACACATGATATAGATGGTATTCACACATAATGATATTTTCTAATAGGCCTTGAACATACATGATATAGAGGCTTTAGGGTTAGTGGGATCCCCATGCACTAACGCTGTAAGGGTCGCTTGGTCTTGAGGCATGTACTAAATGCCACATGGGCCACCACCAAGGGAGGGATGGTAGCTCACTAAGAGGGTACCCACATTGCTTGGTGTTTACCCTCATGTACACTTGAATACAATATGGGTCACTATCAAGCAAGGCAGGCTTCTCCCTAGGCTTAAGGGTTTCCTCATCTCTTGGTGTTGACCCTTATATACACTTGAACATAGCATGGGTCACCACCAAGCAAGGGAGGCTTCTCTCTAGGCTAAAGAGCTACCATATTACTTGGTTTTGATGTAAATTCCACTTGAATATAGTATGGGATATGTTGAGATATCGAGCTCCACTCGTGATACGCCAGGGTGACCGTTGTGTATTTATGTCACCGACTTGTCAGTTGCAGATGCGGTTGGTACACCGCCCATGAATAATAGCTACATGATAGCTATCCTTATCTACTCTAGTTCGTGGCTTAGTTAGTATGCCACCTTAGTTAGTTGAGTTTGGTTTGAGACCCATATATAGGGTTCTTCTATTTCCTTGTATTAGAGTTCTTTTGGCTTACACAACTAAGAAGAGGAAAACTGTTTTCAGCCTCCACCCTTGTGTGTATTCCCCCATTGTGCAAGCAAGAAAGCTACAAGTGAGACTCCTTCCTTCTCTCCCACAATCTTGACATGGTATTAGAGCCTTGTTCGTGGTAAGGAGCTCAAGAAAGCAAGCCAAGCTCGCGGTGTTCTGGTAAGAGGAGCAGTGTTGCTTTCATTTTCTATTTTGGGAGCAGACCTCTGCAGGTAGCACAGCCGAAAATTGCAAGAGTGCATTGTCTCAGGTTGAGACGCCCTTCACGGTGAAGCAAGAGGGCAGTATTTGTTGCGGGAGAGGGGTTTAGCCCTTGGTGACCCTATTTTTTTTATTTGAGGCCATTTCGGGGCCTGTTTTGGAGGCGGAAGTTTTTTGCACGCACTCAAGAAAAGGCCCTATTTTATGCTGTGCGACCACTGTTCTACGGGTCGGTGAAAAGTTACTGTAGAAATTGCATCGTATGCCTATGCGCAGAGACATTGGGAGTTACAGAATCATCCTTGTTGCGTGTTGATGCAAAATCGTCACTAGGAAGTGACTGTGTGGTTAAATACCACTTTCGTCAGTTTTGCCGATTTGCCCTTGTGAGGCTGAAGTTGTGTTCTTTACAGTGACAGAATTTCTTGCAGTGTTCTGTAATGGCGTCTGATTCTCTTTCACAAATTGTCACTGAAAAGCTTGACAAGAACAACTTCCAAGCATGGAAGTTTAGAATGACGAATTTCCTTATGGGAAAAGGATATTGGGAATTGGTTGTAGGAAATGAAGAAGAACCAGTTCTTCCTGATGTTCCCAATCAACAGCAAATGCAGGCATTTAAAGCATGGCATGAGAGAGCCAGGAAAGTTATGTACTAGCTGTCTATCAGCATTTCAAACTCTATGATTGTGCATATTCAAGATGCAAGTATGCCAAATGAGGCATGGGATACTTTGTCAAAAATGTATAGCACAAATACGCAAGCCAGGAAAATGCAGCTCAAGCAAGAGTTGCACAATGTGCAAAGAGAAAATATGAGCATCAATGACTACCACATGAAGGTGAAGAAGATTGCAGATGCACTTGCTTCCATTGGGTCGCCAGTGGAAGATGATGATTTAGTTTCTGTGACCTTGAATGGTCTAGGAAAGGATTATGCACAGTTCCGAACATCCATCTCCGTCCGTGAAAGATTTCCTGATTTTGAGGAGTTGATTGCTCTTCTAATTTCTGAGGAGCAGAGAAATGGTGGTGCATCTTTTTCAGGAGGAATTTAAAAAGAAGTTGTCTTCTACTCAAATGCTGGAAGAGGTAGAGGCAGAGGTAGAGGAGGCCGTTTTGGAGGCCGTAGTAGAAATCAGAATATGCAGCAAACTCAAGAAAACCAGTCCTATGGAGGAGGGCGTGGTAACTCTAGAGGCAGGGGGAGCCAAAGAGGTTGTGGTGGATGGAAAAGAGGCCAAAATGCAAACAGCAATGTTGAATGCTACTACTATGGTAAAATGGGTCATATGGCTAAAGACTGCTATAAAAAGCAGAATGACATCATGAATTGAAAATTGCAACAAGGAAATTATGCAACTTCTAGTAGACAGGGTGATGACAGAAATGAGCATTTGTTTATGGTGCAGCACATGAACAATTCTGTGACAAGTACAGAAGAAAGCAATGATGTATGGTATGTTGACTCAGGTGCGTCAAACCACATGACAGGTCATGCAGAATGGATGGAGGATGCAAGGAAAATGGAAAAACCAGGATTTGTATATTGGTCAAATGGTTGAGCAGGGCTTGCAAGTCAGATTTAATCCTCATGGATGCTTTGTTGAGGATATGAAAAATAAAGGTCGCTTGATAGCAAAAGGAAAGAACAAGGGAAGAATGTTTACATTGGATGCAGACATGCCTGAATTGAGTGCAACAATGTTTGCACATGGGACCGGTGTAGTTGCAAATATTGATATCTGGCATAAACGCATTGGTCATGTTAATGTACAGCGACTTAAATCAATGCAGGCCCAAAATATTGTTGCAGGGTTGCCTAAATTCAAGGTTGCAGAAATGCATAAGGTATGTGAAGCCTGTCAATTTGGAAAACAGGTAAGGAAACCATTTCCTAGACATGATCAAGAGAGTGAGAAGCCATTGGAATTAATCCACTCTGATGTGTGGACTACTAAAGATGCATCTCTTGGAGGCTGTCATTATTTTGTCACTTCTATTGATGACTATAGCAGAAAAGTTTGGGTGTATTTTATGAAAAAGAAAAGTGAAGTTTTTGGGCATTTCAAAACTTTTAAAGCTATGGTTGAAAAAGAAACAGGCCTGCAAATAAAATGACTAAGGTCAGATGGAGGGGGAGAGTACCTCTCAAATGAGTTTGCAAGGTTCCTGCAGGAGCATGGCATAAAGCAGCAATATTCATGCAGTCATACCCCACAACAAAATGGAATTGCAAAAAGGAAAAACAGGCATATTGGAGAGGTATCTCGTGCCATGCTCAACGAAAAAGGCTTGCCAGATTTTTACTAGTTTTTACTGGGCTAAAGCAGTTGCTACAGCAGTCTATATAATGAACAAGACTCCCACTGCAGCAATACATGGGATGACTCCAGAGGAGAGGTATACTGGTAGGAAACCAGATATTTCTCATTTGAAAATTTTTGGTTACATTGCCTATGTACATGTGCCAGATGAGTTGAGATCCAAATTGGATCCAAAAGCTGAGAAGTCCATCTTTATTGGTTACTCTCTACAGCAAAAAGGGTATAGATGCTATAACCCTTCTACTCGTAAGTTTACAATGAGCAAAGATATTGTTTTTGATGAGATGAGTAGCTGGTATAAACCAGTAAATGTGATTGATGATGTAGATGCACAAAATGGTAATGCTGCGCAGAATTCACAGCAGCAGTCACAAAATATTAGTGGACCTGGAGCGTCCTCTAGCAGTGGTTCACATTCTTCGCCATGGACGAGCAGATTGAGATCAGGAGAATCTTCTCAAAGCAATGCAGATAGTGGTATGCAGGTATCACGAAAAGGAAAAGAGAAGGTTGATCAGCCCATGTTTGATGTGAATGCAGGTCACTCTTATGTGGATGGTGAATCCAGTGGCTCTGAACAGAGCATTGATGATGAGTTGGGTATTCCTTCTATTGTTACACTTGGAGTAAGGAAGACCAGGGATGTTTTGAGAGCACCTGGGAGTGAACCTATTTTGCGCAGGTCTATGAGAGCTAGGTATCCTGTGGATAGGCTAAAATATGATGGATTTACAGCCATTCACTATGCATATATGGTCAAAGTGATATAGAAACCAGAACCCACTTCTTTTGAGCAAGCCATGGGAAAAGAAAAATGGGAGAAAGCCATGGATGATGAAATGGATGCCTTGGAAGCAAATGCTACAAGGGAATTGGTACCTTTGTCTAAAGGTAAGAATGCAATTGGTTGTAAGTGGGTTTATAAGGTAAAGCACAATGCAGATGGTTATGTGAATAGATACAAGGCAAGATTAGTAGTCAAGGGGTATGCACAAACATATGGCATTGACTATGAAGAAACATTCAGTCCGGTTGCAAGGATGGCAACCGTAAGAGCAGTCATTGCTATGGCTGCATCAAAGGGATGGTCTTTACATCAGATGGATGTAAAGAATGCCTTCTTACATGGTGATTTGCAAAAAGAGGTTTATATGGAGCAGCCACCAGGTTATATGCATGCTGTTCATCCTGAGTTTGTTTGCAGGTTGAAGAAAGCTTTGTATGGCTTGAAGCAAGTACCTAGAGCATGGTCTGACAAGATAGGACATTATCTTGTCACTATTGGCTTTCAGATTTCCAAGGCAGATTTCTCACTTTATGTGAGAAAAACAGAGAAAGGTATTATGCTACTTGTCATTTATGTTGATGATTTGATTATGACAGGTGACAGTGATGAAGATATCCTTCATGTGAAAATGCTATTGAAGCAGAAGTTTGAGATGAAGGATTTGGGAGAGCTACGTTATTTCTTGGGCATTGAGGTGATTAGATCACCAAGTGGGATACAGCTCTTGCAAAGGTAGTATGGATTGGACACGCTGTCCAAATATGGGATGACAGGCTGTAAGCCTATTTCAGTTCCTTTGGAGCAGAATGTGAAGCTGAGCGCAGATGCAGGTGAGCTTCTGGAAGACCCTACTATGTACAGACGCATAGTAGGAAGCTTGATTTATATGACTATTACCAGGCCAGATTTGAGCTATATTGTTGGATTGGTAAGTCCGTTTATGCAGGCTCCAAGGAAACCACATTTGGATGCGACTAGACGCATACTTAGGTATGTGAAGTCCACATTGCAGTATGGACTATTTTATGAGACTGGGGCTCAGATACAATTGCATGGATACACTGATGCTGATTGGGCTGGTAGCATTTCTGATAGACGATCTATCAGTGGATATGTGTTCTCTTTTGGGAGTGCTGCAGTCACTTGGAGCAGCAAGAAACAGCCTACAGTTGCCTTGTCCAGCACAGAGGCTGAGTACAGGGGTGCAACAATGGCTGCATGTGAGGTAGCTTGGTTGCATAAGCTACTTTATGATATGCATCAGCCTACAGATGGGCCAGTTCTCATTTATTGTGACAACATGAGTAGTATACACTTGGCAAATAACCCAATCTATCATGCTAGAACAAAGCACATTGAGGTACATTATCACTATGTGCGGGAGAGGGTTTTAGTAGGTCTTATTGATCTAGTTTATGTCAGCACAGAGGATCAAGTAGCTGACATATTCACGAAGGCATTGGGCACAGAGAAGCTGCGCAAGTTCAGAGACCTACTTGGTGTGAAGGAATTGGGATTGAGCTCGAGGGTGAGTGTTGAGATATCGAACTCCACTCGTGATACGCCAGGGTGACCGTTGTGTATTTATGTCACCGACTTGTCAGTTGCAGATGCGGTTGGTACACTACCCATGAATAATAGCTACATGATAGCTATCCTTATCTACTCTAGTTCGTGGCTCAGTTAGTATGCCACCTTAGTTAGTTGAGTTTGGTTTGAGACCCATATATAGGGTTCTTCTATTTCCTTGTACTAGAGTTCTTTTGGCTTACACAACTAAGAAGAGGAAAACTGTTTTCAGCCTCCACCCTTGTGTGTATTCCCCCATTGTGCAAGCAAGAAAGCTACAAGTGAGACTCCTTCCTTCTCTCCCACAATCTTGACAGGATACCACCAAGAAAGGGAGGCCCCTCACTGTGATGGAGGGCCATAGCATTACTTGGTGGTAATCCTCATATGCACTTCAATACAGTATGTGCCACCATCAAGTAAGGGAGGCTTGTGGGAGCTTTCGCTCAACTGTCAAGACCCATGGACCACTTATTGTTCAAGCGTTCCAAGCCAAGCACTAATGGCTACCTCTCACATAGCCGACGCGCCATCCATATCTACGGGTGTCGTGAGCTTACCTCCATGCCGATCGAGTTACCTCCTCTCCTACACACTCCGGTAGCTCCACGATTCAAGTGCAAGTTTCAAGCAATCTCCATCTTCAAGCTCCACGCTCCAATCTCCATCACCGCGAGCAAGACAAGAGAAGAGAAGAAGAGAGGAGAAGATGGAGAGCTTCTCCTCCCCGGTCCCTCACCCTCACACTCTCACACTCCCTCTCTCAAGCACAAGCTCAAGCAAGCAAGAACAAGGAGAAGAAGAAGAAGAGGAGAGCCACTTTTGGCCACACACAAGAATGAGCTTCTCATTCACTTTTCAACTTTATATACAAAACCCTGAATCCCTTTTGCGCGGTCATCCCCTTATCCCCTTTTTTACATGGCCATCCATGGCCTAGGCCCTTTTTCCCATTGTCCTTCTATCTTCCTAGCTTCCTTTCCACCACCCGTCTACATTTACAAATTGTACGAGTGAGAACGCTCCTTGAATTAGACCATGATGCGCTTGTGCTCTTTTACAAAAGTATTGACTTGCACTTTTCCTTGTGCGGCTTTCTCCCTTATTTAGGACTTTTCTCCCTATGTGTCTTTGTCTTTCATTTCACTTTGCCTTGGCCTTTGTCTTTTGCTTTAGCTTTTCTGGATTTTCCACCTTTGCTCATTTGAGGGTTAACATTACCCCCCTCCTAGACGAGTGCCAGTCCCATGGCACTAATTGTCATTGGTAGCAAGCTTTAGCATGCACCGAAGACGTGGGTGGTAAGGACATCGGTGGTTTCCGTGGAGGAGTGTTGGTAGTAGTGGGGGGAAAGGTCGCTGGGGGCACGTTGGTGGCCTAGGTGGCTAGTGGTAGGGCTATTGGAGTTGGTAGTAGGGCTATTCTTTGTGGGGATTGCACTGATGGAGTACAAGTGGCGGTTTGTTGGGGATTCTGCGCATGACGATTATTGGCGGGCTTGCAAGATAATAAAGGATAAGAATTTAGAGTTGGGTGTCGATGAAGAGTGAATGACACTTTCATTGAAGTCTTCAATACCTGCAATTGAAAACCTCTCATAGGTGGTCTCTCCCTAGGGGTAGTGCTAGTCTTCTCTATTGTGCATAAGACATAGTTTAATTAGTTTGGGAGACAGTTCAAACTCTAAGCAAGCTGAGAGTATTGTCCTGCACTTGAGGACCCAAACTGTGTATATATTTTGGTGCAGATATTATGTGAGTGCTCGTGCATACTGAGAGATTACGTAGTTAGAAGACCACGGGCTGATTTCTCATAACGATGTGTAGATGAAGCAAAGTTGTCCATGTTGAGAAGAAGTACACGTGAAGGTGTCTGCGACATCCTTTACAATGTGACTACATGACGTAACATAATTGAATACAAGGACACTGCACGATCGGTAAAGCTGGTAGCTATTGGACCTGCGTGATGAGGACAGTATACTTCTCATGGCCATTCGGGCAGTGTTTACCACAATTAATTACAATGGTATTAAGGCAAAGTGCAAGAGGGAATCGTGTGAATGGGTCAGGGTGACAGGTCTAACCATAGGCGAGACAAGCTCCCTAGGTATATCCTGCCCTTGGTGTGCCTTAAACAATTGTGGGTGATGCTAAGGGGCTAGGGGACTAGGGATGGAGCCAGCTGACCAAGGTCACTGGACGCACCTAATTTGAGGACCCCTAGGTGCTGTGCGGTGATCGTGGGACTTCTTATCTTTTCATTCTTTTCTTTTCTTTTTTCCTTTTCTGTTTTCTTTTTTGTTTCTTTTTCTTATGCTTTTTCTTTCTTTCGTTCTCGTTTTTTTTTTTTTTGGACTTGCCTGAGTACTACCATTGTAATATGTTGAGGCTATTAGCCTTTCAATGGGTTGGGAAATGTCAAGCTTCAAAGGCTCAGGAAATGGATATTACAGTGATGATTGTACCCTAGCCTCGTTGTTAGAGAAGCAGTTGCTGAGATGGGGAGATACACTTGAGATATTGCAAACCTCTTTGCGACACGCGATGTTGATACAATTGAGGTAACAACTGTAGAGCTTGACCCAGAAAGAGAGCGTAGCCCATGACTATGCTTTGGGTCATGCGATGTGGGCACTCACAAGGGTGATTTTTTTCTTTCAGTAGCAGCATGGCTTTGTCGCGGTTCTTTGTGAGGTTGGTGATCTTGCGGTGACTTGGGCATTGAACACATTTGCACGAAGACCTATGTCATCCTGCATCCACTTGTCACTTCATGAGAGTATATGCAAGTCACATGCGTCAAGTACAACGAACAAATGCAATCATGTCAAGATATTACTTTATCAAAATCCTATGATGCTGATTGCGATGCCTATTCTGGTGCTTGTTAAAGGCGTGGCATATGCTAGCAATAGGTAAGGGAAGTGTGTACAGGTGGGGAGTCTCCCCCTTTAACCATTTAAAGACAAAAAGTTATGGCAGGATGGCCTTTGTTAAGTTGCTTATATCATAGGGGCTACTCTATTTGCACAAGGCGAGGTGAGTCCGAGTGGTCAGGCGACTGAGGCTCTGCTGATGAGGGGCTCTTGTGAAGTTGGGCAGGGAAGATGTCAGCCGAGACCTGAATGGTGTAGTCTTTGGCCGCAACCGTTTCCAAAATGCTTTTGAACAATGCATCGAATTCTTCCTTGTCTCGAGCTACCATCTCCGCTTTCGAGCACTTGGTGCTCGAGCATCTGTTGGGGGCCCGCACATCTGGTGTTGCCACGCCTTGTGTGCTCCCTTGAGCTTCTATTCCCCTGGCCTGGGGATTTTTTGACCTACATCTGGGGCGGTGTCTCTTGAGGCCTCGTTTCTTTGCATACCTTTTGAGACTAGGCACGTAGCACACTGGCAGAGGAGCTTGTGTTGCATGCTCCCTTCGACGGTAGAGAGCGTCTTTGCACACCAGCTACACTAGGTGCTCCATGACTGCTATGTAGGGGGACCTGCAAAATGCGAACCAAGGATTAGGCCTTGAGACAAGATAAAACCATTCCATGGAAGGGATTATACAACTAATCAAGCACATAAGACAAGGAGGGGAGAGGTGAGGCATGCGGTAGTTGTAGTAGAGGGATGGCCCCTATGATGATGTTTGTTTGGCCTCCAGCCATTAGCAGATCTTGGCTTATGCTAAGTTGCATGGACTGGTTGTCAGGGAGTGGGGCAGGGCTCATCTTCGGAAGGATAGACCATAAAGAGGAAAGGTGTATAGGAAGGGACGGTATCCTATCCACACCCTCAGATATGTTGGTCAAAGCTTCCTATGGTGGTGATGGGGGTTGCATGCCCTCCACCTGGAGGTGGGAATGATCACACAACTTCTAAATGTGTGGTAAGAGGAGGACCTGAGGAGCTTAGCCTGTTGAACCTGACTCCTCTCCCTGCGCTTGACTATCATTTCTTGTGCGTTGACATTTTCTATACAGGGTCACAAAAGTCATTGTTTATTTATATACATATCTACGAATCCATGTCACTTCACGAGGATAGAAGCCAATTGTAGAATTCCAGATTGTACTGGAGCATGGCACACACATCTAGTACTCGTGGCAGCTTACTTAATATCGATAGATATTTTGCAACATTGAGTAGCATGGAACCTTGTCCGAGTCTACTGGCAACATGTAACTCCTCCTTAGTGAGAACTTTATTAGACTGAGAGTTCTCTTGGCTAGTTTCAGCTAATTCCATACCGTGAATGGCAGATAGCACTGGACAGGAAGTTAGTGCCACATAGGTTGGGTCTCTTTGAGATCCCCATTTGGCCAATTGCTCCTCTGAGGCTGTTATGATCTGGGCTCCTATTTTAGCCCCATTGCAATGCAGTTTTCACACCAATGTTGTTCAAATTGACTTCGACCCTCTGATAGTCACTTTAGTTGCTCTATCTCTAAGAGATTTGGTTGGCAGAGCACACCATTGAATGTGACAATTAAGCGTAGTTTGTCGGCTTCGTTATCAGAGATAAGTCGCATGCGTTCATATAGGAGCCTACTATAGTGCTTGTCAAGATGTTCTTGCTCTTCCCAGGATAAGGGAAATGGCAAGTATTCTTCAAGCTACTCTTTAAGGAATGCGCCCATGTCTGCCAGGACCATAGACACGTGCGAACACTTTGAGCTTAGCATCCATCTCGGTTAAGCATTCTGTGACACTTCTATGTTCAATGAGGGCTTGCTCGGTTGCCATCTCATGCAAGGTTCTAGGAGTTTGCTTGGGCTTTAGCACAGCTGGGGCTCAGGCCTAGACGAGCAAGATTGGCCAATGCTAGGATTTCTTATGCTCTTGGGGTTTCCATGTTTCTCTTGAGGCTTCATTATTGCTTCATGGTTCTAGTTAGATGTGACTGGTATAAATTTGTCACTGTGTTGTGACAGCGTTGTATCCACTCTTGATTGGTCAGTGCGAGTTCTATCATCGGTGGATTGAGTGTTGCAAGCAACCATTGATGGTGATGACTGCTTCGATTTTTCAGAGCACATGGATGTGTCTGAGGTTTCACCGCTATTAGGAGAGATATCACTGTGTTCATTGGTGGATGGTCTTGATGCTTTATTCCTCAGCTCTCCAATGCGCTCTTGGTCTCAATGTTCTTGGAGTCCACAACCACCTGTAGCTGTTGTTGTTTTCGATATTTTCTCCTCTTTTTCTTGGTCAGCGAAGGTGCGTCTCAACGACTTAGGACCCTGGACTAGGTCAACCGTTGATGTTCTTGGTTGGGCCTCAGCATTCTCTTTCTCTAATGTGTCCTTATGGGACATAGCCATGGCCTGCTAAATAGCCTCACTAGGTTGTGAGGGTACAACTACCTCCCTTTTCAGAGAGTCTAGCTCTTCAGCCAATTCCCTTGTGTTTAACTCCTCTAGCCTAGGCTTTAGGTACTTTGGAAGTGCTAGAGTTGTCAAGGAAGTTGGTTACAACACCTCCTCCACAGGTAAACTACTAAGGACATGTTCCACAAGGGGCATTGCCACAGCCAAGGACTGTGACTGCTATGATTCTTGATTGGAAGTAGTAATGGCTAGTCCAGTGTGCTGGCTACTCTTGGTGGATTGCGGTGTCAAGTCCCTAGGGCAATCGGAAGTGGTCGTGTCTTTTGTTGCCCTTTGAGCATTCACCTGTGTAGATCGAGCATGAGTTGACTAGTCACAATAGGTTGCACAGGCATATCCTTGTGCCGAGAGCTACGGATGGTGTCATGTCCCACCTCTTGGCCATTTGGAAGCTTAGATGGAGATAGAGATTGGGATTCAGCAGCTGCACTTGATGACTGCTGTTGTGCTTCTTGTGTCTGTTTGGAAAAAGAGATTGTAGGAGATCTAGGACTCTTAGGTGGACGTGGCACTAGCTGAATGATTTGCTCGAGGCTATTAGGTGATTGTGCCATTTTCTTTGCTGAGCAACCAGCCTTCTCGCGAGCAGCCTTGTGCCTTTGGTGCTTATTATCCTCCTGGGAATTCAAAAGCTCCTTGAGCAGTAGTGGTCTTTGTGCACGCTCAATGGTTACATATGATATCTGCTTATTAAGCATGCTAGGATGAGGCTCTTTCTTTCGAACACTCATGGTTGGTTTCTTGCCTCGAGACCTAGAGTTTCTCTTAGATTTCCTCCTATGCTTTGTTGCTTTTGATGCAATCTAGCCTTCAACTAATAGAGGTGGTTTAGCAGGGGGTTTTGGTACCCAAATCCATCGGTTACCTGCATAATACCCTTGAGCACATAGCAATACTTTGGATATCCATCTCGGCATTGTGCTGACCCTCCATCAATGCCTTTGTCTATAAGGCTTGGGCTTCTTTTGGGGTCTTCTACGATATTTGTAAGTCCAAAGCCCATCTTTGGCATTGTCTCTTGACCTTCTTATTTCAGGTATGGACTCACTCACTGGTTCTCGTTGTTCGACCTCTACTTGTATCAACTCTTCCAACAAGCCCTTGCTCTCATTAGCAGGCTTAACTGTTATGTCAGCACCCTCTTTGCCTTTCCCTCGAGGTTTGATGAGGTCACCCTTGCTAAAGGTTGTGACTATCCTCACCCCCGGTAGTGTCAGGTGTATCCTCTGTGCTACATAGTCGGCCTCACACTTGGTTGCCCTTTTGAAGGGTCTTCCTAGGAGGGTTTCTTTCCCGCAGCTAGCTACTATTTGGAGGAACATGAAATAGGATAGGAAAGCTTTTCAGTTTCAATTGTCGCAAGGATTTTCCACTTTCCCATGAGTGCTCGTGGGTGTCCCCCGTAAGGGCTAAGAGTTGCATTAATCGTCGTGAGCTCTGGTTGGCCTAGTAGGATCCATGCTTCATAGGTCAAGATATTAAAATCTGTTCCTTCATCAATCAGAGCATCGATAGTATGCTCTCTTTTCACGGTGAGTTTGACCCTAAGATAAGCAAGTGGTACTATGTCTTCATCTTTCGGGTGGCTTGTAAATTTAAGCCTTCTGACAAATGCTCTTGAGTCCCCAACTGCACGATCAGATGTGGATTCCCCACCGATGTCTTGGGTCGTTTGTGCACTGCTGCTCAAGGTATATCTCTCGTCAAGAGTGTCATGTCTAGTCATCTTCACATTTGTAGCTTGCTGATGTTGCATTTTGCTCTAACTAGACACAGTCTAAACGCAATGTCTTTGTGTTCTCGTGGTGTGGCCCTTTTTGACTTTGATGGCTAGATTGGCCTGTTGAGGTTCTAGGGTCTCTTTTTGTCTTTTTTTGGGTGTGGGCTTCTATTTGCTACTTTGTAAGTGAAGATCTATGCTTGTGTAGAGCCATTACTACACTAGGGCCTAATTCGGAGGACCCATCATGACACGCGTTTTCTCTCTAACCTACTTCAGGGAGGTGCGGAGGGGGCAGACCCCCCTCTCGAGGGTTCAGAGGGGGGGGGGGCAATTCCCCCCGGCTCGCAAGGCCGTTACGGTAAACACCATGCGCAATTCGGAGGACCATTTATAGCCAAATTTTGAACTACTTGCTCTAAGTTTCAGCCCAATGATGGATCTGTGATGTGCCTTTAGCTCTACGTAGCCTCTAGGGTCAATTTCAAGGTTTAGATACTTCAAAATTTGTGTTATGGATGCCTGTCCAATTTTGACAGTTTTCTATCCAATTCTCAGATGTCCGATTTCTAGGAGTCCGATTATCAGAATCGGACGTCCAATTTTGGGTTGGTCCGATCGGCCCAGTGGTCCGATTTTGGTCACGTCCAATTCCTGGAATCAGACGTCCGAATTTGCCGATTCTAAGCCGTCTGATTCCTTGTGTCCGATTTCCAGGATCCGATTCTAAGGGCTGACTGTTTGATTTTTGAAATCCGACAGTGTCCGATCAGACAGGCGAAGGTGGTCCAACTCTGGGACTGGTCCGACTCTAGGACTGGTCTGATTTTGGGAATCAAAACGAAAAGATGGTCCGATTTTCAAAGTCCGACGGTTTTCGGAGGTCCGATTTTGAGAGAGGTTCGATTTTCAAAATTGGACGGTCTGACTCCAGAGATAGGGCAATCCTATTCTGGGACTTAGACGAACTGGTCCGACGGCGCAGCCGACGGCCCGCGAGTTGCACACAATGCCCCTAGGTCAATGTCTACACCAAAACGTGCCGTACCTTCCAATTAGATGCAATGCAACAAAGGTAATTGCCTGGCGTACCTAGACACGATGTGGTGCTCAAATCGATCAGTACTTCAACAGTCTCCCCGCTGCTCTCTCTCCCTCGCTCTCTCCCTAGCTCGCAGGCTCACTCTCTTCTAAGAAGGCAGGATGTCAAATGTGGTCTTTCCTGGTTCCCTGGGAGGGGGGCCAGTCCCCTCGGCTTGCAAGGCCGTTACGATAAACACCATGAGTAATTTGGAGGACCGTTTATAGCCAAATTTTGAACTACTTGCTCTAAGTTTCAGCCTAGTGATGGATCTGTGATGTGCCTTTAGCTCTACATAACCTTTGGGGTCAATTTCAAGGTTTAGATGCGTCAAAATTTGTGTTGTGGATGCCTGTCCGATTTTGACAGTTTTCTGTCCGATTCTCAGATGTCCGATTTCCAGGAGTTTGATTATCAGAATCAGACGTCCAATTTTGTGTTGGTTCGATCGACCCAGTGGTTCGATTTTGGTCACGTCCGATTCCTGAAATCAGATGTCTGAATTTGCCAATTCTGAGCCATCCGATTCCTTGTGTCCGATTTCTAGTGTCCGACTATCCGATAGTCGAGTGTCTGATCAAACAGGCAAAGGTGATCCGACCACTCTAGGACTGGTCCGATTTTGGGAATCAGATCGAAAAGGTGGTCCAATTTTCGAAGTCGAATGGTTCTTGAAGGTCCGATTTTCAGAGAGGTTCGATTTTCGAAATCGGATGGTCCAACTCCAGAGATAGGGCAATCCTATTCTGGGACTCGGATGAACTGGTCCGATGGCCCGCGAGTTGCACGGATGCCCCTAGGTCAACATCTACTCCACCGAAACGTGCCGTACCTTCCAAATAGATGCAAAGCAATAGAGGTAACTGCTTGGCGTACCTGAACACGATGCGGCGCTCAAATTGATCAATACTTTAACAGTCTCCCCATTGCTCTCTCTCCCTCGATCTCTCCCTAGCTCTTACGCTCACTCTCTTCTCAAAAGGCAAGATGTCAAATGCGGTATTTCCTGGTTCCCTAGCCTCTTATTGCCCCATCCCAGCCTGCTGTGACCTCAGAAGTTAGTCCCTCATACTCTTCTAGCCAGAATTCTGAATCTGTGCCCCTATTTTCCTATTTTAGCCTGTTATACAACAACAGAAAACCCTACTGTTTGCTCCAAGGTTTTGCTCCTATCCTTCCTAAATGCAAGAAAACATTATAAGAAAAATACGTACACTACTCCACCATGCTTTCCCAAGTCCAAAACAAACAAAAACCTACTTTCTAAGGAGATTGAATATCTCTTCAAACTCCCTCGCTTCCTACCTATCGACCTCAAGCACCGGTTCTGGAAAAACCCTACTTCAATGCTTGATTTGAAGCGTGCAAGTGCTCAAGGCTTGAATCCGTATATCCCGACAACATAACCAAAATGTGGGAGCTTTCACTCAACTGCCAAGACCCACAGACCGCTTATTGTTCAAGTGTTCCAAGCCAAGCACTAATGGCTACCTCTCACATAGCCGACGCGCCATCCATATCTACGGGTGTAGTTGTTGAGATGACAAGCTCAACACATGCGGACATTGATGATGGACCGACTAGTTAGATGGATCCACACATCTACACTTAGCACGTCGATGGTCATTATGACTCTCACATGGCCATTGACTCATTACTTATTATATTCAGGTTGTTACACCTATTTATAGAGCTGGCATAGTTATAGCACCAGTCGACTAGTGTAGTCGGTTATGCATTGTTTAACTTAGTAGGCCACTTTCCTTTATGTTGTATCTTATCTATACTTTGTGTACATTGAAAAGTGTATGGAAGAAGAAGAAGAAATCAGCAAGAAAACGTTTTTGGCCTCCATCTCTCTTCTTGTCTCTTGAGTGAGCTTCTCCTTGTGTATTCTGTGTGTGTTCGGTGCAACATCTTAAGCAAGTCCCCCCACCATGCGATTCTTGACATGGTATCAGAGCCGCGCCACTGAGAGAGGCTGATTTTGAAGGCTGAAGTGAAGGAGAAGAAGCAAGGTTCGAGCAAGCAAGCCACGGGTAAGAAGCTCTCCCATTCTTCCACTCTCTCTCTTGGATAGTGCCTATAGAGGCATCGGAAGCAGGGTCGAGCAAAAATCTTAGATTGTAGTGAGATTTGGTGTGCGTGAAGAGCACTATGTATTCTACAGGTAAGCCCTTTAGGGGTATCGGTAGTTATTTTGGGCATCTGAGGCCGTTTCAGGCCTCGTTTTAGAGCCGCAAGGTTGAGGACAGCAGCTTCAGGGTACACTGTGATTTCGGCTGTTTTGATCGAAAGTGGGTGCGCAGGTTATAAATTGCGAATTTGTAATTATTGAGGTGTTTGCAGGAAGCAAACATAAGGTTTATCTGCAAACAAGTTGCAGATTGCATGTATTGTTGAGCAGACAGTGAAAAAGGCTGTCTGATGTATTGCTGTGCACTACAGGTCGAGGGTTGCAGAAGATTTGCTTGCTATTTGGTATTAGTTTTGTGATAATGGCAGAGAATAGTGGGAGCCCCATCATTGAGAAGCTCGACAAGAATAACTACCCTTCATGGAAGTTTCGTGTCACGAACTTCCTTATTGAAAAAGGCCTCTACGAGTTTGTTTCAAGTGAAGAAAAGGAGCCGGAGGTGAGTGATCCTCTAACTGCAGAAGAGACAAAGGCACAGAAGGAATGGAATGCAAAAGATAAAAAGGTTATGTATTGGTTGTCTACAGTAATTGACAATAATATGCTGGGACATATTAGAAATACAGAGAATTTATATGCAGCTTGGACCATACTTGAAAGTATGTTTTCTATAAATACAAAGGTACGAAAGATTCAACTCAAGCAAGAGTTGAATACATTGAAGAAATGGAAGATGTCTATCAATGAGTATGCACTGAAGGTAAGGAGCATTGCAGATGCCTTGGCAGCGATTGATGCAATGCCCGATGATGATGATTTGGTGTCATCTACCTTGGGTGGACTTAACAATGAAAAGGCTTGGAAGTCTTTTGAAACTGCCGTATATGTTAGAAAGCCATTTCCAGATTTTGATGAGTTGGTCTCCCTTTTGATCACTAAAGAGATCAACATGCAAAGTGAGACATCTGAAAAAAGTGGTGAACAAGTCCAAGCTTTCTACTCCAGTTCAAGAAGGGGATGTGGCAGGTTCTCTTCAAGAGGCCGTGGTACAGGACGTGGTAGTGACAACCAACAAAACAGATTGAATCAACAATTTGGCGATATGCAGGTTTCAGGAGGTCCTGGTAACTTTAGATGTAGGGGGAGCTTTAGAGGAAGAGGTGAATGGCAGAACAGAGGTTCTAACAACTCTGGTATTGTGTATCACTACTGTGGCAAAATAGGTCATATTGTAGCCCAATGCTATGCTAAGAAAGATTATATTCGCAGTGGTAAGTTGCAGCAAGGAAACTATGCATCGTCTCACGACAAAATGAAGACAAAAATGAACGTCTGTTTGTTATGTAGCATATGCTGAATACTGTTACAGGAAATGAAACACATGATGATGTTTGGTATGTTGATTCAGGTGCATCCAATCATATGACCAGCCATGTAGAATGGTTTGGAGAGATGCAGGATTTGCAAAATGCAGGTTATGTGTAGACGGGTGATGATTCATGTCACCTAATTTTACACATTGAAAAAGTTTCCTTGTCCTTGCATGATGGTAAGACAAAGAGTCTTTCAAATGTATTACATGTGCCATCTATTACAAAGAACTTAGTGTTAGTTGGTCAAATGGTAGAGCAAGGGCTGCAAGTCAGATTTAATGCAAAGGGCTGCTTTGTAGAAGACTTCAATGACAAGTGCAGGTTAGTTGCAAAGGGAAGTAGAGTTGGACGTATATTTACTCTGGATGCTGGAATTCCTACTATGAATGTGCTATGTATGCTAAAGGAAAAGGTGTTGTTGCAGACATTGAAATTTGGAACAAATGCATTAGACATGCAAATGTACAAAGGCTGAAATTAATGCAATCCAAAGGGTTGGTTATAGATTTGCCTACATTTAGAGTTGCAAAATTTCATAAGGTATGTGAAGCATGTCAGTTTGGTAAGCAGGAAAGACAACCCTTTTCACATGACAGAGATGTAAGCAGAAATATCCTTGATGTTGTGCATATAGACATTTGGGAGCCTACACAAAATACATCTCTTGGAGGTAGTTCATACTTTGTCACATTCATTGTTGATTGTTCTAGAAAGCTGTGGGTATACTTTATGAAGGAAAAGAGTGAAGCGTTTGAGCACTTTAGAACTTTCAAGGCTGCAGTTGAAAGAGAAACAGTCTTGAAAGTAAAGTGCTTGAGGTAAGATGGAGGGGGAGAGTACCTCTCAAATGAGTTCAGTGATTTTCTGAGGTCTCATGGGATAAAGAGACAGTTCACATGCAGGTATACCCCACAGCAAAATGGGGTTGCAGAAAGGAAAAACAGGCATATTGCAGAAGTTGCACGCACCTTGATGGCTAAAAAGAATATGCCTAAGCATTTCTGGTCTGAGGCTGTTCATACTGCTGTTTATATTATGAACAGAACTCCCACAGCTGAAGTTCATGGTATGACTCTTGAAGAATGCTTTACTGGCAAGAAGCCTGATGTATCGCACTTGAAGGTATTTGGCTGTGTTGCATATGTTCATGTGCTAGACGAGTTGCAGAAGAAATTGGATCCAAAGGCTGAAAAATGTATCTTTATTGGATACTCTTTAGAGTAGAAAGGGTATCGCTGTTATAACCCTGTCACATGTAAGTTCAGAGTAAGTAGGGATGTTATCTTTGATGAAATGTGTAGCTGGTATGCATCTAGTGGTGATGCACTGGATGATGATGATGATCATGGCACTCATGTGCAGGTTGAAAAGCAAGAATCATGGACTCTTAGTGGACCAGAGACATCATCTGGTAGTCCTTGGTATGGGAGACTAACGAGAAGCTCTACATCTTCGGGTGCATCTAGTAGCACTATAGGTAAAGACAAAGGAAAGAATAAAGTGTCAGATGGCATTGATGCAGTTCTTGATGGAGACTCCAGTGGCTCAGAGAGCTTGGATGATGAGCTTGGTATTCCTTCTATTAGGACACAGGTGCACAAAGAGCTCATAGTAATGTAAAGGCTCCATTGAGTGATCCGGTGGTATGCAGATCTAGTAGGGTGAGATACCCTATTAAAAGATTTGGTTTTGAAGGTTATGCAGCTCACCATTATGCTTACATGGTGAAACTAGTTGAGGATGTTGAGCCCACTTGTTTTGAGGATGTTGTTGGTCATACTCATTGGGATGTAGCAATGGATGAGGAGATGGCTGCATTAGAGGCCAATAAGACTTGGGATCTAGTATCATTGCCGAAGGGCAAGAAAGCCATTGGATGTAAGTGGGTTTATAAGATTAAGGACAATGTAGATGGTTCTATTAGTAGGTACAAAGCTAGGCTGGTTGCAAAAGGCTATGCCCATACATATGGCATAGATTATGATGAAACCTTCAGTCCAGTTGCTAGGATGGAAATTGTTAGATGTGTGATTGCTTTGGCAGCAGCCAAAGGTTGGAGGTTATAGCAAATGGATGTGAAGAATGCCTTCTTGCATGGTGATTTGCAAGAAGAAGTGTATATAGATCAGCCAGCAGGTTATGAAGATTTAGAGCATCCCACATATATGTGCAGGTTGAAGAATGCACTCTATGGGTGCAAGCAAGCACCTAAAGCATGGTCTGACAAGATCAGAGAGTATCTTGTCAATATTGGCTTTTATGTTTCTGATGCTGATCACTCACTTTATGTGAGAAAGGGAGATGCAAGTTTGGTCATCATAGTCATCTATGTGGATGACTTGATTATTACAGGTGATAGTGATAGTGGGATTGCTGAAGTTAAGGACTTTTTGAAGAAAAAGTTTGAGATGAAGGATTTAGGTGAGCTAAGGTACTTCCTTGGGATTGAGGTGATCAGATGTGATGATGGTATATGGCTGTCCCAAAGACAGTATGGCTTGGATATGTTGTCCAAGTATGGTATGATAGCATGCAAACCACTTTCAGTCCCGTTGGAGCAGAATGTAAAGTTGAGTGCTGATATTGGGGATGAGATAGAAGACCCTACTATGTTCAGGAGGATAGTGGGCAGTTTGATCTACATGACCATTACAAGGCTAGACTTGAGCTACGATGTTGGTTTTGTGAGTCAGTTTATGCAAGTACCTAGAAAGCCACATTTGGATGTAGTTAGATGCATATTGAGATATGCAAAGTCCACATTACATTATAAACTTTTCTATGAGGCAGGTATAGATGTACAGGTGTTTGGATACACAGATGCAGATTGGGCTGTTAGTATGTCTGATAGAAGATCTACCAGCGATACATGTTCTCTCTTGGTAGTGCAGCAATTACTTAGAGCAGCAAAAAGCAATCTACAGTTGCTTTGTCGAGTACAGAGGCTGAGTATAGAGGTGCTACTGTTGCAACATGTGAGGTAGTATGGCTACAAAAGTTAATGGATGATTTGAATGTGCAGGTTGAAGGTCGAGTTGTCATTTGTTGTGACAACATGAGCAGTATACAGTTGGCTAGGAACCCTGCGTTCCATGCCAGGACAAAACATATTGAGATACACTACCACTTTGTGAGAGAGAAGGTACTAGCAGGTGAGATTGACTTGGTGTATGTCAGCCACACAGGATCAGATAGTTGACATCTTCACGAAGGCATTGGGTATAGAGAAGCTTCAAAAGTTTCGAAGCTTACTTGGAGTTGCAGAGATGCAGTTGAGCTTGAGGGGGAGTGTGGAGATGACAAGCTCAACACATGCGGACATTGATGATGGATCGCCTATGTCTACACTTAGCACGTCGGTGGTCATTATGACTCTCACATGGCCACTGACTTATTACTTATTATATTCAGGTTGTTACACCTATTTACAGGCAGCTGGTATAGTTATAGCGCCATTCGACTAGTGTAGTCGGTTATGCATTGTTTGACTTAGTAGGCAACTTTCCTTTATGTTGTATCTTATATATACTTTGTGTACATTGAAAAGTGTGTGGAAGAATAAGAAGAAATCAGCAAGAAAACGTTTTTGGTCTCCATCTCTCTTCTTGTCTCTTGAGTGAGCTTCTCCTTGTGCATTCTATGTGTGTTTGGCGCAGCATCTTGAGCAAGTCCCCCCACCACGCGATTCTTGACAGTAGTGAGCTTACCTCCATGCCAATCGAGTTACCTCCTCTCCCACGCACTCCGGTAGCTCCATGATTCAAGTGCAAGCTTCAAGCAAGCTCCATCCTCAGGCTCCATGCTCCAAGCTCCATCACTGCGAGTAAGAGAAGAGAAGAGAAGAGAAGAGAAGAAGAGAGGAGAAGATGGAGAGCTTCTCCTCCCTGGTCCCTCACCCTCACACACTCACTCCCTCACACTCTCACGCTCCCTCTCTCAAGCACAAGCTCAAGTAAGCAAGAACAAGAAGAAGAAGAAGAAGTGGAAAGCCACTTTTGGCCACACACAAGAATGAGCTTCTCATTCACTTTTCAACTTTATATACAAAACCCTAAATCCCTTTTGGGCGGTCATCCCCTTATCCCCTTTTTTACATGGCCGGCCGTGGCCTAGGCCCTTTTTCCCATTATCCTTCTATCTTCCTAGATTCCTTTCCACCGCCCGTCTACATTTACAAATTGCAGGCGCTCCTTAAAGTAGACCATGATGCGCTTGCGCTCTTTTACAAAAGTATTGACTTGCGCTTTTCCTTGTGCACCTTTCTCCCTTATTTAGGACTTTTCTCCCTGTGCGTCTTTGTCTTCCGTTTCACTTTGCCTTGGCCTTTGTCGTTTGCTTTAGCTTTTCTGGATTTTCCACCTTTGTTCGTTTGAGGGTTAACAAGGCTTCTCCCTAGGCTTAAGAGCTCCCATATCACTTGGTTTTAACCCTCACATGCACTGAATAAAGTATGGGATACTACCAAGCAAGGGAGGCCCCTCATTAGGTCGGTGGACAAAGATCGTTGCTTTTGTCAAGCCTCCCTGACAGTTAAAGAAAATATGGGTCACTACAAAGAAAATGAGGCTTCTTCCTAAGCTTAATAACTTTCACATTTCTTGCTTTTGAACCTTGTGTATATTGAATGCCATATGGGTCATCATCAAGCAAGGGAGGCCCCTCATTGGGATGGCGGGCAGCAAGGAGCATTGCTTGGTGTTAACCCTCATGTACACTTGAACGTAGTATGGGTCACCATCAAGAAAAGGATGCTTTTTTCTAGGATTAAGAGCTTCCACGTTGCTTGGTTTTGATGCTCATGTACATTGAATGCCATATGGATCACCATCGAACAAGGGAGGCTCCTCATTGAGATGGTAGGCAAAGAGTATCGCTTGGTATCAATCCTCATATGCACTTGAATATAATATGGCTCACCACCAAGAAAAGGAGGCTTCTCCCCAGGCTTAAGAGCTTCCATATTGCTTGGTTTTAACCCTCGTGTGCAGTGAACATAGTATGGGATATCATAAAGTGAGGGAGGCCCCTCACTAGGTCAATGGACAAAGAGCATTGCTTGGCGTTGTCCCTCCCTAGCACTTAAACATAGTATGGGTCACCACCAAGAAAAGGAGGCTTGTCCCTAGACTTAAGAGTTTCCATATCACTTGGTTTTTTACCCTTGCATGCATTGCATACCATTTTGGTACATTTTCACCGAAACAATTTTACACATTTTGAAACCTTTTCATAGATTTTGGTATATTAGGCTTGGTGTTAATCCTCATGTGCATTGAATACTGTATGGATCACCACCAAGCAAGGGAGGTCTCTCAGTATGATAGAGAGTATCCATATAACGTGATGGTGACCCCTATGTGCATTGAACACCCTACAGGTCACCACTAAAGCAATGGAGGCCCCTCACTAGGGCGAAGGGCCCCGTATTACTTTGGTGGCGACCCTCATATGTACTTTTTTGGAGGACCTCCCATCACTTGTTACTTTTTTGGTATTTTTGGTACTATTTGGTACTTTTTATTTTTGAATGTCAAATATTATTTGGTACTTCCCATCCCTTAGTGGAGGATCCCCCATCACTTGGGGAAGGGCCCCTATTAATTGGTACTTTTTTTATATTTTTGGTACTATTTGATACTTTTTGATATTTTTGAATATCAAATATTTTTTGGTACTCCCCATCTCTTGGCTGAGGATCCCCCATCCCTTGGCAGAACCCTCATGTGAACTTTTTCAAAGGATCCCCCATCCCTTGGCAGAACCCTCATGTGAACTTTTTCAGAGGACCCCCATTGTTTGGTACTTTTTGATATTTTTGGTATTGTTTGGTCCTTTTATTTTTAAATATCAAATACTGATTGATACTCCGTGCTACTATTTGGTGCTTTTTTCACACTTTTATTGTATACATTATAGGATATTTTGCACCCAACTGTTTGTGTATTTTGATACATTTTGAAGCATTTTGGTTTTTTTTGTGTATTTTGGTACATTGTGATTTACTTTTTGTTACTTTTTAATCATATTGGTACTATTTGATACTCTTTTTACTGATGCCATTTTCATATTTGTCTTGCAGATGGAATGTGATTTGCTCATAGTTGAGAGCCAAGAGACTTAGGTTTAGAGTGATTTTTTTAAAATGTTGATTGCAAAATTTAAGGGAGGCAAAAGGCTCACATTGTTTCCTAAACCCCAAGTTGTGGATAAAGGCAACACGATCCATATTTTGAAAACTTGCATTGCTTGTGGAGAGCCTTTAGACTCTGCCTATGTGGTGGGTTCTTTCATATTAGCTTGTAGGCACCAGTACTACCCCCTACGTGTCACTACTAATCTCATGATGACAACAAACAATACTTGTGTGAAAGCTAGATGCAATCATTGAATCTTGGAAATGGCTAAGAGTTGGGCTCACAAGGGATATATTTAGGAGAGTAACTATTTTCTTCTTTTTCTTTATTTATTATGGGTCATCTTGCTGAACTTTATAGATTGTGAGGCTAATATAGCATATGCAAACAACCATGCTGTAGACAAGGACCCCAAGGTTCTTAGACATGGCTCTAGTGATATCAAGAAAGAAGTGTTGGGGGACCCTAAACCTAGCAATGACAGTGGTGACACAAAAATACACCTGGAAATACCCATTGAACATGTTTTCTATGAAGAGCAGAAGAGGAAGTTGGAGGGAGAGGAGAAGGCCACTGTGGTTCATGTCCTTGACAAGAAAAAGGGTGAATTGGAGTGACAAGGGGAGTCCACTATGGTTCTTGAAGATGAGTAAAGACCAGGTGAAGATAATATGTAACTCAACCACTTTTGAGTTGAGCTATTTGTTTAGTCTCCTACACATACCAAATTTGTTAACTTATTTTGTAGCCCCAAGAGCTTGGCAGCTCGAAGAGGAAGCTATCATGGAAAGTAAGCTTCCAAGTGAGATTCCTGCAACCAATGATAGATTGACAATCATTGATTTCAATGCAGTGCTCTTTAAGGAATCAAAAGAACCTTTTAAACATGACTCGTGTCCAAACTAGTCTAGGTTAGTATGCAGCTTTTGTTTGCATGTTTCCCCTACATAGTGAACAATGAAAAAATTCTTACATGTAGAGCTACTTGGAGGTAATTGGTATTTCTATGTCATTTTTGTAGTCTTCTTATTGATTAAGTCTTACATTCCTATCTCTATATGAACATATATATTCTCTTAGAAAGATTGTGAAGTGTGGCAAAAGAGTTTTTTGCCATATCCCTTATGTTGATGAGCAACATTGGAAAAAGCCTGTGTTATTAAAGAGCTTACAAAAGTGTAGGAAAAACACCCTCGGTATGATGCCAACAACACCATATTCTTGGAGGACAGTCATTACAAGTCTCTAAAGAATTAATTTAAAAACTGCTTAAACAAAACATTAGTGAGTTTGGAAATCTCCCAATTCCCATTTTTTGAATACTAAAAAGGTGACACACGGATAACATGCCCATAAGTTTCTCAAAACTGTATATTGTGACCTATCATTGGAAAGTGCTTGAAAAATGAAATCTATTGAGCTATAGAGCACACGATTAGGAGTTATAGTGTTCAAGTTATGACAAACCCAAAGATTTGACCACATGTCCCAAACTTATGGAAAATTCCAATTTTCCCCAATATGGTGATCTTAGTTGTCCATTCCTACATGCGAAAAGTTGAGTTACATAGTAGTGTGTCATATATTTGATGGATAATGTTAAGCTTTGGCTTTAAGGGTGGATCAAAGATCCATGTCCACTAGCCTACTGTAGGTGATGTTTGATGTATGATGCCGAAGATAACTTGTCCATTTAGATGGAAGGCCATTTATATCAGTTTAAAAGGCCAAATATATGAGTTGTTCTAGTAGCTAGCATGTGATGTCCTATACATATTGTAATACAATCCCAATGTGTAGAGTGACCCTAGTATCGCATGGTGTTCTTATTTCTTGTATCAAATTGTCAATATCACTAAGGCTCCTTTAGCCCAAATGGACCAATAAGGTGGGCTATTCAATTGCGCCCTTGCCATTTGCATTGGTGACTCAACCTCTATTAATACAAATAAATTATAAGGTGCAATGTGATTTTATCAAAGGGCTTTCCCTCCTAATGGCCAACTATTTACAGAACATATGTTTCTTGATGGTAACATAGAATTTCTATGAGGCAAAGGTTTGACTAGTTACTCTCTAAGTTTATTGAAAGGTTAGAAGCAAGAAAAAGTATTGCACTAGGGCTTGTAGGTCACTAGACTTTTTTGAGAGTAGTCTTGAATCCGATGACAGTTTTTAATACTTCATTGTTCTCTTTCCTCAGAGTCTTGCCACCAGTGGAGACTAGAAAAATTGTTTAGAGCCTTTTAGTGGTCTTGCAAAGACAAGGAAGGGATGTATGCAATAGCCTAGAAAGAGATAACTACACCAAGAATGAAGGGAGGCCTTGGACTTGATATTCTGCAACAACAAACATCAAGAAGACTTATACTTTCACATGGTTAAGGGGGTTGACAATAATCAGCCCTAGAATGTTGTAATGCAAAAGGATTGCTGGTAAAGTCTATAATGATGTAGTCATTGAATTGCATTGGTAAGAATCTCTTCCCATACATTTTGTCAAAATTACCATCCTATTAAATTTCATGAAAAGGGCTAAATGGATATTTCAATAATGCATCTCATGCAAGATCCCAAAGGGGTGCAACCAACTGACCCAGAGGGGGGGGGGGAGGACTTTGCCCACCTCCTAGTGATTCGAAGCCTGTGTAGGGAGCGTATCCTACCGTTTTATCCCTCACATAGGTATAGCAAGTGGAATATTGAAGATTGAAGCAATTTCAAAGACTCAAGTACCTTCATGAGCAAAACAAGGTAAAACAGAGGATTTACATGACACTGCAGGGTATATATAGGTCATTACAAGTACCATCTTCATTATTGAAAGTATAAGTGTAGGTACTATACAGTGCCCACAGATCATATTCAGTATCCTTGGTAGCCATTTTGGAGACCACCATTTTACTCTTATAGGTAGAAACATGGTACTTGTTTAAATAGGGATGCCTAGACAATTCAGACTCAGAGATTGAATTCCAAATTTTTTTTGCCCTAAACCTATTATGGCATGCTATAGCTCATCTTGAAGAGAGCATCATTGACTTCGATTTAAATCAAAAAGTTTGGAAATCATTTTTTTCTAACTCAAGTTGTATAGCCAAATTTTTTATAGGAGTTACTACACTACTACACTACTATGGCGGGTCATAAAGGAAAGAATAAGGCCCAAGATGAGTATGCACATTGAAATAGAAATTCCATGCTAGATAATACACTGCAAGAGGGCCTTAAAGAGCCTCAAGTGCATGGGAAAATTAGTGCACTCAATAATACCATGTGTGAACATGAGAATAGGCATGCCCAAAGACATATGGAGCTGTTATCTAGAGTGGAGCAGATGGTGTTGCCTACTAGCCAAACGAAGTCTTCCATTGAGAAGTTGATGGATTCCACTACCCAAAAAAAGGCTTCAATTGAAAAGTTAGTAGAATATAATGCTCAAATAATGGTTCAATTCTCCTAATGGATGCAAATGGGAATAATTAAGGAAGATAAGGAGAAAGCTCATTCAAACAGTGAACCTCTAGTTCCACTTCAGCCACCTAAGCAAAATGGCCAAGGTCATGGTATCATTGGATGAACGTGCATTCCCAAATAGTTATTATGAATTAGGCAAGACTTCATAAAGGCATGATGACTATTTGGGAAGTTTGAGTTGTGCTAATTCCCAAGATTTTGGGTTGAATACCCAACTTCCTAGAGGTCCTCTACCAACAGGAAGGTAGTTTCATACTAGTTCTCAGCCACCTATTGGGAGAGTCCCATCTTATTTTGGGAGTTCCATGCCTAATACCCATGAACAACCTATTTTGGTATAGCAACCCTTCCATGAAAGAGAGTTGAAGGATAAGATCATCTTGGAAAAGTACAATGGTCAATCATCTTCACCATCCGATCTAGAGGAATGAATTTCAAAATTGGAATCTTACTTTGATATATTCCCTACAACTAATGATATGAAGATTCATTTTTGTATCCTTGAATTTGGAGGAATTTGCACATACTTGGTGAAGATACATTAAGAAGGAGAACACACTTGTTGAGAATTGGGATGCATTCAAGGCAAGTATGGCTAAGGTTTTTGTCTCTTCCCTTGAAAAAGAAAAATTGGCATGAAGATGGTATGGGTTAGAGCAAAGAGGCCTAAGTGTATGGGTGTATGCAAACCACAAGTATATGTATAGTTTAGAGTCATCTTTATCATCTCATGTTATGGCGAAAAACCCTATCAATCTCTTCAAAGCTATTGACCTTGTAGAATGCTATGGAAAGAAATAGAAGGAAGTCTCCATTTTAGCCTAGTTATGGACAGTCAAGGACTGTTTTAAAATAGAGACAAGTTGGCAATGTTTATGGTAGCAATCATGCACCAAGTGGGAGCTTAAAAGTGCCAACTTATCCATCATTCAATGCTACAAGACCTCAAAGAAATTTCAAAATAGCAAATAGTCCAAGAGTAAATTTCAAACAAGGGGACAACAAGCCTGAATCTATTTCATCCAATATGAATCCAAAATCTATTCCTATCAACCTCTACAAAGAAAGAAAATAAGAAGGCTTATGCTTCAAATGTGGGAAAAAGTATATAGCTGATCATGCCTCAAAGTATGTATACAAAAATGCAAAAGCCAAGGTTCATAGTATGTTAGTCTTTGAGGATTCTGAAGATGACATTAATGAGGCCTTTGTGCCTATTGTTGAAAATGAAGATATTGAGGAAAAAAGTGGGGCAATAATATTTTTATAATCCTGCCAACACTTTTCCTTTTGATCCATGTGGGAGTGTTCCTTTCAATCTGACATGAACTTATGATGAGTCATTTGCTACCACTAGTTGTTCCATTTCCATGGATGCTTGGATAGGTTCTAAGAGCCCTAATACACTTCGTATGAAGGTCAATATTCATGGGAAGAACATGTTCATCATCCTAATAGATAGTGGCAGTACACACAATTTTGTGAATAAGTCCATTTTGGACAAGCTGAATTATCTTCCCACCCCTAACCTACAATAGCCCATAAGAGTTTGAGTAGCCAATGGTGAAGAAGAAATCATCACTCAAATATGCCCACATGTTTCTTTACAGCTAGCTGAAAATTTTGAAGTAAAAATAAACCTGATAACCTTGGAAATAGGACCCATAGATATTGTACTCGGTTGTGATTGGTTGATGACATTGGGCAAAATTACTATGGATTTCTCACAAAATGCAACCAAAAAAGATAGCATTAAATGGCAAAAATGAAATCCATAACCACCTCTTTCTTAGCGAGTGCACCAAATGAAGAGCACCCTACTAGGGCACAAAATAACCCACAAACCCGACCAAGAGAGGTTACAAATAGCTTGCTGGCCACAAAAACCTGCAAGAAAACCCTCTTCTTCTCACCAAGAACCATGCCTCAAAATACATAAGAATATAGAAGGCACACAAGAAATAGATAAATGAAAACCATCCTTACTCTTTTTCTCTTTCTCACTCTCCATGAGAGCTTGTAAAGGAACACAAGAGAGAAAGAAACAAGAATGAGAAAGATGAGAGTTGTGCCAAAATGAGGAGAGAGGGAAATGAAGTGTAAGAGGAGAAGATAAAGGAAGAGAGAGGTGTAACCACCTCAACCTCCCACCTCCTCAAATCACCCAACAAGCCTCTTCCTTTTCCTTTCTTGATGTTATAAAATTGAATTTGCATAGATCTTGGCTAAGGTCTAAAGAGCCTCTCATTTTAGCATGAGACAAAAGGTGTTGACCATTATTTTCCTTTCTACATTTTAAATTGTGAGCCTTTTGGACTACACATTTTACATTGCTTCGTATTTGATTTTAGACAAGAGATTACAAAAGCAAAATGTCAATTTCATAAAAGATGTTTCCACATTGAGCACATTTTGGTGCCTTTATTTGGGCAAATTTCCTAGTCATCAACCATAATCAACATTAACATTCTTTAATGTGTAGAGATCACTATGTATCACCATCCACAACATCGTATCACACTTTGCACTTGTGGTTCTTACCCTTGCCACCCACGAGGATCACCATCAAGCTATACGATGAAACTCCACTACTGTGATGGGGATCTTTCACTTGGTGGTGACCCATGCATGGTTCACAAACACACAAAGGTCGTCACCAAGTGATAGTAGGTCATATCAACACAATGGTCACCTCATCAACATAATTTCCCAAATTGCCATAATCAACATTGACATTTTTAAAAGCTTAGAGATCACCATGTATCATTATCCATAATATCATATCATACTTAGTACTTGTGGTTCTCACTCATGCCACTAGCTAGGATCACCACCAAGTGATAGGAGGGAACTCCCCTATTGTGATGGGTCTCTCTCACTTAGTGGTGACCCATGCAAGGTTCATAGCACATGAAGTTCACCATTAAGCAATAACATGCCATATCAACACAATGGTCACCTCCTCAGTGTAATTTTCAAAGATATCATAATCAACATTGATATTTTTAAAAGCCCAAATATTACTATGTATCACCATCCAAAACATCGTATCACACTTGGCACTTATGGTTCTCACTCTCGCCACCCATGAGGGTCACCACTAAGCCATAGGAGAGAACTCCACTTGATGCCAGGAGGCATATTCCACGGTGGATTCCGTGCCACGGTGGATTCCGTGAGGTTTTACGGTGGATTCCGTAAACTTAGATGACCGGGGCTCATACACAAAGAGGATTCTTTGTGCAAGAAGTTGATGGGGACGCCTGTCCTTTTCGGGCGTTTCATTAATTTAGTGTGTACATGGGTGATTCCATAGCGGGTGATTCCGCAAAATGCATATTAAATTAATAAACGTTTATGAGTTTAGAGTGCGCACTCGTAATAAATTAAGGTTAGGATTTATTTCTAACCAGTTGATTTATTTATGTAGCTGAAGACTGCTAGGTATTCACTTTTGTCGGTTTAATTGTATTATTTTACTAACGATTGTGAATGCTTCAGTTGATATGTAGAGATAGCAGCAGTGGCGGAGGAAAGCATTGGAGTCTAGCGAGTATTCGACCTATGGATTATATTTTGATAGGCGCCACGCCTATATTTTATTATGTCTATTGAGACATTGATTATTTATTATTATTTTGTATGCGCCCATGCGCACGGATATGTTATTTCTATTTGGACATTGAGATTGGGCGTGCCAGACTCTATGGGCACCGTCCATTAGCTTTATTTCCTATTTTTGTAGAAAGCAAACTCAAAAGCTAAAAGCTTGTCATATTTTTGTAAATTGGGCTATTATTGAGCATGAAGAATGAAATATACATAAAATACATGCTTTGTGAAGCGCTCACACAAGGCATGGGGGGAGATTGAACCCAATTGGTCTCTTGCTTCTTGTCGTTCATGCTTTTACATTGTTTTTTGTGCAAAAAGGTAAAGTTAATTGTTCTTGGGGACCTTCCGGGATTCACTATGTGAGCATACTGCGACCGATCTGCGCACCAGTGGTATCAGAGCGGAGCTGAGATCAAGAGCTTCCAATCGCTACCCATCTCGAGCGAAGGCGGAGCTCCAGGAATGATCAGGCTCTACAGTCAATCTCGTCGCGAACCGTCGATACAGGCAGACTTCTGGCGATCAAGAACCCCTGTTTCTACTCTCAGATCGCGAAGGACCAGGCTGTGCAGGCGGAGGACCACGCATCCATCTCCTTCATCAAGTCGTCAAGAAACAGTGAGGAAACTTATAATCCATCTTTTCAAAAGCTTAATTGTAAATCTTATGAGCTTTAAAGAAGCTTAATAGCTTCAAATTTCTTAATCGAGGTCTTAGAGGGGCCTTCGATTTTTTCGCGCGTCGAAAAAAACGGCCCCCCCCACGAAATCAGACGACGACTGATCATTAAGCTTTTCAAGCTTAATTCCCTTAAGTCAAGCCAAGCTATTCAAGTCACAGAGAACAGGAAAGTCACCAAACTCCGGGTCCTGCGCATCAAAAGTCAAGTTCTGTAAGTCGATTGGAATCAAGTCCTGAAAGTTCATCAAGTCGGCCTAAGTTCTGCAAGTCTGTAACTCTGTAAGTCGACTAAGTCCGCAACTCTGCAAGTCAGACTAGTCAACTGGAATCATAACTGACTAGTGCTCAAAACTCCTAGAAGGACTGTTCCTGCGCAAAAACTTTGAACTGGAAAGTTGTTCGTGGCAAAGTATTCTACCTATCTACAGGTTCGTTGAAGTATTTTCAGCAAATGAAGAATGAAATATTGCATATTTTCTAAAAATTGAGAAAGAAATACCCAAAAATACATAGCCTTGTAACCCCGAATTCGAGCTACGCTCATTCTGCTAACCTGATTTTGAGTGAGAAAGGTTTATTCAGTTTTACAGGATGACGACCCCACATATGGATGATCCTATGGCTGAAGACAACCTACATAAGCCTACCATGGAACAAAAGCTCGATCTAATCATGCTGCAATTGGAAGAAGAACGAAGGGCTAGGCAAGCATTGCAAGCGCAATTGACAAAATTACAAAGAGCGTCCACCGACAAAGAAAAACCTCAAGCTGAAGATTTGATTCGACATACCATCGACGCCACTCTTGAAGCACAAACCATTCGCAAGGAATCAAAGGTAAGTAAACAAAGTTTCAAATTTCGCACTTTCAATGGCATACGAGAAGGAAAGACTGTTTTATCATTCATTAGCCAGTTTGATGACTATTTCCATGAGGAAACTTATCCAGAAAAAGATAAAATCAAGTGTGTTACTAATCATTTGGTAGACAGAGCATCACTTTGGTGGGCTGTAGTACGCAAGAGCATAGAATGTCCTGCTACTTGGGAAGATTTCAAAAAGAAGTTCATGCAGAATTTCCTTCCACCGCAATTTCATGAGAAGGCTATCAAGCAATGGGATTTACTTCAACAACGGGATCGTGAGCCTATACCACAGTATACAGAGCGTTTTTGGAATGCACTCCTACAGCTACGCATGCTTGAAGACGTACCAGAGACGACACATAAGCAGAAGTATATGTCTGGACTTCTTAGACATTACTACGCTGAAGTGAACATGTTCAAGCCTGCCACCCTTGAAGACGCCATCTCCCTAGCTCATGACACTGAAGATAAGTTACGTGGAAGAGACAGACGACCACAGCAATTCCAAGCCAATGGTAATTATGGATCTAAACAATTCAATTCCAATTTTAGAAGGTTTAATCCAGGTCGTTTCTCATCACCATCTTTCCGCAAGAATTGGGCTAAACCACCTACATTATCATCCAATGTCAATCCAAATCCTAAGCCTATTCCACAAGCAAATCCAAATGTACCCAGACTTTCAGCCATTGCAAATAATGTAACCAAAGCCAAGCCAATAGTATGCTATAAATGTCACCAGTCTGGGCATCTCGCAGCAAATTGTCATTCAAAGAAGCCACCAGCACATATCAACTATCTTGGAGCCATGGACGAAGACGAGCATGAGGATATGCCTGATTTCACTGAAGATGAGGATGATACTATTACTACTTCAGACACTTTACCAGGTATGCCTACTCCACATTCATTATTGACTATGAAATGTTTGGTGCATGGAAAGGAAAGAACTATCTTGCATGATGACGGTAGTACTCATGACTTTATTTCAGCAAAATTGGTAAAGGAATTGAAATTACAGACTGTACCTACGCATTATCGCATAAAAGCTGTATTTTTAGGCACTAGGTATAATGGCACACAAGAAGTTCAAGATTTAGAGATTCAAATTGGTTCATACGTTGAAAGAAGAAATTTCTTAGTTGTTCCATTACAGTCAAGTGACATTATTCTAGGAATGCCTTGGCGACACCAGCATAATCCAAATATAGATTATTCCACACACACAATGAATATTAATTTTCAAGGAAAATCTATTACATTATATGGTATGCATGCATCTAATGTTTTTTCACTGCTTTCGCATACTCAAGCAAAACGTGCATTACGCAAGAGTACTAAATCATATCTCATTTGGGTGAATGAATTGCAAGCAAAGGAAAATTATATGCACCCTAGGCATAAGGAATTTCTTGCATATTTCAAAGACTGTTTTGCAGAAGACCTACCACCAGGTTTACCTCCTTCACGACCAGAAGACCATAAGATTGATTTAATCCCTGGCACACAACCACCTTGCAAAGCACCATATAGGCACAATCAAATAGAGCAAAAAGAAATCCAAAGTCAAGTTGAAGAATTATTAAATAGAGGTTTAATTTTACCTAGCAGCTCTCCATTCGGAGCGCCTATACTCTTAGTTAAGAAAAAGAATAATACTTATCGTATGTGTATTGACTACCGAGCTTTAAATAAGATCACTGTAAAGAATAGGTATCCTATACCTAGAGTTGATGACCTTATGGACAAACTGCAAGGATCTTCTATATTTAGTAAAATTGACCTTAAGTCTGGATATCATCAGGTGAGGCTAGATAAATCTGACATATTTAAGACTGCATTCAGAACACAGTTTGGCCATTACGAATTCTTAGTCATGCCATTCGGATTGACTAATGCACCTGCCACTTTCAGTGGAATGATGAACCGTATCTTTATGAAATATCAGTATTGTGTGATTGTTTTCTTTGATGATATTTTGGTGTTTAGTCAAAGTGAAAAAGAGCATTATGAGCATTTATCATTAGTTTTTCAATTACTGAAAGAAAATCAATTGTTTGCAAATCTTGAAAAGAGTGAATTCTTTAAGACAGAAATAGAATATTTAGGTCATATTGTATCATCTGAAGGAATTAAAGTTGATCCTAAGAAAATTGATGCAATATTGCATTGGCCTGCTCCTAAAAATGTGCATGAATTACGCTCATTCCTTGGTCTTTCTAGTTTCTATAGGAAGTTTGTACGTAATTTTTCATTACTTGCTTTACCATTAACAAAACTTCTCAAGAAAGGAATTGTTTATCAATGGACTGAAAATCAGCAGAAATCCTTTGACTTACTGAAACGTGCATTAACCAATGCCCCTGTTTTACAATTGCCTGACTTTAATAGACCATTCTTTCTAGTTGTGACCGATGCTAGCGAATCAAGAATAGGAGCCGTACTAATGCAAGACAATCATCCAATAGCATATTCTAGTTCTAAGCTGAAACCCTCTGAGCTGAAATATTCCATTTATGACAAAGAACTATTAGCAGTTGTACAAGCATTAAGACAGTGGAAACACTACTTAATGGGTTCAGAATTCATGATAAAGACCGACCAGCAAAGCATTAGGCATTTACTTAGCCAACCCCAAATCTCTGATTGTCATATCAAATGGGCTTCCTTCATTCAAAGTTTTTATCCTATCATTCAATACCAACCTGGAAAAGAAAATGTAGTTGCTGATGCATTGAGTAGAAGACCTGCAATTCATAATATTTCTGTCATATCTTTTGATTCTTTGATTGCTATGAAAGATACATATCACCAGGATATTACTTTTCATTCTGATTGGCAAAAATTAGTTCAAAATAATTTCATTCCTGTTGATTCATTGTCATATAATGATGGATTTATGTTTTTTGAAAAGAGACTATGTGTTACTATTCCATTCCGATCTTTTGTTTTGAATGAAATTCATTGTCCCCCATATCAAGGTCATAGAGGTATCATATCTACATTACGCATGTTAACTGAAGATTTTTATTGGCCGCATATGGATGCAGATGTATCTAATTTCGTTTCTGAATGTTTGATTTGTCAAAGAATAAAGAGACATCATGGTAAACAGTATGGATTACTAATGCCTTTGTCTATTCCATCTAAACCTTGGGAACATATTTCTATGGATTTCATTACTGGTTTACCAAATACTAAATCTAACCATGACATGATTTGGACAATTGTAGATAGATTTAGTAAGCAAGCATATTTCATTCCATGTAAGAAAACTTTAACAGCATCACAAGCAGCACAGTTATTTTTGAAAACTGTTTTTACTAACCATGGATAGCCAAAAGTGATTATTTCAGATCGTGATTCCAAATTTTGTAACAATTTTTGGATTACACTGTTTGCAACTCTAGGCACAAAGATTGATTTCTCATCTGCCTTTCATCCAGAAACAAATGGACAAACAGAAGCCACAAACAGCACCATCCTAGATCTTTTATGTGCATATACTATCTCTAAACCTCAGACATGGGACACTCATTTGCATTTATTACAGTTTGCATATAACAATACACCGCACACATCTACAAAGAAAGCACCTTTTGAAGTCATTTATGGATATAGATTATCTACACCTGTTGCATCTTTGTCTAATAGAATTCAGAGTGCTGATGATATTGCTACTATGCATAATAGTATTTTTGATGAGGTTAAGGATATGATTGCTAACGTTTATGGAATGAAGAATGAAGAATGAAATATACATATTGAGGCTATTATTGAGGCTATTATTGAAGAATGAAGGATGAGGTTAAGGCTATTATTGAGCATGAAGAATGAAATATACATAAAATGCATGCTTTGTGAAGCGCTCACACAAGGCATGGGGGGAGATTGAACCCAATTGGTCTCTTGCTTCTTGTTGTTCATGCTTTTACATTGTTTTTTGTGCAAAAAGGTAAAGTTCATTGTTCTTGGGGACCTTTCGGGATTCACTACATGAGCATACTGCGACCGATCTGCGCACCACCACTCTATGATGGGACTCTTTCACTTGGTGGTGACCCATGCGGGTTTACACCACAAGAAGATCACCACCAAGTGATAAACGAGCCATATCAACAAATGGTCACCTCCTTAACATAATTTTCCAAGATATTATAATCAACACTGACATTCTTAAAAGCCCAAATATCACCAGATATCACCATTCACAACATCATATTACCTCATAATCACAACGTAATCACCACTGAAATATTTAAAAGACCTCAAATCACCACATATTACCACCTACAACATCATTATGTCGCCACATAATCATCCAAAAGGGCCTTGATATTGGTAATTTGATATAAAAATAAGTATAGTGTGATATCATACAATGTGGTAACCCACAATGTCACCACCAAGTGATAGGAGGGATCTCCACTACTAGGATGGGTCTCTCTCACTTTGTGGTGATCCATGTGGGGTATTCGACACACAAAGATAACCACCAAGTGATATCATGCCCACTACCCTTTGGGGGGGGACTCCCTTACTTGGTGATGACCCATTTGAAGCCCTCCACATATAATGGTAGTCTCCTCAACAAAATTTTCGAAGATACTATTGTGTGCTAATATGCTAGTGCCTACATGGAGAATAAGGCGGCATGCTAAGGTGGTTGGTCTGCAATGACCAAGCTGAAAGTCCTTTCTTAGAAATGAGATGTATAAGAAAGGAAAAGGAGAATAAATTGTAGATCCAATGATTAGATCCATGTTACATGTTAAACTGTCTCTTCTTCCCTGATACAAATCACACATGGATGTGATATGCTTAGAAATCTCATTCTATCTTTCATTGGTAATTTTCTTGCCAAGACCCTCTACATCAAAAAATTCAATTTAAATGAGGGTGTTGATTGCCATAATTTTTGGATCCTTCTTAGCCAAACACCCAGTGAACTACATGGGTCCTTTCTCCAATCCTCAATGGTCTTGACAACATGTCTATCATCAAAGTTGCAAAATTCAGTTATCTTCTTTAGAGTGATTATTGTCTTTCCATTTTCTATAGCCACCCACCTCAATGGATTACAAGTCCTACCACAAAAGGCCATCGGCCAATCATATTTTCTCTTGGCCAAATTTCCTCCATTCAACCTGACAAATCACTAAGCCACCTCTCAATTATCACAACATTGCATATGAGTACTCCCAAACATATACTGATTACTAGTACTTACCCTTTATAATATTTCAATCTTGGTAAAGGAAATCAACCAATCAAGTCAATATGCATCAAAACATTGTAAATGATATCCATGATGGAACAAGATTGAAATGAATGCTGAGATTCAATGTAATAGGCTCTGATTAATAGAAAGAGCACTAATCTTTGATCTATTGACCAATTCAAAGAATTTAATAAATCAATAATCTCTCATCGATAAGTGAAAAAGCTAAATCTATTGGATTATTGAGAGATTTCAAAGATTAAGCAAGTGGAATACCTTGATTAAGCTTGAAGAAGATGCCGATGCCAACTTCAATCCAAATATTTGAAAAGCCCTCCATAATCCACCATGAATCCACCATAAAGCTTGAAAAATCCATAAGATCAGCCCATATAATCTCAAATATGGTTGAATCCATGAAGAATCAATGCCCCGGGCTTGCTTGAACTGTTGAATGTTAAAGATTCAAGCCTCTTGAAGAAAAACCCCAAAATAAACCTTCAATATGAGCTTCAAGATCCTCAATAGGCTGAAATCATTGCAATGTCTTCAATCTTGGAGTCTATTCTTCTTCAAAATGATAATAGAGAACCTTTGGAGGTCAAGAAGGGCCAAAGATTGAAGAAATTGAAGCTTCCATATCTAAAGCTATGGCTGCCCTACTATATTTTAGGGTTTCAGAGAAAAAAATGAAGATCAATGACCTTTAAATATTGTTCTTGTGTTGAAGACAAGCCCCATTAAGAGTTCAATGATCATGCAATCCATCAGGGAGTTGATTGAGCTAGCTATGGAGCTGAGAACTACTGTAGAAAATTTAGCACATTTTTCCAGCTGCTTCTTGGCCTCAATCACTGCATCAATCGTCTAACATAAGTACTCTATTTGATATGCAGGAGATAAACAATCATTGCTCCATGGTATAACAGGAAGAAGATGTCATTGAAGAGCAAGATTGATGAATTTCTTGGCAACCACCATGGAAGCTTGAGCCAAAAGCTTGAGAGAGAGAGAGAGAGAGAGAGAGAGAGAGAGAGAGAGAGAGAGAGAGAGAGAGAGAGAGAGCTCCACTCAAAAGGAAACTGAGGTTTAAGTCTCCTCCTAGTCTAGTTAGTTCCTATTTTACCAAATACCTCTATAATTTACATGAAAGTTTGATGACAACCTACTATTTTGGCCTTCCACTGCTATATCTGTCCCAAAAATCTCCATATATAGTCTTCATCTAACTGTAATTGTCCTACAAGCCCTGCTAGTCACTGTCTATGTCTTGTACCTCTAGTACTTGTCTGAAATTGATTTTTAAAGGTGAAATTTTGGACTGAAATAGAAGAAAAATGGATCAAAGACCAATACTCTGATACCACTTGTCAAGAAGTGAATTGGATAGAGAGAAATAGGAGAGAGAAGAAGTGCAGAAGGTAGAAAAAGAGAGTGATGAGGAAAGAGAAATACAAGAAATGGAGAGAGAAAGACAGAAAGAGGTAAGAATCCATTGAAGCTGTGAGCAAGGTAATGAGGAGAGACATAGTAATGTATTAATTTTTCAAAAGATGAGAAAAATTACATGTCCCTTCCTTTTATACCTATGTTAGTGTGACATGTTATTACTATTATTTTCACACTAAACCACTATTCTTCCCAACTTCTAACAAAAACTATCTTTTTGCCCTACTCTCTAGTTTTGTAAAGTGATTCTATTGTTTCAATAAAGAAAACTAGGAAACCTTTGTAAAAAATAGACTACATAAAGAAAATAGAAAAAAATTCCACAAAGAAAGCTTATTTTGATTTGAAACAAAATATACCTTAAATTTGATACTTTAATGATACTTATGTACAAGGATACAATCAAATAAATTAATAGTATAGAGGATCAATAATATGATTAAATTTATAATACTTTACACTAAGTATGATTAAACTTACAATTCACAATAAGTTAACACTTTTAATAAATTATAATACCATATACATTATAACATCATGTGGATTTATACTATTATAATATTATGTTTACTTTTTAAAAAAACTAAATATGAATACTCTACTAGATTTTAATTATTAAGTCCATAATGTAAATATAAATATTAAAGTTAAATACAATCATATAATCCATTAACTCATCCTAATAATGAAATCTCTCTTTTCAAGTTGATTTAAATAATTTTGCTATGGCAACATGAGTCAAGGATACAAAAGCAAATAACCACATTTTCTTTGCGGTTCTTGATCTACAGTTAAAGTAGTTAACTTGACTTGCATTTTTTAAAAATGAATTCATCTCTATATATAAATACTAATCACAAAATAAAAGAATAGATATCTTAGTAAAAAAAGAACTCATTGAGAATATCAAATAAAAAGTTGTGAAATTTTGTTAGATTTAAAAGAGAGCTCTATGAAATGCACATAACAATTTATAGGATCTAAGAACCATGATTTCTTTATCTTTGCAATATACCACACATGTCTTCCTCTTGTGGGCATCTAAAATCAATGAAATTTTCAACAAAGCTCTATGTAAGAAATTTTCACATGCATGCACTTTACATAATCTAGAATATCCATTCAAATAGTAAACTCATAGTAAATAGACAAGGGATACTCCATAAGTGTCCCAACTAAATTAGTATGTACAAAATTTATATATGTATATGCCACAACTAGTTAGCATGGATACCATAGAAACACCTAGAAATCAAAACCATCATGCTTAACAAATATAGTTTCCTAGAAAAGGCAAGTGTCTCCATCAACTTTCTAATCAAATGAGAACTAGTTAAGGCCATCATCCCCTTGAGAACATAGCTAGCATAAAGGGAAAATCATCTAAGGCCATAATCCCCTTGACAATGCACACACGGGAGAATCATTTAACGTCATGATCCATCATCCCCTTATGTAGATGCCTCTTAGAAACATACCCCTAGGATGGGATAGCACTTGTTCTTAGTTGCCATGATAGATGTGTAGGTAGAAATGTAGAACAATAGTTAAAAACATGAGTTGACAAATTCAAAGTTTAGATATTATTATAAAAAAGAAGAGAAAATACACTATGAGGAAACATTATATGAAGAGTAACATAATTTGTAAATTTTGGAAGAAAATAAGAATCTGAAACTAGTAAGCTAGGAAACTCCAAAACAATATTTTCACAAATGTGCAAGTATAATAATTCACATTCTCAACATGGGCCACCTATGGGAGATTGAACATATTATAAGACACACATGAAAGATAAGAGGGTCCTTTTAGTCATTCAAATAGGTAGTCTAATAATACATATAGTCTTACTGCATAGCTAGAAAACATATGATCAAAACAACCTATTGACACTAGGATGCCCTAAGATCATCAAAACAAATGCTAAAGTCTATAGATATTAAGGGAAAGTAATCTAAAGTATGAATGTAAAAAATGTTTAAAGTTAATTTAGGTTCATAGAAAATTTCTAAAATAAATAGACAAGTGATCTACAAAAGCAAAGCCAAAACATATGCTTATTGGCTACCTTTTATTAAATGAAATATAAGGAGTATCCTAATTAAGCTAAACATAATATAGAAATTTATGTTATAAAGAGAGAATGACTAAGAATAATTTACAAAATACATACATTAATTAATATAATCTAAACTGAATAAAAATTTTATAATATTATTTTATAGTAAAATGTAATTTTCAAACTAATGAAGAAAAAGCATCAATAAAATTCAAAAGAAAGAAATATTAATCTGAACTAAATGATGTTCTTGTCAAACTTAACATAATACTATGCAAATAAAAGCTTATATAGTGTTGAGCAACTCAAGAGGATTTTTAAGCTTTTTCTTTAATTTTATTATGTTATTCTTATCTTGTAGTCTACTAGAATAAAAATTAATCATGTACAATAAGCTAGGAAGAGTGCTAATCAAACATACAAATATTTGATTGAGTTTTAAATTTTATGTCTTTAACTGAGTTGATGATTGCACTACATAAATTCTTAAAAAGAGATTGTAAGTGAAATACATTTGCAAGTAGGTGAAATCCAAAGTTGGTTTCTAATAACTATATTAGTTACAATGAATATTTTAAGGCTATAGGTTCTTTATTAAATATAATAGACTTAATATCTAAGGATTTAGTAGACTTGATTCAATTCCTAGTGCTAGATTTATAAGCTAGAAGCTAAATTATCCTAGAACATGTACAAACTCAAAAGCTACATTAGAAGCATGGGAAATTGGTGAAGTCTAAGGTGAAAGGCCTCATCTGAATAAATATAAATTTCTTATTGTTCAAGGTCATAGCTAAAGAGTTGTACTTAATTTTTAAAAAAATGTGATGTATATTACTGAAGGGTAACTAATTCTATGCACATAATTGCATTAGTTTCATCAATCCATAGCCAAAAGTTAGGTAGAACCTAATATTGTGGTTATTAAAGTCAAAGTTGAGTCTTACTAGCATCTTATGATTAAAATATCTCAAAAGTCATAAAGGATTGGGAAAATATATAAAAAATACAATTTGTAAATTTTATTATTCTCTACAAAACTTGTTTTAAGAATGTTCTAAAACATAAATAAAAATTGATCAAATCAGTGCTTTAAAAACAAGTAAGGAGCGTACTTCTATAGAGAAATTACAATATTGGACTAAGGGGCTTTCTTTGGCTAAAATTAGACTAAGAGCCTATTTTAACCTAAGATTAACTTAGAAAATATATATCTTTAGACAAAGGAATCTCTACTACAAGTTGTAGTTCTTTCAACAAGTTGCAACTTTTCTTCTTATAATACAACAAAATTACAAATGAATTGAAATTTTATTTTCTAAGAAGTTAGGTCTCTATACATGTTTAAACTAGAAATGTAGGAAAGTCTAGGTCAGTTTCAAGGCTTACTTTGAATATGAATAGCTTTTTTAAGTACTTAGAATTAAAAAACTATTTTGGAGTTTGGGTAACCCATTTAATAATAGGAAACTCAATAAGTACATCAAAAGAACTAAAATTTTAAAATTAAATCTTTTTGATCCAAATCTTAAAGCTCGTATGGTTTCTTCTTACTATACAAACATGTCACATTCTTTCCAGAAATGGAAATTAACAAATCAACACACTTAGATAGTTTTGGAAATGAGAAACATGATCATAGCTTCTGTTTGTAATTATTTGCCTTATAGATTTCAATATTTGGATGTAAAGCCATTGGAATTTAGAGTGTAGCCAATTTTTTATACCACAATTGTGAAGTGGATCATGTGGCACACCTTGTATCTTAAAATTGTAAACAAGGAGACTGAGAGGAGAGAGAAATTTTGTAGAAGAGAGAGAAAGTTTAGATGAGAAGAGAGAAATACTAGAATTAGAGAGAGAAAGGTAGGAAGATGAGAGAGGAAGCCATAGAAGCTTAATAAGAAGGTTGGAGATGAAGAGGATATGTATTGTTGCATAAATAATGAAAAAAAAAATCCCCTTACATCTTATATGCATGCTAGTGTGTCTAAAGTATTGTTCTTTCACTAGAAATGAAATATATTTTCCACTTTATTATAATCCATTCCCACCTAAGGGTTTTTGCCATAAAAAACAAGGGAAGAGCTTATTACAAATGATTCAGAATGAGAATGACGTAGTACTACTCTATTACAATGATTACAAGAGTAGGAAAAATCTAAATAAATATTCATAAAACTGATTGGAGTAGAAGAAGAGGACCAAGTATCCATATATACATCCATCATGGACCATAAAGATGAAATCTTGGTCACAATATCTTCATAGAATTCCACTTGGAAATAATAAACACAATATGTCATCTACAACAATCCTTGTTGTAGTAAAGTTGAGATAACTTTTAATGGACTTATTTGAATTTACCATGGCATATATGAATAGAAAGCTCATGATATGTACTTTCAGTCTACATAGGTAGGCCATCATTGAAAATTGATCGAGATAAAAACTATTCTAAAACAATGAGTTGTTTGAGATCCATCTGGAGTGAGACAAGGGTTAGATCTTTCTAACAAAAAATGCTTTTTTGAGATAGGAAAACTCGTCCAATGTAGATGTTAGTCTCCAAGAAGCCTCCTTTGAAGATAAACCTTTCCATTTTAAAATATATTTCACTATGGATCTAGTATGAAGATGCTTTTCTTGCTGGCCAATAATCGCCTTAGGGATATACTAGATAATTTCCTTTGCATCCGTTGATGGAAGCTCCTCAAGATAATCCAATTGGGAGCCAATCAAGGGTTTAAGTTGTCACACATGGCAAACATTATGGATCTTAGTAGTGGAAGGAAGTTGTGACCTATATGGAAAGTCTTCAATCCATGTAAAGACCTTGTGTGGTCCATAATAGTGATGTACTAATTTTTTTATTGGAGTCATCTTTTAATGTAGCATATTTAGACTTGGGTACCCTCAAAAACATTAGCTCTCCTTCCAAAAAATCATGGGTCTCCTTCTCTCATCAACATAGAGTTTCATAAGCTCTTGTGCTTTCCTAAGGTTTACTTTGCATTGATGAAGTAAGATCTGCATTCTTTCTAGCTCTTCCTTTCCTTGTGTATTAATTCTTTCATTGAACATAATTGTTGAGAGGCGAACTTTATAACCAACCATATAAAGCCTCAAAAGAGAAAACTCCAATACTCACATGTGTGATGTTATTATAAGCAAACTCAGCTAGATGAATGCAAGCATCCCATGCATGTTGTACATCATAGCAGTAGTGGAGAAGATAAGTCTCAATACTTTTGTTGACCCACTCCATTGTCTGACTATTAGTATAGGGATGATAAGCTATGGATGGGACCAATTTAGTCCCTATAGCATTGCCAAAAGTTACAATAGAATTGAAAATAACTATGGAGTTCCATAAATAGACTTGCCAATTGAGATGCTAATAATTGGGTCTTCATAGGGATAAAGTGAACTACTTTTGTCAACATGTCTACCACCACATAGATAATGTTCCACCCCTTCTTTATTGTAGGCAAGCTAGTGATGAACTCCATAGTTATATGTGTCAATTTACCCTCTAGAACAAGCAACTATTGTAATAGACCTCTTCCCTTATGCATGCTGTCTTTGTTTTCTTGACATGGAATGCATCATGACACAAAGTCTTTCACATCCCTCCATAAGACTTTCCAATGAAATCTTTTTTTAAATACCCTTAGTGACGAGCTCTTTGTTGAAGAATATATTTCCTCCATGATCTTTTGCTTGAATGGGCAAGCGTAAGAAATAGCAATTTGTCCGTGAGACCATATGAGACCATTCTTGAGCTAAAAATGGGAATTTTTCTCCATTAACCCTTGTTGTAATTTCTCAAAAATATGGTTGAATTCTTCATCCAAAATATAAGCCTCTTATAATTCTTTCTTTTCTAGCCTATTTGTTAGTGGTGCTGCAATAGCCACATAATTCCTAACAAATCTTTGATAGAAGAAGGTAAACTGAGGAATTCACGAAGGGAAGTGATATTGATGGGTGTTTTTGGCCAATCATGAATATACCTATACCTTCTTTGGGTTAGCCTTAATCCCATCTTCACTTATAATGTGTCCCAAGCATTCTACTTCAGTCTAAATGAAGGCACATTTTTTTTCATTGGCAAAGAGTCTGTGTTGTCTCAACACATCAAACACCTTTCTCATGTGGAATAAATGGCTCTCCAATGATCTGCTATAAATAAGAATATCATCAAAGATGAGCGACAAAAATTTGAAAAGAAAGGGATGAAGTATCTTATTCCTAAGACTTTGAAAAGTGGATGAGGCATTCATCAAACTAAATGGCATCACAAGAAAGTGATAAATCCCTTTATTAGTCCTAAAGTTGTCCTTATCTCATCACCCTCTCCCATCCAAATCTGATGATAACCCGATCTCAAGTCTATCTTTGTGAAAAATTTATCCCCCTTAAGCTCATCCGAGAGATCATCAACCTGTGGGATACATGTTCTTGATGGTAATCTTATTCATGTCTCTATAATCTATACACATACAAAAAGCACCATCTTTCTTTTTCTTAACTAGTAACACTGGAGAAGCTTATAGAGAAAAACTAGGTTCTATAAATCCCATATCCAATAAGTCTTTGATTTTCTTGGCCACTTCTCTTTCACAATTTGAAAGCCTATATAAGGGGGTTTGTTGACAAACTTTGAGTTGGGCTCTCAATCTCAATAGGATGATCGACTGCTCTTTTTGCTTATTCAAAACTACTTCTTGAACTCTTTCTTGGGTGGTTACTAGTAATAAGCTAAAAATATGATGTATGATGAACCTCCTCTAAGTGTAATAGATATCCATCACTCGCAAATTCCATGTATAGCTGAGAGAAGTGCAATGTGATTTTTCCCAATTTCTTTAGCCAATCACATCCTAGAACAATGTCAATAGGGCCCATTTCTAGTACAATCAAGTCCATCGATACTTCATAATTTTTAGCCAAGAATAGATGAATCTCTGAGAACATTTGAGTTACTAATTTTTCTCATTTCCATTTGATACTTATATCTTTATTGGATGCTACAACTCAATGGATAGACACTTAAATCAATCCATGGTTGATTTATTGATGAAATTGTGTGTGCTGCCACTATTGACTAGAATGAAGACATTCTTCCCATGGATGCTCCCTTGTATTCTAAGTGTGCTTAGACTCCTAAAACCAATCCATTTATCCATAATTGAGATGGACTAGGCTAAAGTGACAACATGAGAATAGTCATTTCCACCAAGATCAAATGGCACATGCCCACCTGAGTCAAAGGAAAAACTTGGAATCCATAATTGAGATTAGAATCCAAAGGAAAAACATCCACCTAAGTCATGACGTTGTGCATCCAATTGCAAGAAAACTTGGAATATGGTCTTGAGTTAGATGTTTAGAGTAGCCAAAGTTGGTGTCACGAGGAAAAGGTTTTGGTTTTCCACAGATGATAGCTTGTTTATATTTTCTATGCTTGTTTTATTTTTTGTATGTTAGATAAATAAGGACATGAGCTAGGAATCTTGCAATGCTATGGTAAGGATTCTATAAAATTCATGATGAGCTCAATACTCTCAATGGTGTAGGTGACACTATATGACTAAAGAAAACATTAAGAGTGGCTCCATATGCTCCATATCATTTAAAAGCTCAATAGCTTTGTAAAGGGTGGTGGGATTTTGGGCCATAGCATTAGCGAATAAGGCTCTAAGCCATACATAAAATTATGGAGCTTGGTGTCATCACTTATGCTTTTCACATACATAATGAGATTGAGAAATTGATTTGTGTATTCTCTTATGGTAGGACCTCTTTGCTCTAGTCCATACCATTGCCTAGCTAACTTCACTTCCTCAAACTTTAGCCATAAGCATCTTGAAGGCTTCCCAAGATTCCACTAGTTGGTTCTCTCTCTTGATATACTGCTAGCAAATATAGGTAAACCCTTCCAAATATAATGTGGCAAAGTGAATTTTTTAATCGTCACTTCTAGGGAATATATCAAAGTATGATTCCAACTTTGTAATCCACTCCTCTAGATTGAAAGGTGAAGATTACTATTTGTTATATTTTACCAACAAAATGTTGTCTATTAGCTCCCATTCATGAAAAGGTTGTTGTCCAATAATAGATTGATCATAATCAGTACCTATTTGGCCTCCAAAATTAGATGATATCCTTCCGGCATAGGGTGGTTGAGAACTTTGTTGGTATCTACCCATAGGCAAATGACCTCTTGGTTGGAAGTTGAGAATTACCCCTATTGATATTATCCACGTAGTCCCCATTTCTTTGCAAAGCTATACCTCTCTATCCAATAATACATTCGCCTTGGGAATTAGAATTAATGGGTTGAAGTTGAACTCTTGCATCATTGTTTAGCAAAGCTTTGTCTCTATTCTCCTTATGTTTTGTTTGCATTTGCATCCATTGAATGAATTGTGACATAATTTGGGTGTTAAATTCCACAAGATTATCAATTGAAGCCTTCATTTGAGCATTAGATTCCACAAGTTTGTCAATGGAAGACTTTGTTTGGCTATTGCATATCACCATTTATTCCACTCTTGAAAGCAATTCTACATGCCTATGAGCATGTCTAATTTCACATTCACACATTGTGTTATGAAGAGTGCTAGTATTTCCTTCTATTTGAACATCTTCAAGGCTTCCTTGAGGTGTATTTTCCAACATAGAATCCCTAATTTTTTGTGCATACTCATCTTGGGCCTTACTTTTTTCTTTTTATGACATGTCAAATTGGTATAGTTCTAAAATATCCATTATCAATAAAATGGCTATAACTTGAGCTAGGAAACTTTGATTGCCAAGATTTTTGGTTCAAAATGAATTGTTCAATCCCCTCTTTGAGATAAATAATTCAATATTATAATAAAATTAGAATAGAAAATTACACAAGCCAATTCTAAACCTAGATTTTCTAGTTCTATACCATATTTAGACTTGTAAGTGCCTTGTTTTCAATTATATAACCCATGTAAGTGCTCTTTCAAGCCACCAAAACCTATGGGGGGTCAAATAGTAGCTATAGGAAACCTATAGTATATGTACTTCACCTCCAACAATGAATGGTGAACTTATAATGATCTATGAAAATCCTGCGGTGTCGTATAAATTCCATGTTTTACCTTGTTTTGGTCTTCAAGAGACTTGAGCCTTCATGGTAACTTGAGTCTCTAATTCTCTATGTGTGGTACCTATGTGATGGATAAAATGTTGGGCAAGGGCTTCCTATATGGGCTCTGAATCATCGAGATACAAGCAAAGTTCCCTCCAAGGCTTTTTTTTCCCCCTTTGGGTTCTTCAATAGTGAGGGAGGGCCATTTCTCTTTTGTTCCACTATCTTCCCTAGCATCTACCATTTTCCTAACAATAAATGAAAATAAGTTGCACCCTAGCTATCAATAAATTGAAATAAAATCTCCACTCTCTGCCAACTATTTGAAAGTTATGAGTATAGATGTATGTCCACATGCATGAATAGAGCTTGGAGGGGATGTGGAACTACATCTCACCATGTATGAGGACTTCCCAAAGGAGCACACTATGAAGTTAGTCACCTTTTCTCATTTCCCCATTCCCTCCCCTCTCAACTTTCACTACAAGGATATAGGAGAATAGCGATGGCCATTTCCGATGCATATTAACGGTGTCACTGCAAATAGTGACGGTACTCAAACAAAAAAAAGCAGGCTGAGCGCAGAATTTTTGCACAAAAGAGTGAAAGAAGGAGCGAAAGAGAGAGTGAAGCGCATCATGCATTTGAGAGGGAGGGAGAGAAAGAGAGAAAGGGAGAAGGAGAGCTTCTCACCACCACCGCCGCCATTTGCAAAGAAGAGGAGGAAGTACACGAAGGGTGAAGAGGAGCCGCCGTTACGAAGAGAAGCTGCCGTCACGAAGAGGAGCCGTTGAATCCATCCTCGAACCTTTATGGTGAGTGCATTGCTCCCTCTTGGTTTGTTTTTGTTTTTTCTTCTTTTCTTTTGCTTGTTTTTGTTAAAAATGATGTGTACTGAGAGAGAAAGAGAGGAAATGAGAGAGGGAGAGGAAGAGAGAAAAAGAATGAATGAATGAGAGAGAGGGGGAATAAACATAAAACATAATAAACAAAGAGAAAGAGAGAGAGGGAGGGAGAGAGGAGAATGAATGGATAAAAAACAAAGGGAGGGTAAGATCTTGTTCTTTAATTTCTTCTTTTCTTGTTAGTAGTATTAGTAGTAGCAGCAGCAGCAGCAGCAGTAGTAGTTCTTTCATTTCTTCTTTTCTTAGTAGTAGTAGTAGCAGTAGCAGTAGTGGTAGTAGTAACGATAGCAGTAGCGGTAGCAGTAGTAGTAGCAGTAGCAGTAGCAGTAGCAGTAGCAGTAGCAGTAGCAGTAGCAGTAGCAGTAGCAGTAGCAGAGCAGAGAGAGAGAAAGAGAGAGAGAGAGAGAGAGAGAGAGAGAGAGAGAGATGTTTTGTTAAAGATACACCTTGGATGTGTTCGACTTTTTGGGAAGGTTAGTAGTAGTGATGGTGGTGGTAGTAGTAGTTGTTGTTGTAGAGAGAGAGAGAGAGAGAGAGATAGAGAGATTTTGCTTAATGTGCACCTTTATTGTGTTTGAGAAGGTGAGTACTAGTAGTAGTAGTGGTCTAGTGCAATACCACGGGACGGAAAACACTCTGACATAGGGTAGCTGTTGAGAGTGGAAAAAGGCTGAATTTTTTACTAATTTTTGTTGTTTTTGAGGTCTGAATGATTGATTTTTGATGGATTTAGAGTGATGTATGGTTGTTAATGGAAGTATTTGAGAGTGTTTTGGATGATATTGATTATATTTTGGAAGTTCATGATGATTCTTAGTAGAGATATGAAGCTCTATGATGTTATGTTGAGGTTCTGATTGGTTATGTATACCTTCTATATAGCTTCTATTTTGTTCTGATTTTCTTCTGTATGAAGCATGGATTGATGATTGATGAAGATTGAGATATTTTGGAAGCCTATTGAATAGTTTTTGATAGTATGGAATGATTTGAGTATGAGTTATGAGGTTCTCATGATCCTCTGTAGAGCCTCTGTCTCTGCTCTATCTTTGTACTGTAACTGTACTGTAGCTGCTCTGGTACTATACTGTAACTGTTCTATAGACCTTTTGTAAGAGTTCTGTAGAATGTATGTGTGATTTTGGGAAATTTTTCTAACTTTTGGAAAGGATAAATCTAAGTTCAAAAGAGCTAAAACAAGTTGAAGAAGTAGCTGCCGAAGACTGAAGAGAAGACTGAGTGACAGTGACAGTAGTGAGCTATGAAAAGACACTATAGTGGCTCTAATGACTCTTCATATCAGACATACCTCTTGGGAGATGCATCCATGACCTAAAAAGGATTATTGAGAGTTATTATGAGAGTATTGTAGTGAGGAGATGATGCACTATTGATAGATAGATAGAGAGAGAGAGAGAGAGAGAGAGAGAGAGAGCCAGAGATAGCCAATTCTATCAAAACAGTGTAACTGTATATGAGAGATTGAGAGAGAGAACTATGAAGACATTGAAGATGAATACTATGTGATTGATTTTCATTCAAAGATGGTGTATTCTTTTGTATTCTTTGCTATATTGGTGGATTATATGAAGATGTTGAAGATTATGGTTGATTCTATCAAATCCGTGGGAGATATCTACTATGATGCTGCGTGAAAGTGCTGTTTTCTTTGTTTTGATGATCAAAAGAATGAAATAAAAGCTTGTTGATGTTACAAGATAGATTTTCTTGCAAGAGAATTCCCTTTCCTTGGTGTTCCTCTTGGGGCTCCAGTAGCTACTCCCTCGTCCCCATGCATAATATATTAGACTTTACATACTGTAGGCCCATTCGTAGGCTGGTGGAGACTTTGCATACATTAATTTTGTTGAGTTACAAGAGAAGAAATCCCTTCTTAAAATTTTTAAGAAAGAAAAAAAGAATAACAATAAAAACACATTGTTTGTTGTAACGTAGACCAAATGGAAAACGATGAAGGTCGTGATGTTCAAAATTGTGAGGTGTATCTTAATCAACGTGTTCTGAATCAGAGCTAGAACAGAGGACCTTCTAGATCGACCCAACCAGTTTATGCAGTACTTACAGACGCTTCCTAAAATCCTACTACAAGCACTTCAGGAGGTGAAAATTTAAAGGACTACTTATCCAACTCAGTTGCAAGTATCAAGAAATAGCTTCTGGATGTGATTACAGAGCAGTTACAGACGTTGAAGGTGAGTACTGCCAATATATCCACTCCTATGGGAGCTGGAAGAGATGTGATGCGCTCTAATACATGGTGCGGAAAGTGTCATCAAGCGGGACATTTAGCCACTAAATGTACCCGGAAACCAACCATTCCTGGAGCCTTCTGTTCCTACTATTTGTGAAAGAACCATACAGAGGATATTTGCTCTCTGAAAGAGATGCATGAATGAAGATAGAAGGATGAAAATGCAAGATTCAACTTGCTGGAATCCAAAATGACAACATAGGATATTGAACCAAAGCCTAGGGAGTTTGGTCCTAATTTCGGTCCAAGGAGGTTTCCCTCTCAAAGTTACAGAGGACCACAATCTGGCGGTGGTCAGAGATCAGAGGTGGAATGTTATAGGTGTGGAGAAAAGGGACATATCTCCCCGAATTGTCCAAACCCTAGACGATCTGTGGACTACAAGCCCTTATGTAGCTGATGCAAACGAGAAGGCCGCACTGCAAAGGACTGTCCAAGCCCAGCCCCTATAATGGCCAATGCCATTGATAGCCAACAGAAGGTACAAGAGCCTGCCTCCAATTTGGTAGAGTTGGAAGTTTATGTTGTTACGCGTACCAAGAAGAAGGAACCATTGGTTCAGAATGAAAATAACTCTCCTGCCAAGACTGTGAAGTTCAACCTACCAACAAAGAGACAGAGCAGTACAAAACAAAACAGTTCAATACAGAGCACTGTAGCGCCACATAGAGCTACAGAGACAATCCCAGAGGCAGGACCAGAGGTCCAGGAGATAGATGATACAGAAGCACTTTCAGAGACAGAAGAAGTGCCGATGCTGCAATTATTAGAAGAAAAAGGAAAGATGAAAATGGGTGTAGCCCCACTGTGGATCCTATCAAAGATTATAACTTGGTCAAAGACCTAGACAAATTTAAACCAAACCAAACTTAACATTCTGGCAGTTGCTAATGCTGTCTCCTAGCTATGGAAAGAAATTCAAAAGAATCTTGACAAGAAGACATGGACTAAGGATCGCTCCTTCAACAGCGACCAAGACTAATAAGGCCCTAGAGCCTATAAAGGAAGTAGATGTGGCTAATGCCTTCCTAGATCCTGGAAACCCATAGATTAGTGTATGGATAGAAGGATGTTTTATTTCAAATGCATTGATTGATGTAGGCTCATCAGTAAACATAATGACAGACGTGACAATGAAGGACTTAGGGTCGCAAGGAATTCAACCTACACAGTGGCTTATCAGATTGACAGACCAAAGCAGAGTCAAACCATTGGGCATCCTCCCATAGGTAAAAACTTATAGGAAGAGATTATTGGCTAACATATCTAATAGTCAAACCAAATTCCTATGGAACCTCATACCCTTTGCTGTTGGGAAGACCTTGGATTTTTGAAGCAAGAGCCAGGACGAACTGGTTCAAAGGAACCCTAACCCTAGGCACAGGATCCAATAAAGTGGTGTTAAAGCTGTATGGATCGCAAAAAGGAAATGGATCCACATCCATTGAAGTCATAACTGACTCCTCCAACGAGGTAACAGATAGTACATCAAGAGATGAAGAAACTCTTAAGCATATCTTTGCTAAGAAAACAGAGGCACAGTCCCTAATAGTGGGTATTGTAAGCCAACTGCCAAGGGAAGTAAAATCCTTGTCCATGGGTAAATACCTCTTGCCTCAACTAGAATTAACTTCTAAAATTACCTCTGACAGTGAAATAGAAACATGGATGTATTGTTCTCCCTGTTACATGACAGTCGTGCAGAGACAGAATAGAGGCAGAACAGAGACATAGTAGATACAGAGACAGTATAGGGGCAGAACAGTTACAAAGCAGAGACAGAGCGGATACAATACAAAGACAGAGAAGATACAGAACAGAGGCAGAGCAGATACAGAGACAGTAATAGACACAGAGCCAAAGCCAGAGCCAGAGGCAGAAGAAAAGTCAAATGCCGTGACAGAAGCAGAAACAGATGCAGAGGCAGAAGATATGTTCTTCTCTTACAAAGCCTCTACAGAAGTAGAGACATAGCTTCCAAAGGAAGAGGATGAAAATGATGAGGAAGAAAATGAAGCAAGTTATAAAAGTGCAAATGAAGAATTTTCTCTGATAACGGATGATCTTGTTGATGTCCCTACAGAGACCTCAGAGGTCGAAGATCTCAGGGTGCTGGATGGAATGGCCATGGTTCCATTTGGGTTGACCAATGTCAAGATTGTGGGAGAGAAGGAAGGAGTCTCGCTTGAAGCTTTCTTGCTTGCACAATGGGGGAAGACACACAAGGGTGGAGGCTGAAAAACAGTTTTCCTCTTCTTAGTTGTGTAAGCCAAAAGAACTCAAGTACAAAGAAATAGAAGAACCCTATATATGGGTCTCAAACCAAACTCAACTAACTAAGGTGGCATACTAACTGAGCCGCGAACTAGAGTAGATAAGGATAGCTATCATGTAGCTATTATTCATGGGCGGTGTACCAACCGCGTCTGCAACTGACAAGTCGGTGACATAAATATACAACGGTCACCCTGGCGTATCACGAGTGGAGCTCGATATCTCAACACTCCCCCTCGAGCTCAATCCCAATTCCTGCACACCAAGCAGGTCTCTGAACTTGCGCAGCTTCTCTGCGCCCAATGCCTTCGTGAATATGTCAGCTACCTGATCCTCTGTGCTGACATAAACTAGATCAATAAGACCTAGTAAAACCCTCTCTCGCACATAGTGATAATGCACCTCAATGTGCTTTGTTCTAGCATGATAGACTGGGTTATTTGCCAAGTGTATACTACTCATGTTGTCACAATAAATGACAACTGGCCCATCTGTAGACTGATGCATATCATAAAGTAGCTTATGCAACCAAGCTACCTCACATGCAGCCATTGCTGCACCCCTGTACTCAGCCTCTGTGCTCGACAAGGCAACTGTAGGTTGTTTCTTGCTGCTCCAAGTGACTGCAGCACTCCCAAAAGAGAATACATATCCACTGGTAGATCGTCTATCAGAAATACTACCAGCCCAATCAGCATCAGTGTATCCATGCAACTGTATCTGAACCCCAGTCTCATAAAATAGTCCATACTGCAATGTGGACTTCACATACCTGAGTATGCGTCTAGCCGCATCCAAATGCGGTTTCCTTGGAGCCTGCATAAACTGACTTACCAATCCAACAGCATAGCTCAAATCTGGCCTGGTAATAGTCATATAAATCAAGCTTCCTACTATGCGTCTGTACATAGTAGGGTCTTCCAGAAGCTCACCTGCATCTGCGCTCAGCTTCACATTCTGCTCCAAAGGAACTGAAATAGGCTTACAGCCTGTCATCCCATATTTGGACAGCATGTCCAATCCATACTGCCTTTGCAAGAGCTGTATCCCACTTGGTGATCTAATCACCTCAATGCCCAAGAAATAACGCAGCTCTCCCAAATCCTTCATCTCAAACTTCTGCTTCAATAGCATTTTCACATGAAGGATATCTTCATCACTGTCACCTGTCATAATCAAATCATCAACATAAATGACAAGTAGCATAATACCTTTCTCTGTTTTTCTCACATAAAGTGAGAAATCTGCCTTGGAAATCTGAAAGCCAATAGTGACAAGATACTGTCCTATCTTGTCAGACCATGCTCTAGGTGCTTGCTTCAAGCCATACAAGGCTTTCTTCAACCTGCAAACAAACTCAGGATGAACAGCATGCACATAACCTGGTGGCTGCTCCATATAGACCTCTTCTTGCAAATCACCATGCAAGAAGGCATTCTTTACATCCATCTGATGTAAAGACCATCCCTTTGATGCAGCCATAGCAATGACTGCTCTTACGGTTGCCATCCTTGCAACCGGACTGAATGTTTCTTCATAGTCAATGCCATATGTTTGTGCATACCCCTTGACTACTAATCTTGCCTTGTATCTGTTCACAGAACCATCTGCATTGTGCTTCACCTTATAAACCCACTTACAACCAATTGCATTCTTACCTTTAGGCAAAGGTACCAATTCCCATGTAGCATTTGCTTCCAAGGCATCCATTTCTTCATCCATGGCTTTCTCCCATTTTTCTTTTCCCATGGCTTGCTCAAAAGAAGTGGGCTCTGGTTCCTGTATCACTTTGACCATATATGCATAGTGAATGGCTGTAAATCCATCATATTTCAGCCTATCCACAGGATACCTAACTCTGGTAGACCTGCGCAAAGTGGGTTCACTCCCAGGTGCTCTCAAAACATCCCTGGTCTTCCTTACTCCAGGTGTAACAATAGAAGGAATACCCAACTCATCATCAATGCTCTGTTCTGAGCCACTGGATTCACCATCCACATAAGAGTGACCTGCATTCACATCAAACATGGGCTGATCAACCTTCTCTTTTCCTTTTCGTGATACCTGCATACCACTATCTGCATTACTTTGAGAAGATTCTCCTGATCTCAATCTGCCTGTCCATGGCGAAGAGTGTGAACCACTACTAGAGGACGCTCCAGGTCCACTAATATTTTGTGACTGCTGCTGTGAATTTTGTGCAGCATTACCATTTTGTGCATCTACATCATCAATCACATTTACTGGTTTATACCAGCTACTCATCTCATCAAAAACAACATCTCTGCTCACTGTAAACTTACGAGTAGAAGGGTTATAGCATCTATACCCTTTTTGCTGCAGAGAGTAACCAATAAAGATGCACTTCTCAGCTTTTGGATCCAACTTGGATCTCAACTCATCTGGCACATGTACATAGGCAATGCAACCAAAAATTTTCAAATGAGAAATATCTGGTTTCCTACCAGTATACCTCTCCTCTGGAGTCATTCCATGTATTGCTGCAGTGGGAGTCCTGTTCATTATGTAGACTGCTGTAGCAACTGCTTCAGCCCAATAAAAATCTGGCAGGTCTTTTTCATTGAGCATGGCACGAGACACCTCTCCAATATGTCTGTTTTTTCTTTCTGCAATTCCATTTTGCTGTGGGGTATGACTGCATGAATATTGCTGCTTTATGCCATGCTCCTGCAGGAACCTTGCAAACTCATTTGAGAGGTACTCTCCCCCTCCATCTGACCTTAGGCATTTTACTTGCAGACCTGTTTCTTTTTCAACCATAGCTTTAAGAGTTTTGAAATGCCCAAAAACTTCACTTTTCTTTTTCATAAAATACACCCAAACTTTTCTGCTATAGTCATCAATAAAACTGACAAAATAATGACAGCCTCCAAGAGATGCAGCTTTAGTAGTCCACACATCAGAGTGGATTAATTCCAATGGCTTCTTACTCTCTTGAACATGTCTAGGAAATGGTTTCCTTGCCTGTTTTCCAAACTGACAGGCTTCACATACCTTATGCATTTCTGCAACCTTGAATTTAGGCAATCCTGCAACAATATTTTGGGCCTGCATTGATTTAAGTCGCTGTACATTAACATGACCAATGCGTTTATGCCAGATATCAATATCTGCAACTACACCGGTCCCATGTGCAAACATTGCTGCACTCAATTCAGACGTGTCTGCATCCAACGTAAACATTCTGCCCTTCTTCTTTCCTTTTGCTATCAAGCGACCTTTATTTTTCATATCCTCAACAAAGCATCCATGAGGATTAAATCTGACCTGCAAGCCCTGTTCAACCATTTGACCAACAGAAACCAGATTCTTGGTGATATTGGGGACATGAAATACATCGGACAGGTATTTCTTTTTCCCATCCTGCATAGACAAAGGAATTTTTCCAATCTGCACAATCGGATGTGCAGTATCATCACCAGTCTCCACAAATCCTGGTTTTTCCATTTTCCTTGCATCCTCCATCCATTCTGCATGACCTGTCATGTGGTTTGATGCACCTGAGTCAACATACCATACATCATTGCTTTCTTCTGCACTTGTCACAGAGTTGTTCATGTGCTGCACCATGAACAAATGCTCATTTCTGTCATCACCCTGTCTGCTAGAAGATGCATAATTCCCTTGTTGCAGTTTTCCATTCATAATGTCATTCTGCTTTTTATAGCAGTCTTTAGCCATATGACCCATTTTACCACAATAGTAGCATTCAACATTACTGTTTGCATTTTGACCTCTTTGCCATCCACCACGACCTCTTTGGCTCCCCCTGCCTCTAGAGTTACCACGTCCTCCTCCATAGGACTGGTTTTCTTGAGTTTGCTGCATATTCTGATTTCTACCACGGCCTCCAAATCGGCCTCCTCTACCTCTGCCTCTACCTCTTCCAGCATTTGAGTAGAAGACAGCTTCTTTTGAAGTTCCTCCTGAAGAAGATGCACCACCATTTCTCTGCTCCTCAGAAATTAGAAGAGCAATCAACTCCTCAAAATCAGGAAATCTTTCACGGACGGAAATGGATGTCCGAAACTGCGCATAATCCTTTCCTAGACCATTCAAGGTCACAGAAACTAAATCATCATCTTCCACTGGTGACCCAATGGAAGCAAGTGCATCTGCAATCTTCTTCACCTTCATATGGTAGTCGTTGATGCTCATATTTTCTCTTTGCACATTGTGCAACTCTTGCTTGAGCTGCATTTTCCTGGCTTGCGTATTTGTGCTATACATCTTTGATAGAGTATCCCATGCCTCCTTTGGCGTACTTGCATCCTGAATATGCACAATCATAGAGTCTGAAATGCTGATAGACAGCCAGTACATAACTTTCCTGGCTCTCTCATGCCATGCTTTGAATGCCTGCATTTGCTGTTGATTGGGAACATCAGGAAGAACTGGTTCTTCTTCATTTCCTGCAACAAATTCCCAATATCCTTTTCCCATAAGGAAATTCGTCATTCTAAACTTCCATGCTTGGAAGTTGTTCTTGTCAAGCTTTTCAGTGACAATCTGTGAGAGAGAATCAGATGCCATTACAGAATACTGCAAAAAATTCTGTCACTGCAAAAAACACAGCTTCACCCTCACAAGGGCAAATCTGCAAAACTGGCGAAAGTGGTATTTGACCACACAGTCACTTCCTAGTGACGATTTTGCTTCAACAGGCAACAGGGATGATTCTGTATCTCCCAATGTCTCTGCACACAAGCATACGATGCAATTTCTACAGTAACTTTTCACCGACCTGTAGAACAGTGGCTGCACAGCATAAAACTGGGCCTTTTTCTGAGTGCATGCAGAAAACTTCCGCCTCCAAAACAGGCCCCGAAATGGCCTCAAATCAAAAAAACAGGGTCGCCAAGAGCTAAAGCTCTTTCCCGCAGCATATACTGCCCTCTTGCTTCAACGCGAAGGGCGTCTCAACCTGAGACAATGCACTCCTGCAATTTCCGGCTGTGCTACCTGCACAGATCTGCTCCCAAAACAGAAAATGAAAGCAACACTGCTCCTCTTACCAGAACACCGCGAGCTTGGCTTGCTTTCTTGAGCTCCTTACCACGAACAAGGCTCTGATACCATGTCAAGATTGTGGGAGAGAAGGAAGGAGTCTCGCTTGAAGCTTTCTTGCTTGCACAATGGGGGAAGACACACAAGGGTGGAGGCTGAAAAACAGTTTTCCTCTTCTTAGTTGTGTAAGCCAAAAGAACTCAAGTACAAAGAAATAGAAGAACCCTATATATGGGTCTCAAACCAAACTCAACTAACTAAGGTGGCATACTAACTGAGCCGCGAACTAGAGTAGATAAGGATAGCTATCATGTAGCTATTATTCATGGGCGGTGTACCAACCGCATCTGCAACTGACAAGTCGGTGACATAAATATACAACGGTCACCCTGGCGTATCACGAGTGGAGCTCGATATCTCAACAACCAATGGACCACAAAGTATGCAGAATCTGTATAAGCAATGGATTAAAAGCATAAAAGTTAAGTTCACTAGTGTCTCCTGTCGCCCTGATTGTTCAGTACAGAGAAAAGATGATGATGATGCCCCCTGCCAACAGAAGCCAAATCCCTTAGAGCCCCGGCCTCTAGTAGGTCTGTGCTATGTGACATTCCTGGACACATCCTCTAAAGATGAATCCCTAAGTCCAAAAGAAATTGCCACTCACACAGAAGAAAACAAAGCTCTGATACCCTTCCAGCAACCTAAACAGACAAACGAGTCATCTGTTCAGAAGGAGGGCACTGGTTCTAGTGGAACATCAGACGAGGATACTACTCTCTTGAAAGAATCAGACCTCTATCCAAGTGGGATATTTATCTGTGAAGTGGAAGGTGAAAGGCAAGTAACGTTCTTGGATACTGACGGTACTGAACATCACCTTAAAGTAGGTCTCAATCTTCCAGAAGAACAACTAGTTGTCCTGCGAGACCTACTCAAAGAGAACTTAGACATGTTTGCTTGGTCATATAAAGATCTAAAAGGGATTGATCCCACAGTATACCAACATCACATTGACCTAGATCCTGATGCCAAACATGTAAGGCAAGGACAAAGGCGTATGAATCCTAATTACTCTACTCTGGTGAAGGCCGAATTATTGAAACTTCTTGAAGTAGAGTTCATTTATCCCGTGGCTAACAGTGAATGGGTTTCACCCATTGTGGTAGTACCCAAGAAGAACAGGAAACTTCAAATATTTGTCGACTTTTGAAAGCTCAATTTGAAGATGAAGAAGGATCATTTCCCTATCCCTTTTACAAATCAACTGTTGGACACAGTGGCAGGCCATGAGCTGTATTCCCTCTTGGATGGATTCAGCGGATATAACCAAGTCCAAATTGCAAAAGAGAACCAATCCAAAAAAACTTCACCACCGAATGGGGGACCTATGCTTATAGAGTGATGCCATTTGGACTCTGTAATGCTCCTGCCACCTTCCAACGAGTAATGATTGTGGCCTTTCAGAATCATTTGCATGATTTCATTGAGGTGTATCTTGATGACTTTTGTGTCTATAGTTTGATCCGAGAGCACTGGGGACACCTAGAGCAATGATTTGACAGATGCCGCGAGTATGGGATTTCTCTCAACCCCGTCAAATGTGTCTTTGGCGTCTCCTCATGAGTTCTTTTGGGCCATATTGTCTCTGCACAAGGGATTGCAATAGACCCGGCAAAGATTGAGAAGATTGCCGCCTTAACAGCACCAACAAACCTCAAGCAATTGAGAGGATTTCTTGGCCATGTGGGCTACTACAGAAGATTTATTACACATTTTGCAACCAAGGCAGCCCCTCTGCACAAGCTCCTAAGGAAAGAAGCTGATTTCCTTTGGACTGATGACTGTGAAGAGGCCTTTAATACCCTAAAATAGTGCATTATCCAAGCACCTATTTTGTAGCCTCCTGATTGGACGAAGGAGTTCCATGTACGCACAAATGCATCAATTGAAGGGCTAGGTGTTGTCCTATGTCAAAAGGGCCCCTCTAAATTAGATCAATCAATATATTATGCAAGCCGAAAGGTCACTGATAGGGAACAAAACTACACAGTGACAGAGATTGAGTGCTTGGCAATGGTGTTTGCACTGGAGAAGTTTCAACACTATTTATTGTCAACGCATTTCAAGTTCTATGTGGATCATGAAGCCTTGTCCTTCCTGATGAACAAAGCAGATGTTAAAGGACGATTGATGAGATGGTTGCTACTATTCTAGGAGTTTGACTTCGAAGTAGTCACTAAGCCTGGCCGTTCCCATGTCCTAGCTGATCATCTATCACGGATCCCTCAAACAGAAGAAGAGGAACAAGATGATCCAGACCTTCCTGATGCTTCCTTGTTTCTAGTTGAAACAGTTACTCCCTGGTATGCGGACATAGCCAATCTCCTAGCAACTCAATAGTATCCTCCTGGTATCTCAAGCCGTGAGAAGAAGAAGCTTCTGTTAGAATCAACCCCCTACACCTTGCTAGGCGGTGCCTTGTACAAGAAAGGCAAAGATGAAGCGCTGCGAAGATGTGTTGCAGGGGATAAAATCACCATAGTATTGAAAGCATGCCATGACGAACCATGTGGTGGACACTTCGCAGGAGAAGCGACAGCCAGGAAGGCTCTGTTAGCAGGATACTAGTGGGGCCGACCCTCCACAAGGATGCATATGATTACTGTAAGAGATGTGATGCTTGTCAGCGAATGGGAAAACCCACCAAAACAAGTGCCATGCTACTGCAACCCATTATTCCCCTAAAGCCGTTCGAGAAGTGGGGGATTGATTTCGTGGGTCCCATTGATCCACCCACCAGACAGAAGTAGAACATATGCATCTTAGAATGTACGGATTATGTCACAAAGTGGTGTGAAGCTAAAGCTCTGAAGCGGAATGATGGTAATAGCGTAGCCGTGTTCATGTACGAGAATATTATCACCCGTTTTGGCAATCCCCTCGAGCTGGTAAGTGATAGAGGTACTCATTTCCTTAACAAAATCATAAAGGAGTTGACGGAGCTATATAAGATCCGCCATCGTAAGTCCACTCCCTATTACCCCAAAGCCAACAGCCAAGTTGAAGTCACCAATTGCATCCTCTACTCAATTTTGACAAGAATGATTGCTGCACATCATCACGACTGGGATGATCAACTTATAGAGGCCCTCTGGGCATACAGAACCTCTCATAAGGTAGCTACAAGACAGACCCCTTTCCAGCTAGTGTATGGTACAGAAGCCATCTTCCCTGTTGAGCTGGAATTGCCCTCTTTGCGAGTGGCAGTTAAAGAACGCTTGGGAGATAATGAGTCAATGCAACATCGCCTCCTGCACTTGGAATGCTTGGATGAGATACGATGGATGGCCCTATAGGCATGGAAACCACTCAAGCACGACGCAAGGCCTATCATGACAGCTTTATCAAGCACAAGGAGTTCAAAGCAAGTGATCTTGTTCTAACCTATGATTTGAGATTTGGCAAGTTTCCTGGCAAGCTTCAACAATGGTGGATGGTCATGTACAAGGTACTTGCTGTCAATCCTAATGGCTCTGTTTAGGTACAGACCGTTGATGCCTCTAATGATCCTTTCCTCATCAATGGCTATCGCCTGAAGATGTACTTCCCTCCCTGGGGATCTTGATAATCACAGTTGACCTACCCTTTCCCCTTTTGACATCACACTATCCTTCTCATCGTACTTCTAATAGCCCTTCTGATTCTCCTCATGCGGCGGTCTTGTTCTGCTACCCCCTTGCAGAAACATCTCAACCCGACATTGTTCTCTTCTCTCTGATCCAACACGGTGGCAAGGTTGGTCCTGACATATGGTATTTCTACCATTCTCTTTCTTAATGAAAAAAAAAAGAAAACACAAAACAAAAAAATAAACAAATTATTATGGGAGAAAACAAATTATTATGGGAGAAAATAACAAGCCTCGTCCCAAGAAAATGTAGAAACACCCTTGGGCGAGAAGCTGACTGTGGAAAAGGTGGTAACACCCTGTAGTTCAGGATAGCTGACTCACCAACAGAACCTCTTCAGCAAGTAATTCGAAGCCACCTCCCTTGGTGCATTGTCTCTGCAATATCAGTCTATTTGCCCTTCTTAACAAACGACTCTTCTTACAAATCATTGAAGTATGAGACTTGTAGGCTGCCTCCCTGGGTATGCCACCTCCTCAAGATCCTGACGACAACAACAACAGACACAATCTTCATCACCAACCCCTTGAGTAATGTGAGCTTTCATCCTACCAGGATGGGGATGTGAGTATGGGCTGCCCTCTGTGTCTATTAGAGCGTGAGACAAAGGGTGGGGTGAGTGACTAGTTTTTCCCTTCAAATCAAATGAGAGGTGAGATGTGTGAACGGAGTGTTGCACGCATGGGATGGGCCTCTCAATGCACAATGCACGATTTATTTTTGGGCACTACACCATAAGGCTGCCTGGCCTTCCTTCTTGCACTATATGCCGGCACAGGGGCAGGATGCATAATTGCACCATCAATTGCGCACAAGGCATACAACCTTTGCACAAGTGATCATGAGGATTACATCAATGGGTTTCAGGAAAGGGCTGCCCTTTGTATCTTTCAATAGAGCGTGAGACAGAGGGTGGGCTAAGTGTGACTAGTGTTTCTTCAATCAATTATCGAGAGGTGAGGATTGAGGGACGTTACGACCCTTGGAGTCAGGTACGTTCCCATTTCCCTATGCACCCACGGGCTGGGTTTCTACCATCAGCACAGGACATATCACTCTGTTCTGTACACTGCACTACAAGGCTCCCTAGCCTTCCTACTTGCACCTATGCCAGACACGTTGGACACACTAATGCACCATCAATTGTGCACCCTGGTAAACTCTCTTTACACCATTCCCTTGTTGATTCCTAAACCAAGTGTGAGCTATGGTTTTCATTATTATTTCCTCGAGTGATGTTAGTCATGGGGCGAGTGACTGCTCTTTCATTCCATTTGAGTGATCGTGAGTCGAGTGCAATATCCCTCGCCATCGACGAATTTCTTGTGATTCCTTCAACCAGCTCTCTCCCTAGGTGCTGCCGCATGGTCCTTGCCATGAAGGATGAAGAATGTGTGCTGTGAAGATACCTTGTTACCTCCTGGAGCCGACAACGATACCAGACCCAACCTCAATAGTCGGCATTCCTCCTCGGCAATATGGGCCAAGTTTTTCTAACCCTGCACCTTTTGTTTCTCAGTGTGACGGTCATGTCTTAAGTGTGAGGACATCGTGGTTGGTTTGATGTGAGGTACTAGGTTCTTGATGTTGGATTTACCCTTCCTGCTAAGGTTTTAAGTGTGGGGATGCGTCCCTACACGTCCATGTTGCATACCCCCATGCATATACCCTGTTCTGATCATGCATCTATGCCGTGATTTTATTTTACCCTGATAGGGCCCCTTCCCCATCCTTCTGTTCTATTTCACCCTATCCTCGGGGTTGTTTCTTGACCATTTGTCCTTATTTTTGGTTTTGCGCTTCCTTCATACGAACGGACCCTATGTTCACCAAAATCCCAATTCAACTTTACAGTCCTATTCTTCCCTTTGAACTTCCTATTTTTCCTTTTTACCAACCCCTGTTCCGACGGGCGGTTCTTAAGTTATTAATTTTTGAAACAATTCCCATAAATGGGACAATTTTCCATGTGAACGCATATTTATTGATTCAGAACCCTGATCTGATGTGTCAGGCTAGTCCTACCCCTTCTCCCTGACATTTTTTCTTTTTACTCCATCTCCTTTCGATGCACGGTTTATCTGTTATTAATTTTTACAAGTTTTGGGACCTTTTTCGTGCCTATTTTTCAACTTTTTCTATGTGAACCTACCCTATTTTCACTGGAATTCCAGTTTGATTTGATAGTTGTGTCTTGTTAACCTTTCTCCCACTTTTTCCTTTTTCCTCCATCCTCTTTCAATTGCCGGATTTTAAGTTATTAATTTTTCCGAGTATTTTTTGGTGTGATTTTCGTACTTTTTTCACATGAACCCCTCCTAATTTCCCCCAAACTGAGTTTTGATACACCAGCCCTGTGAATCCCTTTCTTTTAGAAATTTTTCCTATTACTATTTGCTATTTCGATGCACGGTTCTTCCCGTATTAATTTTCGAGTCCATTTTCAAGCCTATTTTTGGGGTTTTTCCCATGTGAACGCCTCCTATCTCAATCGAAACTGTGTTTTATCATGATAGGTTGTTGGCAGCCTTATTCTGCACACTTTTTCTTCTTTTTGCACTTCATTCCAATGCGCGAATTTTCCGATATTAATACACGTATGTTTTTTTTTGCTTGTTTTTTGCGTTTTTTCCATGTGAACACCCTGATTTTGCCTCAAAACCCGTGTTGCATGTTTTCAACATTTTCCTCTCGTCTCCAGGCACATTTTTCCTTTTTACGAATTTTTGATCCGACGAACGATTTGGATTTTATTAATTTTTTTTTCTTTTTCCCATGTGATCGCGTTTCTTGCCTCGCGCGTGAACACACCTGTTTTTGGTTTTACGCTCCTCGGGACGCCCCGTGGCATCCATGGCTTGCGCGTCACCATCCCTGCCCGTTTGGCCCCATCACTGCATTTTTTTAAAAACCCCTGCCCGCGCATGCACACGAGCCGGGGGTGTGTTTTTTGCCCCTCCAATTTCCATTTTTCATTTTATTTTTCTATTTTCCCTTTAAAAACAAAAACAAATTCCACAAACCCCCACAGCCAACGCCAAAAACAATATATCTATGTGTGTGTGTATACACACACACACACACAAACAATTTAAAAAAAAACAACCAAGAAGAGAGAGAGAGAGAAAAAAAAAGCACACGAACAACAAGAACAAAAAACAAAAACACAAAAAACAAACAACCAACACCTGAAAAAAAAGAAACAAAAACAAGAAAAAAAGAGAAAAAGAAACCAAAAAAAAAAACAAGAAAGAAAAACAAAAGAGAAATTACCAAACAAAAAAAACGACAAAATAAAAATATTTTTTTTAAAAAAAAGCATACCTATCTATTGACCGTTTGCCCGCGCCTCCTCGTCCTCCCTTCTCTTTTCCCCTCCTGCTCTTCTTTCTCCTCCTCCCTTTCTCCTTCCCCTTCCCCTTCTCTTCTTCCCCCCTTCTTCCTTATCCTCCTCCTCTTTCTCCCTCGGCCAACGTCCGCCGCTGCTCCGGATGCCTGCGCCGCTGCTCCAGATGTCGTCCGCTGCCCCGCAGCGCCATCGACCACCTCCAGCTCCTCTATATCAGCCGACACCTCCTGCTCCTCCACATCGACCACCTCCTGCTCCGACACATCCTCCTCCCCCACCACTACCTTTCCCCTCCTCCTCCTCCTCCTCCCCCACCACCACCACCACCTCCTACACCTCCACCTCCACCTCCTTCCTCTCCTCCCCCTCCTCCTCCTCCTCCTCCACCTCCCACTCCACCACCCTGCTCTGGTTAGTAATTAACTACCCTTAATCAGTAACCAACTAACCTTAGTTAGTAATAAATTAACCCTAGTTAATCACTTAAACTAACCCTAGTTAATAACCTAACTAACCTTAGTTAGTAATAAATTAACCCTAGTTAATCACTTAAACTAAACCTAGTTAATAACCTAACTAACCTTAGTTAGTAATTAACTAACCCTAGTTAGTCACTAACTTAACCCCTGGTTAGTTGATCCCCCCACTAACCTAACTAGAGTTAGTTAACCCTACTAACTTAACCCCTGGTTAGTTGACCCCCCCACTAACCTAACTAGAGTTAGTTAACCCTACTAACTTAACCGCTAGTTAGTTGACCCCCCCTCCCGCTAACCTAACTAGAGTTAGTTAACCCCACTAACTTAAACCCTAGTTAGTTGAACACCCCCCCCACTAACCTAACTAGAGTTAGTTAACCCTATTAACTTAACCCTTGGTTAGTTGACCCCCCCCCCCCCACTAACCTACCTAGAGTTAGTTAACCCCACTAACTTACCCACAGTTAGTTAACCCCCCACCCATTGACCCTAGTCAGTTTAACCCCCTACCCTAGTTAACCTAGTTAGCTTTGACCTAACTAACCGGCATTAACTAACCAAACTTGGTTAGACTAGACTAACTCAAACTAACCTAACCAGACTTTCCTAACCTAACCAGACTTGACTTACCCCGCCTTAATTGACCTACCTAGACTAACCCGACTTAATTGACCTAACGTGACCTAACTTAACCAACTAACTGAATTTAACTCACTTAATTGATTTATTCAACTAAATTAACTTCATCGACTTTATCACACTAAGCTAACCTAATTCACCTAAACTACTCAGTTAGCCCCTGTTCCTGCCCTTTCTCTTACGTTATTTTTCCTGCTGAGTACGGGTGTGCTAGCGGGTGTTCACACGTGAGGACGCGCTTTCGACTTGTCCGTGCGGTGGAGATTGCAAACCCGTCGTTCACAAGCAGTGATTCTTCGATGTTCACACGCAGCCCGAGTACCACCTTATATTTTCCAACCTGCAAATATATTAAAAAATATATAAAAATAAATAGAAAAAACATAAAAAATCCAAAAAATTAAAATTTTAAAAATTTACCAATATTTTTAAAATTACTTGAAATATTTTTAAGGCGAAAATTAAAACCAAAAAAGTATAGAAAAGTTAAAATCTGAAAATTAATTCAAAATTACATGAAAAATACGTAAAATTCATTTAAAATTAGTAAAAATATAGAAATAAATTCAAAAAATCCAAAAATTTCCACAAATCCCCCTATCCTTTTTCCACTAGTTTTTCAATTAAAAAATATTTCCATTAAAGGTAAAAATATTCTTTGAAGCAAAAAAAACCCTAAATTTAATACTACACTTCATACAAATTCATTTTAAATCCTAAAAAATCAACTGAAAATCATGGCTGAATTAATATACATTGTGGACACTTGCTAGATATCTGAAAATTCATTCTTACACTTCATAACATATCCATGAGTTATATATCCTGATTTAATTATTATTTAAAAAAACACACAATAGAAAAAACAAAAAAAACAAAATAAATTAACCAAACCAAACAATATACACAAAAAAAACACACCTAAAATACAAAACAAAAAATACACAAAATAAAAATAAAAATAAACCAAAAACACTAAGGTGCTTTATTTTTTTCAGTCAGTGGTCTTTGTTTTTGTTTGACTGGATTCATTGCTTTTGGGAGACTACTCCATGCGCCTTCAGTCCATTGCATACACACCCCTACCAGGTATTTATTTTATGAGTTTTATTCATATTCATTACCCCTTAACCACAATTAATTGCTAAAATAAACTATATTCACTCACCTTTTCCACGCGCATTCGCACTAAACACACAATTTAATAATTTTAAAATCAACTAGCCGTTCACTTTGCATGCGCTACGTGCGCTTAAGAGACACCTTAATTTGTAATAAAAATGAACCAGCCGTCATAAACAAGCACACACTGGCAAAAAAGCACTCCACATCACTATTAATTTTTAATTAATGAATTTGCATTTAGAGACCCAGTTTAGGAATCGTAGTCTGGGTTTCGATAAAGCACCGTTTCACCCTAATAAATTGTAATTAAAATTTTAAGAAGGAATCGCCGTTTTCTTATTAAGGTTTATAACTTAATAAAATATCACCCATTGTTAATCATTTCTTTAAATGAACCCTTCATTAAAATAATTCCCCCTCACTGCACTTTTTCACCCTTTTTAATAAACAAGCTTCATGGGATGGGCGTGTAAAAGTCTTTTAGCTAACACTGGTGGTCAAGGTTATGGTTAGGTCGTCTTGAGGTACATTTTTATGGTATTATGATTTGTTAATGTGTTACGATTACGGGTACGGTGTGTAGTTCTTTCTTTCTTGCCTGATACGAGGATTTGGGTGCCTGTTTGTTGCATCGCATAAAGTTTTCGATCGCATATGTATAGAGGTCATGTCGAATTTTTTCTAGGATGTGTATTGTTTGGGATGGTAAATGGGTTAGTTACGTCTATGTGTGTGTCCTTTTATTTATTGATTCCTTTTTGATAGCCTTTTGGTTGTTTTGCAGGCATTCTTTGTAATTGTTTGCATTGTGGGTGTGTGTTTTCCATCTGAATGGCGTCTCACGCTCCGCCTCCTATCCAGTATGTCCCGCTGGTTAGTAGAGTTTACTCTTCCCTACTAGCTTTTGAGCCTGTAGCGAAAGCAAGACTCACGACTTTCGTGGCTACTTCATTTCCCTTGATTCCAGAAGATCCATCCTTGTGTGATGAGTTCCTTGCCTTATACAGCAAGAAGTCGGGACTGGTTCATGGTGCTTCCATGACATTGACACCTCGAGGGTTAGGGAAGGCTTTGTCTCTTCCCTACAAAGGAGAGCCCTTTGTTACAACTAGACAATTATTCTCCAACAATGAGATTTGCAAGATGTTACAAAAGCAGACCAAGGCTGGATGTCAAGAAAGTGATCAACACTTCAGGAGTCTCTTTTTCCATTATCACTGATCTTGTGTGGAAGTTGGTCTGCAAGTTCCTCCAAGACAATTTTATGCCTGCCAAAACACCATCCCATTACTTGCCAAAAGAGCTCTTCATAGCTTTCAAGATGGTGTTAAAAGGAGTGGCTATTGATTGGAGCACTTACCTACTTACAAAGATAGATCAACATTTCATCAAAGTAACCATGGAAAATGTCACAAATGTCACATATAGACCCTACCTGTATGCTTTCTTGACGTACTCATACCTAAAGAAGGGTGTGCTACCACCTCCTCCATCTAATCCACCACCTCCTCCATCTAATCCAGTACCTCCTCCACCGCCTTCAGAAGAGTCAGAACCTATTGATATAGAGGATCTTGATTCCCCTCCTCCACTAGTTATTCAGCGAAAGCGCTTGAAGCATGTGGCAGATAAAAATCCTTCAGTTCTTCTTTCAGTCATAATTCCTGCTACATCTATCAGTGACCTCCCTACTTATCCCACATGTAACAACTTGTTCATAGCACATAGAGAGGGTTCCTTGGACATATCATTCCCTTCATTGAATAGTCTAGTGTCGCGAGATGCCATTCCATTCCTCTGTAAAGACATCCAGAGTTCAATTGAACTTTCAGTGATAGCCTATGTTCAACAGCTGTATGCTTCCTTTTATGAAGAACTGATACAGTCCAAAGATCAGTTGCATAAGGCAACATCAGAGTTAGCCTCTGCTACAGACACACTTGCAGATCTATTTAAGAAAATGGAGCAACAAACCCAAATGATTGAGACTCAAAGAGAAGAGATATCTTCTTTGAAGCTTCTGTTATAGAAGCTCAATCAGAGGTCACTAGGATCTCAAAGGAGAAGGAGAGGTTGTCCAAAGAAGCTCAAGAGTTTCAAACTCTTTTAGATGCAAAACTCTTAGCCTTACAGACTGCTCATGACACAGTGGAATCACAAGCTTCCCAAATCAAGCAGTTGCAAGACCAACTGGCACAGTCACGGTCTGTTCCTCCAAGCCCCAATGTTCCTCTGATTCCTTCTCTCTCAAAGCAAGACTTGGCAGTTCTCCAGAGACCTTCTACCTTGTGTCTAATATTTCAAGATAAAGTGGAAAGATTGTAGTCCAGGATGGATCTGCTATGGTCTACATTTGAGCATTTCCAGGAGTATGTTCCTCTGGAGCATTCTTTCTTTATCCACTATCAATTGCAAAAGTTAGCCTTTTACATGAAGCTTTCAATGATGGATCTTCCTCTTCCAGAGGATGGTTGGAGTGGGGCTTGGCCTCCTACTTACTGACAGAAGTGGTCTGTATGGTATTTGAAGATTCTGTGACTACGGATACCATGTTGCTATCATATATGTATCTACGAGGTGATCTGTTGATTCCAGATGAAGTAGATATGGCCTAGTATGTGGGGGATGTGGTTTTGCAAGCTGTGTTATATGTCAACTATTTGGAGTTGCGAATAGATGACATGTTCCAGAGTTACTCTTCAAAAGTGGCTACTTTCCCTGATAATTCCTGGCACTCAATGATTGATTCTGTGGTCCTAAATCAATGTCAGAACACAACTTCTACCTATGTATAGAGCACTAACCAAGTGAGGGTGGATCTCTTAGCTCACCTTTCCAAAAACCATCCATTTGATTCAACCTTTTTTTATGCCTATCAGAGAATATCTATCTTAGGTCCCTCTGTTTCTAGCATATTGTACTACCAACAAATGGCTCATCGCTATGATACCTATCTTTCCCTTTATCAAACCAATTCAACAGCAAACTTACCCCTTCTTTTCCAACCTCAATATTTTCCTCAAATTCCCATATTTACCTATTGCTCTTTTATTGAAGATAGATTATTTTTCCCTTCTCCACCATGTCCTTTACCATCCATCCATATACCGTCTACTTTTCCTATTTATCAATTAACACCTTTCCTAACTGATTCCCTTAAGTTCTCAGCCACTCCTTCTTTAACTTATTCCTCCTTTTATGATTTTTCCTACCCATCTCTTCATCCACTTTTACTTATTCCACTTCTATCTCCTGCTACTTCTTATTCTCAACCCTCTCAGTTGGTTAGTGAATATGAAGGGTTTGATCAGCAGATTCCCAGAAGAAGAGGATGGAGCTCGACTGATTCTCTTATAGGACCTCAGATAAACTAGCCAATAATTCCAAGGGATTGGACAACTGCCAGTCAAGCATACCAGAACTACCTTCATTTTGCTCACCGATATTCACAATCTCTAGATCCTTCAGTGAGATTGACAGCTCATTTTGCTTGGTATCTAGCATACATGCATAGGCATTCCCATAATGATCAAAATGCCATTTCAAAACTTTGTATGAATGTCAATGTGAACATTGACTCCCACCAATTGGATGTCCTGTATTTTCATGCCCTATGTCTACCTAGCAGATACCTTGTTTTGCTAGAAAGGATGTGCTACCTACATTTCTTCCAAAATCCTCCAAAGACATTTGTAAATGAATCCTTCTCTATGGATCGTTTTCGAAACCACCAAGCCTTCAAAAGGAATCATCTTCATTGATGCCTTTGCAATGTATTTTGGATGATTCTTAGTGATAGATGTATCTCTCTTTTTGGAGGTGTCATTCAGATGGTTGTGTTAGTGTTTGTGTGTGTTGTAATAATTGTATGTGATGAGTTCATGCTGATTGAGAATAATTTATTCAAGAGCTCTTTTCAAACTATTGATGGTGGATGGAAAGCCTATGGTACAAAGCTGAAGAGAACCTCTTATATCCTTTACAATTTTGTTATGGCTTTTTAAATGATTAATCAGATGATTTAATGAATAACGGGAGTTTTCCTTTACTAGTATTTTTCTATCAAATATAGGTGATAAGTTGGGTTGTGTTTTAGCGAGACTATTGAAGATCTGACGGAAGATAAAATTGAGCTCTTTAGTGAACTTATATTCTTCTTTTCCTTAGGTCGCGAGGACGCTTTCTTTCTAAGTGTGGGGATATGTTGAGAGTGAAAAGAGACTGAATTTTTGTCTAATTTTTGTTGTTTTTGAGGTCTGAATGATTGATTTTTGATGGATCTAGAGTGATGTATGGTTGTTAATGGAAGTGTTTGAGAGTGTTTTGTATGATATTGATTATGTTTTGGAAGTTCATGATGATTCTCAGTAGAGATATAAAGCTCTATGATGTTCTGTTGAGGTTCTGTATAGCTTCTGTTTTGTTCTGATTTTTTTCTGTATGAAGCATGAATTGATGATTGATGAAGATTGAGATCTTTTGGAAGCCTATTGAATAGTTTTTGATAGTATGGAATGATTTTAGTATGAGTTATGAGGTTCTGATGACCCTCTGTAGACCTTCTGTAGAGCCTCTGTCTCTGCTCTATCTTTGTACTGTAATTGTACTGTAGCTGCTCTGGTACTATACTGTAACTGTTCTATAGACCTTCTGTAAGAGTTCTGTAGAATGTATGTGTGATTTTGGAAAAGTTTTCTAAATTTTGGAAAGGATGAATCTAAGTTCAAAAGAGCTAAAACAAGTGGAAGAAGCAGCGCTGCTAAAGACTGAAGAGAAGATTGAGTGACAATGACAGTAGTGAGCTATGAAAAGACACTATAGTGGCTCTAGTGACTCTTCATATCAGACATACCTCTTGGGAGATGCATCCATGACCTAAGAAGGATTACTGAGAGTTATTATGAGAGTATTGTAGTGAGGAGATGATATACTATTGATAGAGAGAGAGAGAGAGAGAGAGAGAGAGCCAGAGATAGCCAATTCTATCAAAACAGTGTAACTGTATATGAGAGCTTGAGAGAGAGAACTATGAAGACATTGAAGATGAATACTATGTGATTGATTTCCATTCAAAGATGGTGTATTATTTTGTATTCTTTGCTATATTGGTGGATTCTATGAAGATGTTGAAGATTATAGTTGATTCTATCAAATCCGTGGGAGATATCTACTATGATGCTGCGTGAAGATTTGCTGTTTTCTTTGTTTTGATGATCAAAAGAATGAAATAAAAGCTTGTTGATGTTACAAGATAGATTTTCTTGCAAGAGAATTCCCTTTTCCTTGGTGTTCCTCTTGGGGCTCCAGTAGCTACTCCCTCATCCCCATGCATAACATATTAGACTTTACATACTGTAGGCCCATTCGTAGGCAGGTGGAGACTTTACATATATTAATTTTGTTGAGTTATAAGAGAAGAAATCCCTTCTCAAATAATTTAAGAAAGAAAAAAGAATAATAACAAAAACAAATTGTTTGTTGTAACGTAGACCAAATGGAAAATGATGAAGGCCGTGATGTTCAAAATCACGAGGTGTATCTTAATCAACGTGTTCCATGTCCTTGCTCTCAATGTAAGTTGTCAATTAGATGAAAATGTCGATTGTGTCTATGGAACACATATGATACTTTGGCGAGTTTCAATCAAAGATCATTGATCAAATGATCTCAGATTTTGAGCAAACGGTAAGAAAAGTGCATATCAATCATACATTGTATTCGCAAACTAATTGAATATCATATACAAAAACATTGGATATGGCTGTAAAAATTATTATAGGGAGGTGACCTCTCATCCCAAGGAGCAGTGCACCCTTTGTGGCCAGCTAGAAGAGTTCGTGGGAGTGTGATGGATGGAATGCCTGATCCAATCCACCACTTGGAAGGTACTACCCAATCTATACCATCAATACCCAGATGAGATATGCAATCTTCCAAAATTTTCTACAATCTTGGAGCATAAGATTGAGGCAATAATCGATGCATTGATGCCCATGGATGTGGAGACATCTAATCTGCTTAGAGAGAAAGCATCCATACCATTATGTGATGGGTGCTGAGTATCTCGTCTGAAGACACTGCTTGCACTCCTAAGTATGCAAGAAAAATATGGGTGGAGCGATGTGAGTGTGACCACATCACACTTGTTGAATCCCATGCATATTTTCAAGAATGTGGGCAGCTTACTATGGGACCACATCACAGGAAAGAGAGACACTATAGAGGCACGAATGGATTTGAAGGAGGTAGGCAAGATGGAGGTGCTTTGGCCGCAGTCGTGGCCGCAGTCAAGTGTTGATGGTCACTTGTAGCTACCTCACACTCCTTGGGTTTTGTCGACTAAAGAAGTGTGCCTTGTGAAACAAATTATCAAGTTTATCTGCACTCCAATGGATATGATACGTTCTCTCAGGTCCGCGTTTTCTAAAGATGACTAATTATCAGGGATAAAATCCCATGATTAGCATAAGATATGTCAAGTTTGTACTACAAATGGATTGTAAGTAGCCTGCGTATTTTGCTATTTGGAGTCTAGTCGTTGTTCGTAATGCTTCTTCATTTGTGGCAGTTTATACTACAAATCGTAATCACAGGATACCTTACTCCAGAAATACGTTGGGCAATTTACATGTTGTCAAATTTAGTGCAATAATGGATCTCACAGAAGAAGATTAAGACATCCTCTATTGAATCCACAAGGCTGAGAGTAGTGGAGACGGTCTGTCTCTTTGAGAAATACATGTCCACCAGCATGCTTATGATACAAACCCACCTTCTGGTGCATCATGTAGAGATGAAGTGGAGATTACTGGACATGTCCATAAGCGATGGATGTTCTTCTTGGAGCACTTCATGAAAGCCCTGAAAGGCTTTGTGCGACAATGAGCTCAGTCAGAAGGTAGCATGGCTGAAGGTTGGTTGGTGTCTGAGACATTAGTGCATATTTCATAGTAGCTACCAATGGTGGATTCAGACAACAATATGCTATGATTGCTAAAGAATGATGATAGACTGACCGGAGATGTGGTGGTTGGAAATGGGGTGGAAAAAAGAATGGACGTAGCAATGGAGGAGAAAGTGAATCATTTTGTATGTTGCACCATGCCTCCATGGAGACGTGGCTCGCTAGGTATGAGCAAGCCAGGAAAGATCAGGAAGAAGTGTGATTTGAATTTTGATGTAATACACACCATCGATCGATTCAATATCGCGAGGGCATGGAGGAGATGCCATGGTTTATGTCAACGCGATGGTTGCATGGAGCATTGACCGTAGTGTCTCGAGAATGGGTAAATTGAGGAGTGGAAATTCTCGAGGGGATGTAGTCCAAAGGTGACGACGTGTTTAGGGTTTGTCATATCTAGATTTTATATGCAACAACTAATTGAATGTTTCAATGTACAATACTAAATATGTAGTGTGGCGTGGTCACATAGACAACATTTTCGCATGGATCGTATCGACAAAATACACTCCACAACAGATTGTGGTATCATGGCAAAGTTCGAGCAAGAGAGCCGACGACGAGCAATGGATCCAAACACCATTATAGATGAGATGAAGTATTTTGGAAACTTGCAAAGTATTATCATGGTGGATTACCATAACTTCTCCATGATCTCATTCGATGTATAGTGGTTCAAAGTGGTACTTGAAGGAGCTGGGGCAACAGTTTGACGAGGTCCATCTGGATTTCTCGAAATAGATTTTGAAAAAAGATGGACGGATTTGTGCGACACGTTCATATTGTCGGCCCATTGTAAACATGTGTATGAACTCATGTTTTTTTTAATTTTATTACGAACATGGTACATGTCACAAAAGTTAAATCTCTCTTGTACATGATTTTGAATATGTAATTTTCTATCCAAACCCCCGACAACCTCGATAGTGGTATGTTGTATCTTCATCTCCCCAAAGTGTGAGAGTATATGATCAATGCAATGTTCCCATCGTAGATGAGGACATTATGCAAATAGTGGTGTTGAGAGTGGAAAAAGATTGAATTTTTGACTGATTTTTGTTGTTTTTGAGGTCTAAATGATTGATTTTTGATGGATTTAGAGTGATGTATAGTTGATAAAGGAAGTGTTTGAGAGTGTTTTGGATGATATGGATTATGTTTTGGAAGATCATGATGATTCTTAGTAAAGATATGAAGCTCTATTATATTCTGATGGGTTCCGTTGAGGTTCTGATTGGTTCTGTATACTTTCTGTATAGCTTCTATTTTGTTTTGGTTTTCTTCTGTATGAAACATGGATTGATGATTAATGAAGATTGAGGTCTTTTGGAAGTTTATTGAATATTTTTTTATAATTTTGAATGGTTTTAGTATGAGTTATGAGGTTCTAATGACCTTCTGCAACCCTCTATAAACCTTCTGTAGAGCCTCTGTCTCTGCTCTGTAACTGTTCTATAGTTGCTCTGGTACTGTACTGTATTGTTCTGTAGATCTTCTGTAAGTGTTCTATAGAATGTATGTGTGAATTTAGAAAAGTTTTCTAACTTTTTAAAAGGATGAATCTAAGTTCAAAAGAGCTAAAACAAATGGAAGAAGCAGCTGCTGAAGACTAAAGAGAAGATTGGAGTGACAGTGACAGTAGTGAGCTGTGAAGGGACACTGTAGTGGCTCTGGTGCCTCTTCATATCAGACATACCTCTTGGGAGGTGCATGCACGACCTAAGAAGGATTATTGAGATTTATTATGAGAGTATTGTAGTGAAGATATGATGTACTATTGAGAGTGAGAGAGAGAGGGCCAGAGATAGTCAATTCTATCAAAACAGTGTAACTGTATATAAGAGATTGAGAGAGAAAACTATGAAGACATTGAAAAATGATAATATGTTATTGATTTTCATTCGAAGATGGTATATTATTCTATGTTCTTTGTTATATTGATGGATTCTATGAAGATGTTGAAGATTATGGTTGATTCTATCAAATCCGTGGGAGATATCTACTATGATGTTGCGTGAAGATTTGCTGTTTCCTTTGTTTTGGTCATCAAAAAAATGAAATAAAAGCTTGTTGATGTTACAAGATAGATTTTCTTGTAGTAGAATCCCCTTTTCCTTGGTGTTCCTCTTGGGGCCCCATGTTTTTTGTGCACAACCGGGAAAACTTGCCATCAACAAGCATCAGAAGAGGTTGAAAATGAAGGAAATGGCATTGCCAAGAAGAGGAGAATTCAATGGATGTTTGCAAAGTTCCTTCTTCCATTGAAGAGTTGGAGATTCTCATTATCAAAGCCACTTTCTACAAGAAGTTCATCCCACAATGGCAGAAACATATCACCATCATGATGCATGCTCTATATGGTGGATTGTTTCCTCTTCCTGTTGAAGCAGCAAAAACTTGCATCTTGGTGAAAATTTGTTTGGGAACAAACTGAAGAGAAGAAACAGAGAGAATGACCATCCATGGAAGATTTGGCATTCATTGAGAAGTTTCCAGATATCATCAAGTGGGAGATTGTGAAGAAGCTTCACGAGTCGTGGTATGTGGAGGTTCACAAAAACAAGAAGGAAAAGAGTTGGAATTTGTTCGTGGATGCTCAACAGCAAGATACTGGGATGCTTGGTGCACTGATAATCTTCTGTTTGTCCAATTAGCAACCCAATGAAAGTTGGTAGACAGAGTGTTTTTCACAACATATAGTGTTGAAACCTTCAGAAGATGGCATTATTATAATGACACAACAACAATCCTAAGAAGAATGAATTTTGATACTTTTAGAACGGAATATCTCCCCCTCTGTAGTGGTTTGAAAGCCAAATTTAGAGATGTTGAAAAGAGCGAAGTAGAAGAGATGTTGGCCGGAGAATCCCTCAGAGACTGAAGCCCCTCTCTGATTCTATCCTGTTGAGTACAGACTAACTGGTTGGAGTCAACCCCCTGATGAATGATGTAATCAAGAGACAAGCGTTAGAACGAGTCCAGAGGTACGTGAGAAGAGAGAAGGAAAAAATCAAGGCTGAGAACGAGCTCGCAGCAGAAGCTTCCTTTGACACCCTAAAAGCACTCTTTACAAAAGTTCCCATGGCAACTTAAGGTCCCCTTCCTAGTCAGATTCATCCTGAAAATATTGATGACAGGCCAGTAAATATAGTCCCATTGCCAGTTTTTAAGGGAGAGTACAATGAAGACCCTGATCTTCATGTAGCAGAGTTTATGGTAGCATATGTGGCCAACAATGTCAGAACCCTTGAGCATTGGTTAGCAATATTCTCCGCCACTTTCAAGGGCGCGGCATTTCAGTGGTATGAGAGACAAGCAACATGAACTTTTGGCACATGGGACAACCTGAAGTTGGCATTCCTCACTAAATTCAAGCGTGAAGGTTTCGAAGAGCGAATGCGAGAGGATTTCATGAACCTAAGTCAGTCCTCTGGAGAAAGAGTAGAAGCTTATGTCTCGCGAATGGAATCCATCCTAAAGAGATGGACTAACTATCATTTGGACGAAGGAATTCAAAAAGGAGTGTTTCTTAGAGGCCTACAACTAGAAGTTTGCAAGTTCGTGGAATTGAGTAGACCAGTCAATCTGCAAGCTGTAGTGAAAGGTGCAAGATTGTATGACAAAGTTGAAGCAAGGCTGTCAAAATGACTCCAGGAAGAGGAGTTTTACCTCCTCCCATGCTAGGAATGGTATACCCACCAAATGCAGCCTCAGGGACAGTTCCCTACTCCTATCCCCAGATGCAAACAATGCCACAATATAATGCACCTAATCCACTGTGGTCACCACAGATGGAAGTGCCTCAAATGATGGTTCAACCACAACAACAGTGGCCTCAAACAATTCCTCCAATCGCGACTCAACAACAATGGAATCCTACCAACTGGAATCAACAACCCTAAGTCTCAGCAGGAGCTCTGAATCAGAGCCAAAACAAAGGACCCTCTGGATCGACCCAACCAATGTATGCAGTAATTACAGAAGCTTCCCAAAACCCTACTACAACACTTCAAGAGGTGAAAATCTGAAGGACTACTTATCCAACTCAGTTGCAAGTATTAAGAAAGAGCTTCTGGATGTGAGTAGAGCAGCTACAGATGTGCTGAAGGCGAATACCACCCATATATCCACTCCTGCGGGAGCTATAAGAGATGTGATGTGCTCTAACACATGTTGCGGAAAGTGTCATCAAGCAGGACATTTAGCCACTGAATGTACCTGAAAACCAACCATTCCTGGAGCCTTATGTTCCTACTGCTCTCACGGAAGAACCATACAGAGGATATTTACTCTCTGAAAGAGATACACGAATGAAGACAGAAGGATGAAAATACACGATTCAACTTGCTGGAATCCAAAATCAAAACACAGGATATTGGACCAAAGCCTAGGGAATTTGGTCCTAACTTTGGTCCAAGGAAATTTCCCTCTCAAAGTTACAGAGGACGACAGTTTGGCGGTGGTTAGAGATCAAAGGTGGAATGTTACACGTGTGGAGAAAAGGGACATATCTTCCCGAATTGTCCAAACCCCTAGACAATCTATGGATTACAAGCCCTTATGCAACCAATGCAAAGGAGAAGGCCACACTGCAAAGGACTGTCCAAGCCCAGCCCGTGTAAAGGCCAATGGCACTGATAGCCAACAAAAGGCACAAGAGCCTGCCTCCAATTTGGTAGAGTTGGAAGTTATCGTTGTCACGTGTGCCAAGAAGAAGGAACCAATTGTTCAGAACCAAAATAATTCTCCTACCAAGACTATGAAGTTCAACCTGCTAACAGAGGGACAGAGCAGTACAGGAGAGAACAGTGCAGCACATAGCACTATAGTGCTACAGAGAGTCACAGAGACATTCCCAAAGATAGAACTAGAGGCCCTGGAGATAGATGATATAGAAGCACTTCCAGAAATAGAGGAAGTGCCGATGTTACAATTACTAGAAGAAAAAGGAAAGATGAAAATGGATATAGCCCCATTCCCTAGCCGGCTGGAGAAGCCTATGGATCCTATCAAAGATTATGACTTGGTCAAAGATCTAAACACTTTTAAACCAAACCTAATATTTCGACAGTTACTGATGCTGTCTCCTAGCTGCCGAAAGAAATTCAAAAGCATCTTGACAAGAAGACATGGATTAAGGATCGCTCCTTCAACAGTGACCCAGACCAATAAGGCCCTGAAGCGTGTAAAGGAAGTAGATTTGGCTAATGCCTTCCTAGATCATGGAACCCCAGAGATTAGTGTATGGATTGAAGGATGCTTTATCTCAGATTCATTGATTGATGGAGGCTCATCAATAAACATAATGACAGATGTGACAATGAAGAACTTAGGGTTGCAAGGAATTCAACCTACATATTGGCTTATCAGATTGGCAAACCAAAGCAGAATTAAACCGTTGGGAATCCTTCCATACGTAAAAACAAGCCTTGTAGGAAGAGACTATTGGCTTACATATTTGGTGGTCAAACCAAATTCTTATGGGACCTCATACCCTCTACTATTGGAAAGATCTTGGCTTTTTGAAGTAAGAGCCAGGACGCACTAGTTCAAAGGAACCCTAACCCTAGGCAGAGGACCCAACAAAGTGGTGTTAAAGCTATATGGATCGCAAAAAGGTAATGGATCCACATCCATCAAAGTCATAACTGACTCCTCCAATGAGGTAACAGATGGTACAACAGGAGACGAAGAGGCTGTTAAACAGATCTTTCCTAAGAAAGCAGAGGCACAGTCCCTAGCAGTGGGCACTATAAGCCAACAGCCAAGGGAAGTAAAATCCTTGTCAATGGGAGAATACCTCCTACCTCAACTAGAATTAACTTTTGAAATCACCTCTGACAATGAAATAGAAGCATGGATGTACTGTTCTCCTCGTTACATGACGTCGCACAGACAGACCAGAGGCAGAATAGATATAGAGCAGTAACAGATACAAAGACAGAGCAGAGGCAGAACAAAGTCAATCACAGAGATAGTAACAGACACAAAGCCAAAGCCAGAGGCAGAAGCAGAGTCAGAAGCTATTACAGAAGCAGACCAAAGAGATTTTGGATGTCAAGAAAGTGATAAACACTTGAGGAGTATCTTTTTCCATGATCACTGATCCTCTTTGGAAGTTAGTCTGCCAGTTTCTCCAAGACAGGTTTATGCCTGCTAAAACACCATTCCATTATTTGTCCAAAGAACTCTTCACAGCTTCCATGATGGTGTTAAAAGGGATGGATATTGATTGGAGTACTTACCTGCTTACAAATATGGATCAACATTTTGTCAAAGTGACCAGAGGGAATGTCACTTATGGTTTCTACTTATATGCTTTCTTGATATACTCAGGTCTAAAGAAGGGTGTGTTACCACCTCCTCCATCTGATCCAGCTCCTCCCCCTCCACCTTTAGAAGAGTCAGAACCTATTGACATAGAGGATCTTGATTCCCCTCCTCCATTGGTCATTCAGCGGAAGCGCTTGAAGCGTGTGGCAGATAAAACTCCCTCAGTCATTCCTTCAGTCACAATTCCTGCTACATCTAGCAGTGACCTCCCTGCTTATCTCACATGTAACAATTTATTCAGGGCACATAGAGAGGGTTCTTTGGAAATATCAGTCCCTTCACTTAACAGTTTAGTATCAAGAGATGCTATTCCCTTCCTCTGTAATGACATCCAAAGTTCGATTGAACTCTCAGTTAGACAGCTTGTGTTCAACAGTTGTACGCTTATTTCTATGAAGAATTGATGCAATTCAAAGACCAATTGCATAAGGCAACCTCAGAGTTAGCCTCTGCTAAAGACACACTTGCAAATCTGTTTAAGCAAATGGAGCAGCAGACCCAAATGATTGAGACCCAAAGAGAAGAAATATCTTCTTTGAAGATTCAGTTTAACAGAAGCTCAATCATAGGTCACTAGAGTCTCAGAGGAGAAAGAGAGAATGTCCAAAGAAGCTCAAGAGTTTCAGACTCTTTTAGATGCAAAACTGTCAGCTTTACATACTACTCATAATACAATGGAATCACAAGCTTCCCAAATTAAGCAGTTGCAAGACCAACTGACTTAGCCACGGTTCATTCCTCCAAGCCCCAATGTTCCTATGATTCCTTCTATCTCTAAGCAGGACTTGGTAGTTCTCCAGAGAGACAGGCCACATCGTGTCCATTGTTTCAAGATAAAGTGAAAAGATTGCAGTCCAGGATGGATTTATTATGGTCTACATTTGAGCACTTTCAGGAGTATGTTCCTCTGGACCATTCTTTCTTTGTCCACTATCAATTGCAGAAGTTGACCTTCTATATGAAGCTTTCAACGATGGATCTTTCTCTTCCAGAGGATGGTCAGAGTGGGGCTTGGTCTCCTGAGTTGCTGACAGAAGTGGTCCATATGGTTTTTGAAGATTCTGTGACGATGAATACCATGTTGTTGTCTTACATATATCTACGAGGTGATCCATTGATTTCAGATGATGTAGATATGGCCTAGTATGTGGGGAATATGGTTTTGCAAGTTGTTTTGTATGTTGACTATTTGGAGTTGTGGATAGATGATATATTTGAGCGTTATTCCTCAAAAGTGGCTACTTGCCCTGACAATTCATGGCACTCAATGATTGATTATGTGGTCTTGAATCAACGTCAGAATACAGCTTCTACTTATGTGCAGAGCACTAACCAACTAAGGGTGGATATCCTAGCTTATCTTTCCAAGAACCATCCATTTGATTCAACCTTTTTTATGCCTACCAGAGAAGATCTGTTTTAGGTCCCTCTGTTCCTAGCCTATTATACTATCAACAAATGGCTCATCGCTATGATACCTATCTTTCCTTTTATCAAAACAACTCAGTAGCTATCTTGCCTCTTCTTTTCTAACCTCAAGGTTTTCCTCAAATTCCTATATTTACCTATTGTTCTTTTATCGAAGATTGAGTTTTTTCCCCTTCTCCACCATGCCTTTCCATCTATCCATATACCTTCTACTTTTCCTATTTATCAATTGATACCTTTCCTAACTAATTCACTTAAATTTTCAGCCACTCCTTCTTTATCTTATTCCTCCTTTTATGACTTTACCTACCCATCTCTTCATCCTCTTTTACTTATTCCACTTCCATCTCTTGCCACTTCTATTTCACAACCCCCTCAGTTGGTTAGTGAGTACGAAGGATTTGATCAGCAGATTCCTAGAAGAAGAGGATGGAGCTCAACTGATTCTCTCACAGGACCACAGATAAATTGGCCAATAATTCCAAGGGACTGGATAACTGCTAGTCAAGCATACCAGAATTACCTCCATTTTACTCACTAATATTCACAATCTCTAGATCCTTCAGTGAGATTAACAGCTCATTTTGCTTGGTATCTAGCATGCATGCATAGGCATTCCCATAATGATCAAAAGGCCATTCCAAAGCTTTGTATGAATGTCAATGTGAACATTGATTCCCAATAGTTGGACGTCCTATATTTTCATGCCCTATGTCTACCTAGCAAAAACCTTGTTTTGCTAGAAAGGATGTGCTGCTTGTAGTTCTTTCAAAATCCTCCAAAGACATTTGTAGATGAGTCCTTCTCCATGGATCGCTTTCGAAACCACCAAGCCTTCAAAAGGAATCACCTTCATTGATGCCTTTGCAATGTATTGTGGATGATTCTGAATTGCATATATATCTCTCTTTTTGCAGGTGTCATTCAGATGGTTGTGTTAGTGTTTGTGTGTGTGTTGTAATAATTGTATGTGATGAGTTCGTGCCAGTTGAATAATTTGTTCGAGAGCTCTTTTCAAACTATTGATGGTGGATAGAAATCTTATGGTGGAAAGCTGAAGATGAACCTCTTATATCCTTTAAAAATTTGTTATGACTTTTAAATGATTATCAGATGAGTTAATGAATAATGAAGTTTTCCTTTAGTATTTCTTCTAGAAATACAGGTGATAAGTTGGGGCCATGGTTAAGAGAGAATATTGAAGATACTAAGGAAGATAAAATTGAGCTATTTAGTGAACTTATATTCTTCTTTTCCTTAGGTCCCGAGAACGCTTCCTTTCTAAGTGTGGGGATATGTTGAGAGTGGAAAAACACTGAATTTTTTATTGATTTTTGTTGTTTTTGAGGTCTAAATGATTGATTTTTGATGGATTTAGAGTGATGTATAGTTGATAAAGAAAGTTTTTGAGAGTGTTTTGGATGATATTGATTATGTTTTGGAAGATCATGATGATTTTTAGTAGAGATATGAAGCTATGTTATGTTCTGACAAGTTCCGTTGAGGTTCTGATTGGTTCTGTATACCTTCTATATAGCTTCTATTTTGTTCTGATTTTCTTCTATATGAAGCATGGATTGATGATTAATGAATATTGAGGTCTTTTGGAGGTTTGTTGAATAGTTTTTGATAATTTGGAATTGTTTTAGTATGAGTTATGAGATTATGATGACCTTCTATAACCCTCTATAAACCTTTTATAGAGCCTCTGTCTCTGTTCTGTAATTGTTCTGTATAGCTGCTTTGGTACTGTACTATACTATTCTGTAGATCTTCTGTAAGTGTTCTATAAAATGTATGTGTGAATTTGGAAAAGTTTTCTAAATTTTGAAAATGATGAATCTAAGTTCAAAAGAGCTAAAACAAATGGAAGAAGCAACTGCTGAAGACTGAAGAGAAGACTGGAGTGACAGTGACAGTAGTGAGCTGTAAAGGGACACTTTAGTGGCTCTGGTGCCTTTTCATATCAAACATGCCTCTTGGGAGGTGCATCCATGACCTAACAAGGATTATTTAGAGTTATTATGAGAGTATTGTAGTGAAGATATGATGTACTATTGAGAAAGAGAGAGAGAGAGAGGGCCAAAGATAGTCAATTCTATCAAAACAATGTAACTATATATGAGAGATTGAGAGAGAAAACTATAAAGACATTGAAGAAGGATAATATGTTCTTTGTTATATTGATGGATTCTATGAAGATGTTGAAGATTATGGTTGATTCTATCAAATCCGTGGGAGATATCTACTATGATGCTGCGTGAAGATTTGTCGTTTCCTTTGTTTTGATCATCAAACAAATGAAATAAAAGCTTGTTGATCTTATAAGATAGATTTTCTTGTGGTAGAATCCCATTTTCCTTGGTGTTCCTCTTGGGGCCCCAAGTGGGATCGATATTGCAAGGGGTGGAGGCTGCCAAAAAAGCTTGGATCATGAAGAGAAGTTAGAATTGGGTAACAATGATGGATACCTTATAGATGATAGGAGAGGAGCCATCATCATGAATGATGAGGGGAAGAAGGTAATGGCCTGTATGAGAGAGTTGTGCCAACAAGTTTTTCAGCACAACGTCTTGGATTATTGAAAGAACATACCGGAGGGGAGCAAGGACTACATAGTAGCGTCCTTGCATGAGGAGTTTCCGGTACCCACCGTAGCAGATAGGTTTTCTAGAGACTGGATGATGGAGTGCATGTGTGCGTACATGTCACACAAACGCTCGGATGCACACAAGGCACATAAGAGTGGGGCCTCAAAGCCCAAGTGGCTAGATACAGATGGTTGGCACCGACTCAGGAAGGAGGCTACCGATTCTCCAAGACGTTGGAGACAACAGCAGGAGGCGGGGAGGGTACGACTGGAGGCAAGAGTGGTTCATCATCTTGAAAGTAGCGGCCATAGAACTTATCTAGAGGACTTTGTAAGTTTTTATTTTGTTCTGCTTGCTTATTTTTGTGCAATATCCCTTGTAATGACAATCATGTTTCTAACATTTCTATTTTGTTTTCTTTGCAACACTCCATTATAGACTGCTATCCCACCGGCCTAGAGACTCGATATGCAAAGAGACACGGTCTCACTACATTGATCGACCAATTGTATAGACGCGGCAACCGAGTAAGTCACTCATCTTTCTTGTTCGTAGTTACTAATTTTAATTAAAATGCATTATTGTATGGTGGAATGATGTGTAGTTGTTTCTTTTTTTGCAGAGTCTATTCGATACTTCTTTGTGGCGAGACAACCTTTTGGATGGTGAGCATCTATAGCTCGTTCTTGGATCCATGGAGCGCACATCCTCTTCTTTTTTGCTCATTTGATTTATCTAGGCATTTTCTATACACTATCTTATTATCATCTTTTGTATCTTGCCATGATTATACCATCGCTTTCATTATGCAATCTTGTATTTATTTTATGTATCAGTCTTATGGATTCATGTACACTTTGCCTTCATGGAGATGAGCATTGTACACTTTACTGTAACTCTTTTGTATGGGCTAAATAAATCACATAGTGCTATTTGTGGCACGGCAGCCCTGCCACAATTTTTTTTTTCCTTATAACCGTCGCTATTAGCGTTGCAAATTTACTACAGGCATTGCAGTTAGCTTCGCAAATCGTCTCGCTATATGCATTGCTATGTGCGACACTATCAGCGTTGCATATGCGACGCTGATAGCGACGCAAATAGTGGCACATATAGCGACGATAATAGAGACTATTCTATGGTGTCACTAATACAACATTTTTTGCAACAATGAGGGCAAATTTTTTTATGAACATTTTTTTCGCTTTGAACGTTGGTATGAGGCCTCTATCTTGTAGTGTTTCTTCTTCACAACTTCTTCTTTACTACTATCTCCTATCTTGCATCCTCTCCCTCACATTGTTTGAAACTCATTTTCCTCACTACATATGCCTCTGTACTGCTCATGAATTTTAGAGTTCAGGGTGATTGTGTAGATATGGTATCTCTTGCTGTATTATCACTATTTTGATGGCCAAAGCTTGATCAAAGCATAGTTATTTGTTGAACGAGGCACTTTGAGAAGGCATGATTACTTGAAGTCGAAGGGACTCCACCTTACCATGATTGAACCAAGCACCAATACACTCAAGTTTTGCATACTCTCTAGGTTTCCACACACTAATGCATCAAGTATCTAAGTTTACAATTTATCTTTAAATTTTCAAGTGCAAGCATTTGGAGGTTTCGGTAGAGATAGCATTTAGTTGTTGCTTCTCAATTTCACAAGCCCAAATCTTCAAGGGTTAGCACTTGTTTGCATGTGGTTCATTGATTTGCAACTAACATGAACAATAATAGTGAAAGCACCAATGCTTTCTTGCTTCATCTCACTTTCTATGACTAGTCTCTAGAGTACTCAATGTGATCTCAATCTAGATTGATCCCAATTTGATGTGACTAGAGCATGGAGCTCAGCAAGGAGCTCACTTGAGCATTGGTGAAAGTGCTAATACTTGCTTGCTTGGCCCTTAAATTTTTGGACGCAATTAGTACAACTAGCTGTGTGTGTGTGTGTGTGTGTGTGTGTGTGTGTGTGTGTGTGTGTGTGTGTGTGTGTGTGTGTGTGTGTGTGTGTGTGTGTGTGTGTGTGTGTGTGTGTGTGTGTGTGTGTGTGTGTGTGTGTGTGTGTGTGTGTGTGTGTGTGTGTGTGTGTGTGTGTGTGTGTGTGGAGCTAATTTAAGCATCAACAAAGTAAAAGTGGAAAATGTTTAGGGTTTCAAAGTGTAAGTGGATAGTAATGGCTTGCTTGATCAAAGTGATGCTTCAAGTCCTATTATATTCAAAGTGATACTTGAAGACTTGTTTTGTCCAAGTGATGCTTCAAGTCCTATTATATTCAAAGTGATACTTGAAGACTTGTTTTGTCCAAGCAATAGCACTTATTGTTGAGAAGAGTGATGCTTGAAGACCTGTGATCAATCCATCCAAGAAAAACTTTGGTTACGCATCACAACTAGTGCTTGTAGTGTCAACACTATGATTTTCACTATGAGTTTTGGCTAAGTGATCCAAGTGCTTCCACTTGATGTATAGGTATTTGTATTAGCATCATGATATCTAGACAACTTCTTGTTATGATCACCATCATGATTTTTGGCTAGGCATCAAAGCACAAATGCTTTTAGTGTCAGAACCCATGATTTTTGCCATGATTTTTGGCTAGATAATTCAAGCACTAACAATTGATTTGTAGTCATTCATGTTGGCACGATGATATTGGGATAGTTTGCTACTATGATCACCATCGTGATTTTTGGCTAGCATCAAAATGCCAACATTTGCAATGTGAGTCCTTGTGACTAGTCCTCATGATTTTTTATAGACATTCAAGTGATTGGAAGACATTCAAGTGCTTGTAGTGTTAGTGCCCATGATCAACAAACATTCAAATGATCAATCTTTGTGATTTTCTTTGATTGCACCAAGTACTAATGCTTGCAAAGAAAACATTGAAGTTCTATAGACATTTAAATGGATTATTCCTTGTGATTAAAATTTTACACAATGAAGAGTGATTGAATATTTGCACACTAATAAACCAAGATCCAATGCTTGCAAGGATTTGTAGCTAGAAATGATTGAAGAACTTCAAGTTGGCATGCCATGTTCTTCTTTGCATAACAATCACTCTATGATATGTTGAAATATACAAGAACCAACACTTGGCTAATGTATGCCATGTTTATTAGTTTGATTTTAAAAGTGCTAATGCATGATGGAACTATGCCATGTCCAACTCAGCAAGTGCTAGAGCTCAATAGAGATGGATCAAAATTCCATATATATGTTGCCACTTTAGTGTAATGCAAGAGTGATTGAAGATTCAAACACTAGTAGACAAAGTGCATGATCGATGGGATTTGTAGCCAAGTGTGATTGAAGAGTTGCAAGTCTGTATGCCATGTTCTTCTTTGCAACAATCGAAGTATCCCATGTTGAAATCTCCAAGCACCATACTTGGCTAAAGTATGCCATGTTTAGATATCACCAATTTGACTTTTCAACTGCTAATGCTTAATAGAATTATGCTACGTCCAACTTGGCAAGTGATAAGGAAAATTTACAAGTGCTATGAAAGGAAAGTGGAACCCAGGAGGAAGAAGCTTGGAGGTGAGAGCTATGCCGGATGGAGAGCAAGAGCAAGAGATAAAGTGACTCAAAAGTGGAAACTCCAACAACCACAATGTGTAGCTGGGTCTTTTTTTATTCAAATTGTGTCACTAAAAGAATAAAGAATAAGTGATTGTGATGGGTGCCCGCCACCTGCAGTGTGCAGTGGCAGGTACTGTCAGTGTAGTAATACACAGGCGACTAGGCAGAGGCGCCTTTACCCCCAACAACCTCCAAGCCATATAACGTGCCATAACGCCATCTGCAAAAGCTATATCTGCATGGGTGGCTATCATGGCATACATAAGACTGCCCACGGCTGATGCATAGGCAATCTTGACCATCTCGGCCCTCTGCTCATCTGTATGTGGACAATTGGCCTGTGAAACCTTCACATGAGAAGGTAATGGACATCCAATAGGCCTAACATCCTGCATATGGAAGTGCTCAAGGACTTTATGAATGTACTCCTGTGAAAGATAGAGTAGTCCCTGAGATCTATCGCGTGTAATGTTCATACCAAGTATATGAGAGGCATCTCCCAAATATTTCATCTCAAAGCTCTTCTTGAGCTAAGCCTTAAGAGCATCTAGCTCCTCATGAGTTGTTCATACTAAAAGCATGTCATCCACATAGAGTACCAAAATCAATAAAGAACCATCACGGACTTTTTTCATGTATAAGCACAAATCCATAGCACTACGGTTGTAGCCCTGTGACTGCATGAGTGCATCAAACTTATGATACCATTTTCTAGGTGTCTGCTTCAAACCATATAGACTCTTCTTTAGCTTGCACACTAGGTGTTCCTTGCTAGGTTCTGAAAAGCCCTTAGGCTGCTCCATGTAAATCTCATCATGCAAGTCTCCATGTAAAAAATCCATCTTAACATCCATCTGGTACAAGTGCCGTCCAAGATGTGCAACCAAGGCCAAGACTAAGCATAGGGTGGTCTTATGGTCATCTTGACCACAGGAGAAAAGACTTCATCAAAGTCAACACATCAAAGTCAACACCATGCTCCTGCTTAAAACCCTTAGCAACCAATCAAACCTTGTATGCAGGCTTGGGGTGTCCAGGGGTACTTTTCAGCTTGTACACCCTCTTGCATGGCAAAGCCTTCTTACCTTGAGACAAGGAAACCAAATCCCAAGTCTAATTCTTATGCAATGAGTCAAGCTCAGACTACATAGCCCTCTCCCAAGAGTGACAATCACCCCTGTTCATAGCCTCATCATAAGTGAGAGGCTCTCTTGCATCTGTAACCAGTACATAATCCATAGAGGGCGCAAAATGGTCAGGAGACCATCTATCCCAAGTAGAACGCCTCAACCCAGGATCTACTGGCCTGACCGACATCCTGTCTAACATATGGGCCATGAGTATCAGGTGATGTTGCACGCTATCTAGCTAGCCGTAGGGCGGGATGAATGGGAGCAGGTGGCTCCTCCTGAAAGATAACTCTACATACCTCAGCCACTTTCTCAGGCTACATATACAGTTTGTCCTCATGAAAAATGACATCATAGCTGTGGATCACTTTCCGCACTTGTAGATCCCATAGACGATAACCCATCTCTCCTGCATCTCCATAGCCAATGAAAATGCATTTGACACTTTTAGGATCCAACTTATTACATTTGTCCTTGGGTACATGGCAGAATGCCTCACATCCAAAGACACGCAAATGATCATAAGAGGGGGGCTTGCCTGCCCATACCTCCTCTGCAACCTGAAAGTCAATGCCACTGCTAGGCAACCTATTAATGAGATGCACTGCAGTAGTAACTACCTTAGCCCAAAAGTGGTACAGTAAAGCCAGCCTGGCTAAGCATGCTATGGACCCTTTCGTGAATGGTCCTATTCATGCATTTAGCCATACCATTCTGGGGAGGGGTGTAAGGGGCAGTCAACTGACGCTTAATACCCCGCTCATCACAAAACAAAAGCACATGATACATACTCACCCCCATTATCTGACCTTAGGCATTTTAGCCTTTTCCCAGACTAGTTCTCTACCAATGCAAGAAAACGCTGAAATGTGTCTAAGACATCAGATTTTCTCTTTATGGGATAAGCCCAAACCTTACGTGAGTAATCATCTGTTGGGGGTAAAGGCGCCTCCGCCGTGCCGCCCCGTGTATTACTACACTGACAGTACCCGCCACTGCACACTGCAGGTGGCGGGCGCCCGTCACGTCACTTTATTCTTTATTCTTTTAGTGACAGTTTGAATAAAGGAAGGCCCGGTCACACATTGTGACTGTTGGAGTTCCCATTTCTTGTCTCTCTCTTTCTTACTCTTGCTCTCCCGCCATAGCTCGCGTGCAAGCTTCGATCCTTCTCACCTTTCAACTGGTATCAGAGCTTGGCATTCTCTTGCTCGAGCTCGACTCGGTGCTTCCCGACCTTCGCATCGACTCGCTTCACGCATTGGGTCTCCATCCCGGCAGCCATAGCCGACCTCTTGAGCTCCCGACTCTCCCCGGCTTCCCGAGCTCCATCCTGGCCTTCTTGAGCTTCATCAGGGCCTTGCCCTTGAGGTATTGCTTCAGCATTTGCAGGCATTTGAGTGTATTCTCAGATTGAAACAGGGCAGGAACAAAGGGCAGCCACTCTTCTTGAGCTCCATAGCTCATATCTTCCCTCCCCTTTGCATTGGGCCTTCATGGCTTGGTATGTGCCTACCTTGGGCCATCATTGAGCCCCCCATTACCCCCTTTTCAGCCCATGTGGAGCAACAGCAAGTTCAGCACCAACAGGGCAGATTGCATCATTTTTTCCAGGCTGTGAGCACTCATCTACTTCAGCTCCACACTTGGCCATTGCTTCTTGCTCTCTACCTTGATCAAGAGGGCTATAGACTTCATGTTTGATGTCGTTCAAGCTTTGGGTATTGGTCTTGATCTTTCGGGGCTGATTTCTTCAGATTTGGGACTGTCATAAACTGTCATAACAGGCTGAAAACAGGGCAGCACCATTGGCATTAGCATTTGTTGCTTATACTCCATTCCGGTTGTGCTATTTGATGCCCGTATGCGGTCTACATGATGCCTAGTGCCTTGGGAATGTATGCACATGATTATGCCATGATTTTGGCTTGAAATATTGGCTGATTTGGGACTGTTATTTACTGTTATATAGTGCTGGAAACAGGGCAGCCACACTTGGCATTGGCATTTAATGCTTATACTCTACTCCGGTTACCTTGTTTGATGCCCGTATGCGGTCTACTTCCTACCCGGATGTATTGGGGATGTATGCATTTGGTTTGACCATGATTTTGGCTTGAATTTGGGGCTGAAATCTACTGTTTAGAACAGTAAATACATGCTGGAATAACAGTGGGCTGAAGGTACTTTACATGCTTTGGCACTTACCTACCGATACCGGATGTATGCTTTGAGCTTTGGCATGATATCTTTGACATTTGGGGACGACTTGGAGCATATGTATGAGATTATGGGATGCTTTTGAGCTTCGCATTAGCTCCGTCTTCACTGGCATTTGGACCGACTCGGCATGCTCGTGGACCGCCTATGCCTCATGTCTCTGCTTGACAGTTAGGCTTTTGCATTACATGCTTTGGTTCGTGACATATGCTATTTGGTTCGTGTATGCCATACCGACATTTGGAGCTTGGATTTGGATGTATTTGAGCATTCCCGGCTTACTTGATCACTGATCTTGGTTGCTATTTGGATGTCATTGAGTTGACCGAGAGCTTATTTGGGCTTATGTATTGCTTCATGGTTAATACTACCGGTGCTTCATGTATGTCATGCTCTCTCGGATGCACTTGATGCATTGACAGGGTCACTTATCACTGGTGCTTTCTCTTGGGTTGTTTGAGCTTCTAAGCTCGCTTTGTACGCCTTTTGTGCCAGTGGGAGCATTTTACATGCTTTCTTGACCTTTGACAGTTGCATGCTATTGGAGCACTTACATGTATTTGGAGCAGTTTATGTCTTGAGCAGCTACATACACATTGAGACTTTGGGATCATACTCCGATCTTTATGGATATGCATTGATGTACTCTTGGTTCACAGGATGCTTATGAGCTGAGTCTCATATTTGGATCTTTCTCTTTGAGCAGATACCTATTTATGTCAGGTTTTGGCAATTACAGGAACACTTTGCCTAGAGTGTCTGGGGGTGTGCCTTTCACTGGCAGATGTTATTTTGACATGCTTGGTGTTGAGCTCATGTTCTTTTCACTGTCATTGGCCTTGCTTATGTCCGTTTCATGCCGGCTTTGGACCTAGCATTGTTTGCTTGACATTGGATCCTATTTTGGGACAGTTTGCTCTCTAGACTGCATACCTGCAATTTATTACAGCAAGCAGTTATTGGTGGACTGAGGTGTACTTTTCATGCTAAAATATCCTGATTTGGTGTACCGCACCTAGTACTAAGTGGGCAGCAACTTTTGGCACACTTTGCTCACCCTTTGGACCCCGTTTTGGTCATTTTTGGGCAGTTTCTGCAGTAAAACAGCAAGCAGTTTTGGACTGTTTGGGCATTTCCAGCCTGCATAATGGCGTCATCTTCGCATGATAGTGCCATCTTTAACATTACAAAGTTGGATGGTACCAACTACTCTTACTGGAAGAGTCAAATATGGCAGGTTTTGGTGCAGAAATCTCAGATTAAGCCACTTCGGTTGAGTGGGGAGCAGCCTGAAACTATGGACATTGACGACTGGCTTGAACTTGATGAGCTATGCAAGTCCACGATTGTATTGTCTCTCACTGAACAGGTACATTATAATGTATTTGAGGAAGCACAGAGTGCATGGGATCTATGGAATAAGATCAAGAATCTTTATGATAAGAAAAGTCCGGCGAGTCAGATGTACTGGTTGAAGCAGCTTATGGATCTGCGCATGAAGGATAATGCGACTATGTCTGCTCACTTGAGCCAGTTCCATGCTATACTGAAGAACCTGACTTCGCAGGATATCACCTTTGGAGAGGAAGTAACTCCTCTTTTCTTGCTTGGAACTCTGAATGAGTCATGGGATGTATTCCGCACTGCTCTTTGTGCCTCTAGTGCTACTCTAAAATTGGCAGATGTTGAGAGTGCTCTTCTTCAGGAAGAGGTGAATCGCAAAAACTTGGATGCCTCTCGTGGTAGTCATGCTTTGACAGTTAGAGGCAGGAATGACAGGTATGACCGTGGTAATGGCCGAGGCCGTGACTCGCAGAAGGGTCGGTCTAAATCTCGTGGTGGCAAGTCGCGTAGTAAGTCGCGTGGACGCAATGCAAATGTCACTTGTCATCATTGTGGGAAAAAGGGCCATATTAGACCACAGTGTCATGAGTTGCGCAATGAGAAGCGCAAGGATAAGGGGAAAGATAAAGTGCAGGAGAAGTCCTCTGATCGCAGCATAGTACCTACGAAGTCCAACGTCAAGATTGAGGAAATTAATGTCACGCAGACTGAAGAGTCCGATGGTGGTGATGAGTTTATACTTGCAGCTAGTTCTTCTGATGCTTCACACTTGACTGAGACACCTAGTATGTATGCACAGTGCTGGTTATTGGATTCAGGTGCGTCCTTCCATGTGACGCCTTACCGTGAGTGGTTTCACTCTTACCGTACTGTATCTGGATCAGTCAGACTTGGAGATGACAGGTCTCTTGATATTGTGGGCTGTGGAGATATTCAGTTGCAGTTTTCCACTGGCAGTTCCTTTTTGCTCAGGGATGTACGTCATGTACCTGCGCTTACGCGTAGTCTTATGTCTGCAGGACAGTTGGATGATGCAGGATTTCATGTCTGTTTTGGGGATTCTGCCTGGAAGATTACCAAAGGCAGACTTGTGCTTGCTAGAGGCGCCAAGGCTGGCAGCCTCTATCCTCTTGTTGTATCTGGGTCTTCTGTAGACCATGTTTTGGCAGTGGGCTCTATCCCACATGTATCACTTTGGCATGCCCGTTTGGGGCATATGTCTTTGAAAGGAATGAAAATGTTATCTGGTTTGCAGTATCTTCCGCCTTTGGATTATGCATGTTTTGACTCGTGTGATCATTGTCTTTATGGTAAGCAGAATAGGTCTACGCATAAGAAATCGGGTAGGCCACGCATGAGTGAGCCCTTGGCATTGGTGCATTCCGATGTTTGTGGGCCTATGCCTTGCATGTCTATGGGTGGCGCGAAGTACTTCGTTACCTTCATTGATGATTTTTCTAGGAAAGTGTGGGCTTATCCCATAAAGCAGAAGTCCGATGTCTTGGCAGTTTTTCAGAGATGGCTTGCTCTTGTTGAGAACCAGACTGGGTATAGGTTGAAATGCCTTAGGACAGATAATGGGGGAGAATATGTCTCGCATGCTTTTGAGCAGTTTTGTGATGACAGGGGTATTAAGCGTCAGTTGACCGCCCCTTACACCCCACCCCAGAATGGTTTGGCTGAGCGCATGAACAGGACTATTCAGGAGCGTGTGCGCTCTATGCTTAGCCATGCAGGCCTACCCCCGAGTTTTTGGGCTGAGGCAGTTAGTACGTCAGTGCATGTCATAAACCGATCGCCTTCCAGTGGATTGGATTTCCAGGTTGCAGAGGAAGTTTGGGCTGGTAAGCCACCCTCTTATGCGCATCTCCGTGTCTTTGGATGTGAGGCATTCTGCCATGTGCCCAAGGACAAGAGGAGTAAATTGGATCCAAAGAGCATTAAATGCATATTCCTTGGCTATGGTGAGTCAGGAGAGATGGGCTATCGCCTATGGGATCCGCAGGCGCGGAAAATAGTACGCAGCCATGATGTCGTCTTCCATGAAGACAAGATGCACAGGCAGCCTGAGAAGGTGGTTGAGATCCGCAGAGTGATCTTTCAGGAGGAGCCTAAAGCTCCAGCACAGCCAGTAGTACAACCTGCAGCAGTTCCTCCACAGGGCCAAGATGTTGGACAGGTAGTTAGACAGGCAGCAGAGCCTGCGGTGAGACGGTCTGCTAGAGATAGACGTCCACCTGACAGATTTCAGCCCTCTATGCATTATGTTTTGGTTACAGATGCAGGAGAGCCTTTCACTTATGATGAGGCTATGCGCAGGGGTGACAGTCACTCCTGGGAGAGGGCTATGCAGTCTGAGATAGACTCCCTGCATAAGAATGAGACTTGGGATTTGGTTGCCTTGCCTAAGGGCAAGAAGGCTTTGCCATGCAAGTGGGTGTACAAGCTGAAAAGTACCCCTGGACACCCCAAGCCGGCATACAAGGCTAGATTGGTAGCAAAGGGTTTTAAGCAGGAACATGGTGTGGACTTTGATGAGGTCTTCTCTCCTGTGGTTAAGATGACCACCCTGCGCTTAGTCTTGGCTTTGGTTGCACAGCTTGACTTAGATCTATATCAGATGGATGTCAAGACGGCTTTTCTACATGGGGACTTGCATGATGAGATCTATATGGATCAGCCTAAGGGCTTTGCAGAACCTGGCAGGGAGCACCTAGTGTGCAAGTTGAAGAAGAGCTTGTATGGCTTGAAGCAGGCACCTAGGGAATGGTATCATAAGTTTGATGCCTTTATGCAGTCACAGGGCTACAGCAGGAGTGCTATGGATCCGTGTCTTTACACGAAGAAAGCCCGTGATGGCAGTTTGCTTATCTTGGTACTCTATGTTGATGATATGCTGATAGTAGGGAAAGCTCATGATGAGCTAGATGCTCTTAAATCTCAGCTAAAGAAGAGCTTTGAGATGAAGGATTTGGGACAGGCCTCACATATACTTGGGATGCGCATTAAGCGCGATAGGCATCAGGGACTTTTGTATCTCTCACAGCGGGAGTACATTCATAAAGTCCTTGAGCGCTTCCGCATGCAGGACGCAAAGCCTATTGGCTGTCCATTACCTTCTTATGTGAAGGTATCACAGGCCGATTGTCCGCAGACAGATGAGCAGAGGGCCGAGATGGCCAAGATCCCTTATGCATCAGCCGTGGGCAGTTTGATGTATGCCATGATAGCCACTCGTCCAGATATTGCACATGCAGTTGGTGTTGTGGCACGCTATATGGCTACACCTGGCAGCAGACATTGGGATGCCGTGAAGGGTATCATGAGGTACCTGAAGGGCACAACAGATATGTGTATTTGCTATGGCAGCCAGGATACAGGGGTCGTGGGGTACACTGACTCCGATTATGCAGGACATGCAGATAGTAGGAAGTCCACTTCTGGCTATGTATTCACCTATGCTGGAGGGGCTATCTCTTGGATGTCCAGGGTTCAGAAGTGTACGGCTTTGTCTACCACTGAGGCCGAGTATGTTGCAGCCACTGAGGCTTGCAAGGAGGCCATATGGTTAGGCCGTCTAGTTGCTGACCTTGGGATTGATGCTACACCTACACTGCATTCGGATTCTATGAGTGCCATTCAGTTGGCTAAGAATCCGGTCTTCCATGCGAAGACGAAACACATTGAGGTGAGGTATCACTTCATACGTGGTGTCGTGGAGGACAGGTCTGTTGACCTTGTCAAGATCTCCACTGACGAGAATCCTGCAGATTTGCTCACGAAGAGCCTCACTACTGAGCGCTTTGCCTTCCTCAGGAGGTTGATGGGCGTTGGATGAGATGTCACCTTTCCTCATCCCTTGTACCTATGTACATTTGTACTGTCTTTTCTTTTTCTTTTCTCTCTCACTAGGGCAGATTCGCCTTTAAGTGGGAGGTTGTTGGGGGTAAAGGCGCCTCCGCCGTGCCGCCCCGTGTATTACTACACTGACAGTACCCGCCACTGCACACTGCAGGTGGCGGGCGCCCGTCACGTCACTTTATTCTTTATTCTTTTAGTGACAGTTTGAATAAAGGAAGGCCCGGTCACACATTGTGACTGTTGGAGTTCCCATTTCTTGTCTCTCTCTTTCTTACTCTTGCTCTCCCGCCATAGCTCGCGTGCAAGCTTCGATCCTTCTCACCTTTCATCATCTATGAAAGTAACAAAGTACTTTGCCCCACCAAATGACTGGCATGGCATGGGTCCACATACATCGAGTCCACAAGAGCCAAGGGCTCACCCATGCATTTCTTACCAGACTTTGTATGCGTATTTCTAGTCTACCTACCATACAAACAATGATCACAAGAATCAAAATGCGAAGAGTCAAGGACGGAAGATATTGCAAAAAGCATAGAGCATTTTCATTCCTTTAAGAGACATACGCCCCAAACGAGCATACCAAAGGGATACATGGAGAATAGAACCCACGAATAAAACATGATCCAATGTAGCTCCAAATACAAGGGATAGAGGTTTCCAAACTTGGCACCTCTTGCAAGCACAAACCTGCCACGAGGAATCTTCCATGCAGAGTCTCCAAAAGACACAAAATACCCTGCATCATCAAGTTGTCCAACTGACATAAGGCTGCAAGTCAACAAAGGTACATGGCGTACATCATGCAAAATAAAAGAACTGTTAGAAGGAAACTGCAGTCTAATATCTCCAATGCCCACAATGTCAAGAGACCTGTCATCACCCAGATGCACAAAACCAGACATGGTACGATAGGTATGAAACCAATCTCTATAGGGTTCCACATGAAAGGACGCACCCAAATCCAAGAGCTAGCACTGTGCATACATAGAATGTATCTCAGAAGCCTGTAAGGCATCGCATGAAGAAGCTGCAAGTATGTAATCATCATCTGAATCAGTGACCTCCATGACATTAACCTCTTCTATCTTCACACTAGACTTTGCAGGTACAATACTGCGCTCAGAAGACTTTTGCTGCACTTTTTCTTTTCCCTTTTCCTTGCACTTATCATCGCCCATTTTATGGCACTACGGCCTAATATGTCCTGCTTTCTCATAATAATGACAGGTAAGATCAAACTTTTGTCCACAGGACTTACTGCGACCACATGACTTGGACTTAGACTTTTGAGAGTCCCTACCCTTATGATCATTATCATGCCTGCCATGTCTGCCACCTCTAACGGTCAATGCATGTGAAGAGTGGGAAGCATAATTGTTTCTCCTGTTTATTTTCTCAGTCAATAAAGCACTCTTAACATCTTTGATTTTCAGCCCATCAAGCTTGTTCATGCATATGGTAGTACGGAAGACATCCCATGATTCAGGTAAGGTGCCAAGAAGAAACAACGGGTGCAAGTTGTCTTTGAACTCAATACCATGTGACAAGAGACTCTTCATGATAGCATGAAACTGACTAAAATGAGATGAAAGGGAGGTCCCCTCCTTCTTCATGCGAAGGTCCATTAACTGCTTCAGTCAATACATCTGTGACACAGGACTCTACTGCGCATAGAGCTCCTGAATTTTCTCCCATAAATCCCATGCACTCTGATTTTCATCTTCAACAACATTATGATGGGCCTCTTCTGAGAGTGAAAAAATAATGGTAGACTTGCATAGCTCATCAACTTCCATCCAAACATCATCATCCATATCCTCAGGTTTAACACCCTTGAAACATAAGGGTTTAATCTGCAACTTGTGCACCAAAACCTGCCATATTTGGGACTTCCTATACCCATAGTTGGTACCATCCAACATGGCAATGTTAAAGAGAGCTATATCTTTCAGATGACCAACCATATTGTCCCAAATCAAAGCAAAAATGTAAAAATTGCATGTTGCTGTAATTAGCAAAAAATGCACTAAAACCACTGCTAAAATTGGCTGAAAGAGTGGATTTCACTAGGAGAAGCACATGTCCACCAAATATGACCAAGATAACATCAAATAGTAAGCATTATCCTCATAGAAGTGCTTAAAATTTGCAGATTTCAGCTTGCTGTAATAAATGACAGCAGTATGTAAAACTGTCCCAAAATGAAGCAATTACTGAAACATGTCACTGCAACTGCCAGGTAGCAAGATACATCTAACAATAAGTGTCCAAGGGCAAGAAGGTACCAAGAACTATCAAACCAATCACCTGTCAGGCAAGAGACATCTCATAGGTCTAGAAGTCATGCATGTAATGGGTCTCAGGGTAAGAGAAGAGACCAAGCATGAGCACAACTAAGCAAGAAGCTCAATGCATAGCCATCCAAGATGCATACAAAACTGACAAACCTGTGATAGAGATAGGTGCCTATCCCAATAGGCGTATCAAATCATTCCACTACAAACTAACTACAGACATAAAGCTCTCAAGAGAGAAAATGCATGTAACTATCCCACAAGCTCAAGTTCAAGTGTAAATAAGACTCTGTGTACATCCGAATATACCAAGAGGCTCCCACTAGAAGTGAAGTTAGATGCAAAGAGAGCAAGCAACGCTCTAATACATCGAATGCATAGCATCAAACATGCCAAATCCCAATAGGGTACATCCGGAGCATAAACCCCAAGCTATCTTAGACCCATAAAGCATAAGCCTGAAAGTGGAGTGTCATTCAGATTTTTCTGTGTGTTATATGCTACTAGTGTATAGGTATGTTTGACTTGTGTTTATTGGGAGCTTTAGTTTGAGAAAGCGAAAAAGCTTTGAAGATGTTGATTTATGGATTTGGCTAGAGTTTTGAAGACTTACAAAGGATTAGAATAACCTCTTATATCCTGTACTAATTTATTTGGTTATGTTTTGAAAACTAAGAATTGGTTTATACTTTAAGGTGTTTTCCTTTCATTAATTTGTTTGATAGATCCAAGTTATTTTGGAGATTGATGGGATCGAGGTTTGTTTGTGGGTGCTAATTGATTGATGTTTGAGAAAAAAAAAATGAGCTATTTTTTGGACTTAGTATTCTTCCTTGTTTCAAGGTCGCAGAGGACACTCTCTGATTAAGTGTGGGGATATGTTGAGGGCTGAATTGACTTACTTTCTCAGGCTAATTCATGTTGTTTTTGTGAGTTCAATGGTTGATTTTGAGGGTTTATTGATTGATTTTTTTTAGTTGGAAGTGTTTTGGAATGTGTTGGGATGGGTTGACTATATTTGAGAAGCTCCTAACGATTTTTAATTGAGATATGATGTTTTGATAGGTTCTATAATGTGTCTATTTGGTTCTGATAGGGTTTATTTTGCCTCTATTTTGATCTATTTTCCTTCTATTTGAGAGGTTGGGATTGTGAATAAGTCTTTTAAGGAATGATTGCAAATGTGTTGAATGGTTTTGGATAGTTTAAATCTTTATTCTGTAAGCCTTTGTTTGCTTCTATATCTAGTCTAATGGATGGATGTTTAACTTAGGTAATGTTTTGTAATCTTGGAGGAGGAAGAATACAAGCTGCAAATAGCTTGAAGAAGTAGGTGAAGAAGACTTGAAGTGAAGACTACACTGACCATGGTAATAGTGAGCTCTCAAGGGATAGTATAATGGCTTTAGTGACCCTTCATATCAAGCATGCGTCTTGGGAGGGGTATCCACGACCAAGAGAGTGCTATTAAGGATTATTCATTGTAATTTGAATGTACTATTGAGAGAGAGTAAATGTGAGAGAGATGGAGTATGAGAGAGAGCCAATTTTCTATGAAAAACATTGTATCTACATGAGAAAAACTATGAAGACTATGAATATGATGAAAGATGAATACTATGTGATGAATTCCATTGATTTTTCTTTTATATCATTGTGGTTTTGATGGTTTCTATAAAGAATATGGAGATTTGCTATGATAAATGTGTGGAAGAATTGCTATATGATGATGTGTGAAGATTTGAGAAGATTGGTGGTGTTTTCCTTCTTGTGGTTGATTAAAATATGGAGAACATACTTGGTGTGACAAGACATATTTTCTTGCAGTAGTTTCCCCATTTTTCTTGGTGTTCCTCTTAGGGCTCCACATACCAATGCCCATGTTGCTCATACCCATGATAATATCGCCCATGCTCATGTTGCTCATGTCCATGATAGTGCTCATGCTACTCATAGCATTCATCATCATGCTCATACTGCTCATGCCCATGATAATTGTTAAGAAATCAAGTCATTCAATACATTTTCTCTCCTTCATTCATATTTTTATTTCTATGTATAGCCCCAAAAAGATTATATTTATATCATTACTTAGTACTTGGCACCCTCATAAGAGAGTTGAGGCACCACCCAAGAGACTTCAATGGGTGCCACTTGAGATACTTTATGCCTATAAATACAACACTAAGTTCCCTCATTCTACACCCCACACATTCATTCCTCATGACACTATGTCACTCTCTTCAATATTCTTCTCTCCTTTCTCCTCCTTCTTCACTACACCGTTCACACCTTGCAAGCAGGACATTACGGTTCATGACTTTTGCATCCATCTCCACCTAGCATTTTGTAGCCTACATAATTTGGCATCTTCCCTCCTCACTTGATGTCATCATCAAGTTTATGCTTGTGCAACAATTTGGGCCATCTACAACAAGTCACACTCTTTATTAGCCCTACATCAAATACTTGCATTTTTTGTTTTCTTCACTATTGAAGGACTGCCCAACAGTCGCCTACCACTTACATGGAGAGAACTTCATCAAATATTCTATTTTTTTCTTCTCCAATTGGCTATCTAGCAATTGTCCCCTAGCAAGTTACCCAGAAATTGCCTTAAAAGTAGCCATCATATTGAGAGATTTGAGCATATCCTTCATCTTTGGTAGCTCTTGGGGACTCTGTACCACTCCCTCTACAAATGAATGTCCTTCCATTCCCCATTCAACATTACCTTTGATATTCTACTAATGGAGGATTGTGTTTGGCTCCCTTCACTACTATGCAGGTTTCCTTCAAGTGCTACTACCTGATTAGATAAGATTGTGCAGTCATCTTCATAGCTTCGGCTCTATTATATCAACCTAGTTCACTTAGCATGATTCAATGATTCATCAGTCATCATCATCTTCTTCTATGTTTTTCCTTGAGTTTCTTCTTCTCTCAATGTTTTCCGTACACTCTTTGTTTCTCCCCACAAATCCTACTATCTCTTTGATATGGTATAAGTACATACCATTCCGTCACACTATTTTGACTATAATGCTCATATTGCTCATATCATTGATCATATTGACCAATGATATCCTGATTATGATTAAGTGGTTGAAGAAATGGTGGTTGAAATGAAGCTAAAGCTAGCTAAAATGAAACCATTTCAACCATTACTTGCTTGAAATCTTGCCCTACTCTCATGCTCAGCCCAAAGAATTGATGAACAATGGTCAATATAGGATCTCAACTATGCAATATTCTTCTCTATCTTGTTAATAGAGTCCCTTTGCTTGTGATCCAATTGAGACTATTTGATCCATCTTTGACACTAATTCAATGTGTCCATCAGCATTGTTGGCTTCTTAATTGCATAAAGTAGGATTCAATGCACTCATTTCTCTTTCTCCTTGGGTTTGAAAGTATTCATGGATCCTCTTGATGCTAGTATGCATCAAATATGGCTTGATGGGATGGATACTCTTGTGCTTGTTCTTACTTCAATAGTTTGTCATTTAGGGTGTTGTCTACATGACCACCTATCACAAAAATGGCTATATCTTTTGCTCATGAGCCTCAATTTTACTGAAATTTTTGGCTCAAATCAAAGGTGAAGATGCCCTCTCTAAGAACTTAGCCTCTCCATTAGAATCAAGAGAGAAAATTCTATAGCACCAACATTGTGGCTATTCATAATAGGCATGCACCTTGTTTTGACTTGTTAGAGCCCTATTTTGATCCATGAAAACCCTATTTCAACCCATAAGTGCCTTGTTTGCATCCTTATTTCCAAAAGCTTCTTATCATTGATCAGAAGGAGTATTCACTTGTTGAATTCTAGCAAGTTTGTTGTCAAACTAGAAAATGGGGTTGGAATTGTTATCCACTAGTTTAAAGCTTAAATCAAACCACCATATTTTGATCATTAAGCTTCTCTAGATTATGCTTCCAAGGATGTCTAGATGATGCCTATTACAAGCCAAGTAGCATAGTGATTGTGATGTGCCTGAGACATGAAAGAAACTAATCAATAAGCTAGAATCTAAGGGAAATATGTCTTGGATGTCTAGATGATGCCTATTACAAGCCAAGTAGCATAGTGATTGTGATGTGCCTGAGACATAAAAGAAACTAATCAATAAGCTGGAATCTAAGGGAAATATGTCTTGAAATCAATGCAATTCATGCTCAAGTTCTCTAATTTCAAATTGTTATGGACATTCCCACCCTTGGACTAAAGAAGAGCTGAAATGTGAAGAAAGCATGCCTATATTCAACACATTTCATGTTGAATTTACTTATCCAAAAGCTAGTTGATAGGTATCAAATACTTGCCAAGTTATAGTCCAATTGAGAAATAATGATGGAGGAATGATCAAAGATAGTGATCAATGCTTGAGAGAAGAGATCTATGGGCTACTCAACAATGTGAGTTTAGTTGTAGAAGGCACTGAATCTCTTACTCCATGCCTTGACCAAGTGCCTCTAGTACGGTGCTTGCTCTCTTCCAAATGATACCAAATGCCAATGCAATGAAGAAGCAATAATTAAGTAATGTTTAAAACTAAAGAATGAGAGGTTTTAGAGCAGATGACCATCATAATTTGCACCTTTTTTGAGGATGAATATGGTACTGCCTAAAAATGATTAATATCCATAGAAGATGGAGTTAAATTTTCTCCTAAAAACACATTGTTATTCCTTGGTTTCAAGCTTCTAAAAGTGGAAAAGAACTTTGTATAACAATATCTCCCCTTTATCAACTTGTTGATAGTTCTTAGGCTCATACATTTCTCTTAAATGCTCTTAATCAAAAGCTTCAACGTAATATCCAAAGAGCCTATTCATCTAGCATGTCATATGATTATGCATACAATGTTGTCCTCCCATAGCTTGTCTTCTCTATAATATCTCGTGCTACAAAGGATTCCCAATCAAGAGATGAAAAGATCATGTTGCAAGTGATGCCCTCAAAAATCTTGAATGAGGAATTAAACTCAATGATGAATTTGTGACAAAAGAGTTATACATGGTTAGCAAACAATTCCAGTACACCATGGATTCTAAAATGGCTATTGATGATGCAAGTGCAAGTAGTGAGGCAGACAAACACCAAATGTTGTGAGGGCTATTAATGATCTAGAGGAGTGAACTATTGGTACTGTGTAGTTTTGTTAGTCCAAACTTATAGAATTTTTGAAGTATGTTGCTTCAAATGCTCCAAAATCTATGCTTCAAGCTACCCAATCTTGTCATGAACATCTTGTTTCACTTTTCATCCATTGTAAGTTGGGATTTCTCTTGTAAAATCTGAGGTAGAATAAGCAAAATTTGTCATGCTAATAGACATGTTTGTCTCAAATGGGCCTCTAGCCAATTCTAAGTTAAAAATGGGGTAACAATGAACATGCTACATTTTCTTAGCTTGAACCCACTGTGAAAACTGATATAGTTAGACCATAGAAGAAGGTTCATAATAACAACCAATTTGCAACACTGGTACCTCCACCCTTCTCTATCCAAGAAGAGTGGGCTATGGATTGAGCAGTCTCTATAGAAAATGTTGGTTGGCTAGAATGCCTTTGAAAATATATCCAAGGCAACAATCAACAAAACTGAAATTGTCTACTAACAATGATGAAGATGACACAACTGCAATACTATGGAGAGAGACTGTTGTACACATGTAGGATCCTATTGTAGGATCAACAATAGGAAACATAGTTTTAGGAGAAGATATGGACTTCCATATCTAGAATGTAGGTTGGCAGCATTTTACAATGATGGGTAGCTACTAGTATTGGTTGGCAGCCCATCTGAGATGACAAATACCACTGCAATGATTGTGGTTTTGATTTGCATCCAAACTCATGAATTCTTGAGTTTAACCTTGCTCTTGATCTAGGCTTCCTCACTAAAGCCAAGACATATACATTATTCAATCCTCATTTCATATTTTATTCCATCTACATATCCAAAATGATTGGCATATTGAGCCTTTGAAGGCTAAACTATAAAGAGTACAAGTTGATGCTCAAAAGCATCATGTATCTTGTCATGAGTTAAATGCGTAGGTGCAGTGACTAACATAAGAGCTAATGAGGGTTCACATTGATGCTCAGTAGGTTCCAACATGACTTCAATCATAGGCTTCGAGTTAAAGCTAGCCCACATTTTAATCCATACGATAGTGCATTCTCTCTTCCATGAACCCATGTGCTACTTTTTGTATTAAGTCACCTCCCTTGTTATCCATCAACTCTCCTCATTTTCTAAAAAGTTTGTGCACCTATGAAATTACTCACATCTTGATTGATAAGATTTTTGCTCTCTCAATCTCTTCCATGGCTATTTGTAGAGGATCCTCCAAGTAGGTTGCACTCTTCGTGCTTCCTTGGATGATTACCTTTTTCTCTTCTTCCATACAATCTCTAAGTGACTAGAGATTTGAATCCCTTATGCAGATGGGTGTTTTTTCCTAGCCACTATTGCTCCTAAGATCTATTAGATCCAAATAGAGGATCGTTCTTTATGTTGGTGTCCCTTGATTGATTTCTTTCCCAATGAAATCCCTCTTCAGATATACATCCCCTCTTCTTCTTCTCTTTCCACCCTTCTTGTCTTCCTCTTCATGTGCTTGCTCACATGGATACCTTTTGAGACCTTTTTTGGATAAGGCCTTGTTTCCCTATTCATGGATCATGAACATAAGTAACCATAGTGATGGATTGCCATGGTTTAGGATAGATACCGCAATTAATGAAAAGGTAAGTAGACAAACAAGACCAACCGCTTTGGAGCAGAGTCTAAACTAGATGCATGGCCACAAACAGCAATAGCAAATTTTCAGGACCACCTTTCCATGGCTAGATGGATGTAATTGCAACACATGTCCAATGAGAAGCGTTCTACTATAGCTGTTAGGGTTAATCCAACCTCTCCCTGCAATAATCAAAAAGAGGTTAGTTAAATGAGATGCTTTGATATATTCCCTACCACATGGGAAAGTGAATGACCATAGTAGCTCAACACATGACCATAGTTGGTCACATGTGTGGGCTTTCATATACAAGCAATAGCAAGCACACACATGCTTACTTCATGTATACAAAAGCAACATATTTACTAATATGATCCACAACACATACCAGTTTTCCACATATTCAAGCTCTTCTCTAGTATGCACACATATGAATATGTATCCTATTATGCTAGTAAAAGCTTGATATACATTTCAAAATGAACAACCACAAGTAATGTGCCATGCACTTCAAATGTAATAGGCCCATAAAACACAAAAAGAAAATAAGAAAACACTATATATATATATATATATATTAAGATGACAAATTAATATCAAGGTCATCAGTGGTCTTAGACAAGTTACATACTGCCATAGCTCACCCAATTTGCACCTAAGTGATTAGCAATGATATTTCACCAAAGGCCATTTTTTTTCCATGCATTGTTTACACATATAGGGAAGGTTATCTCACACATAGTCAAGCTATTATCAGTTAGCTCTCCACGGGAGAAGCTTTGAAAGGGGAGAGGGACCCATTGTACATCTTAGATTCGTTGCTTCTTTGTGTAGACTATTTTTCTATATACACTTACCAACAATTGTTTGTGACTTGTTGTTGCTACTCTCTAATCTCATTTTTTGCAACTCTCCCTCTACAAGAACTACTTTCTCAAGATTAGTTTCTATTGTGCTCAACTTCTCCACTTTGGAAACCTTTTCCTAAGCATTTTGTCTAGAATCTTACTTTCTTCTTGCCTCATAGTTAAGCAAACTTTTATCCTTTGAACAAGAACAAAAATTTAATGTGTAACTTCCAAAAAGGTAACTTTCTTGGATCTTTTCCTGACAAACAATCATAATAGGTACTCAAAGTATGATTAGCATTAAGAGAAAAAACAATACGTAATGTTCAAACTTGTACATCAACAATAAAGGAATTCCATGATATCATTCACTCTCAGAGCTCAATGTTTTTTTCTTGAAAGATAAATCTTTGTTTTTCCCCAAAAATCCCACCACTGGTGCACAGATCGGATGCCGTATGCGCGCGTAGTGAGAGTCAGAAGTCCCCAAGAACAAAAGAACTCTACTTTTTGCACAAAAATCAATGAAGAAAGCTTGCACGACATAAACAAGAGACCAATTGGGTACAATCTCCCCCCATGCCTTGTGTGAGCACTCCACAAAGCATGTATTTTATATATTATTCATATTCAAGCTCAAGAAATAGCCCAATTTACAATGAGCACGCTTTAGCTTTTGTATTTGCTTTTGTGCCACTAAAAAATTAAAGCTATTGGGCGCTCAAGGAGTCAGACAGTACCCAAATACAATGTCCAATACAAATATTTAAATCGTGCGTCCATGAGCATACAAAAATAATAAATAAATATCAAGCGCTTTGATAAATAAGCGTGTCAAAATATGGATGCCATGCCTAAGATACGAGCCCATAAAAATTTGATGATAATTTGAATACACGCTATCCTCCAATGCTTTCCAATGCCACCGCTGCTTACTCTACACATCAACTGAAGCATTCACAATTGTTAGAAAAATAATTCAATTAAACCGACAAAAGTGAATACCTAGCAGTCTTCAGCTACAAAAATAAATTGGTTAGAAATCAATCCTAACCTTAATTTATTACGAGTGCGCATTCTAAACTCATAAATGTTTATTAATTTAAATATGTATTTTACGGAATCACCCGCTATGAAATCACCCACTTACACATTAAATTAACAAAACGCCCGAAAAGGATAGGCATCCCCATCGACTTTTTGCATAAAGAATCCACTTTGTGTATGAGCCCCGGTAATAAAATTTTACGAAATCCATCGCAAAACTTCACGAAATCCACCATGGAATATGCCTCCTGGTATCATACCCCCGAGGTGGGATAGCAATTGTCCTCAATTGCTATTAGCTCAATGTGGAGCTAGCAATGTGGGAAAAGTATGTGGGACTCTAGCGTGCATGCATTGGGCCTCCTCAACAAGATGATTTTTAAACTTGACCAAATATCTAGAATATCTACTGCCAGTTCTAGTGGTCATAAAGTCAATATCTATAATAGTTTCAAGCTCAAGGATTTCAGTTTCATCATCTAGCAAAGGAGGGTTTTCATAGACAGGGTGTACAGGTAGTTGTCCACTAAAGGGTCGTAATAAACTGATATGGAAGGTGTTATGGATTTTCCAATGTTGTGGTAATTCTAGTTTAAATGCATTGTCATTGATTTTATGTATGATCTTGAATGGTCCATAAAATTTAGGTGCTAATTTAACAACTATGTGTTTATCTACACTTTGTAATCTTCGTTTTTCAATTCGTAACCAAACATAATCATCAACTTTAAAATTCATAGCCTATCTTTTCTTGTTTGCTTGTTTTGTGTATGATTGCTGGGCTTTGGCAATCATATCTTTAACGTCATCAAAAATAGTAGCATGCATATTAGCAAAATCATCAATAATTTGAATTTTGTTTGATAATGATGTAACAGGTGTAGACAATCGATATCCATAAATAATTTCAAATGGTGCTTTCTTTGTAGCTGTATGTGGTGTGTTATTATATGCAAATTGAAGTAAATGTAGATATGTATCCCATGTATGTGGTTTTGAAATGGTGTAGGCACGCAAAAGATCTAAAATAGTACTGTTAATAGCTTATGTTTGACCATTTGTTTCAGGATGAAATGCAGATGAAAAATCAATCTTTGTTCCTAAGTTAGCAAACAAAGTAATTCAAAAATTATTACAGAATCTAGAATCACGATAAAAAATAATGACTTTTGGTAAACCATGGTTAGTAAAAACAATTTTCAAAAACAATTGAGCAGCTTGAGATGCAGTTAAGGTTTTCTTGCATGGAATAAAATATGCTTGTTTGCTGAATCTGTCTACAACAGTCCAAATCATATCATGGTTAGCTTTATGTTAGGTAGACCAATGATAAAATCCATTGAAATCTGTTCCCATGGTCGTGATGGAATGGATAATGGCATTAATAAACCATATTGTTTACCATGGTGTCTTTTTACTCATTGATAAATTAAGCATTCAGATACAAAAGTAGATACATCAGAGTCCATATGTGGCCAATAAAAATCTTCAACCAATGTACGCAAAGTAGATATAATTCATCTATGACCTTGATATGGGGGACAATAAATTTCATGCAAAACAAATGATCGAAATGGAACAATCACACATAATCTTTTTTCATAAAACATAAATTCGTTAGTGTAAGACAATGAATTAATAGGAATCCAATTATTTGCAACTAGTTTATTCCAATCAGCTTGAAAAATAGGATCCTGATGATAAGTATCTTTCATAGGAATAAGGGAATCAAATGATATCACAAAAATATTATGAGTTTTCGGTCTTCTACTCAAAGCATCAACAACAACATTCTCTTTTCCATGTTGATATGCTATAAGGGGATGAAAACTTTGAATAAAAGTGGTCCATTTAATGTGTCGGTCAGATATTTGTGGTTGACTAAGGAGATGTCTAATGCTTTGTTGGTCAGTTTTGATCATGAATTTAGATTCCATTAAATAATATTTTCATTGACGTAAGGCTTGTACTAGGGCTAACAATTCCTTGTCATAGGTAGAATATTTAAGTTCAGATGTTTTCAGTTTGCAGCTAGAGTAAGCTATGGGATGAGAATCTTACATAAGAATTGCTTCTATTCCAGATCCACTTGCGTCAATAACTACTGAGAAGAATAGTCTATTGAAGTCAGGTAATTGTAATATAGGAGCATGAGTTAAAGAATATTTCAGCAAATCAAAGGACTTTTGTTAATTGTTAGACCAATTGTACACAATGCCCTTCTTTAAGAGTTTTTTCAAAGGTAATGCAAGTAATGAGAAATTCCTCACAAATTTTCTATAAAAGCTAGCAAGACCTAGAAAAGAACGTAATTCATGCACATTTTTGGGTATTGACCAATTTAAAATTGCTTATATCTTTTTAGGGTCGACTTTAATACCTTCTGATGAAATAATATGTCTTAGATATTCAATTTTTATTTGGAAGAATTCACTCTTTTCGGGGTTAGCATATAATTGATTGTCTTTTAATAACTTAAAAACTAAAGACAAATGTTCATAATTCTCATTTTTACTGAAAACTAATATGTCATCAAAGAAAATAATGACACAATGCTGATGTTTCAGAAATATGTGATTCATCATACGACTGAATGTGGCTGGCGCATTAGTTAAACCGAAAGGCATAACCAGAAATTCATAGTGTCCAAATTGTGTTCTAAATGCAGTTTTGAATATATCAGATTTATCCAATCTTACTTGATGATATACAGATTTAAGATCTATCTTACTGAATATGGCAGATCCTTGTAGCTTATCCATAAGATCATCTACCCTAGGAATCGGATATCTATTCTTAACAGTAATTTTATTTAGGGCACGATAATCAATGCACATCCGATAAGTATTATTTTTCTTTTTCACTAATAAGACCTTGGAGCCCCGAGAGGAACACCAAGGAAAAGAGAATTCTCTTGCAAGAAAATCTATCTTGTAACATCAACAAGCTTGTTTATCATGTTTCATATGATCCCAATGAAGAAAAGAACACCAGGCACAACAAATCTTCATGCAGCATCATGTAAATCTCCCACGGTTTTTAATAGAATCAACCATACTCTTCAACATCCTCACAAAATCCATCAATAGAACAAAGAAAGCAAAGAAATACACCATCTTTGAATGGAAACACATCACATAATATTCATCTTCAATATCTTCATAGTATTCTCTCTCAATCTCTCATATACAATCACTCTGTTTCAATAGAATTGACTATCTCTGACTCTCTCTATCTCACTCCATCAATAATACATCATGTCCTCACTACAATCTCTCTAAAATTACTCTCAATAATCACTCTTAGGTCGTGGATACCCCTCCCAAGAGGTATGTCTGATATGAAGGGTCACCAGAGCCACTACAGTGTCTCTTCACAGCTCACTACTGTCACTTCACTCTAGTCTTCTCTTGAGTCTTCAGCAGCTACTTCTTCCACTTCTTTCAGCTCTTTTGCACTTGTATTCACCTCTTTCCAAGGCTAGAAAACTTTCCCCAAAGTCACACATACATTCCACAGAACACTTACAGAAGCATACAGAACAGTCTACAGAACAGTACCAGAACAGCTACAGTACAGAACAGAAACAGAAGCTCTACAGAAGACCTACAGAAGGTTACAGAAGGTCATCAAAACCACATAACTCATTCTCAAATCATTCCAAACTCTCACAAAACATTCACTAAGCTTTCACAATATCTCATTCTTCATCAATCAATACCTCATCCCTCCTTACAGAAGACAATCAGAACAAAACAGACCAAAACAGAACAAAACAGAAGGTATACAGAACCATTCAGAACCTATCAGAACATCACAGAACCACCAACAAACATCATGAACTTCCAAAACACAATCAATATCATCCAAAACACTCTCAATCCTATTCCAAATCAATCAATCATCCCATAAAATCAATCATTCAGCTCTCAAAAACAACAAAAATCATCCAAAAAACAAGTCATTTCAACACTCAACATATCCCCACACTTAATAAGGAAGCGTCCTCACGACCCAGGAAAAAGGGAATACAAGTTCATTGAAAAGCTTCACTATGATCTTCAATATCTTTTCAAAAAGAATCCATCCACCACGACCCCAACTTATAACCTGTTTCTGATATATAAAAATACAAAGAAAGGAAAACTCTTTTGAAATTAACACCTCTTATCAAACTAAAAATCACCACAAATTTGTAAAGGATATAAGAGTTTGCTTCTTCTTCATCATCGTCATCTGCTTCAACTCTCCAACCACGACCCCATCTTTACAAATCTCCAAAACATAGCTCGTACACAAAATCCAATAGGAAACCACCACGTTCGTTTGACATACATGAACTCACAACACAAACACTAATACACAACCATCTGAATGACTTCTTCAAAAAGAAGAGTTTGGCATTAAAAAACTTGCACCATACATTGGAAAGGCATCAATGAAGATGATCCCTCTTAAAAGATTGATGTTGTCGGAATCGATCCATAGATAAGGATTCATCTACAAAGTTTTTAGGAGGATTTTGAAAAAATTGGAGACAGCACATCCGTTCCAACAGGACCAAGTATCTGCTAGGCAAACAGAGGGCATGAAAATACAGTATCTCCAGCTGTTGAGAATCAATGCTAACATTGACATTCATGCACAACTTTGGGATAGGCTTTGAATCAGTATGAGAGTGCCTATGCATATACGCCAGGTACCAAGCAAAGTGAGCAGTTAATCTCACTGAGGGATCTGCAGACTGTGAATATTGTTGGGCAAAATGAACATAGTTTTGATAAGCTTGACTTGAAGCTGTCCATTCCCCTGGAATTACTGGCCAATTAATCTGCGGTCCTGTAAGGCAATCATCCGAACTCCATCCCCTTCTTCTGGAAATCTGATTATCAAAACCGTCACAGTCACTAACCAACTGAGGTGGTTGAGATATGGAAGTGTTAGGAGAGGGTAGTGGAATAAGGGAAGTGGATGTAGGGAAGGATAGGAAAAATCATAAAAAGAAGAAAAGGTTAAAGAAGGAGTGGCAGAAATTTGTAAGGAATCACTAAGAAAAGGTGTTAACTGATAAATAGGAAGTGTGGAGGGTACATTTATGAGGGGTGAAGGACAGGGTGGAGAAGGGGAAAAGACCCTATCCTCAATAAAGGAACAGTAAGTGAAAATAGGAATTTGAGGGAAATTGGAAGGTTGGAAAAGAAGTGGTAAAATTACTGTGGAATTAGATTGACAAAGGGAAAAATATATAGCATAGCGGTGAGCCAATTGTTGGTAATAAAGGAGGGTAGGAACAGAAGGTCCTAAAAGAGATCGTCTATGATAGGCATCAAAGAAAGTAGCATCAAATGGATTATGTTTGGAAAGATAGGTTAAGAGATCCATCCTCAGTTGGTTAGTACTCTGTACAAAGGTAGGAGCTGTGTTTTGTCTTTGATTGAGGACCACCGAATCAATCATGGGATGCCACGAACTATCCTAACAATCAGCCACTTTGGAGGAATAACTCTGAAACATATCAGCTATGCGCAACTCCAAATGATTGACATATAGAACAGCCTGTAAGACCACATCCCCCACATACCATGCCATATCTACCTCATCTGGAATTAACAAATCTCCACGGAGATACATGTATGACATCAGCATGGTGTCTGGCGTGACAGAATCTTCAAAGAGCATTCTAACTACCTCTGTCAACAACTCAGCAGACCAAGCCCCACTCCAGCCATCCTCTGGAAAAGGTAAATCCATCGTGGAAAGCTTCATATAGAAGACCAACTTCTGCAAGTGGTAGTGGACAAAGAAAGAATGGTCTGGTAAGACAAAGTCCTGAAATTGCTCAAAGGTAGACCATAACAAGTCCATTCGGGACTACAATCTTTCCACTTTGTCTTGGAATAAAGGGCACAAAGTAGCCTGTCTCTGTAAGGTAGCCAAGTCCTGCTGTGAAAAAGAAGGAATTAATGGAACAGAGCGGGACTTTGCAAGCTGATCTTGCAACTGCTGGATTTGGGAGGCTTGGTTGGCCACTGTGTCATTAGCAGTCTGTAAAGCTGACAGCTTGTCATCTAAGAGAACTTGGAATTCTTTCGCGTCGCTGGACATCCTCTCCTTCTCTGCTGAAAGGCTAGTAACCTGTGACTGAGCCTCGAATAACTGGGTCTTCAATGAAGAAATCTCATCACTTTGAGTGGCAACCAGTTGGGTTTGCTATTCCATTTGCTTAAATAGATCTGCTAGGGTATCCTTAGCAGAAGCTAACTCAGATGTTGCCTTATGCAACTGGTCTTTGGACTGCATGAGCTCCTCATAGAAAGATGCGTACAGCTGTTGAACACAGGCTGTCACTGACAACTCAATGGAACTTTGAATATCCTTGCAGAGGAAAGGAATGGCATCTCCGGAGACGAGACTGTTCAGGAAAGGAACTGAGATCTCCAAGGATCCTTCTCTATGTGCTCTGAATAGGTTATTGCAAGTGAGATACCCAGGGAGTTCACTGCCAGAAGTAGCAGGGATAGGCACTGAGGGAAGTACAGCAGGGGCTTTGTCCGCTACCCTCTTCAAGCGTTTACGCTGTATGACCAGGGGAGGCGGAGAATCATCATCCTCAATGTCAATAGGTGCTGACTCTTCTGAAGGTGGAGGAGGAGGTACTGGATCTGATGGAGGAGGTGGAGGCACAGTCTTCTGTAAACCTGAATAGGTCAAGAAGGCAGACAAATATGATCCGTAGGTAACATTGGTAACATTACCCCTCGTGACTTTAACAAAATGCTGATCCATCTTAGTAAGGAGGTATGTGCTCCAATCAATGGCAACTCCTTTTAGCACCATCCTGGAAGCTGTGAAAAGCTCTTTGGACAAATAGTGGGATGGCGTTTTGGCAGGCATGAACCTGTCCTGAAGGAACTGACACATCGTCTTCCATACGGGATCAGTAATCATAGAAAACGAAACTCCTGAAGAGTTTATCACTTTTTTAACATCAAGAACTTCCCTTGTCTGCTTCTGCAACAGCTTGAGAATCTCTTCATTAGAGAAGAGCTGACGAGTGGTCACAAAAGGTTCTCCTTTGAAGGGTAAAGACAGAGCCTTCCCTAAGCCTCGAGACGTCAATGTCATAGACATGCCTTGGACTACTCCTGTCTTCTTGCTGTAAGAGGCCAGGAACTCATCACATACGGACGGATCCTCTGGAAGTAATGGAAAAGGAGTGGCCACAAAAGCAGCAAGTCCTGCCTTCGTGAGGGGCTCAAAAGTAAGTAGGGACGAGTAATCCCTACTAACTAGTGGGACGTACTGGATAGGGGGAGGAGCATGAGAAGGCGCCATTCAGATGGTTACACACACACCACAAACACAGACAATCAAGGTAAATGCCTGCAAACCAACAGACAAAAACCAAGGATAAGAGAATTACCAATCAAACATGACCCGACCTACTAACCCCAAGCAAACCACATCCTAGAAAAAATTTGACATGACCTCGAGACAAATGCGACCGAAAGCTTCATGCGATGCATCAGACAAACACCCTGAACCCCGTATCAGGCAATAAAAGAAAAAAAACTACATACCGTACCCGTAACCGTAACTAAGACATGAAACCAAAACCATACCATATCCAACACATATCAATACGACATCTGTGATAGACCAAGACTGGACCATGGAAAATAACACTAATGACTGCGCATACCCATCCCACGAAACGCTTCATTAAAAAGGGAATTAAGTGCAGTGAGGGGGGATTTAATTTAATGAAGGGTTGATTTTAATCAATTATTAAAAATGGGTGAATTTTTATTAGGTGATAAACCTTAATAAGAAAACGGCGGTTCCTTATTATAAATTTATTTACCAAGTATTAGGTTAAACGGTGCAGTTATTCGATTCCCGGACTTCGATTCCCGACTGGGTCTCTAAATGCAATTCATTGATTATAAATTAAGGTGATGTGGAGCGCTTTTTTGCCAACGCGTGCTCATGTGACGGCTGGTTTATTTTAATTAAAAATTTAAAGTGCCTCTGTAGCGCACGTAGCGCGTGCTAAGTGAACGGCTGGTTTATTTTAATTAAACAAAAAAATATGTGTGTGTAGCGCGAATGCGCGTGGCAACGGTGGGTGAATTAAAGGATTTATTTTAACAATTAATTTGTGATTAAGGGGGAAAATAAATAAATAAAGCACATAAAATAAATACCTGGAAGGGTGTGTATGTAATGCAGGAATACGCACGGAAGAATTCCAGTAAAGGAAAAGCAAAAAGCACTGATGAAACAACAATGAGAACACCTTAGCAGATGTGTTAATTTGGTTTATGTTGGTGTTTTTATTTTTATTTATTTTATTTTATTTTTAGTTGTGATTATTTATGTTTGAATAAATGGAAAATGAGCAAGGGAGGTGAGGGAAATTTTTTAGAATTTTTTAGAATTTTTTAGAATTTTTTACAATTTTTAAAATAATTTTTCTATATTTTTGGCAATTTAGGGGTAATTTTAGGAAATATGGATTTTTCAGAAATTATAGGGAAGGCAATTCCTAGCAGACAAATTTCCAAAAATTGGCAAAAGGCAAAAGGATTTTTTTAGAAATTTTTCTGAAATTTTTTTATGGAAAAATTAATGTAGTGATTAATTAAGTCACATTAGTCACATTAGTCACATTAGTCACATTAGTCAATGAGACATAAGTCAATTAAGTCGGGTTAGTAGGATAAGTCAGGTTAGTCTACCTAAGTCTAGTCAGGTAAGTCTACCTAAGTCTAGTCAGGTAAGTCTACCTAAGTCTAGTCAGGTTAGTTAAGGTTAAGTAGGTTAGGTCTAACTAAGGCTAGGTAAGACTAACTAACCTGAGGTAGGTTAGTGGACTAACTATAGGAAGGTTAGAGTTAACCTAACCCTAGTTAAATGAGTTATTAACCTAACCCTAGTTAAATGTTGACTTAGGTTAGTTATTAATTAAACTAAGGTTAGTAACTAATTAAACTAAGGTTAGTAACTAACCTTAGTTAGGTGAAAGGGTGGGAGGAGGCGGCAGAGGGGGAGGAGGCGGCTTCTGGCGGCATGGCTGCTGGCGGCGGCGGAATCGACGGCGAACGCGGGCCAGGCGGCCGGGGAGGGAGGGAGGAAGTGGAGGTGTGTTGGTAGAAGGGGAGGTCATGGCGGCCGAGGAGGAGGAGGCCGCGGGCACGGTGGAGGAGGAAGAGGCCGCGGCCGCGGAGCTGGGGGAAGGGCGACGATGGACGGGCGCTGGGAAAGGAGAAGGGGTGGAGAAGGCCGCTGGAGGAGGCGAGGGTGGGGGAAGAGCAGGAGGGCGGGGAGGAGCAGGGAGGAGGAGAAGAAAACGAGGGAGAGGGAGGCGAGGAGACTGGTGGAGAAAGAAGGAGTGGGGGGAGAAGAAGAAGTGGGGAGAGGAGAAGAAGGGCACAGAGAAGGCTGTCGCGGGCAGGGAGGGTGGAGGCGTCGCGGGGAGGGAGGAGAGAAGGAGGGGAGGATGAGAGAGGAGAAGAAGGGAAGGAGAGGGAAGGAGCAGAAGGGAAGGAGAGAAGGTGGAGATGGAGGGAGAAGAGGGAGGAGGGAGAGGAAGGAGAGGAGAGGGAGGGTACGCACAGAGAGAGAGAGAGAAGAGAGAGAGAAAGGGAGGGAGAAAGAAGAGACGGTTGGCGGGAGGGGGTGTCCGTTTTTTTTATTTTTTTATTTTTATTTTATTTTTTTTTGTCTTTTAAAATAAAAGGTGGGCGGGCAGGTTGGGGTGGGCAGGGGGTGGTGGGCAGGGTCTAAAAGGGGGCGTATCCCCGTCCCGCGCACGTACGCGGGGCGGGGTAAAAAAAATTTGCTGTGACTGGATTGAAATGGTGCGAGGAAGACGGTACGGGGTACGCGGACACGACCGAGGCGCGTGGAGATTCGTAAAATCGAAAAAGGGCGCGTTCACGCGCAAAACGAGCGCGAGAAAAACGGAAAAATAAAGAAAAATTAATAACTCCCAATCCGGATGTCAAAACGGAATATCGTAAAAACGAAAAGTGGGCAGGACAACAGGGGGGAAACAAGAAAAATATGGGACGGGGGTTCCGGGAGGGGTAAAGGGCGGTCACGTGCAAAAAACACAAAAAACAAACCAAAAACGCAATTTAAAAATTAATATCGAAAGATCCGTGCATCAGAATGAGGTGTGGAAAAAAGGAAAACTATGCAGAAAGATGTGCCCGACAATCCTATCACGTCAAAACATAATTCAGACTGAGATAAGACGCGTTCATATGGAAAAAACCCAAAAAACAAACCCGAAAATGGAATCGAAAATTAATATCGGACGAACCGTTTACCGGAATGACATGCAGTAAGAAGGAAAAATGTCCGTAGGAAGGGGTGACACAAGGTTATCATGTTAAACCGCAGTTCTGGCGGAAATAGGAGGGGTTCACATGTGAAAAACTCCAAAAATACTCCCGAAAACTCATTTAAAAATTAATAAGTAAAAATCCAGAAGTCGAAAAAGGGTGGAGGAAAAAGGAAAAAGGTAGGGGAAGGCACGGGGGACACGGCTGTCAAATCAAATTGGAATTCCGATGCAAATAGGGCAGGTTCACATGGAAAAATGTCAAAAATACGCATGAAAAAGTCGTGAAAACCCGGAAAATTAATAACGGACAAACCGTGTATCGGAATGATGCAGAATAAAAAGAAAAAATGTCAGGGGAAAAGTGTTGGTCAGGGCTATGATGTCAGAGCATGATTCGAAAGCAAGAAAAGTGCGTTCACATGGAAAACCGTCTAAATTGCGTAAAATGCTTCAAAAATTAATAACTCAAAAACCGTGCACCGGAACAAAGGTAGGTCAAAAGGAAAAATGGTCAATTCAATGGGAAAAACAGGGCTATAAGGTTGGATTTGGATTTTGGTGAACGTAGGGTGCATTCACATGGAAAAACCTCAAAATCAGGGAATAAAGGAAAACTGCAAGGGAACAGCCCCAAGGGTGGGTGGAACATAACCGGGTGGGTGGGAAGGGACCCCAGGAGGGTAAAAGCAAGGCAAGGCATTCATGCATGAGCAAGATAAGGCATATGCAGATGAGTATGCAATGTAGACGCGCAGGGACGCGTCCCCACACTTAAGACCTTAACGGATAGGGTTAACCGAGCATTAGGGACCTAGGACCATGCCATAGACCATCCACTAACTTCCCCACACTTAAAACATGACCGGCACGAAGAAACCAAAGTGTAGGGTTAGAAAAACTTGGCCCGTTTCGTCAAGAATCAAGGTTGAGTATCGATGGCACGTCCAGTGTGGTTGTCGGCGCTGGAGGGACCAAGGCATCTTCTCGGCACACGTTCGTCATGGCAGGGACCACGCCGCAGCACCCAGGGAGGTAGCTGATGGAAGGAATCGCAAGAAATTCGTCGATGATGAGGGATATTGCACTCAACTCACAGTCACTCAATTGGAATGAAAGAACAGTCATTCGCCCCATGACTGATATCACTTGAGGAAGAATGATTAAACCCCATATCTCATACCCGGTTGAGGAATCAACAAGGGGGGAATGGTGTAAAAAGAGTATGCCAGGGTGCACAGTTGATGGTGCATTAGTGCGTCCAACCCGTCTGGCATAGGTGCAAGGAGGAAGGCAAGGGAGCCTTATGGTGCAGTGCACAGAACAGGGTGACATGTCTTGTGTTGATGGTAAAAACCCATCCCATGGGTGCATAGGGAAACGGGAACATACCTGACTCCAAGTGTCGTAACGTCCCTCAATCTCACCTCTCAGTAAATGATTGAAGAAACTCCAGTCACACTCAGCCCACCCTCTGTCTCACGCTCTGTTGATAGATACAGGAGGGCAGCCTTTTCCTGAAACCCATTGATGTAATCCTCACAGTCGCTTGTGCAAAGGGTGTATGCCTTGTGCGCATTTGATGGTGCAACAGTGCATCCCGCCCTGTGCCGGCATACAGTGCGAGACGGAAGGCCAGGGAGCCTTATGGTGCAGTGCACAGAAACAAATTGTGCTTTGTGCATTGAGAGGCCCATCCCGTGCGTGCAACACTCCATTCACACTTCTCACCTCTCATTTGATTTGAAGGGGAAAAATTGGTCTCTCACCCCACCCTCTGTCTCACTCTCTGTTGATAGATACAGAGGGCAACCATACTCACTTCCCCATCCGGTTAGGATGAAAGCTCACATCACTCGATTGTTTGTCGATGAAGATCGCGTCATCAGTTGTTGAAGAGGCGTACCCAGGGAGGTAGCCATCAAATCGAATATTGTGTTGAATAGGACATGTTGTCTGCTAGAGGACAGGTAGTCACTTTGTAGAGAGACCCCGGACATAGCGTACCAAGGGAGGCAGCTTCGGAATTGGATCCTAGGGATATCAATCAATGAATCCGCTTTCTGGACTGCTGGGTGTTACCACCTTTTCCACAGCCAGCTTCTCGCCCAAGGGTGTTTACCACCTTTTCTTGTAACGAGGCCCGCTATGACAGGGAATTGCTTCCTTTTCTCTCATAACAGATTTGTTTGTTTGTTTTTTTCTTCTTTTTCTTCTTTGTTTTTTTTCTTTCTTTTGCTTATTTTCCCCTATTCCCGAGGGTGTTTCCACCTTTTCTCGAAGAATAGGTCGGCATGACAGGGACCTAAGTCCTTTTCTCCCATGACCGATATGTTTTGTTTTTTTTTCTTTTTCTTTTTCTTTTTCTTTTTTTTTTCGAATTGAGCAAGAGAATGGTAGAACTACCATTTGTCAAAACCCACCTCGCCACTGATGCTGGTGGAAAATAGAGGACAAGAGATCAAGGCTGGAAGGGGGGTTTGAGGGGACAGAGGGTTGCGTCCACTTCATCAGGAGTGAGTGAAGAACGGCTAACAGAAGTAGCATCATAAGAAGTACAATGCCGTGCCAACGAGGGAAAAGATCAAGTGTCCGTAATTGTCAAGATCCCCAAGGAGGGAAGTACTTCTTCAGGCGATATCCATTGATCAGAAAGGGATCATCAGAGGCATCAACGGTCTGTATTTGGACAGAGCCATTAGGGTTGACTGCAAGTACCTTATAGGGGCCCATCCACCGTTGTTGGAGCTTGCCAGGAAACTTGCCAAAGCGTGAATCATAGGCTAGGACCAAATCACCTTCTTTGAACTCCTTGTGCTTGATGAAACTGTCATGGTAAGCCTTATGTCGAGCTTGCGTGGCTTCCATGCACTGTAGAGCCATCCTACGAATTTCGTCCAAACATTCCAAATGCAAGAGACGGCGTTGCAGTGAATCGTCATCCCCCAAACGCTCTTTGATAGCCACTCTCAAAGAGGGTAGTTCCAGTTCAACAGGAAAAACTGCTTCTGTACCATACACTAGCTGGAAAGGTGTCTGTCCCGTTGCTGCTTTATGGGAAGTTCTGTATGCCCAGAGGGCCTCTGTAAGTCGATCGTCCCAATCACGACGATGTGCGGCGATTGTTCTTGTCAGAATCGAGCAGAGGATGCGATTCGTGACTTCGACTTGGCCGTTGGCTCTGGGGTAATAAGGAGTGGACTTGCGATGGCGGATCTTATACAACTCTGTCAACTCTTCCATGACTTTGTTAAGGAAATGAGTGCCTCTGTCACTTACCAGCTCTAAGGGACTGCCAAAACGGGTGATGATATTCTCGTACATGAACATGGCCACGCTGTTACCATCGTCCCGCTTTAGGGCTTTAGCTTCACACCACTTTGTGACATAATCCGTACATACGAGGATGTATCTGTTCTGTTTCCTTCTGGTAGGAGGGTCGATCGGACCTACGAAGTCAATGCCCCACTTCTCAAACGGCTTCAAGGGAAGGATAGGTTGCAACGGCATGGCACTTGTCTTCGTGGGTTTCCCCATTCTTTGACAAGCATCACATCTTTTACAGTAATCATAGGAATCTTTGTGGATGGTAGGCCACCAATATCCTGCTAGCAGAGCCTTCCTGGCTGTAGCTTCTCCTGCAAAGTGACCTCCACATGGCTCGTCGTGGCAAGCCTTCAAAACAATCCCAATCTCATCTCCTGCAACACATCGTCTGAGCATTTCATCTTTGCCTTTTTTGTACAATGCACCGCCTAGCAGGGTGTATGGGGCTGATTCTAGCATGAGCTTCTTCCTTTCCCGACTACAAATACCAGGAGGGTACTGTTGGGTTGCCAGCAGATTGGCAATGTCTGCATACTAGGGAGTTACAGTTTCTACCAAGAATAGGGAAGCATCAGGGAGGTCTGGATCATCCTGCTCCTCGTCTGCAGTTTGTGGGATACGCGACAGATGATCAGCCAGAACATGGGAACGACCAGGCTTAGTAATCACCTCAAAATCAAACTCCTGGAATAGAAGGAGCCATCTCATCATTCGTCCTTTCACATCTGCTTTGTTCATTAAGAAGGACAGGGCCTCATGATCCACATAAAATTTAAAGTGGGTAGATAGGAGGTAATGGCGAAACTTCTCCAGGGCAAACACCATTGCCAAGCACTCCAGCTCTGTCACTGTATAGTTCCGTTCCCTATCAGTGACTTTTCGGCTTGCATAATAGATCGGTTGATCCAGCTTTGAGGAGCCCTTTTGGCAGAGGACAGCACCTAAGCCTTCAATTGACGCATCAGTGTGTACGTGGAACTCTTTCGTCCAATCAGGAGGTTGCACAATGGGTGCCTCTATCAGACACTGCTTCAGAGTGTGGAAGGCTTTGTCACATTCTTCCGTCCAAGTAAACTCTGCATCTTTCCTCAGGAGCTTGTGCAAGGAGGTTGCCTTTGTCGCAAAATGGGCTATGAACCTTCTATAGTAACCCACATGGCCTAGGAATCCCCTCAACTGTTTGAGGTTGGTGGGTGCTGTCAGAGATGCAATCTTTTCGATCTTTGCAGGGTTTGTTGATATCCCTTGTGCTGAGACAATGTGGCCCAACAGGACTCCAGAAGAGACCCCAAAGATGCATTTGTTGGGGTTGAGGGAAATCCCATACTCCCGGCATCGGTCAAAGCATTGTTCCAGGTGGTCCCAGTGTTCACTGATCAAACTATAGACACAGAAGTCATCCAAATATACCTCGATAAAGTCATGCAGATGATTTTGAAATGCGGCCATCATGACTCGTTGGAAAGTAGCAGGGGCATTGCAGAGCCCAAATGGCATCACTCGGTAAGCGTAGGTCCCCCATTCTGTGGTGAAGGTTGTTTTGGACTGGTCTTCTTCTGCGATTTGGACTTGGTTCTATCCACTGAATCCATCCAAAAGAGAATAAAGCTCATGTCCTGCCACTGTGTCCAACAGTTGGCCTGTGAAAGGGATAGGAAAGTGATCCTTCTTTGTCTTGGAATTAAGCTTTCGGAAATCCGCACATATTTGCAATTTGCCATTCTTCTTGGGTACAACCACGATGGGTGAAACCCATTCACTATTTGCCACTGGATAGATGAACTCGGCCTCTAGAAGCTTCAGCAGCTCTGCTTTCACCAATGTGGAATAATTCGGGTTCATTCGCCTCTGTCGTTGCCGTACTGGTTTGGCATCAGGCTCCAAGTCAATATGATGTTGACATATTGTGGGATCAATCCCCTTGAGGTCTTTGTAAGACCACGCAAACACGTCCAAATTTTCTTTCAACAAGTTGTACAAGGTTGACAACTCCTCTTCTGGGAGACTGCTACCCACCTTCAAGTGGCATTCAGTGCCATCTGCATCCACAAAGGTTAACTGCCTTTCACCTTCTACTTCACGAATGAAGGTTCCACGGACTGCTTCTGGATACAAATCCGACTCCTTCAAGGGAGTGATGTCCTCTTCTGATGTCCCACTAGAACCAACTTCTTCTTTTGGTGGAGACTTAGGTTGCTCCTTAAGACATTGGAATGGGATTAAAGCTGTTTTGGGTTTGGTTTCAAGAGTAATTACCTCTTGGCTTGAAGACTCATCTTCTGATGATACATCCAGGAACGTCACATAACAGGGACCCTCTAATGCTTGTTGGGTTAGTTGGATTAGTGCTTGTTGGCACGATGCATCATCATCATCTTTCTTTGGCAAGGATGGGTTAGGACGGCATGAGCCACACTTAAAAGACGGCTTGCTCTTCTTAATCCATTTCTTATAATGGTTTTGCATATGAGAAGATCCATTTACCAGACCAAATGGTACCATTGCCATTCTGTCCCATAGCATGAGCTCATCGGCTTCTGATACTTCTGGAACTTCTTCTTCAATTGTATCCTCTTCAGGTGGGATAGATTCTTCCATTTCACTTTCATAATCCTCTTCGTCCATATCGTATCCATCCTCTTCTGTCTCTGTCTCTGCTTCTGCTTCTGCTTCTGTTTCTGCTTCTGTTTCTGCTTCTGTTTCTGCTTCTGCTTCTGCTTCTGAAGGAGCTCTGTAACAGAAGAACAGATTCTCTGGTTCCTCTCCTACCTCTGTCTCTGGCTCTACTGTGGCCATATAACAGGGAGAGCAGTACATCCATGCTTCTATCTCACTGTCAGAAGTGATTTCCGAAGTCATTTCTGGTTCAGGCAAGAAGTATTCACCCATTGATAATGGCTTTGCATCTTTTGGAAGTCGGCTTACAGTATCCACTGTTAAGGAATGTGCCACTGTTTTCTTGGGAAGGATCTGTTTGACAGCATCTTCGTCTGCTGACGTTCCATCTGTAGCCTCATTAGGGGAGTCAGAAGATAATTCCAAGGAGGTGGATCCATGTCCTTTTTGAGAACCATACAGTTTCAGCACCACTTTGTTGGGTCCTCTACCCAAGGTCAAAGTTCCTTTAAACCAATCCGTCCTTGCTCTGGCTTCAAAAAGCCATGGTCTACCTAGTAACAGAGGATAGGATGTACCATAAGAGTTTGGCTTCACCACCAAATAGGTCAGCCAATAATCTTTTCCAGCCACTGTAGTCTTCACATATGGAAGAATGCCCAAAGGCCTGATTCTACTCTGATCCGCCAGTCTGATGAGCCATTGGGTTGGTTGCACACCTTGTAAGCCTAGATCCTTCATTGTCACATCTGTCATAATGTTCACTGATGAGCCTCCATCAATCAGTGCATTTGCAATGAAGCAACCTTCTATCCATATGCCAGTCTCTGGAGTACCCGGATCTAGGAAAGCGTTAGCCACGTCCACTTCTTTTACAGGCTCTGGAGCCTTGTTGGACTTTGTCACTGTTGAGGGAGTAATCCTTAAACCACGTCTTTTTGTCAGTATACTTTTGAACCTTTTCCGGCAACTGGGAGACAACATCAATAATTTTCGGAATGTGAGGTTTGGTTTAAAGGTATCTAGATCTCTAACTAGATCGTATTCCTTAATAGGATCCACTGGCTTTTCTAATCGGTTAGGGAATGGGGCAACACCCATTTTCATTTTTCCTCTTTCTTCCATCAGAGGAATTACAGGAGCTTCTTCTGCCACTTGTGGCACTTCCTCCTCTTCTGTATCCTGGACCTCTGGTCCTGTCTCTGTAACTGTCTCTGTAACTCTCTGTGGCACTGTAGGGCTCTGTACGACACTGTTAGGCTCTGTTCTGTTCTGTTCTTCTGGTGGAAGATTGAACTTCACTGTTCTGGCAGGGGGGTTATTCTCTTTCTGGATAGGTGGTTCCTTCTGCTTTGCACGCGTGATGGCAGCAACTTCCAATTCCACTAAATTGGAGGTAGGCTCTTGGGCCTTGGCTGGACTATCAGTAGCACTGTTTTTCACTGGGGCTGGGCTTGGACAGTCTTTTGCAGTGTGGCCTTCTCCTTTGCATCGACTGCATAAGGGCTTGTAATCCACTGACCTTCGAGGATTTGGACAATTTGGTGAGATGTGTCCCTTTTCTCCGCATCTGTAACACTCCACTTCTGATCTCTGACCACCGCCAGACTGTCTTCCTCTGTAACTTTGAGAAGGAAATCGTCTGGGTCCGAAATTAGGACCAAACTCTCTAGGTTTGGGTCCAATATCTTGTGTTGTCATTTTGGATTCTAGCAAGTTAAATCTTGCGTCTTCTTCCTTCCTTCTCCTATCATGCATCTCCTTCAGAGAGCAAATGTCCTCTGTATGGTTCTTTCGCAAACAGTAGGAACAGAAGGCTCCAGGGATTGTTGGTTTTCGTGTACATTCAGTGGCTAAATGACCTGCTTGATGACACTTACCACACCAAGTATTTGACCGCATCACATCTCTTCCTGCTTCTGCAACGTTGAATATGCTTGCGGTATTCACTTTCAGCGTCTGTAGTTGCTCTGTAATCACATCCATCAACTCCTTTTTGATGTTTGCAACTGAGTTGGATAAATAATCCTTCAAGCTTTCTCCTCCGGACGTACTGGCAGGAGGGTTTTGAGGAGTCTCTGTAATCACTGCATAAACTGGTTGGGCTGGTACAGAGGGGTCTCTGTTCTGGTTCTGATTCAGAGCTCCTGTTTGAACTGTTGGCTGTTGACTCCAGTTGGTGGGGTTCCACTGTTGCTGCTGATTTGGCATTGAGGAAATTGGTTGAGACCATGGTTGTTGTGGTGGAACCACCATTTGAGGCATGGATTGTGGCCACTGTGGATTTGGTGCACTGTACTGTGATACCGAGGGCATCTGTTGGTAGGGGTAGGGAACAGTCCCTGGGACTGCATTTGGTGGGTACATCATTCCTGGCACCAGAGGAGGTAGGACTCCTCTTCATGTATTCATTGCTAATCTAGCTTCCACTTCATCGTACAGTCTGGCACCTTCTGTTGCAGCTTGCAGTGTGGCTGGTCTTTGTAGCTCCACAAACTTACGGACTTCTAGTTGTAATCCTCTGAGAAACACTCCCTTCTGAATGCCATCATCTAGATTATGGTTAGTCCACCTCTTCAGGATGGATTCCATTCGTGAGACATATGCTTCTACTCTTTCTCCAGAGGACTGACTTAGGTTCATAAATTCCTCTCTCATCCGCTCTTCAAAACCTTCACGCCTGAATTTAGTGAGGAAGGCCAACTTCAGGTTGTCCCATGTGCCAAAAGTTCCTGCTGCTTGTCTCTCATACCACTGAAACGCCGCGCCCTTGAAAGTGGTGGGGAATATTGCTAACCAATGCTCAGGGGTTCTGGCATTGTTAGCCACACACGCTACCATAAACTCTGCTACATGAAGATCGGGGTCTTCATTGTACTCTCCCTTAAAAACTGGCAAGGGGACTACGTTCGCTGGTCTGTCATCAATATTTCCAGGACGGATCTGGCTTGGAAGTGGACCTCCAGCAGGAGGAGGAAGGGCTTGATGTGCCATTGGGACTTCTGTAAAGAGTTCCGCAAGGGCGTCCAAGGCGGCTTCTGCTGCGAGCTCGCTCTCAGCTTTGATTCTTGCTTTCTCTCTTCTCACGTACCTCTGGACTCGTTCTAACGCTTGCCTTTTTATTGCGTCATTCATCAGGGGGTTGACTCCACTATGTTGTTAGTGCTCCACAGAGGGTTAACAGAAGGCTTCAGTCTCTGGAGGACTCTCTTGCCAACATTTCTTCTACTTCTTTCTTTTCAACGTCCCTGAATTCTGCTTTCATGCCACTGCACAGAGGAAGGTATTCGGTTCTGAAGGTGTCAAAATGTATACGTCTGAGCATGGTGGTGGTGCCATCATCATAGTAATGCCAGCTTCTGATGGTTTCAATAGTGTATGTTGTGAAAAACACTCTGTCTACCAACTTCCAGTGGGTTGCTAATTGAACAAACAGAAGATTATCAGTACACCAAGCATCCCATGTATCTTGCTGTTGAGCGTCCACGAACAAATTCCAACTCTTTTCCTTCTTGTCTTTGTGAACCTCTACAGACCAAGACTCCTGAAGCTTCTTCACAATCTCCCACTTGATGTTGTCTGGAAACTTCTCAATGAATGCCAAATCTTCCATGGATGTTCATTCTCTCTGTTTCTGCTCTTCAGTTTGTTCCCAAACAGTTTGCCACCAAGATGCAAGTTTCTGCTGCTTCAATAGGAAGAGGAAACTGTCCACCACATAGAGCATGCATCATGATGGTGATGTGTTTCCGCCATTGTGGGATGAACTTCTTATGGAAAGTTGCTTTGATTATGAGGAATTCCAACTCTTAAGTAGAAGAAGGAACTTTACAAACATCCATTGAATTCTTCTCTTCTTGGCAATGCCATTTCCTTCATTTTCAGCCTCTTTTTGGTGCTTGTTGATGGCAAGTTTCCCCGGCTGCGCACCAAAAACATGGAGCCCCAAGAGGAACACCAAGGAAAAGAGAATTCTCTTGCAAGAAAATCTATCTTGTAACATCAACAAGCTTGTTTATCATGTTTCATATGATCCCAATGAAGAAAAGAACACCAGGCACAACAAATCTTCATGCAGCATCATGTAAATCTCCCACGGTTTTTAATAGAATCAACCATACTCTTCAACATCCTCACAAAATCCATCAATAGAACAAAGAAAGCAAAGAAATACACCATCTTTGAATGGAAACACATCACATAATATTCATCTTCAATATCTTCATAGTATTCTCTCTCAATCTCTCATATACAATCACTCTGTTTCAATAGAATTGACTATCTCTGACTCTCTCTATCTCACTCCATCAATAATACATCATGTCCTCACTACAATCTCTCTAAAATTACTCTCAATAATCACTCTTAGGTCGTGGATACCCCTCCCAAGAGGTATGTCTGATATGAAGGGTCACCAGAGCCACTACAGTGTCTCTTCACAGCTCACTACTGTCACTTCACTCTAGTCTTCTCTTGAGTCTTCAGCAGCTACTTCTTCCACTTCTTTCAGCTCTTTTGCACTTGTATTCACCTCTTTCCAAGGCTAGAAAACTTTCCCCAAAGTCACACATACATTCCACAGAACACTTACAGAAGCATACAGAACAGTCTACAGAACAAAACCAGAACAGCTACAGTACAGAACAGAAATAGAAGCTCTACAGAAGACCTACAGAAGGTTACAGAAGGTCATCAAAACCACATAACTCATTCTCAAATCATTCCAAACTCTCACAAAACATTCACTAAGCTTTCACAATATCTCATTCTTCATCAATCAATACCTCATCCCTCCTTACAGAAGACAATCAGAACAAAACAGACCAAAACAGAACAAAACAGAAGGTATACAGAACCATTCAGAACCTATCAGAACATCACAGAACCACCAATAAACATCATGAACTTCCAAAACACAATCAATATCATCCAAAACACTCTCAATCCTCTTCCAAATCAATCAATCATCCCATAAAATCAATCATTCAGCTCTCAAAAACAACAAAAATCATCCAAAAAACAAGTCATTTCAACACTCAACAGACCTGCTCCAAATGAAGAACTACTAGGTCTAATTAATCCTCTGTTAAGAAATTCTTCTATTTGGTTTTGAATTTTTCTGTTCAATTTGGTTATGTCTATATAGTGCTTTACATGGTGGTTGTGTTCCATGAATTAAATCTATCTTATGATCTTCAAGACGTGAAGGTGGTAATCTAGATGGTAAATCATCAGCAAAACAATCTTGGAATTGGGCAAGAAATTGTGCATGCCTAGGATGCATCTGTTTTTCTTTAGCTTGAATTTCATTCACCCATATTAAATAGAATTTACAACTTTTATGTAATGCACGTTTACCCTGAGTATGAGTAAGCAATGGAAAACTATTGGAAGCGTGCATACCATACAGTGTGATTTGTTTTCCTTGAAAATAAATTTTAATTGAATGCGTAGAATAATCTATATCAGGATTGTATTGATGACGCCAAGGCATTCCTAAGATAATGTCACTAGACTGCAAAGGTACAGCTAAGAAATTTCTTCGTTCAATATAATCACCAATTTTAATTTCTAAATTATGCACCTCTTGTGTTCCATATATCTCGTACCTAGGAATGCATCCTTGATGCGATAATGTGTAGAAATAGTATGTTAATTCAATTCTTTGACTAATTTTACAGAAATAAAGTCATGTGTGCTCCCATCATCATGTAAAATAGTCTTTTCTTTACCATGCACAAAACATTTCATTGTTAATAAGGAATGGAGAGTTGGCATACTTGGCAAAGTATCCGAAGTAGTACCAGTGTCGTCATCTTCTTCCGTAAAGTCCGATATTTCCTTACGTTCTTCATCTTCTATTGCTCCCAAATAATTGATATGGACGGATGGCTTTTTGGATTGAAAAATTGCTACTAGATGTCCAGGTTGATGACATTTATAACAAACTATGGGTTTTGCTTTTGATACATTATTGGTAATGGCAGGAAGTTTAGGAATGTTGGGATTTGACGAGAGAGATAGCTTAGGGTTTGGATTTGTATTTGATGGCAGAGCAGGTGGTCGTGTCCAAGATTTATGGAATGAAGATGGAAGAAAAGGACTTTGATTGAATCTTTGAAAATTTGAATTGAATTGTTTGGAACCAAAGTTACCATTAGTTGGGAATTGTTGTGGTCGCTTGTCTCGTCTGCGAATTTTGTCTTCAGTGTCATGGGCCAAGAAAATTGCATCTTCAAGGGTTGTTGGCTTGAACATATTGACTTCCGCATAGAAATGTCCAAGTAGACCAGACATAAACTTGTGTTTATGAGTTGCTTCAAGTACATCTTCAAGCATATGTAGTTGCAATAGAGCATTCCAGAAACATTCAGTATATTGTGAAATAGGTTCGCGATCCCTTTGTTGTAGAAGATCCCATTGCTTGATTGCTTTTTCGTGGAATTGGGGAGGAAGGAAATTCTGCAAAAATTTCTTTTGAAAAGTCTCCCAAGTAGTGGGACAATCAACGCTCTTGTGGACCACAATCCACCATAAGGATGCTCGATCAACTAAATGGTTAGTGACACATTTAATTTTGTCTTTCTCAGTATATATTCCTTCATGGAAATAATCATCAAATTGACTGATAAAAGCAAGGACAGTCTTTCCATCGCATGATCCATTGAAAGTACGAAATTTGAAGTTTATTTTACTTATCTTTGTTTCTTTGTGAATAGATTGGGCTTCAAGTGTTGCATCGATGGTATGTCGTATAAGATCTTTAGGTTACAATCCATCTTGGTCGGTGGTAGATCGTTGCAGATTGGCCAATTGAGCTTGCAAAGCTTGTCGTGGTCTTTGTTCCTCTTGCAACTGCATCATAATCAAATCCAACTTTTGCTCCATTGTTGGTTCGGGTAGATCACCTTCAGCCATAAGATCATCCATGTTTTGATCAGTCATCCTGCAAAATTCCAAAAGACCTCACACACTCGAAACCTTGTTAGCGGGATGAGCGTAGCTCAAAGGAAGGTTTACAAGGCTTGTATTTTTATTTTTTTTTAAGTTTGGCTTTTGTAGTATTTCTCCTTTACGATTGTGAAATTCGATGTCACAACTGTCTTCCAAGAAAATAATTGTGCATATAGTCTGCGTGTTGATAATTGATTGCTGTAATCTGCTTCTGTCAGTTCACAGGTGTGAACAGGGGCTTTTAGAGGGTAGTAAAGTGGGTCGTGTGTTGCTGAATACGAACTGCCTTTATGATAGTTGTTGAAGATGACTTTTATGACTTTAGTGACTTGAGGAACTTGGAGAACTTGGAGTCTTTAGTGTAAAATACTAATCGTGATTTTGAGAACCTCGGGAGCTTTTCGTCAGAATCGACGGCGGCCAATTCATATTGCCGCCGCAGACGCATAAAAAACGGATTGCGAAGCTTTTATTAAGCTTCTTTTGAAGCTTACCAAGCTTATTACTTAACCTTTAAAAGCTATGGCTAAAATTTCTTATCTATAATCAACGACTTGATGAAGGAACTATCCGCATAGTCCTCCGCATGTGCAGAGGCCGGTCCCTCACGATTTGAGTGTACAGCAGGGGGTCCTTGACTACCAGGAACACACTGGTATCGACCGTTTGCCATGAGACTGATTGTAGAGCTCAATCGTTCCAAGAGCTCTGCCTTTGCATGAGATGGTAAGCAATTGGAAGCTCTCGATCTCAGTTTCGCTCTGATACCACTAATGCACAAATCGGACGCCATATGCATGCGTAGTGAGCGTCAGAAGGTCCCCAAGAACAAAAGAACTCTACTTTTTGTACAAAAATCAATGAAGAAAGCTTGCACGACATGAACAAGAGACCAATTGGGTACAATCTCCCCCCATGCCTTGTGTGAGCGCTCCACAAAGCATGTATTTTATATATTATTCATCTTCAAGCTCAAGAAATAGCCCAATTTACAATTAGCACAATTTAGCTTTTGTGTTTGCTTTTGTGCCACTAAAGAATTAAAGCTATTGGATGCCCAAGGAGTCAGACAGTACCCAAATACAATGTCCAATACAAATATTTAAATCGTACACCCATGCGCATACAAAAATAATAAATAAATATCAAGCACTTTGATAAATAAGTATGTCAAAATATGGACGCCATGCCTACTAAGATACGCGCCCATCAAAAATTGATGATAATTTGAATACACGCTATTCTCCAATGCTTTCCAATGCCACCGTTGCTTGCTTTGCACATCAACTGAAGCATTCACAATTGTTAGAAAAATAATACAATTAAACGGACAAAACTGAATACCTAGCAGTCTTCAGCTAAAAAAATAAATTGGTTAGAAATCAATCATAACCTTAATTTATTACGGGTGCACACTCTAAACTCATAAACGTTTATTAATTTAAATATGTATTTTTTGGAATCACCTGCTATGGAATCACCCACTTACACATTAAATTAACAAAATGCCCGAAAAGGATGGGCATCTCCATCGACTTTTCGCACAAAGAATCCACTTTGTGTATGAGCCCCAGTAATAAAATTTTATGGAATCCACTGCAAAACCTCATGGAATCCATCGTGGATTATGCTTCCTGGCATCAACCACTCTTTTCCACACATTCTACCATTCTCCCAAAATAGAAAATGCCATTTGGCTAGCTTGCATCTTTTATTTCCTTCATCTATAGTATCTTAAAAGCCTTGGGTCAAAGGTTTTGTTATTTAATTATTACAGTACAGGACAAGTCCCCCAAGCTCAAAGTAAACACTTTGCATGAATTAACAATTTTATCATGACTTATGCCTAGACTATGAGTTGGTGCTTTTCATCCACCACCACTATCAAATGTATTTTCAACATTTTAGACTATGTAGTCATGTTTGAAATGCAATGGTTTAAAACTAGCACTATTATGAATAAATAAATGTGTGGGTGATGAATGACTAGTCTATCAAGCCTATTGTCTCTGCACGTCTTAACAATGCATGATGCTAATTAAAGTCATTGCTGAGCTAAGAGGCTTAAGTAAGGTTAGATTTAAACCCTTGCACACCTAGTAGGCTAATGCACCTTCTCCAAAATTGTGCTCAGACAAAAGAAGGCAACTAAGCATATGTAAAAATTAGAGCCATGATCAATAGCCAAAATAATAAAAGTTGTCAAATTAAGAAAGCACATAGTAACACCACAACAAATCTAATAGAAGTAAAATTTGGTTAGTTGCACTCGCCCATCGATCAAAATTTGTGTCCATGTTCGCTGCAAATACCCAAAATTGGGTGTTTTGAGAAGTAGTTCTTGAGAAAGTTATTTGGAGTTGCAACACATAATAGCAAAACATCTAACTATTAGCATTCATAGAGAAAGAGATATGGACAAAAGGCACAGACTGAAAGGGTAGCAGACATGCTCCCGTTAGTTCATTCCATTCCATCAACACCATCTAAAAAGTCAATTGTATGTACCACACACATTCAAAGATCAACTGACCTAGATCTAATCATGGTTAAGTCAGTGTGACTTAACCTTATTCACTAAGGTAAACAAAATGAGCTTGAGTCTCAACACTCCCCCTCAAGCTCAAGTAGGATACTTGACTCCAAGTAACTCTCTGAAATGCACAAACTTATCTTTACCTAATGACTTGGTAAAGATATCTACAACTTGGTCTTCTGTCCTCACATGGACCAAATCAATATCACCTGCAATCACTTTTTCCCTGATGAAGTGATAGTGTACCTCAATGTGCTTAGTCCTAGCATGATAGACAGGATTACTGGCTAGGAGTACAATACTCATGTTGTCACAATAGAGTGTGACAGGCCTGACTTCCTACATGCCCAAATCATCAAGAAGCTTCATGAGCCATGCTGCCTCACATGCAGCTAGTGCAGCACCTCTATACTCTGCCTCAGTACTAGAGAGTGCAACTGTAGGTTGCTTCTTACTGCTCCAGCTGACCATACTACTACTAAGGGAAAATGCATACCCACTAGTAGATCTCCTGTCATAGATACTTCCTGCCCAGTCAGCATCTGTATATCCTGTAAGCTCCAAAGGCTTATCGTGCTCATAGAATAGACCATAATCTGATGTAGCCTTTACATATCTCAAGATCCTCCTCACTGCATCCAAGTGTGGCTTCATAGGCTTCTGCATGAACTGACTAATCAGTCCAACTGAATAGCTAAGATCCGGTCTAGTAATGGTAAGGTAAATCAGGCTACCCACCATTTGTCTATACATAGTGACATTCTCAATCTCATGTCCAACATTTGCAAGTAGCTTAACATTTTGTTCCAATGGAGTGCTCAATGCTTTGCAATCCAACATACCATACTTGGTTAACATATCCTGTGCATACTGCTTCTGCAACAACCAAGTACCATGAGATGTAGAGATAACCTCAATCCCAAGGAAATACTTTAGATCTCCCAAATCTTTGACCTGAAATTCAGCATGTAACATTTCCTTGATCTCTCCAATTCCTGTGACATCATCACCTGTAATGATTAAGTCATCCACATAGATGACTAATACTACATAACCAGCTCTTGTCTTCTTTGTGAATAGGCTATGATCAGCCTTGCCCATAGTAAAGCCAAGTTTTTGTAAGCATGCACTTATCTTAGCATTCCAAGCTCTAGGTGCTTGCTTCAGCCCATATAATGCTTTCTTCAATCTACACACATATGTAGGAAAATTTGGATGTGTATAGCCCTCGGGCTGATCCATGTATACTTCCTCAACCAAATCACCATTGAGAAAAGCATTCTTCACATCCATCTGATACATACTCCATCCTTTAGATGCTGCCAAAGTAATCACTGTCCTCACGGTTGCCATTTTAGCAACAGGACTGAATGTTTCCTCATAATCAAGTCCATATTGTTGTGCATACCCTTTTGCCACAAGTCTTGCCTTGTACCTTTCCAATGTGCCATCTGATTTGCATTTCACTTTGTATACCCATTTGCAACCAATAGCCATTTTTCCTTCAGGCAATTCAACCAAATCCCAAGTGTCATTTTCAGCCAATGCTGAATATTCCTCATCCATTGCCTTACACCAATGATCATCCAAAGTAGCTTCAGAAAACTTTGTGGGTTCCTTGAAGCTAGTGACTTTTGCCATATATGCATAGTGTTTCACTGTGTAACCACTGTATGTAAGCCTATCCATAGGCTTCCTGACTCTTTCTGATCTCCTCAACTGAGGTGCAGTATGAGACTCTCCTCTCTCATGAGGTGGTATATATCTATGTCTCACACCAGGAGTCACAACTGATGGAATACCAAACTCACTATCCAAGCTGTCAGTACCAGGTGAATCATAACCACAGGTGAGTGGCCCAGTAACATCATCAAGTTTTCCTTTGCCTTTATCCACATCTCTCCCCCTCACTGACATACCCGTGTCAGTGGACAAAGATGCTGAAGTCCTCAATCTACCTGTCCAAGGACTAACTGACGTAGTAGCATCTTTAGAAGGCCCAGAAATTGCTGCACTTTCATTTGTACCTGCATGTACATAAGGCTCGTGATAGCCATTTTCATCATTCATCACTGTGATCTTCTTCTCATGTCATGATTTTAGCTCATCAAATACCACATCTCTTGAGATCAATGTCTCATGAGTAGAAGGATTGTAGCATTTGTACGCTTTCCTATCTTGTGCATACCCAATAAAAATGGCCTTTTCTACCTTTGGATCGAGCTTGCTCCTCTTTTCATCTAGAACATGTACATATGCCAAGCATCCAAAAACCTTAAGATGGCTGATGTCTGGCTTTATCCCATAAAGCCTCTCATAAGGAGTCACCTCATGTATACCTGCTGTTGGTGTACGATTCATGACATACACTGCAGTCATTACAGCCTCTGCCCAATATGCATTTGGTAGGCTTTTCTCATTCAACATGGCTCTAGCCGATTCCATGATCACCCTGTTTTTCCTTTCTGCCACACCATTTTGTTGTGGTGTGTACCTGCATGTCAATTGCCTTTTAATTCCATGAGCTGCCAAGAAGTAATCAAAGTCCTTAGAAACATATTCTCCACCACTATCAGATCTCAAGCATGAGATATAGCAAGCCAATTCTTTCTCCACATGTCTCTTAAAATCCTGAAAAACATCCATGATATCACTCTTGTGCTTTAGCACATACAACCATGTGTACCTACTATAGTCATCTATGAATGACACATAGTAACGTGATCCCCCAAGAGATGCATTCTGTGAGGGTCCCCATACATCAGAATGTACAAGCTGTAATGGTCTAGTAGTAGTGCTTACATGCCTCATAAATGGAAGCCTTGATTGCTTTCCAAATTGACAAGACTGACATACATGTCCCAATTCCGCATGCTTGAACTTAGGAAGTCCAAGTACAACTTGTTTATGCTGCATATTCTTCAACTTTTGAACATTTACATGTCCAATCCTTTTATGCCATATCTCAATGTCCCTTATTGCAGCATTTTCATGTGAGTACATAGCAGCATTCAATGCTGGAATTTTCGTATCCAATGTAAATATCCTACCATTTCTTTTGCCTTTAGCAATGAGTTTGCATCCTTGACCATACTCTTCAATGTAGCATCCATCTCTATTGAATCTAACTTGTAGATTTTGTTCAGCCATTTGTCCCACAGAAAGCAAGTTTTTGGTTATGGAGGGTACATGCAATACATCATAAAGACTCTTTCTCCTGTCACCATGCATCATCAAGGGAACAGTACCTGTATGCATAATGTCATGTTGCGTATCATCCCCTGTGCAAACATATCCATGAGCACCTTCTACCAATGTGTCAAACCACTCTCCATGAGGAGTCATGTGGTTAGATGCCCCTGAGTCTATATACCATACATCATCGGCTTTGTCGTGTACAGGCAACCCTTTCTTCACATGTTGCATTGCAAACAACCTGTCATCCTCCTGCATACCACTAGAAGAAGCATAATTACCATGTTGCTTCCCTCTTCCTCTCTGATCATTCTCCTTTTTGTAGCAATCTTTAGCTACATGCCCGTATTTGCCACAATAATGGCAATCCTTATTTGCATTTGATTGCTGTCCATAACTCATTTGAGGCTGCTGCCAAGTGCCTCTTCCTCTAGGTGAATAACCTCCTCTTCCACGAGCATTTGAGGCACCTCTATTTGCTTGAGGCTGCCTATTTTGCCATCCAGTAGCTTGCTGTCCACGGGCTGCATATGCATTTCCAGCACCTCTTCCTTGAAAATTTGATCTTCCTCTTCCACCTCTACCCCTTTGATTTGAGTAGAAGACATTGTCCCTACTGTTTTTAGATCCACTGGAACTTGTATTAAGTCCAAGTTTCACTTCTCCATGCAAAAGAAGTACTACAAGTTCATCAAAGTCAGGCTGCTCCTGACGCACTGAAATGGAAGTATCAAACTGCTTATATTCCTGTCCAAGTGCATGGAGGGTAGTAGCTACCAAATCATCATCCTCAACTTTAGCTCCAATTGATCCTAGTTGTTCTGCAATGGATCTGATCTCACTGACATAGTCCTCAATAGACCTTCCATTTCTGGATATGTGGCTGAACTTTTGCTTCAGTTGTGTCTTTCTTGCATGAGTGACATGCCCATAATTCTTCATCAATAAGTCCCAAGCAGCTTTTGGGGAAGTACAATTTGCAATTTGCATAGCCTTTGTGTCTGACACACATAGAGACAACCAATGCAAGACCTTGCTGGCCTTTTCCAACCAAGTCCTGTGTGCCTTCAACTGATCCTATGTTGGAAGTCTATCTTCCGGTAGCTTAGGCTCATCTTCAAGACCTGTGACTAGGTCCCAATAGCCTCTTCCAATTAAAAAATTAGACATCCTAAATTTCCATAGAACGAAATTGTTATAGTCCAGCTTCTCACCAACTATCTGAGTGATAGTATCCTTCTCTCCTGTGTTTGCCATTTTAAAGCCTTAAGTTTTGCAAAACCAGTTAATTTTCCAAAAATGCCAGCAGGCAATACGCTTCCATGATCTGTAGTACAACCAATCTTTTACTGCAATCAGTAGTCTGTCAAATCAGCCTCATAGAAGTCAAGCTTGAGCATACAATGCTCTTGAGTATGCACACGTCTATCACTGACCATTTAGTGCCACACTACCGACATCTGTGATGAGCACCCTTGAACTTCACAAGTACATTCAATTCCAAAAAAAACTGCACAGATTTCAGCCTATATGACTGCATAAGATCCAATACATGTAGGAAGTAAATACTCAGTATTCCTTCAACTGACTGCAGCTGCAAACATGATCCAAACACAAGCTTCAAATATTGATACCAATTGTATTCTTGAATTTACTGCTCAGGACTTGTTGCAGAAGGTAAACATAACTTGCTGAATTGTTTTCATAGTCCACAGAAAAAAAACTGAAGCATTTCTTTCTTGCTGTCCATATTGAATACTGATGGTTATTCTCCAAAGTACACACCCATACATGCTTAAATAGCTATAAAGCATACGACTCATGTTGATTAGCAGACATTTGCACCAAGGCTCCATGTCCATCTTTGTAGATGCACCTCACCAAACCCAAGAGTCAGTCCCCAAACAATGTCCAACTTTGCATGCTCAACTTAGCTTTTCTCAGTTGGCTGCTTCAGTGCAGGGAAACTGATATTCCAATCATAGGCCACAAGTTTGTATTCTGGCCAGTGGCTGCAGGAACCTTTTCGATGGTATAGGTCTTTGCACTGATACTTTCCTTTCTTCTCATCAAGAGAGCATAGTTTACGTTTTGGTGACTTCAGAATTACATTGATTCACAAATCTTGATATGAATGGATCTGCTATACGCAATACATCCCAATCAACCACTGACATTCCATGACTCAATCTTCCAATAGCAACGAATGCAAGTAAAAGATAATATCACCTCCTGTTGGGAATGTAATGCGACCCCAAGCAGGACTATTGTCAGAGGCCTTCCGATCAACCTTTGCAACTCCTTCAACGAAGACCTTCTGGTCTTCAACACAGGGCCAGAAACTACATTCAAACGCTGTTGCTTATGCACTGGATACCAATCTGTGTATGACAAGGTATGAAATACAATGGATAAGTAAGGCATCAATAGCACAACGGGCTGGCACGATAGGTCGTCCAGGACTCTGCTATCATCTCTACTCATCAGCAGTATACGATGACGCTTTTATTGATTTCAATTTGTCGTGCTCCACTTGAGGGTATCGTGCTGCTCCTGCACCATGAAATGAATGGCCTTTTGACTTTTCAGCATCATGAAGACAATGAACTCTGATCCCACGCCATCTTTAACAGCATTGGAAACTTGCTATGGTGGCATTTCACACATCAATGGAGGGAGCTCCAATTTTTGTTATTTTGTCTGATTCTAACATCCATCTCTACTGCCTGGATATATCTCCATCACTGACATTCTATAATCTTCACGTGCTCTCTGGAGAATCACTGGCCAAAAGGGCACTGATTTTGGCATATCAGAATAAACGCTTTCTTGAAGGTGCTCTCCTCTGAAGGTCATAGCCATGACCACCAACTTGGCTCTGCATCCCTACTACCTGGTGAGCTCTGATACCATATTAGCATTCATAGAGAAAGAGATATGGACAAAAGGCACAGACTGAAAGGGTAGCAGACATGCTCCCATTAGTTCATTCCATTCCATCAACACCATCTAAAAAGTCAACTGTATGTACCACACACATTCAAAGATCAACTGACCTAGATCTAATCATGGTTAAGTCAGTGTGACTTAACCTTATTCACTAAGGTAAACAAAATGAGCTTGAGTCTCAACACTAACTTCTATCCATATGAAAGACTCCACTTCCCCCTAATAAACTTCAACTAAGTTATAGTCTCAACATCTAGATTAACAAGCCTTTACTCAAGCATCTTAATCTACTCCTACAAAACTATGTTCTTCACCTTAGCTTGTTCAAGGAGGTTATTCTCAACTTCAAGCCTTGATAAAGTGAACTACAAGTATCCACCTTCATCCCAATGCATTTTTTTCAATTGTGTTCAACTTATGGCGCCTAGACTTGGTATGTTTGTCTCAAACTTTCCCAGCTTATCAAGTATGGTCTATTTATTGTGCCCTCTACATTGATTTTTCAACTTTAGATCTACAACCTTCACAAATGATAATTTGTTTTTCAACTAAAGGTTAGTGGATTTGTAATCTTCCTAGTGATGATCTCATCTTATCCTTTAGAGAACTCTGTCAAGTCAAACACACTTACTCTTGGAGAAACTGCCACTAAGCATTCACCCTAAGAAACGACAAAATAATGTGTGTGGGCACACGTAGAAGAATATCCATGCTACCATAGTAGAGCAATGTAGTGTTACATATAGGACCACCTAGATGTTCCTAGCTAGTGCTAAAATGTTGTTTTCTTATCTTGAAACTACTTCCAATAGCATCACCCTACTACATCCTTGTCCACCTCTTGTCTCTTAGCAACCACCTAAGACTTGCCCCTACAATCCTATTTCATGTAGCCCATCACACAACACAAGTCCTACTAGGTTCATTGACCTATTTTAAAGTTTGCTCTTTAGACATGGTCCAAGTCATAAAAGAGTTTGTCAAGAAGGTTTATGGTTGAAAAAAAAATTGATGTGATTATGGAAACGAAATGCAAGACTATAGATAAAAAGGTCAAGATGGTTGATATGCCCCTACCACCTAGTGACAAAACTGCAAGTAGAGGGAAACTAAGATGAAACAAGCAGAGGTTAGGAGCTCAATGTCAACTTCTCCTCCATTATTCTCCAACCATATCTCCAAACAATCCACACACTAAAATGGTATCCTCAAAAGATAGATACCCCAAACTTAAGGACACTTTACATACAACAATATGATAAGGCTTAGACTATGCCTTAGACTTTGGCTTATTTCTCAACACTCCCCCTCAAGCTCAGAATGAGCTTGCAAAGGTAATACTCCAAGTGCACTCCTAAAGTACTCAAACTTATCTTTACCTAATGCTTTGGTAAAGATATCAACAACTTGGTCATTGGTTTTCACATGGACCAAGTCAATCTCTCCATCAATGACTTTTTCTCTAATGAAATGATAGTGCACTTCTATGTGTTTTGTTCTTGCATGGTAGACTAGGTTCTTTGCCAACATAATGCTGCTAACATTGTCACAATACATAATGACTCCACCATCAATCTCTATCCCCATGTCATATAGGATCAATCTCAGCCATGTTTGCTCACATGCTGCCAATGCAATGCCTCTATATTCTGCTTCAGTGCTTGATAGAGCAACTGTAGGTTGTTTCTTACTACTCCAACTTACCATGGCTGATCCAAATGAGAATGCATAGCCACTAGTAGATCTTCTATCCATAGAGCTACCTGCCCAGTCTGCATCTGAGTATCCAAACAATGTAGTCTTGATTCCTTTTTCATAAAACAACCCAAATCCAGCTGTCTTTTTCACATATCTAAGAATTCTTCTCACTACATCCAAATGTGATTTGCATGGTTTCTGGATAAACTGTTTTACCAATCCAATAGCATAACTCAAGTCTGGTCTTGTAATAGTCAAGTAGATAAGACTACCAACCATCTTTCTGAACATAGTAACATCCTCAACATAAGATCCATCATCCATCAACTTAGCATTTTGATCCAATGGTGTATCAACCGGTTTGCATCGTGTCATGCCATATTTTTCCAACATCTCCAATGCATATTGCCTTTGTATCAACCATATACCATGAGGTGTGTCAATAACCTCAATACCCAAGAAGTATCTCAACAAACCAAGATCCTTTATATCAAACTCTTTATGTAACCCATGCTTGACTTCATTAATCTCCTTCTCAAATGTACCTGTAATAATGAGATCGTCAACATAGATGACCACAACAACCATACCATCTTCTGTATGCCTCACATAAAGTGAATAATCAGCTTTGCTATGCTAAAATTCCATACTGCATAAGAATTTGCTGATTCTATCACACCATGCTCTTGGTGCTTGCTTCAATCCATATAAAGCCTTCTTCAACTTGCATACATAATGTGGGTATTTTGGATCCACATAGCCCTCTGGTTGATCCATATACACTTCCTCTTCTAAGTTGCCATTCAAAAATGAATTTTTTACATCCATTTGATAAAGCCTCCAACCATAGATAGAAGCCAAAGCAATTACCAATCTTATTGTCGTCATTTTAGCTACTGGACTGAATGTTTCTTCATAGTCCAAACCATAAGTTTGTGCATATCCTTTTGCAACTAGCCTTGCTTTATACCTTTCAAGAGAACCATCCGACTTACATTTGACCTTATAAACCCATTTACATCCAATGGATTTCTTGCCATAAGGTAGTTTCACCAAATCCCAAGTCTTGTTTTTCCTTAGTGCATTCATCTCTTCATCCATTGCTTGTCTCCACTCTTTGCTCTCTACTGCTTCTTCAAAGCAAGTAGGCTCCACATGTTGTACATAAGAAACCATGTATACATAATGCATCTTCATGAACCCATTATAAGTCAATCTATCAACTAGATACCTTACCCTTTCTGACCTTCTCAATTGAGGTGCACTACGGTGTGTCTCATCTGATCTAGCATGTGGTGGCACATACTTTCCTGCACTTCTAATGCCATGTGTTTTAACATGTGGAATCCCATACTCATCATCTATAGATTCATCTTCTGAACTTTCAGTCATTGGTTTCTTACCTTTTGCAACTTCTGCACTCCTTTGTGCATTTCTCAATCTATCACTCCATGGACTGTAGCTACCACTGCTTTCCACATTCTCTTGAGGTCCTAAAGCATCTTCCACATGCTGATTTTCAGCCTTGCTGTTTGTTGAAATTTTTCTTCCATAGCCATTATCATCATTGCTTTCATAGGAATCAACATCCACTGCAATTTTAGGCTTGTACCATGATTCATATTCACTGAATTTGACATCCCTGCTTATGTATACTTCCTTACTCACCGGATCATAGCATTTGTATCCCTTCTTTCATCAGGATATCCAAGGAAAATGCATTTTACAGCCTTAGATTCCATCTTCTTTCTCAAATCATCCGGAACATGAACATAACAGACACATCCAAAGACTCTAAAGTATGCAACAGTGAGTTTCATGCCATACATTCTCTCATATGGTGACATATTATGAATCAAGGCTGTAGGTGTTCTATTCATAATGTGAGCTACAGTATGCACTGCTTCTTCCCAATATGACAATGGCATGTTCATTTGGTTCATCATTGCCCTTGCAACCTCTGCAATAATCCGATTCTTCCTTTCAGCCACACCATATTGCTAAGGTGTATACCTGCATATCTCAAGAAGTCACAAAACTCATATGACATGTACTCTCCACCATTATCTGACCTCAAGCATTTTATGTAGCATCCAAACTACTTTTCAGCCATAGATTTAAATTCCAAGAACTTTTCAAATGCTTCACTTTTATGCTGCATAAAGTACACCCAAGTCATCCTGCTGAAATCATCAATGAAAGTGATATAGAATCTACATTTTCCGCTCATGGAAACATTCTGACATGGGTCCCAAATATCTGAGTGTATTATTTCCAAAGAATAGCTGCTTATTCTCCCCCTCTTTGGAAATGGCAATCTGGACTGCTTGCCAAATTGACAAGCCTCACATACATGATCAAAATTCACATATCCTAAATGCGGTAAACCATGGACTATCTATTTTGATTGCACTTGCTTCAATCTTTGCAAATTAACATGACCAATCCGTCTATGCCATAATTCCACATCCTTATCTTGCCCATGTCCTCTCTCAACATACATAGAGTTTTGAATCACTAGAGTACTTGCATCCAAAGCAAACAATCTCCCTTTGTTTCTACCATGAGCAATCACCCTGCCAGTTCTCCCATTATGAAATTCTTCAATGAAACATCCAAACTTATTGAATCTCACCTACAATCCTTGATCAACCGATGCTAGGTTCTTAGTTATTGTGGGCACATAAAGTACATCACCAAGCTTGTTCTCAATCCCATCTTTAGTAATAAGTGGCACACTACCAATATGAGTAATTTTGTGTAAAGTATCATCACCAGTGGCAACATATTCATCATTCTGCACTTGCTCCTTGCTATCAAACCACTCAGCATGATGAGTCATGTGGTTTGTAGCTCTTGAATCCAAAAACCAGTCATTCTCACGAGGAGGATGAGTCATGCTCCCAAGCACACGCTCCATAGCAAATAAATGACCTCTAGGCGATCCACCTCTAGGTCCATAACCTGTACCACCATAAGTGGCTGCATAGTGGCTATATTGGGTCCTTCCACGGCCCCTAGACATAGCATTCTATTTTTTATAACAATCCTTCTCAAAGTGACCAAAATGCCCACAATAATGACAAGTGTCATCTCTTTGTGAAGAAGGACTAGACCGTCCTCTACCTCTAGGGAAAGATCTTCCCCTTCCTCTATGCATGAAGTCACCACGACCAAAGTTACCTCTTCCACGAGAAAAACCATAATTACTACGACCAAGTGAAGAGCCTCTAGCTCTAGATGAGCTACCACGACCTCTCTGGTGATAGAAGACACTATCTCCACCTGCATTTTTGCCACTGCTAGATGCATTCAATCCCAACTTGATTTCTTCTGTAAGTAGCAATCCAATAAGCTCCTCAAAGTTAGGCATAGAGCCTCCCCTAACGAAAATAGAGGTATCCAAAGATTTAAAAGCTGGTCCAAGCCCATTTAGTGTCACTGACACTAAATCATCATCATCAACAGGTGCATTAATGGATGCAAGGTCTTCTGAAATTTGATTGATTTCTGCCACATAGTCACTGATACTACGATTGCCTCTCCATGCACCATGTAATCTCTGCTTAAGTTGTATCTTACGAGCCTCTGTACATGTTCCATACATTTTTTCTATGATTTTCCATGCCTCCTTACAAGTACTTGCCTTTTTTATATGAGGAATCAATGTTTCTGAAATACATATGGAGCTCTAATGCAAAATCTTCTTGTTATTCCCAGTCCAATCCTTGTACGCTTTCTTTTGCTCTTCAGTTGGATGTTCGGGAATTTCTGGACATTCATCATCACCTGTTATGAGATCCCATAGACCTCTATCCATCAAAAAATTATCCATCTTGTAAGACCACACACTATAGTTGTCTTTGGTCAATTTGTCCCCCATGATCTGAGTGATCTGTGCCATGTCAGACATTATGACTGCTGCAAATTCAGAAGAAAACAACAATACAATCTGTCCAAAAATAGTATTCAGCAATATGACTGTCATACATGTGTCCAAAAACTGTCATATACATCCATCCATGATGCCAACATGTCATACATTCAGTTCCCAGCAAGAACCATCCAAATCGGATTCCACACGATGTTTGTATGACCCAAAATGCATTAAAACATGGGTCTAAAGTTGACCATTTTTCCTGCAATTTTTAAATTTATTTTGGCTCAAGTCTGTCAAGCAAGGTATTTGGTTTTTCCTATAGATTCTGGCATAGTCTGGAGTCTTGGACTGTATTTATGGCACTTGAAGCACACTATCCCTGCACTTGGTACTTCTACAATGGAACATTTCATCCATAATATTCTGCCAACAGCAAGATGTGGACCTAGCCTTGCATTTCTTTTCATCAGGACAGCAGCTGGCTTCTTGGTTTTACTATAACTATTTACAAGATGTCACTCTCTCCTGCTATGATGAGCACAGAGCAACACAAACTCTGTATTTTCTTAAAAGGTAATGATTACTGATTATCCCATCAGCTTCTTTAGGCTGTACTCGCAACAAACAGAAACTGGCAGAATACAGGGTTGACCTCCAAAACTGATCATTGCATCATAGGCAAAGATCCTCCTGCAGCTCAAATCTGTTGCTCCAGCTGTAACAAAGTTTCTAGCTTGTTCTTGACCACATAAAACTCTTGCTTTATCTGTTGCAAAGCTTGTACGTACCCTTACCTTGGTTTGAGCTGTTAAAATGAGGATGATGATGACAAGGATGACTGTACTGGCCACAAGAAGAAGGAGGCTCTCTCTCTCTCTCTCTCTCTCTCTCTCTCTCTCTCTCTCTCTCTCTCTCTCTCTCTCTCTCTCTCTCTCTCTCTCTCTCTCTCTCTCTCTCTCTCTCTCTCTCACTCTCTCTCTCTCTCTCTCTGTCGGCAACAGTGAGAAACAATGGCAGGTGCTGATCATCGTTTATGTACTCCCCGTATCAATGAGATCTTTCTACGCAACCTCCTCTTCTTCGCTCCTCTCTCTTTCACACTCAGTGGCGGTGCGTCTTGCGATGCAGGAAGGCTGCTCTCGAGCGGCAGATCTCTTTTATTTCTTGATTTTGGAGTTTGATACAATCAGTCGGTCAAAATGGTGAAGTTTACTATAGAAGAGCTTCGTAGGATTATGGATAAAAAACATAATATCAGAAACATGTCTGTCATTGCCCATGTTGACCATGGTAAGTCAACTCTCACAGATTCCCTAGTCGCTACTACTGGCATTATTGCCCAGGAGGTTGCTAGTGATGTGCGTCTGACTTATACATGCCAGGATGAAGCTGAACGCTTAAATCAACTGGAATTTCTATGTACTATGAAATGTCAGATGCATCCTTAAAGGATTACAAGGGAGAAAAGGATGGCAATGACTATCTTATCAATTTGATTGACTCTCCTGGCCATGTTGACTTCTCATCTGAAGTTACAGCTGCTTTGCGTATCGCCGATGGAGCTTTAGTGGTGGTAGACTGTGTGGAAGGTGTTTGTGTTCAGACTGAGACTATTCTCCGTCAAGCTCTAGGAGAAAGGATTAGGCATGTGCTGACTGTGAACAAGATGGATCGATGCTTTCTTGAGCTTCAAGTTGTGGTCCACATCTTGGCCATGGTAGGATCTGAGCAGTCATCCAATAAGAACAAGGCAGAGGACTGGATTGTCATGGTTACAACCAGAGCTCCTACTAATATAGCAGTCATCAAGTATTGGGGTAAGCGCGATGAGATGCTCTGATACCAAATGACAAAACTGCAAGTAGAGGGAGACTAAGATGAAACAAGCAGAGGTTAGGAGCTCAATGTCAACTTCTCCTCCATTATTCTCCAACCATATCTCCAAACAGTCCACACACTAAAATGGTATCCTCAAAAGATAGATACCCCAAACTTAAGGACACTTTACATACAACAATATGATAAGTCTTAGGCTTATTTCTCAACCAAGTGATGGGATGTATAAGCTGTGTCTAGATAACCGAGTTTAAGAGTCCATGGAATTTGAAGCCAATTCCTATGCCACGGGCTTATTTTCCTAAACTAATGGAGTTGCTAAATGAGAATATATGGATGAAGATTTTGGAGCCATCATCAGTGTCATACTCAAATAGATGGTTTACTCTACCCACCAAGAAGAATGATGCATTGAGATTTATTCAATTAGAAATGTTGATGCAAGTCTTGTGGTCAATGAGTTTTCTAAAGCATTTGTTGGTAGAGAAATTTTTTCTTTGGGGGAATTTATACTCAGGGTATGACCAGTTCTATTTGGTAGTGGAGAGTATGGATATCACTACCATGAAGACACCCTTAGGATTGTACAAATGTGTACTCTTCCTCAGGGTGTAACAAACTTTGTCATGCATATGATGAATGTGATGAACAAAGGTCTTAAGGAATTACATACTATAGTTAACTATGAATTCTAAGGACAAAGTCTATAGGCCAAAGAATGAGCCCCTAGAGCATGGTACTAGTGAATACTGTGAAGATGTGATCCATTAGGCTCCAAAGACTTTTAGCTCTAAGTTTGAAATGACATACTTGGGCTTGTTGCACTATTGTTTGGGGATTGAAGTTTGGTAAGATCTTCATCTCTCAAAAGAAGTATGCATGGGAGATCTTGAAAGCATTTGGCATGATTGAGTGTAAGGAGATAGCTATACCTATGGAGGTCAATGAAAAGTCACCCGTTGAGGATACATCAACACTAGTAGACATTAGGAGATACACGAGGTGGGTGAGCAGTCTCATCTACTTGTGTAACACGAGGTTAGATATTAGTTTTGTTATTGGTGTTTTGAGTAGGTTATCAAACAAGCCACGAGAAATCCATTGGAAAGTTGGGATATAGGGGCTTTGATACTTGTAGGGAATCCTTGACAATGGTGTCATATACAATTCTGGAAGTACTCTTGTGGGGAACTGTGACTCATACATTGGGTAGGTGACAATAATTCTAAGAAACTAGTTTTTGGACATTGTTTCTCTTTGGCTTTAGGATTCTTATCTTGGATTACTAACAAGCAACCAATTGTGGCACTATATTCTATCGAAGTAGAGTACAAGGTTGCTTGTTTTGTTGCATGCGAACTAGCATGGTTAAAGAGGATCCTATGACATATGGAAGTACATGATGAAGATTGAATAGTGTTAAGATGTGACAACTAGAGTTGCATTGGGATCGCCAAAATTCTAGTTTTTCATTATGCATGCACCAAATACATTAAGGTCTAGTATCATTGTGTACACGACTTGATCAAGGATGGAATAGTAGAGCTTGTCTATTATCAATGGAGAATAATGGAGCAGATATTTAAGGCCTTATAGCATGTAAAGAAAGGGCATTTCTTAATATCCTTTAAAAACCCAAACATAGATGATTTATTATAGGTGGACTCCTTGGGTGGTATACTCTCTCTACCTTTGAGAGTGACCTCCAAGATGTTTATATAGTCTCACTGTGGGCTAGGATTAGGGTTTTCCTTGCCTTCCAATTCATTCACAACTCACCTTCCCTCATGCACCCTTGCTTACTTAGGGTACCCATGCTATACTTCTAACACCCTTCCTCAATGTCAAGGTAGCATTGGATTACGTAGCATGTAAATGAACCACCCCCCCCTCCCCCCCCAATCAATCAGTGGGATGCCTTTATAAAATAGAATACAATTATGTTTATGGAAACATAATAAACTAGATACTAGAAAAGTCAATCCTTAGATGCTTTGGAGATATAGTTTACCTCTAATTCTTTGTGAACTTTAGGAGAGTTTTGACTTTTACTAGTGATATGCCCTATTTGCCTACATTTGTTGCACTTCATCTTCTTGGGATATTTTTTCCAGAAATTGCTTACAATATTTCCTCTCTTTTTTTTAAAAAAGGAGCATTCAGTAGTTACAATATAGACTAAGAGTTGTTCACAAGTTATCAAGGTAGATGTCAAACTGGTGCTACCATCTTTTTGATTTCGCTTCTCCTCATCCATACAAGGCTGAATGACACCTTCAAGTGTAGGATTTGGTATATTTTTTAGGGTAGTGACAAGAGTTGAAAAGACTTTTCTTATGCCTTTCAAGATTATTGCAATGGCATCTTCTTCAACAACCAGAGCTTGAACTAAAGCTAATTGCGCCATCAAACCCTTCATGTGGAAAAAAACTTTCCCAAGTCTTCTCCTTGCTTGTATTCCAATCTAAAGAACTCTATTTTGAGGAAGATTTTAGAATTCTTCCTTTTTGCACCATACAGTTTCCCAAGCTCATCCCACTTCTCTTTTGTAATTGCAAGAGCTAGTCAATATGATACATTAAGGATTCATCTAGGTGAAACATTATCATAGCTTAGACTCTTTCATCATCTTCAACATCTATAGGGTTGGATAGGTCAATGGTTTTGGTCTCTTTGATGAAGGGCTAGTAACCTCTCTCGGTCATTTTATATTTTACTAACACCTGCCATGGTTGGAAGTCTCTCCCATCACAGTTTGCAGATTTGCGACTTCGTATCAATATAGGCATGATAGGATGTTAAATGATGTGGATCTAGGACATGACACAAGCTATGGTGGATCAAAGATGTAAACCAAGTTCATAATGACATGGACAAGTAGAGACAAACTATTACACAAGTGAATTAGGTTCCAAGATAGATTAGCTTGGACTCATAAACACAATCTTGTGTAGAATTGACAATGATAAGACACTTAACTGAAAGTACCAAGCATCATGATATTGTGTTCATTTCATAGTCAAGTACAATGCTTTATAGGCTTTGAGTTGTTCCACTCTCCTCATTGTGCATATGGGATTCAGGACAGCTCCTCTTGGAGCATACATCATTTGTCTATTTCTCAACACCCCCCCTCAAATGATGAGTCCCTACACTTGCTGGCTTTTGCCCCCCCTTCATGATAACATGGCCCGGAAGACTAGCTCATAGGCAGCCTAGTCAAGTTAAAGCTTGAGACTTTACATCTTGGCAAGGGTTGTACAAATCAAATTCACTAAGGAAAAGAAAGATCCACTGTGGGAAAAACATATGAAAGATACAATGAAAGTTCTTCAAAACAATCTGTCAGAGTTGTTGATGGTAGTGGAAGCATATTCTTCTTCTTCTCTTTCTTCCATGTATTGGTTCTGGTGATGATCACTTTGCAATTGTTGGGCTCTCTTCTTGTGGAAACATTCACTGGCTACATGGCCAGTCTTACCACAATAGTGACATGTAATCCGATCCTTGTTATTGTTGTTGATGAATCCTCGACCTCTTCCTTTAGGTCCAGCAGCTCCTTTGGTGTACAAAAGATTTTCCCTAGATGATGAGACATTGTCTTTTGCATTCTTGGTTTTTACTTTGCCTTCTTCATCGAGTAGTGAGTGCTCAATATCTTTAAGTGTGAGGCTTGGAACATTACTCAAAGTGGACACAAGATTTTCATATGGATCCTTGTTTACACTTGCAAGCAGTACGGCTATTGCTTCATCTTCCTCAATATTCTTTTTAAGAGATGCAAGTTGAGTTTTTAAACTCTTAAACTTATTAATGTGTATGGTCATAGAAGCACTATCTTTGATATCCAGTTTATAAAACTGCATGAGAAGTTTTACCTTTGAATTCTTTGCTTGAGTACCAAATATTTTATCAAGTTCCTCCCAGGCGGTTCTAGCATTTCTAATGCCAGATATATGATGTAACACGTCATCACTTAGTCCCCAGGCAATGATGCCTAGTGCCTTATTATTCATCTTCTTCCATTCTTTGGATTTGAACTGTTCTTCTTCAACGAACCCGTCTTCATCATCTTCCTTCTTGTTATCTGCATCATCTTCAAACAGGTCCCACAAGTCTTTCCGCATTAGGTGATACATGGTCTTTTCCTTCCAGGCATGGAAGCCTTCTCCATTGAATTTTGCTATTTGCTCAAGTTTTGCCATGTTGAGCAGCTCCAATCTGAGAAAAGACCAGCAAGGGGGATTTGTGAAGTGTCACAAGGAGGTTAGTGTCAACTGACACTAGTTGAGTATCAATAGATACTATTCTTGAGCTTAGTATTGAATGTTGGTGCTTGATCTTCTTCTTGCTTGTTGATTTGAAGTGTTAATCTTACTGGGAACTGAGTTCAAACTCAGATAAAAGTGGCAGTGTGTGCCCTCAGTTGAAAGGAATGAGAAATTGAAGGAAAAATGAGCTTGCACCTTGATGGCTATGGCTTCCTGGATTAGGGTTTTGACCTAGGCCTGGTTTTTTCCAGATATCTAGAGCTAGAGTTGATCATTTTGGAAACTTTTTTTATGGAAATGTAGCTTACTCCATGCTCTACAAGAGCCCCATGATAACCGTCAAGATTGTGTACTGCAGTCCACGCGCAGATTAGCGAAACATAACCAGGCGCAGATATGGCAGCAACATCGAATTTCAGCAATGCCAGGCTTGTAGGTATCCAATGTAGTGCGCAGATCGGTCGCAGATAGCTCACGTGGTGAATCTCGAAAGGTCCCCAAGAACAAAGAACTCTACCCTTTTGCACAAATAACAATGTAAAAGCATGCACAACAAGAGGCAAGAGACAAATTGGGTTCAATCTCCCCCATGCCTTGTGTGAGCGCTTCACAAAGCATGTATTTATGTATATTTCGAATCTTCATGCTCAATAATAGCCCAATTATAAAAATATGACAAGCTTTTAGCTTTTGAGTTTGCTTTCTACAAAAATAGGAAAATAAAGCTAATGGACGGTGCCCATAGAGTCTGGCACGCCCAATCTCAATGTCCAAATAGAAATAACATATCCGGGCGCATAAGCGCATACAAAATAATAATCGATAATCAATGTCTCAATAGACATAACAAAATATAGGCGTGGCGCCTATCAAAATATAGTCCAAATGTCGAATACCCGCTAGACTCCAATGCTTTCCTCCGCCATTGCTGCTATCTCTACACATCAACTGAAGCATTCACAATCATTAGTAAAATAATACAATTTAAACCGACAAAAGTGAATACCTAGCAGTCTTCAGCTACATAAATAAATCAAATGGTTAGAAATAAATCCTAACCTTAATTTATTACGAGTGCGCACTCTAAACTCATAAACGTTTATTAATTTAATATGCATTTTGCGGAATCACCCGCTATGGAATCACCCATGTACACACTAAATTAATGAAACGCCCGAAAAGGATAGGCGTCCCCATCAACTTCTCGCACAAAGAATCCTCTTTGTGTATGAGCCCCGGTCATCTAAGTTTACGGAATCCACCGTAAAACCTCACGGAATCCACCGTGGAATATGCCTCCTGGCATCTCCCCCATGCCTTGTGTGAGCGCTTCACAAAGCATGTATTTATGTATATTTCCAATCTTCATGCTCAATAATAGCCCAATTACAAAAATATGACAAGCTTTTAGCTTTTGAGTTTGCTTTCTACAAAAATAGGAAAATAAAGCTAATGGACGGTGCCCATAGAGTCTGGCATGCCCAATCTCAATGTCCAAATAGAAATAACATATCCGGGCGCATAAGCGCATACAAAATAATAATCGATAATCAATGTCTCAATAGACATAACAAAATATAAGCGTGGCGCCTATCAAAATATAGTCCAAATGTCGAATACCCGCTAGACTCCAATGCTTTCCTCCGCCACTGTTGCTATCTCTACACATCAACTGAAGCATTCACAATCGTTAGTAAAATAATACAATTTAAACCGACAAAAGTGAATACCTAGCAGTCTTCAGCTACATAAATAAATCAAATGGTTAGAAATAAATCCTAACCTTAATTTATTACAAGTGCGCACTCTAAACTCATAAACGTTTATTAATTTAATATGCATTTTGCGGAATCACCCACTATGGAATCACCCATGTACACACTAAATTAATGAAATGCCCGAAAAGGACAGGCGTCCCCATCAACTTCTCGCACAAAGAATCCTCTTTGTGTATGAGCCCCGGTCATCTAAGTTTACGGAATCCACCGTAAAACCTCACAGAATCCACCGTGGAATATGCCTCCTAGCATCTCCCCCATGCCTTGTGTGATCGCTTCACAAAGCATGTATTTATGTATGTTTCCAATCTTCATGCTCAATAATAGCCCAATTACAAAAATATGACAAGCTTTTAGCTTTTGAGTTTGCTTTTTACAAAAATAGGAAAATAAAGCTAATGGACGGTGCCCATAGAGTCTGGCACGCCCAATCTCAATGTCCAAATAGAAATAACATATCCGGGCGCATAAGCGCATACAAAATAATAATCGATAATCAATGTCTCAATAGACATAACAAAATATAGGCGTGGCGCCTATCAAAATATAGTCCAAATGTCGAATACCCGCTAGACTCCAAAGCTTTCCTCCGCCACTGCTGCTATCTCTACACATCAACTAAAGCATTCACAATCGTTAGTAAAATAATACAATTTAAACCGACAAAAGTGAATACCTAGCAGTCTTCAGCTACATAAATAAATCAAATGGTTAGAAATAAATCCTAACCTTAATTTATTACGAGTGCGCACTCTAAACTCATAAACGTTTATTAATTTAATATACATTTTGCGGAATCACCCGCTATGGAATCACCCATGTACACACTAAATTAATGAAACACCCGAAAAGGACAGGCGTCCCCATCAACTTCTCGCACAAAGAATCCTCTTTGTGTATGAGCCCTGGTCATCTAAGTTTACGGAATCCACCGTAAAACCTCACGGAATCCACCGTGGAATATACCTCCTGGCATCACAATGTCAGGCTTAGATGGGATAGGCAGAAGCTCCTTGAGTAGAAGAACAATCCTTCTGAAGAAAGCACACTGAAATATTGCCTGGTTTGAGAGATATGAGAGCTCAAAGTGAGGTATGTCTTGCAGGCCACAAACTGGGGCTATGGCAGCAACTAACAATAGTGACAATGCTGAGGTCCAGATAGACAAATCTCATGGATTGATGTGATATAGGGAAGCTTTGTGAGGTGAAGAACAACTTTCCAGAAGGAAGATCAGAGAGATTTGGTATGTGGAGTGAGATACATGAGCTTCAATATGACAGGGTGCTGCTGGCTATGGCTGCCACAAGGTCCAACTGAGATTTGAAGTTGAAACTGAAGATATGAGCTGAATGTGGACTGGTTAGAGATCACCAAAGATGAAGGGAGACTAGAGATTCAGAGTGTGAGTTGTGCCATGCCCAACTGGGCTTTGATACCATGTTAAATGATGTGGATCTAGGACATGACACAAGCTATGGTGGATCAAAGATATAAACCAAGTTCATAATGACATGGACAAGTAGAGAGAAACTATTACACAAGTGAATTAGGTTCCAAGATAGATTAGCTTGGACTCATAAACACAATCTTGTGTAAAATTAACAATGATAAGACACTTAACTGAAAGTACCAAGCACCATGATATTGTGTTCATTTCATAGTCAAGTACAATGCTTTATAGGCTTTGAGTTGTTCCACTCTCCTCATTGTGCATATGGGATTCAGGACAGCTCCTCTTGGAGCATACATCATTTGTCTATTTCTCAACAGGTCTTATATCAAATACACACAAAGCAATGGAAATGTCTAATCCTTTACAAGTTGGGTGATACAAGTGGAAGCAATTAAAATGATGTTTTAATTCAAGTGAATAGCAGACTGAAAACAACTACTGCATACTCAAATAGATAGATTAGATGAAGAGAAGGAAATGGTCTATGTGTTTATATTTGACACAGACTTACAATTTTGAGGAGAGATAATGACAGTTAAGAACTTAACGAATGTGCTTAGGGCCTAAAACCCTTCAAATTTTTTAGACTAACTAGCAAGAAATGATTAGTGGTTTGATTAGTAGTGTTCAAAAATACTAGTATCCAAGCTTAGTGAAGTGCTTGTGTTGGAGTCCACTAGTTGGTTGAGAGTTACCTTCGGGGCAAGAAGATCCGAGTTTTGAGCTCTTAGGTTTACAATGAGCTTGAACATTGTATCAATTAGTGATTAAAATCATTGTTCATGATTTCAATGAAAAGAGACTTGAAGAAAACCAAGCTGCAAGCTTTTTGACTATGGCTACTAGCCAGGTACACTATTAGGGTTTTGCTTTATATGAGCAACAAAGAATGAATTTTTTGGAAACCCTCTGAGGTGGAGATAGCCCTCTTGGAAGGCAACAAATGCCTTATGGTGGCCACCTTGATTATATCTTCTATAGGTTGCACCAATGATCCAAATTCTAGGTTGTAAAATCTATGCCAAATTCATGATTTCATCGATGTCGACCTCTTGCAAGCATAATGTCAAGCTCTATTGTGCCATGCTACTATGCTCTAAGCAAATGAACAGGTCTCCAAAAGAAACCAAGGCATGATATGATCTCTTTTTCTCTCCCAAGATCCTCCAATAGAGGTGGGTATGGCAAACAACTTTGGAGTTTAAGAGGTATGATGTAGAAGTGGAACTCTCATGTGCAGTCAAGTTGAGATGTGGATGGGGGAAGCTCAACGAATCAAAGATGGCTCTAATACCATGTTCAAAATTAGAAGAGAAGCTAAAGATGTGTGTACAAGAGGTAGAGAGAGCTAAGTATAAGAAGGAAATCTTGCTTAGTAAGTTATTCATAAGTATAATATACTCTCTCTACCTTTGAGAGTGACCTCTAAGTTGTTTATATAGTCTCGCTATGGGCTAGGATTAGGGTTTTCCTTCCCATCCAGTTTATTCACTCCTCACCTTCCTTCACGAACCCTTGCTTATCGTGAATTTTGCAAATGTAAAATTTCAGTCTTGCTCGTGACATATGGGGATTGAGAGGTAGAAGAGGGTCTTAACATTAGCAAGGCGGATAGGAAATGCCCAAATGTAAGGTAGAATCATAAATTATTGCTCATTTGTTCATTCACTATAAGTATAACAAGGGAATCCACCAATTCATGTAGGACATTATCAAAACCTTCCACCTAAAAGTATTCACATGGAAGAAAATCCTTCTTGACGAATTCAATGGGCTTGACTCTTTCTCATCATTGGCTCCAAAATAGGATTTTATTTTTCCAACCACCTTGGCACTCATGATCCAAGCCGAGGACCACGTGCAATAGAACAAGGGAAACATACCACCCCAGTTTGCAAGACACGGAGGAAGAAGCTACTCAAATCAAAGTTGAGGAGCTCAATTGAGTTCTTGCCACCATTCGGATGCAGTTTACCGCTACTAGTTTATGTGTTCATCTAATGCTAATGGGCCCCACTCTAGCCCAAAGCACTCTCCTTGCTGCTCCCTTAGAAATCCAAAATGCTATAATGTATCCCATAAAAGCTATATATGAATCAATCCACCTTTTGGTCTACTTAAGTAGAAATATGCCCTCTTTAATGATAACTGGGCCCATCCTTATTGCTAACTTTTGGATCCCAAAAGCTTACACATATTACTTTTTACCTTATTTAAACGCAACCTTAATGCTTTTCTCAAAAGAAAAAGACATATGGGGATTGAAAATAGTGTAGAGAGAATATGCATACTAAATACACATTTATATAAGGATCAAAAGAATATTTGAGTCATTTTATGGTAAACCATCATCGAAGATTATGATTGGTTTTATTTTGTGCAATAGATACCCTCATGAGCATAATAATTTGATTATATTGTTAGTCAACATCTCACAATGTGCCACTGTAATGTATATAGCATGACTTTATTGGATAGATCTGTCCTGATGAATTACAAATACTTTATGGGATAGGTGTTTTGGTATGCAATTAATATTTTTAAAAATAAAACTTAACATTCTCTCTTACACATGGAAAACATTCTAATATATAATCTAATAAAAAAAGTACTAGTGTTTCATTAACTATTGTTTCCTTAACATTTGATGTGAAAGTTCAAATTGTGGATCTTAGTGTTCTCTAAACTTACGTTGCTAGGTTTAAAGGCTAAAGTTGTATAAATTTTTTTATACCAAGTTTAGGTTGTAGATCTTAATATTTCTTGAATTTACATTCATGGGTTCAAAAGGCACATAAAATTTGAAGTCCTTATTATTAGGTTTAGCAAAGGATCATAAGATTTTAAGTTCTTCTTACTAAGTTTGAAAATATATTAACGATATATCATCTTCAAAAGTCACAAGGATTCATCTGTAACTATACCTTAATGGTTACACATATTAAACCTACAAAAGAAAAAGTAAACACAACTCAAGAGAAGTTGAACCCCAAACACAATTTGTGTCTACTGAGGAGTCTACCTACACAATTCAAAAAGAATATTTGTATAGAGAGAGGCATAAAGACAATCATGCCTCTCTCTCTCTCTCTCTCTCTCTCTCTCTCTCTCTCTCGTGCACATTGCTAAGTAAGAGCATATGACTTTAATTCCACATATACACATGTATAGCTCCCACAATATGCACATGAAACTATGTTCTCCAACAAAATTCAAAACTTATAAACAAAAAGTAAGTGGATTTACAACTCAACATAAAAGGTCGACTCTACTTTTACATCATACAATGACCTTTTATATTCTTATCCAATTTGTGTGTGTGTTTTTTAAAGATCTCCAAAGCAAAACCATGAAACCATCCCATGACTAGTTGAGACAAATCTAATTCTCTCTTAAGGCCGAATAATCAACATCAACAAAAATTTGTTTGTTGAGCCAAAGATGTAGACTATTCCAAAGATATTGTCTATATTACAAATATCTTTTTGGGATAACAATTAGGATTATTTTTTTAAGAGCCCTTGTCTATAATAATATACCAACAACGAGTCATTGGGTTACTTGTTGAGATTTAAAGGTGCCAATGTCAACAACATATGCCAAGGCATGCATTTATCAAGAGAGTTTGCATGAGTTTGGGTTGGGCAACACATGCTAGTGAGTTAGAGGCATTCCTTAATGCTTGCTCTTATCTATCCTATGCCATGCTCAATCATCATTGATGGGATCATGTGAGTACTTCTAATAAGACATCCCAAACTAATCTAATAGAATGAGGCTTGAATGACTTCTTGTTATTGATTTGAAGTATTGGGTAGATAGGAATATTAAAGGATATATAATATCTAATTGGACACTAGATGTTGGAAACGGGTCTATTAGAGATGTAGACTCTATTAGATATGCAAATAATTCCACATGAGTCGTGGTAGCTAATATTATCATTGATGAGACAAAACAATTTTTATTTAAAGAATCTTGAATGTCACCAAGATCTCTTTAAGTCTTCGAATTTTGATGAGACATCGAAAATCTCTATAAAACTTGCGTTTGGAATTATGATGATCGACAAAGTTTACTCACTCTACTAACAAAGATAATTGATGTGGTGCACGCACCAAAAATCACCAAGAGTTGAGTCATCGAAGGGAGGGGAAAGGGGATAAGATTTTATAACAAATTGGTGATGCTATCAATATGATCATGCGACTTATCTTTTTCTAGAATTCTTCAAAAAAGAAATAGAGAAATAAATATTGATAAACTCAAAATTAAAAAACAAAAGTCCTCATCCTACCGTTGAAACACTAACCTTAATATATTTTCCCTCTATTACATTTTGGAACTCCTACCTTCTCTAAAGTACTTATCTTCTTTTCCCTTTTTTCCATTCTACAACATAGCAGGCCGTACTCTGTGGACTAAGCGGAGGTGCACAGACTTACATGCTAGAGAAAGAAAAAACACTTATGAGTCAAAGAAGCAATAGTACTCAGCTAGTCGAGCTTTGTGGAGTTTTACGCTATTGTACCACATCATCGCAGCTTAGTAATATTCAGCAATCTCCAAGGGCGCAAGTACTCAAAAGTACATCTCTTGATTGAAGTATCTGAATAGCACCTATCATCATCTCCTGTAATATAATATTAATCATAGTTCATCCTAAGAAGTGTTAATATTTCTAATCTGCTGGACTCTCATCGACTCATTGGTGCATTTAAATTTTTTCCCCCACGGCATGATAAGGCGTGAAATAGAGACATCATAGATTTTAGTATCAGTCACACCATCACTAAGCTCCAGTCCATGTACAATTTTGCAATGTACTATAAGCTTTTTAATATGTTTTTTTAACATAGTATGGATGTGTAATCAATATATTATAATGACAATTTTTTCAATGCACTATGGTCATCAATTGGCTTATAACAAGGTGTACATGGAATGAATCACACCCTTGCTTTTTGGCAATGTCTAGAATAAACTATTGCTATAGGACTCTGATTTGTTGGCAATGGCACCAAATCATGCATCTATGATAGCTTGATCAACTGCCATTGTTGCTATTGAAGGTGCTGTCCTACACCAATTCAATAGCAATAGCAAGCAGAAAGATCATCTAACGGTGCTTTATGCGAGTAGCAAATGCATGAGCTCATCATCTAAAGTGCCACCACATTTAATTTCATTGCCCTGACCATATTCATCACCACCATGGAACCTCAGTCCCCCTGACCATATTCATCAGCAACTCAGGATAAACCATTGACATGGCATGGACTAACCATGGAAGATAGATATTACTTGCCTTGCTGCATCAAGGGCTACCAGGTCTGATGGATCTGCGAAGTAGCAAAATGGAAAATCAGTGTCATGATGGTCCACCCCTTCCTTTTTCCTGCATGCATCCTTGTATTGTGCAGTGGTACCACTTTGACTTCCTCCGGGTATCAACAGTAGCAACAGCAGCGAAAACATGGTCAGTACCTTATACATTAATGGCAAAGGCCCATAACATGACAATCATGGGCATTATGCAAGTAGCAAATAATTTCATTGATCTGACTATATAATGCCATACCTTCCAAAGAGTAAGAAAAAGGAGGTGGTGTAGTAGTAGAAGATACCTGTGCACTAGACATCTGCACTAGATGGGAACCTGCAAGCTTACAAATCTCCTTACCCCACAAAGCGACAATGTCTGCAGCATTGGATTAGAATGACAGTCCTACACCCATTTAGTAGCAATAGCAAGCAAAAAGATCATCTAAAGGTGCATTATGCGAGCAGCAAATGCAAGAGCTCATCATCTGAAGTGCCACCACATTTATTTTCATTGGCCTGACCATATTCATCACCACTAGGGAACCTCAGTCCCCTAGGACCCTGCAGTGATAAGCAAACTTAGGATAAACCATTGACATGACATGGCACAAACCGTGAAAAGAGATAGCTATTACTTGCCTAGCTGCATCAAGAGCTACCAGGTCTGATGGATCTGCGAAGTGGCAGAATGGAAAATTAGTGTCCTGGTGGTTTTCCACCCCTTCCTTTTTCCTGCATGCATCCTTGTACTGTGCAGCAGTACCGCTTTGACATCGTGCGGTATCAGCAGTAGCAACAGCAGCAAAAAGTTGGTCAATACCTTATACATTAATGGCAAAGGCCCATGACAGTCATGGGCATTATGCAAGATGGACATGACAGTGATATAATATAGACATGTAATCCATTGCTATCTCCATGACCAGTCGAGCCCATTGCATCTGATACTTCAAAAGAATAATTGGTCAGATTGCTAAAGATTAGAAGTTTGCAATTGTATACAACAATCATCAGAGCAGAAATAGCTTTGAGTCCTGTCATTCTGTGGCCTTTCCCCCATTACATCGGAGGACCTGCTGTAATTGAAAACGCTTCACACATGAGCATATCAATTGGGAATTTAAAGGCTACTTTAGCTCCAATGGTCTGCAAACCCCTCCTTATCCATTAACAGCAAGCAAGGGCAGTAGAGTGAGCAATAGTCTCATCTTCATTGCTTCAGCAGTTTCAAGACTACTACCGGTGGCATCATTGTTTTGCGGAGACAACTACCAGTGGCATCATTGTTTTGCATAGCCAGTTGTCTCCCCTTGATACTCCAGGGCTTCACAGTCTGTAGTCTTCAAAATAGCTTCCTTCTCAAACCTGGAGCTCGAGGTGTCTGAGTGCCAATTACAGTCTAGAGAAGAGGGTACCGCTTCATCGGGATTTGGAGAGGCTTATTCACAGGAGAAAAAGGCTTCAACCAGGACTTGGATCAGGTCTCGGTACCATGAAACCCGCCCTATTTTAGATGTTCCTGGAGCTGCTTCTCCCATGCCTCCATTTCGTGCTCAGTGAGGAGTATAAAATTTCTGAGCTCTTGTTCCAAGACCTTAACTTAATCCTCCAATGCCAGATTTTGGATTCCCTGCATTGCAACATGATCATAAAGAGGCTTAACAGTAAGAAGGCCAGAAATACTACCCTTGATAAAAAACATGTACTTGCAGATTGGTTGGGGAAGAGTAGGTTGGTGATCCCCGAAGGAATCTACCATGGCGACCCAGAACTTTTGAACTTGCTCCTAATAAAGCTTGCAAGTTCAAAACCCAAGTTCAATCATCTACTACCATTCCCAGCCTTATATTCAGAATGCATCACTGAGCTCAGTAAAGAGCTCCGAAAGCTTCTTTGACATTTTGCTTTCTTACACTCTACTAATAACACCTCCAGCCTTATATTCACAATGCATCACTGAGATAGGCTCCAAGATTTAGCAAGCTGTAAATGAGGTGCCTAACCTGTAACATTATGTAACAAGGTCACACCCAATGATACCAAAGACATGGCAGGGACCTACACAAAACCTAGCTAGACATAGAATCCATTATAAATTCAGAACCTGTGGGCTGGTGCCCTTATTTCTTGAAGCTCGCCACCATAGCCAGTAGTATATGACCATGCAACCTATAATTAACACTTATGGCTCTTCAAGAAGTTTAAAAGGCCCTGGAGAATCGAATCAAAGCCAACAGGGGATGAGTTCTTACCAAGAGCCAACAGCCTTTAATGTATCGGATGCTTGTGAAGATTTCTGAGAGGCAGCAGCTCCTCCGAATATCTATTCCTCTGGGATGGAATGAGTCCTTTAGCAGACCTCAGCTGCATCACACCTATCATAATGCCGCAAGGAAAGAGCCCTTAATAGATGAAGTGGAGGCATGGAGTAAGAAGCTTAAAAAACTAGCAAAATGATGATGTTAGAGATAAATCAGGACAAGAATTATGAGAGTGCTGCAACTTCAACTTCTCACAGTGGGTAAAATACCAACCCAGTGGAATTCTTCTGATAATGCAGGCTGTGAATTTAATGTGCCTGAGGTCAAGAGGAGAAAGAACAAAAGAATTACTGTTTCATGCATCAAAGCCCTAAGTTGTTCTTATTCTTGTTTCTTGTACCCTTCAGAAGTAAGAAAAGATACGAAAACATCTCAGGCCTATCAGTCATTCTTTTAAGTTAAACCCCAAAACAAAAAACTCAAGCTGGTGGATACAATTATGCAAGCAATTGGGCCTTACCTGCTGCATGGTGAGACTCGATTGGCCTGACCATATTCAGCAATCTGGTCAGGCCAATCGAGTCGGGGAAGCAACTGAATGGACATGCAGCACTGTGGTCCTAGATGGTGACTAAAGGCCACTCAAATTCAGGAATGGAAGTATGGGTACCAATGTATCCTCAGCATCAACTTCGGCTTGCAGGTACAGGGAGATATTAGGCCACCAATTATCCATGGAGCACGGAAGTGATCTTTTGCCCTGCCTTCGCCATGCCACCATGTTCTTCAAAGCTACTGAGTGATAGCAGGCGGCTCAAGATGCATGGGTATACATCTCCTGGGCAGCAGCACAAAGCGGTCAAGCCTCGCCTGCACCAATCGCGAGCGTTGCGTATAGGCTTGTGCACAGGGCCCATTCCGCGAGGAGGCATTTTCAAGAATCTCACAGTCACCTCATTATTGAGGAACGACGGCCTTTGCAGGCCACTGCTTGTGCATCAGGACTGCCCTACTTCGACCAAAGCTCATTCCATGAGCACCAAGGCTATCATAGGTGTGATCTCTCTGCAGCATACGTACTGTTGTGTGGCATATTAGATCTGTGCCATCATTCAATGGATCGGAGCTGTAGTCGAAGTAGAAGCCATTTGCGTGATGCCTGCATCCCAATTGGCAGGACAATGATCCGTCCCAGTCTACTGGCAGCACACTGATAGTGTGCATGTGAAGAGATCATGAGTTTTTTTTCATGTGAAGAGATCATTGGGAAGTTTTGCATTTCTAAGTGTAAAGCCCCATGTCGGTTGCCTATAATTGACAATGGCTATATCAAAGCCTAAAGCTAGTTCAATTTTCAAAGGTTGTTGGAACCAACAATGCAAATCACCGGTGCTACTAGAATTGAAGCCTTAGAGGCTTGATATTAGGCTTCCCTCCTCCCATAAGCAAATTTTTAAACCATTAGATTATATACTATACACATGTTATGATGGCTACTTTTAACCTATTTTTCAGCACCATTTCCTAACAACTATTTTTTACCACATGTGATCGGGGCTACTATTTATATGTCAATCATTTTTCGACAAGCCCAGTTTACATAGAAGGTTGGGTTTATTTTTTAGACCACGTTTTCTTTTTTTAAAAGCACATTCATGAATTTTTGTATGCATATGATGTAGTTTGGGTCATTGATCCCAACTCGTATTGAGGGTCTTAAAAGGCCCAAAAAGAGATAGCCCCCAAGGTACTAAGAGCCCGGTTGGCTAATTGGGGGAGGCGAATCCTATTCCCCCTATTAGCTCTCGGTCATGCCAGTAATAGTAGGGTTAGTGGGGGCTGCTTCCCCTTGCATTTCCTCCACTAAACCCCTAAAAATTATGGGTGGTAGTGTAGCACTAACAACACTAACCAAGTGGTTTCATTTCCCTCTTGGATGTCAAAATATGGCCACCAATACATGTGCTTTCATTTTCAAAAATCATGGAATATACTTTCTTTTCATTTTCAGAAATATTGGTTAAAAGCATCTTGAGGTTGTTCCTACCATATAGAAATTGCTCTTCTTTTTCTTCTTCTACTTCGCCTCCCTTACTCTTCCCTCACCCCCATAGTGCAACCTGAATATTCTTGTTCTACTTTAAAAGCATCTTGACATTGTTCCTACCACATAAAATTGCTCTTCTTTTTCTTCTTCTACTTCGCCTCCCTTGCTCTTCCCTTACCCTTTGCTCTAAAGAGTATCCAATAAAAACACATTTTTCTGCCTTTGGATCAAGCTTCTTCCATAGCTCATCTAGCACATGAACGTATGCAACACAGCCAATACCTTCAAGTGCGATACATCACGCTTCTTGCCAGTAAAGCATTCTTCAGGAGTCATCCCATGAACTGCAGAGTTGTGGGAGTTCTGCTCATAATGTAGATAGCAATATGGATAGCCTCAGACCAAAAATGTTTGGGCATATTCTTTTTAGCCATTAATGCTCGTGCAACTTCTGCAATATGACTGTTTTTTCTTTCTGCAACACCATTTTGCTGTGGGGTATACCTGCAAGTAAATTGCCTCTTTATCCCATGAGTCCTCAAGAAGCCACTGAACTCATTAGAGAGGTACTCTCCCCCTCCATCTGATCTCAAACACTTCACTTTTAAGCTTGTTTCTATTTCAACAGCTGCCTTAAAAGATTTAATGTGCTCAAACACATCACTCTTTTCCTTCATGAAGTATACCCATAGCTTCCTTGAACAAACATCAATAAAAGTAACGAAGTATTTGCTGCCACCAAGAGATACATTGTGTGTAGGCCCCCAAACATCTGTATGTACTACATCAAGTATATTTTTGCTCACTTCTCTATCATGCGAAAAGGGTTGTCTCGCCTGCTTACCAAACTGGCATGCTTCACAGACTTTATGCAATTTTCCACCTCTAAAAGAAGGCAACCCTGTAACCAATCCTCTAGATTGCATTAATTTCATCCTTTTCACATTTGCACACCCAATATGTTTATGCCATATTTCAATATCTGCAACTACTCCTTTTCCTTTAGCATACATAATAGCATCCATTGCAAGAATTCCAGCATCTAAAGTGAACATTCGGCCAACTCTACTTTCTTTTGCGACCAACCTATACATATCATTAAAGTCTTCTACAAAATAACATTTTGCATTGAATTGGACCTGCAACCCCTGCTCTACCATTTGGCCAACAAACACTAGATTCTTTGTAATTAATGGCACATGTAATACATCTGTCAGACTCTTTGTCTGGCCATCATACAAGGACAAGGAAACTTTTCCAATGTGTGAAATTGGGTGGCATGAATCATCACCCATCTACACATAACCTAGATTTTGTAAGTCTTGTATCTCTCTAAACCATTCAATATGACTAGTCATATGACTAGATGCACTTGAATCGACATACCATACATCATCATGTGTCTCCTTTCCTATAACTGCATTCATCATATGCTGCATAACAAACAGATGCTCATTTTTGTCTTCATTCTGTCGTAAAGACGATGCATAGTTTCCTTGCTGCAATTTACCACTGTGAATATCATCCTTCTTTGCATAGCAATGGGCTGCAATATGGCCTGTTTTGCCACAATAATGGCAAACAATAGTAGAATTTCCAAAACCTCTATTCTGCCATCCACCTCTTCCTCTAGAGCTCCCCCTACCTCTAAAGTTTCATCGGCCTCCTAAAACTTGCATTTCACCAAATTGCTGATTGAACCTGTTTTGCTGGTTATTGCCAGCAAGTCCCATATCACGGCCTCTCGAAGAGGATCTACCACATCCCCTTCCTGAACTTGAGTAAAATGCTTGAACCTGTTCACCATTTTTTTCAGATGAGTCACCCTGCATATTGATCTCTTCAATAATCATGAGAGAGATCAACTTATCAAAATCTGGAAAAGGCTTCCAATGATTTCCATGCCTTCTCATTGTTAAGGCCACTCAAAGTGGATGAAATCAAATCATGCATTGCATCAATCACTGCTAAAGCATCTGCAATGCTCCTCACCTTCAACACATACTCATTAACAGACATTTTTCCTTTCTTCAAGGCATTCAACTCTTGCTTGAGTTGAATCTTTCGTGCCTTTGTATTTATTGAAAACATGTTCTCAAAAATTTTCCAAGCTTCATGTGAAGTTTTTGCATTCTTGATATGTCCCAACATCGTATTATCAATGACTGCAAATAACCAATACATCACCTTTTTGTCTTTCACATTCCATTCTTTCTATGCTTTTAATTCATCTGCAGTCGGAGGGATACCCAGCTCTGGCTCCTTTTCTTCACCTAAAACAAACTCATAAAGGCTCTTTCCAATGAGGAAGTTCGTCTGACACACGGAACTTCCATGAAGGGTAGTTGTTCTTGTCGAGCTTCTCAATAATGGGATTTCCACTGTTCTGTGTCATTATCACAAACAAGGATACAACACATCAAGCTAATCTTCTACAATCTTTCACAACACGTGCACAACACTACACCAAGCAACCTTTTTCACTGATTGCTCAATAGTACGTTTAACCTGCAACCTGTTTGTAGATAAACCTTATGTTTTCTTCCTGTAAACACCTCCAAAAATACAGATTCGTAATCTATAACCTATGCACCCACTTTCGGTCAATACAGTCGAAATCACAGTGTACCCTGAAACTATTGTCCGTAACCTTGTGGCTCTAAAATGGGGCTTGAAACGGCCTCAGACGCCCGAAATAACTGTGGATAAGCCCTGAAGAGCTTGTCTACAAAATATACAATGCTCTACTCGCGCACCAAATCTCACAGCAATCTGAGATTTTTGCTCGACCCTGCTTCTGGTGCCTCCACAAGCACTATCCAAGAGAGAGAGCGGAAGAATGGGAGAGCTTCTTACCCATTGCTTGCTTGCTCAAATATTGCTTCTTCTCCTTCACTTCAGCCTTCAAAATCAACCTCTCTCAGTGGTGCAGCTCTCATACCATGTTAAGAATCGCGTGGTGGGGGACTTTGCTTGAGCTGCTACGCCAAACACACACTGTACACGCAAAGAGGAAGCTCACTCAAGAACACAAGAAGAGAGATGGAGGCTAAAACGTTTTCTTGTTGTTTTTTCTTCTTCTTTCACACACTATACAATGTACACAAAGTATAGATAAGATACAACATAAAGGAAAGTGACCTTCTAAGTCAAACAGTGCATAGCTGACTACACTAATCGACTGACACTATAACTTTGCCAGTTATAGGTAGGTGTAATAAATTAAATATAATAAGTGATGAGTCAGTGGCCATGTGAGTATCATAATGACCACCAATGTGCTAAGTGTAGACGTGCGGACTTGGCGCACAGATCGGACGCCGTATGCGCACCTAGTGAGCGTCAGAAGGTCCCCAAGAATAAAAGAACTCTACTTTTTACACAAAAACCAATGAAGAAAGCTTGCACGACATGAACAAGAGACCAATTGGGTGCAATCTCCCCCCATGCCTTGTGTCAGCGCTCCACAAAGCATGTACTTTATATATTATTCATCTTCAAGCTCAAATAATAGCCCAATTTACAAAATAGCACGCTTTAGCTTTTGAGTTTGCTTTTGTGTCACTAAAGAATTAAAGCTATTGGATGCCCAAGAAGTCAGGCGGTACCCAAATACAATGTCCAATACAAATATTTAAATCATACGTCCATGCGCATACACAAGTAATAATTAAATATCAAGCACTTTAATAAATAAGCGTGACAAAATATAGGCACCATGCCTAAGATATGCGCCCATTCGAAATTGATGATAATTTGAACACACGCTATCCTCCAATGCTTCTCAATGCCACCTCTGCTCGCTCTACATATCAACTGAAGCATTCACAATTGTTAGAAAAATAATAAAATTAAATCAAAAAAAGTGAATACCTAGCAGTCTTCAGCTACAAAAATAAATTGGTTAGAAATCAATCCTAACCTTAATTTATTACGAGTGCGCACTCTAAAGTCATAAACGTTTATTAATTTAAATATGTATTTTTTGGAATCACCCGCTATGGAATCACCCATATACATATAAAATTAAAAAAACCCCCAAAAAGGATAGGCGTTCCCATCGACTTTTCGCTCAAAGAATCCACCTTGTGTATGAGCCCTGGTAATAATAAAATTTTACAGAATCCACCGCAAAACCTCACGAAATCCACCGTGGAATATGCCTCCTGGCATCATACCCCCGGGGTGGGACAGCAATTGTCCTCAATTGCTATTAGCTCAATGTGGAGTTAGCAGTGTGGGGAAAGCATTTAGGTCTCTAATGTGCATCCATTGGGCCTCTTCAACAGGATGATTTTTAAACTTGACCAAATATCTAGAATATCTACGTCCAGTTCTAGTGGTCATAAAGTCAATATCTATAATAGTTTCAAGCTCAAGGATTTCAGTTTCATCATCTAGCAAAGGAGGGTTTTCATAGACAGGGTGTACAGGTAGTTGGCCTCTAAAAGGTCGTAATAAACTGATATGGAAGGTGTTGTGGATTTTCCAATATTGTGATAATTCTAGTTTAAATGCATTGTCATTGATTTTGTGTATGATCTTGAATGGTCCATAAAATCTAGGTGCTAATTTGACAACTGGGTGTTTATCTACACTTTGTAGTCTGTGTTTTTCTATTCGTAACCAAACATAATCATCAACTTTAAAATTCATAGCCTATCTTTTCTTGTTTGCTTGTTTTGTGTATGATTGCTAGGCTTTGGCAATCATATCTTTAACTTCATAAAAAATAGTGGCATGCATGTTAGCAATATCATCAGCAGTTTGAATTTTGTTTGATAATGATGCAACAGGTGTAAGCAATCGATATCCATAAATAATTTCAAATGGTGCTTTCTTTGTAGCTGTATGTGGTGTGTTATTATATGCAAACTGAAGTAAATGTAGATATGTATACCATGTATGTGGTTTTGAAATGGTGTAAGCACGCAAAAGATCTAAAATAGTACTGTTAGTAGCTTCTGTTGACCATTGGTCTCACGATGAAATGCAGATGAAAAATCAATCTTTGTTCCTAAGTTAGCAAACAAAGTAATCCAAAAATTATTACAGAATCTAGAATCACGATTAGAAACAATGACTTTTGATAAACCATGATTAGTGAAAACAGTTTTCAAAAACAATTGAGCAGCTTGAGATGCAGTTAAAGTTTTCTTGCATGGAATAAAATATGCTTGTTTGCTAAACTTGTCTACAACAGTCCAAATCATATCATGGTTAGCTTTAATGTTAGGTAGACCAGTGATAAAATCCATTGAAATCTGTTCCCATGGTCGTGATGGAATAGTGTAACGTGTCCAAGTATTAATTTCAAGACACGTCTTAGTAGTCCATCGGAAAGGATGTCTAGAAAGCTCCGCCCTAGCACTCCCATGGAATGTTACGAGGTTTGCGATCTAGGACTTTCCGCGTCTGCCACATAGCGGAAGTATTCCGGCCGTTCCCACTTAGAACCGACCTGAATTAGGGTTTTCCCTATCGATCATTTCCTAATGGCAACTAGCATCAAACTCGAGCAAACTGCTTTACGTAAAAATGCCAGGTCCGAAGCGGATTCACGCTGCACTTGGTTTGAGGAGAATGGGAAATGAGAGGGATACGAAGCTCAACCTCTCTGCCATAAGGTATAGTCCCATTCTGTTCCCCTAAAATAACGTAAATCGGGATTAGTTATAACTTAGACTCTAGGTCAGCGCCCTTTTTCTGTTTGTGTCCTTTGAAATGATCTTCTCGCTGTCCATCATGATTGAGAAAAGTTCCCAGCCAACTAGGACCACCCATCTATAGGATGGGCCTATGGCCACATCCTCCGCACTTTCCTCAGGTTGTTTTAATTATTTAATTACCTAACACATTTAGTTGGACATGTATCAATCAGCTTCCTTAATTAAGTGCCCTTAGGCACTGGTTCCTTCACGTAATCATAGCACTTGACATAGAAAAACAATGTCAAACAAGTTTATTTTTCAACAACTTATCATATTTATCTTTGGAATATATAAAGTCCAGCCCGTAGGCTTATCCATAATCCGCCCGAAGGCTATCCAGCAATCCACAGGGATTACTAATCCAAGATTCCGCCCATAGACTAGTATGTGGGCCTCTAGATCCAATCCCGAGTCACGTTGGCCTCTTGTGTAGGGCCCGAAAGACAATGGATTTACAGCCAGATCCCCCTCTGGTACCCAAGCATCCTTCTGCTCCAAGTAGCGCTCAATGGAGAGACCTCTCACGGCGGGTTCTGTCCACCTTCCTGGTGCGGTTAACAACCCCCTTGGTTAGGGTCAAGCAGACAGTCGGGGGTAACTGAAGCTGCCTTTCCCTTCAGGCCTTCAACATGAAGCATTAGATATCTTTTCATCCTTTAATTCTTTGAGCAAACAAAGCAAAACAGTGCTCTTAAAACTCATACAAGCAAAATCATTTCCATTGATCGTTATTTTTGGCCAACTACTAAGAAGCAAATCCTTCTTTCCGAATGCATCCAGCACTCGATCCGGGATCAATTGTGACTTGGCAAGATCCCCAGGGTTTATTTGTTAACCCTATATCCTAGGTTAGGGCCGTACCCTATTAACCCGACTTAGTCAATACCTTAAGTTCATATATTATTCCAATTTATTGATTGGTCTTTTGCTTCCAAGCAAATATCTAATCCCCGTATCTTGGTCACTTTACCCAAGAAAGGTACTATATCATGACAATTTTTCATCCTCTTGCAAGATAAACTTGCATAAGAATCTGCCAATCTCATTCTGAGAAATTGGCCATTCCCTTGTGATCAAATCACAAGATCATGCAACTCTGCAACTTGTTGCACAAGTGTCGCATCAAACTATGGGTCTATTCTACCCATCAACAGTGTCTTCTAATCACGGTATCATGATTAGATATAACAATCCGTTCCTGATTGCATTAGGCCGACATTGTCGGTCCTAGGGTTCCGAGTTTCATCTTTTAAGCGAGAGATTCTTAGGAAAACCCTAGATCACTTCTCGCAAGTATGTTCCAATGTCCCTACATTTCGTGAATGTGGGCAAGTCTTTAGGGTATAGGAGTTCAGCTTTGGTAATACGAGCGACTAGGTAATGTCCTCAACGTGCTAAATCCCAGTTAGCACTTGGGATATGTTGCATCGATTAACCATTCCTAACGAGTCCCTTGGGGTTTTAGGTGTCTAGGTTAAACCAATTTACTTGTCTACTCTTGGAGTTATTTACGATATTATACATGATTCGTTGCTTACGTATGAGTCGATCTACAAACCCTAACTTTTATGGTTAAGATCAAAGCATATGTTAAACATATTTCCAACTGATCCTTCTGTACATGCAATCAAGGTTCCTGCTACCAAGCTTTAGGGCTTTATGATTGAACCATGTAGCCTTTTTCTAACAACTATGTAGTTGAAACGAGATTTATGCCATTTGCTTAGAGTTTAATCTTCTTCATGCAGCCTAAAGTCATTTCCATGACTAGCAATTTCCTATGATTGTTAGCAACCTTCTTTAAAGAATCATTTTGAAGAAAAGATGTTCAATAATGCGATCTATTCCTTCCATGCATAATCGAAGTGTACTATCATTATTTTGACTTGTAAAGATGGGCACCAGTTAATCTAAGTTCGTTACTTTGCAATGCATAAAACCCACTTGCTAGGAATACATAGAGTTCTTATGCTCTTTCTTTGTTCATTTCATTGCAAAATACCAATGACCGAATTCTTCCATCGTGGCCTATTTCTTTTAAATTAGTCAAAGTATTTTAATCGAAAAATACATCCTATCTCCATAAATGATCCATGCACAATTAAATTATAACGACGTAAATCAAAATTAGGAAGAAATACCTGGACTTGTGGTGAAATGTCCACATGGATGTTAGGAAATGATCCTCCTGCGGTTGTGCCTTGTGCCTTCTTAGGGCCATCGCGAATTCGGCCTTTTTGCCTTGGACGTAGATTTATGATGTTGGTCGTCTCCTATGCATGCGAAACTCCCTTTGTGATTCCACCGCCCTTTAGAATCGAACCTTAGAAATGAAACTTATGAATTTTTCCCTTCCTTTCGTAGAAGCTCTAGGGGGTTCGAATTGTCTACATGGAAAGGGGGGAAAGAAAATAGCTTTATGGTATGCAAAAGGGGGGAAAAGGTAGCTTAGAAATCCGGGTTAAAAAGTCCCTAGGAAGGGTTGTTAAGATAACGTGTGAGGAGGAAATCCACGGAATCGCTAAAATGGCTATTTGTGTGGGGAGGATTTAAAAGGAACCCGGGTTAAATAGCCCTAGGAGAATGCTATGAAAGGCTTTAAAACCGGCTAGGGAAGGGAAAATCCGCAAGAAGGGATTTGAGGACTTGTGTGAAACCTCACAGAAAGGGGGTTAGGTGGAATTTGCAAGGGAATGGATGGAAAAATCCCAGGATAAAATGGCTTTATAAGAGTCCATGGGAAGGGCTTTAAAAGAAAGTAGAGGGTAAAGTGGATTTAAGAGGATCCAATGGAAAAGAAAAGGGCTTAAAATTGACTAGGGGCTTATTGGGAATGCAAGGGGAAAAAGCCTAATTTCCGGGGTATAAGAGCCCGCTTGGGAAGGCCAATAGAAAGGGTTTTTTTAAGGAACCCGCAAGTAATAGGAACTTGAGTGGAGACTTCCACAAGAAGGGGTGCTTAAATCCCGGCCTAAGGTGGGCTTTTGGGGTTCCAAGGGGGAAAAAATGGCTAAAATTCAAGGAGAATGGGGGTGAAAAAAACCGGTTGGGAAGGGGGCTTATGAAAGCCCTCTTAGAAGCTTCTAAGGAGCTTCATTACGTGGCAATGGGTTTGAATGATGGTGACCAGATGATGCAGTCGGCGGCGATCTGGCGGAAGCTGAGAGCAGCGTTACATGGCCTCGACCACTCTCCTCCTTCCATCACAGCGAATCGACAGATTCCTCCCTCTCCACATCAGGACTGTTCTCCTCACGACCGGCTTATTCCCTTCCCTCTACTGGCGCAGTATTTCCTCACGCCTTCCCCCCCTCCTCTCAGCCCGCAACGTTACGGTCTTTCCTTCCCTTCCCTTCTTCCTCACTACTCCCTCCCATAAGGTTTTATAGGCAAGGGAGAGGGATCTCCCCTCCCCCCACGCGACCTAATGCATGTGTATACACCCCCCATGGTTTCTAGCTCATATGCTGACTCATAAGCTCCTTCCTCCCTCTCCTCCAGCACGACTGTCGGCTGGGGGAAAGAGAGGATAAAAAAATTTGCCATAATTCAAATATTATCTTTTTGGCCTCCTACCAAGAGGAAGTTCCTATGTAACTAAACGGGTTATTCTTTCTTTTGTCTCATTCATGCCGATAGAGATTGTACAATCGCACCGTCCGTTTAATCAATGCTGGCATTCACTTGCATGCGGGTTAGAAATATTTTCAATGGAAATATTACAAATAGATAATGGCATTAGTAAATCATATTGTTTACCATGGTGTCTTTTAACTCGTTGACAAACTAAGCATTCAGATACAAAGCTAGATACATCAGTGTCCATATGTGGCTAATAAAAATCTTCAATCAATGTACGCAAAGTAGATATAATTCCTCTATGACCTTGATATAGAGGACAATGAATTTCATGCAAAACAAATTATTGAAATGGAATTGTCACACATAATCTTTTTTCATAAAACATAAATCCATTAGTGTAAGACAATGAATCAATAGGAATCCAATTATTTGCAACTAAATTATTCCAATCAGCTTGAAAATAGGATCCTGATGATAAGTATCTTTCATAGGGATAAGAAAATCAAATGATATCACATAAATATTTTGAATTGTTGGTCTTCTATTCAAAGCATCAGCTACAACATTCTCTTTTCCAGGTTGATATTGTATAATGGGATAAAAACTTTGAATAAAAGCGGCCCATTTAATATGTCGGTCAGATATTTGTGGTTGACTAAGGAGATGTCCAATGCTTTGTTGGTCAGTTTTAATCATAAATCCAGATCCCATTAAATAATGTTTCCATTGACATAAGGCTTGTACTACAGCTAACAATTCCTTGTCATAAGTAGAATATTTAAGTTCAGATGGTTTGAGTTTGCAGCTAGAGTAGGCTATGAGATGAGAATCTTGCATAAGGACTACTCCCAGATCCACTAGCGTCAGTAACTACTAAGAAGAATGGTCTATTGAAGTCAGGTAATTGTAATACAGGAGCATGAGTTAAAGCATGTTTCAGCAAATCAAAGGACTTTTGTTGATTGTCAGACCAGTTATGCACAATACCTTTCTTTAAAAGTTTTTTCAAAGGTAATGCAAGCATTGAGAAATTCCTCACAAATTTTCTGTAATAGCTAGCAAGACCTAGAAAAGAACGTAATTTATGCACATTTTTGGATATGGGCCAATTTAAAATTGCTTCTATCTTTTTAGGGTCGACTTTAATACCTTTTGATGAAATAATATGTCCTAGATATTCAATTTCTGTTTGGAAGAATTCACTCTTTTCAGGATTAGCATATAATTGATTGTCTTGTAACAACTTAAAAACTAAAGACAAATGTTCATAATACTCATTCTCATTTTTACTGAAAACTAATATGTCATCAAAGAAAACTATGACACAATGCTGATGTTTCAGAAATATGTGATTCATCATGCGATTGAATGTGGCTGGTGCATTAGTTAAACTGAAAGGCATAACTAGAAATTCATAGTGTCCAAACTGTGTTCTAAATGCAGTTTTGAATATGTCAAATTTGTCCAATCTTACTTGATGATATCCATATTTAAGATCTATCTTACTGAATATGGCAGATCCTTGTAGCTTATCCATAAGATCATCGACCCTAGGAATTGGATATCTATTCTTAACAATAATTTTATTTAGGGCACGATAATCAATGCACATGTGATAAGTATTATTTTTCTTCTTCACTAATAAGACACGTACACCAAATGGAGAACTACTAGGTCTAATTAATCCTCTGTTAAGCAATTCTTCTATTTGGTTTTGAATTTCTTTCTATTCAATTTGGTTATGTCTATATGGTGCTTTACATGGTGGTTGTGTTCCAAGAATTAAATCTATCTTATGATCTTCAGGACGTGAAGGTGGTAATCTAGGTGGTAAATTAGCAGCAAAACAATCTTGGAATTGGGCAAGAAATTGTGCATGCCTAGGATGCATCTGTTTTTCTTTAGCTTGAATTTCATTCACCCATATTAAATAGGATTTGCTAGTTTTACGTAATGCACGTTTAGCCTAAGTATGAGTAAGCAGTGGAAAATTATTGGAAGCGTGCATACCATGCAGTGCGATTTGTTTTCCTTGAAAAGAAATTTTAATTGAATGCGTAGAATAATCTATGTCAGGATTGTATTGATGACGCCAAGGCATTCCTAAGATAATGTCACTAGACTGCAAAGGTACAACCAAGAAATTTCTTCGTTCAGTATAATCACCAATTTTAATTTCTAAATTATGCACCTCTTGTGTTACATTATATCTTGTGCCTAGGAATGCAGCCTTGATGCGATAATGTATAGAAACAGTTTGTAAATTCAATTCTTTGACTAATTTTGCAGAAATAAAGTCATGTGTGCTCCCATCATCATGCAAAATTGTCTTTTCTTTACCATGCACAAAACATTTCATTGTTAATAAAGAATGGGGAGTTGGCATACCTGGCAAAGTATCCGAAGTAGTACCAATGTTGTCATCATCTTCTGTAAAGTCTGGCATTTCCTCACGTTCTTCTTCTTCTATTGCTCCCAGATAATTGATATGGACAGATAGCTTTTTGGATTGACAATTGGCTGTTAGATGTCCAGCTTGATGGCATTTGTAACAAACTATGGGTTTTGCTTTGGATACATTATTGGTAATGGCAAGAAAGTTAGGAATATTGGGATTTGACTATGGAGATGGCTTAGGGTTTGGATTTGTATTTGATGGCAAGGCAGGTGGTCGTGTCCAAGATGTACGGAATGAAGATGGAAGAAAATGACTTTGATTGAATCTTCAAAAATTTGAATTGAATTGTTTGGCATCATAGTTACCATTAATTGGAAATTGTTGTGGTCGCTTGTCTCATCCGCGAATTTTGTCTTCAGTGTCATGGGCCAAGGAAATTGCATCTTCAAGGGTTGTTGGCTTGAACATATTGACTTCCGCATAGAAATGTCCAAGTAGGCTAGACATAAACTTGTGTTTATGAGTTGCTTCGGGTACATCTTTGAGCATACGTAGTTGCAATAGGGCATTCCAAAAGTGTTCAGTGTATTGGGAAACAGGTTCGCAATCTTTTTGTTGTAGAAGATCCCATTCCTTGATGGCTTTTTCGTGGAATTGGGGAGGGAGGAAATTCTGCAAAAATTTCTTTTGGAAAGTCTCCCAAGTAGTGGGACAATCAACGCTCTTGCGGACCAGAGTCCACCTTAAAGATGCTCGGTCAACTAAATGGTTAGTGACACATTTAATTTTGTCTTTCTCAGCATATGTTTCTTTATGGAAGTAATAATCAAATTGACTGATAAAAGCAAGTACAGTCTTTCCATCACGTGATCCATTAAAAGTACAAAATTTGAAGTTTCTTTTAGTTATCTTTGTTTCTTTGCGAATGGATTGGGCTTCAAGTATTGCATCGATGGTACGTCATATAAGATCTTCAAGTTGTGATCCATCTTGGCCAGTGGTAGATCGTTGCAAATTGGCCAATTGAACTTGCAAAGCTTGTCGAGCTCTTCATTCTTCTTGTAGCTGCATCATAATCAAATCCAACTTTTGCTCCATTGTTGGTTCGAGTAAATCACCTTCAGCCATAAAATCGTCCATGTTTTGTTCAGTCATCCTGCAAAATTCCAAAAGATCTCACACACTCGAAATCTTATTAGCGAGATGAGCATAGCTCAAAGGCGTGTTTACAAGGCTTGTATATTGTTTGGCTTTTGTAGTATTTCTCCTTTACGATTGCGGAATTCGTTGTCACAACCGTCTTCCAAGAAAATAGTGTTGCGTATAGACTACGTATAAACTGCGTATAGTCTACGTGTGAACTTCTGTTTTTGTTGTAACTGGTTCAGCAAGACTGCAAGTATGAACAGGGACTTCTTGAAGGTAGTAAAGTGATTCGTATGCTTCTGAGTATGAATTGCCTCTTAACTAGTTGTTGAAGAAGATTTTAGTGACTTTGGTGACTTGAAGAGCTTGGAGAACTTAGAGCTTAAAGCTTAAGTGACTAAGCTTAATGAAGCTTATGTGTCCCTGTTTTCGTTTTTTTTTAGGGGGGCGTTTTTCACGCCGTCGATTCTAACGACAGCATACCGCGGCAGCAAATCGACGATTTGAAAGGCCTTAAGCTTTTAAAGCTTAAGCCTTAAGCTTAACACTTTAATTGTTTTTCAACTTCTCTTCTTTCTTCTTTGTAACAAAACGACTTGATATAGAAGCTTTACTGCCGGTCCTTCACCTATCGAGAGAGGTCCTTCGCAATCAAAGGGTACGGAAGGGGGTTCTTGACTGCCAGGAACATGCTGGTATCGACCGTTTGCCACAAGACCCGGACTGTAGAGCTCGATCGTTCCAGGAGCTCCACCTTCGCGTGAGATGGTAAGCGATTGGAAGCTCTCGATCTCAGCTTCGCTCTGATACCACTAGTGCACAGATCAGACGCCGTATGCACGCGTAGTGAGCGTAAGAAGGTCCCCAAGAACAAAAGAACTCTACTTTTTACACAAAAACCAATGAAGAAAGCTCGCACGACATGAACAAGAGACCAATTGGATGCAATCTCCCCCCACGCCTTGTGTGAGCGCTCCACAAAGCATGTATTTTATATATTATTCATCTTCAAGCTCAAATAATAGCCCAATTTACAAAATAGCACGCTTTAGCTTTTGAGTTTTCTTTTGTGCCACTAAAGAATTAAAGCTATTGGGTGCCCAAGAAGTCAAGTGGTACCCAAATACAATGTCTAATACAAATATTTAAATCGTGTACCCATGCACATACAGAAATAATAAATAAATATCAAGTGCTTTAATAAATAAGTGCGACAAAATATAGGCGTCATCCCTAAGATACGCGCCCATCAGAAATTGACGATGATTTGAATACACGCTATCCTCCAATGCTTCCCAATGCCACCTCTGCTCGTTCTACATATCAACTGAAGCATTCACAATTGTTAGAAAAATAATACAATTAAACTGACAAAAGTGAATATCTAGCCGTCTTTAGCTACAAAAATAAATTGGTTAGAAATAAATCCTAACCTTAATTTATTACAAGTGCGCACTCTAAACTCATAAACGTTTATTAATTCAAATATGTATTTTGTGGAATCACCCGCTATAGAATCACCCATGTACACATAAAATTAACAAAACGCCCGAAAAGGATAGGCGTCCCCATCGACTTTTCGCACAAAGAATCCACCTTGTGTATGAGCCCTGGTAATAATAAAATTTTATGGAATCCACCGCAAAACCTCACCGAATCCATCGTGGAATATGCCTCCTGGCATCAGGACTCATCTAGCCAAGTGGTCCATTATCAATGTCCGCACGTGTTGAGCTTGCCATCTCAACAAAAACTTCTACCTCTAGTATGCAAAATAGCTTTTGTTCTATGTCTCCTTTGTCATTATAAGACTTTTGGAGTTTATGTTAGAAAGAACATTGGAACTCTGATCTTCTCCCCACTTGTTTGTATTGCATGTAGAGCAAGATACCTATAGTGTCATTATGTTGACTTTTTTTTGTTTGAGCCTCCTCAACTATGTCATTAACAGCTTTTGAATCACAAATTCAATGTGAAATAAATATTAATAGCTAATTAATTAATTAATTAATTAATTATTCAATATAAAGTACTAGAATTTTTTTCTTTTTAAATGATTTACTCAAAAATGAATGTTGATCAATTTGATAAGAAAAAAAAGTGGAGTAGAAAAAGAGTAGAAAAGAGAATATAGTAAAAGAGGAGAGAAAAAGGGAGTACATAGGGTAGAGAGAGTAGGGGGAGTAAAGAGAAGATTTTTGCCAAAAGGCTCTACAAATGTTTTGATTTTTTTCTTTAATAAACAGTGTCCACAAAGGGAAGTTGGGAGGTCATTCTATGTGTCTTCCATTGCATTGGGGTATTCTATCACATCTTTCAAGGCAAGTTATCTCTAGAACAAAAAATTACATACTTTCATTTATACTATCTTGACATTTCATAAATACAGTAACTTTAATCTTTTCATCAAGGGTAAATCATGTCTTCAATAGGTAATTTATGCAAATGTACTTGCAATTACAAGTGTGCACACACACCTCAAGGATGACAATTGGTAAATAGAAGCACCAACTTTAGACACAATAATGATGACTTTGTTGGTAACTTGTATCCTCATATTGAAGAAGGTGTTGGTAATATATTGGAAGATCAAAAAAATAGAGTGGAGTTGTCTCATGTTAATAAAAAAACTAATGTGGTGTGATTGTGTCGCATATTGTGGTGGTGGACACTATGTGGCCCCTTCCACATATTTCAAACATCAACAATTCAAAGTTGCATATAATGTGGGTTGGTAGAAACTTAGGTCTTTAGCAGTGATGTGTCACATTCATATATTAGGGATAATAATCTCATTACACAAAGTAATAATGATAATGATAACAATGGCCTTACTGGTAGCAGTGATAATAATAATACAAATGAAACCCCACCATGTGACTCTTTTATCAAGAATCTTAATAAGAATAACAATGGCCTTTGTCCAAGAGGAACACAATGAGAGTAACTATAACTACCATAGTGATGAAACATAGGGTGAATCTAATAGTGAGAATAACCATACTATGCAATTATTAGCTCATCAAATTATAGAGAGACTCATTGAGCTTCAATCACTTTGGGACAAACACCGAATCTCAATTACAGCTCAAGATAATATGCTTCAACTCATATTTGGGGGTTTGGGTGGAAAAAGAGTTGGAAAACGTAGCATAGAAAAAGCAATGCCGAGCTTATGCAAGCTATTGATCCAATTGCCGAAGACATGGGATGGTGATTTAGATGGTGTGAGAGTTCCAGGAACAATTAAACACAATGTTTTATGATTTTGGAACGGTTCAACCACAACATTATAGGCTATGTATAGGTGATGAAACGAAGCCCCATGAAGTTGAGTACTTTTTACTTAGTAATGAGGACTTGTACTATGGAAATGTTATCACATGTGGATATTAAGATGGCACAGAAAATTGTAAGCTTAAACATGATTGTTTGACTTACTATGAGAAGTGCAAAAAATATTTAAAGCCTAGAAAGAACATTATAGCTTTTGATTATTTACCAATAGGAAAACAAATCAAACTTCTAGCTTGAAGTAAAACTTTTTGTCATGACATGCAAACAATGTGGCATCAAAAAGATAGGTGGTTAGGTAAAGAGATAGATGAGTACCTTGAATATATAAATGAATTTTGGGATGGGTCAAAATGTAGAGAAATTCAAAATTTTTGGAATCCAAGTGTTGAATATGAGATGGCTATTGTGTGTAAAAATGTATCATGTAAGAAAGTATATACTACATTCCCTGGATCTTGTTTTTCCAAAGTCCTAGAAAGAAGCTATAATGAAACAAATCAAGATTACAACTTTGTATGTAAACAATTCCGTTCTCGAAACCAATATAAAAAACATATGTTGAAAGGCGATCCTCAAAACTTGGCTCTCCTTCTCCATTGGGATGGGTTGCAAGCATCTCAAACAACTCAGCGTGATTGTGGAGTGGTAGAAATAAAGGTTCTAAATGTTGGAAAAGATTATAATATAGGTGTCCTTCTTGTCTTGTTTCTACCTTTGAAACTAGTGGCATATTTCATGCCTTTTTGCGGCCTTTAATTATTACTGAGCTGGAAGACCTTTACGTTAGTGGTCTTGAAAATTTTTATAACTATTCAATCAAATGTATATTTGGAGATCCGATAGGCCATTCTAAAACATGTAGAATTCATGCAATGTTAATGATGGTTATTGGGGACCATCTTGCACAATGTAAAATAGGCTCATTTAAAGATGGTGGTCAATTCTTTTGTCGTAGAGACAAAGCTCATGCTAGTCTAGATGTTAGCAATCCATCCTTTCAAGGTAGATACATGTATGATTTAAATAGATACCAAGTTAGGTATCCACCAATAAAATGAAAAGCTAATGATATGGTCATAGCCTTATCTAGAGCAAAGAGAGCTTTGACAATAGGTGAGAGGGAGAATATACCAAAGATAGAAGGGTTGTCTGGAGAGTCATCACTTTGGAGATTATACAACTTGTATGGGTTGGATTTGTCATTGGATTTAGTATATGATACAATGCATATTCTATCGCTTAATTTATTTAGTAAATGTATATAATCTCTAATAAAAAAATTATCAAATGTGACAAAGATATCCATTAACAGATGTACAAAAATGATCTATAAGCTTGCTCCTCCTTCCATTCGATATGGATGGTGGCTGCATGCTCCAAGTAAATACTATGAAAGCTTTAAAGCATAAGAGAATCAACTTTTTATACAATGGTGCTTGCCATGCATCATAAGCACTGTAGAGGGTATTCCAAAGGAATTTAGTAATCTAGGTATTCTTTTGGTGGATATAGCACATGCATTCTACAATTATAATAGAGAAAAAGGTTGGTCTAAGAAAAGCATAGAAGTAGTCCGCACTTTACTTGCAACTTGGTGCATTCGAAAAGATGAATATTTTGGCCCAACCTCTTCACCACTAGAGCATGTAGTAGGAAATGGCAAGTTATTAGATGACATTTTGAGACATGGCTCACATGACATTTTTTGGTGTTATACCTTTGAGCGCATGGTGTTGTCATATATGGGGATTAAAACAAATGGCCAAAAAGATGAGATATCTTATGTATCTTTTCATACTAGAAAGTTATCTAGCATGGCATTTAAAGTACTACATGAGGAAAGAGATGGCCTTTTACCAATAGAAAAAATACTTGTTCAATGCCACCAATGTATTTCACTTCCTGATGGTCTTGTTGCTAATTGCCAGAGTTCTATTTTCCATCCACTACATGAGGATGGAATATTACAACTTTCATGTGTTGCAAAGGCAAAGAGAATTTGGAAGGTATTATCTAGGGAACATGACAGTTCACCGTGCTTCAACATGATTAAACATAAAGGAATTTAAATATCTCCTAAAAAAGGATACGTAAAGGACTTTCATGTGAAGAGAAAATGTATGTTCTACAATTTTTGTCATTAGAAGACGGTTGCCTTGATGAGACTATAGCTACATGTTACCAAAAAGTACTTTATAATGGAGAAATTTACAAAGTTGGAGATTATGTAGTAGTTAAGGTAGATAATATGTGTGAAGATGTCCCAAGATTAGGTCAATGGAAGGCTCAAATAACTAATTTATTCTCTATACAAGTGAGAGGGGCGAACTTTAGTTTTGTAAGTGGAGAATATTACAAGCAATGCATAACAAGAAAAGATGGTATAGAGGAGCTATTAGTTGATGTTAATACAAGGATGAGTGTGTTACGACTAGAAAGGCTTAGGTTTGATTGGAATTGCATATGACCCATAAGCTCATTGCTACATAAGTGTATTCCTATTCCTAAGGGTAATAAAATTATATCTTATGAGATAAAATATTTATCCCAACGCACTAGATTACTAGAGTTAGGGCAACTTGACTGTGTACCTCCTTGGTTGGAGAAAGATGATATCGTCATAGGAAAAAATAAAATTGACAATAATACAAATAACAAGTATTCTCATGCTATAGTTAGAGAAGTAATTGTGGAAACAAAGGAATGTAGGCTAGCTCTATTAAAATGTGATTGTATACGTCCAAATATTTGGAGAGTAGATGTTGAAGAAAATCCATTAAGACAATGGGACACTTGTATAGCATTAGTCTCAAGTTTTGAAGTTATAAGTAGAAGGAAAGTAATCTTGTCAAATGGTGAATATTGTTCTCTTCCTATGATGTGGAGTTTCTTAAAGTAGAATTATTATCATGTTCTTTTGATTAAGTCTTTGATATATATGTCACATCTTTTGGATTGAGTTGATTCTATGCGTATGCATTGCATTGTTCTTAAATAAGTAGAGTTTTTAAAAGCATTTCAGGTTACATGTCAATCTTATCAAGTCATATACATGTGTAGGCAACATATTTGAGATGGCATCTTCTAGTAAGAAAAAAAATGATGGCCAACTAGCTCCACATAGTGCTACAGGCTCAATGAAGAATAGCAAATCACAAACATTGATTCCTAGAGGAGGCAATGTGGCAGTGTGAGACTCCTTCATATGAGCAAATCTTTTGACCTCCCAAGTTAAACGATCGTGACAATAGCAAAAATATAAAAAGTCGTTTTTATTGGAGTTTTGTAAACACAACCAAAATGTTGTTTATTGTTGTGCAAACCATAGAAAAGCTAAAAGTTGGCTAGATGGCCATAGTATACATCATGATTTGCAACACAATAAGGAAGAGAAACAGAAGCTCATGGATATAATCGATCCAAATGATCACACCATTTTACCTCTTGAGTTTCCCTAGAGCTTCTTACATATGGAAGAGAGAAGATTTATATGTTTATCTTTGCGATACTTTGACCGCACATCGAAAGAATCAAAATGCAAGAGCAAAGGGTTTATTTCCTGTAAGTCATTTATCTTAGTTCTATATTGTGGTTTTGTAAAAGTTGAATTTTCTATTGAATACACATTTTTCTTATACATGTAGGGAAAGTCTATCATAATACCTCAGGTTCCTATGCAAGAGAAAAGCTCACCAGAGCAAGTAGAGACTAATATTCATGAAAAAAAAATCGGATGATGAACTTATCTAAGAAAGTGTGAGTGATGTTTTTAATTAGTATTTTAATTTCTTATTTTCATATTTAAATATATAAAATTCATTCATTCTTTAGAAACAGTTATATGAAGCAAATAATTCTTATGATGAACTGGTTATATCCTATGAGACAGTGGATGAAAACAATATGACTATAATGGTGTATACTTCCTTTTATATCTTTGAATATTAAGCCTATAAAATATGAACATGTCATACAATGACTTATATGAAATTATGAAAACATATAGAATGTTGAGGAGGATGTGTATCGGACTGCAATTTGAGGATCAAGTTATTTATTATAATGAGGCAAAGTCATTTTTAAAATACATAATCTCTATATGTGATCTTTAAAGAAGTCGTAGATGATATTGATAACTTTCTTATATGTTGCAGGATTTTTTGCTATTAGAAAGAACATAATTTATGGAGCTATTAAATGACTCTATAAATGTTTGATATCTTTACAATTTGTATATATAAAAATAAAATTTACTTGTATTCATGAAATAGTTTTTTTTTCAGGTAATACATAATGATCATGAGGATGATATTATTAAGGATTTGCAAAATGAGAATGTAGAGATTGTTGCTGCGAGAAAAAGTAACTATACACACAAGGTAGTTTTACATTTCTAAGTTGAATATTGGCTTTTATCTTTGAAAGACTTTTATATAAAGTGTATTTATCTAAAACATTGATGGTATTTTGAAAATGACTGAGAAAATGTAATCCAATTTTGAAAGTCGAAAGATAAGTCATGAGAGCAAAAAGTTAAAAAAAATAAAGGTGCATGCCCTTATGAAAAATTATTGTTCTTTTGATTGAGATTTACACTTTATATTGATATATGTGTTGATCATAATATAGGATCTTAGTTCTATCCAAGATTCTAGAATATCTTATTCTTTGTCACCACACAAAAGAGCTCAATCATCTCATCTTATGACTACTTCGATATGTTATAAATATTTACTTCATAAGTAAGAATTATAACTACTAATTGCATGGATAGCATTTTAAAATTGTTTCTCATTTATACATAATGATTATGTAGTATAAGTTTATACTTATATGAAAATATTTATCATTTATAGATTATAAGTGATAATATTGGATTGTGTCTCTTACCCTTCATGTTTCTTCAACTTATGTAGGTGGAAACATATGATGATGAAGATCAAGAGACTATACTTAAAAAGATTTTTTGCATTCAAAATCTTGGTGAGTTATATTTATCATTGAAATCATCTTTCAACATCATAAAGAGAGATGCCACCTTTGAAGGAGATTGTAGAGAGCAAAATCCTTTTGTAATTAAAAAGCTTATTGTAGACTAGCTTCTTTATACCAAAAAAATTTTTGTCACGAGAAGTGTGAACAATGCACTAAGTCTTGATGATGTACTCCTACTAGAGTGATATATTTATATTAAAACCTTTTATGAAAACTTCAATTTGTGATGTGTAAACTCATTTGTATCATTCCTCTTCATTAATTCTCATGTCTTAAACAATTGATTGTATTGTTGCATTTAAACTAGGATAATTTGTATGGTAATTAATCATTTCCATGAGCTTGAACAGAGGAGTTTACTAGATAGATAGAGTTATATCTAGTTAAAATCAATGAAAAAATGGTTGTTTTGTTAATTTATGTATGTAGTAAAATTTATTTACATTTTTTTACTAAATAAAAAATTATGATACTAAATTATTATATAGTTATGTAAAAAAAGTAGTGAATTGTAGAGAACTGCTAACTAGTAATCTTTGCAATTTTGCTACTCAATCAAATAGTTATATGGTAATTTTTATAAATTGACTTTGCTATTTAGTAAAGATTTTACTATATACATATCTAACAAAACATCCACTTTTTACTAGTTGAGCTTTTCCTAGATATGCTCTAATTTATATAGTAAAATTCTCTTTTTTTGCTATATAGTAGATGGTTTAGAGTTCCTTGTGTATTCATGATTTCCCAGCTCAAGCTTCTATTTACCACTATCCTCTCATGCGCCCTCTCATGCACCAGCACTTGCCCTTCTATACGATTGCCTAGCTCAAGGTTCCATTTGCCACTATCCTCTCATGTGGTAGTGCACGCCCTTCTACACGATTGCCCAGCTCACCCTCAACACTATTTACCACTATTCTCTCATGTGCCAATGCATGCCCTTTTATGCACATGTGTATGAGAGAGAGAAATCTTGCATGCCCTTGTATGCAAGTATCATAAGATATGATGCACATAATGTACACCCTAGCGGCAAATTTTTTCAATGTACTAAGATCAATTTGCATGCCAAAACATGCCAAGCACTAGTACACTATCATAAAGTATAGGTCAAAATATGCGAAGCGCAGGTGCACATCACAAAGTGCTAGCCCAAGCATACCTAAATATCAATTATATAATGTGTATATTTGAAGTTTTGCATCTATCTAACATAACAGCTCTTATGGAAGACATTTGAGATGGTTTAATTTGAAGCACTTATATTATGGATGCATCAAACAATACAACCAAATGCAATGGAAAGGAAGTTAGGGTAAGTGTTCTCTATGGGGACCTTGAGGTAGAAAAATGGAGCATTGGTACATCATAGAGTGCTTGATTGTTTATAAGTATTACATATACTATTTCCACCCCACACATAGAATCAATATCACCATGTGTGCAATATACCAAGGTCATTAGAACCACCCTATCTCTAATGGAGTATGTAGAGAGTACATGTGAGCATGGATGCCTTGATGAAGAAAAATGCCATTCTAGAGCTCAATGTAAAGTGTAATATCAACATGTGTGCATTATACCAAGGTCATCAAAACCACCCTATCTCTTATGGAGTATGTAGAGACTACATGTGAGGATGGATTCCTTGATGAAGCAAACGACCATTCTAGATCTCAATGCAAAGTGTAAAAAGGTTGAGAAAAGTATTGCACGAGACTTAGTCTTAGAAATGATTAATGGGATGTCAATGATACCAAGGTTGAGTGTGGTGTTGAGAATCTATAAGAAAGAGTTGTCTAATGAAAAAGGGAAGTGAGTGTGGTGTTGAGAATCTATAAGAAAGAGTTGTCTAATGAAAAAGGGAAGGGAAGTATTTTTGTGTTGCTATCACAAAGATTGTCATTCATTATGAAATTGAATGTTGTCCTAACCTTTTGCATTCTCATAGGACTCAAAGGACTAGGGATATCGCCAAGCAAAACATGAAAGATTCAAACTCAAGCCTCGAAGAATTACTAGAGTTAAATGATAAAACAAATGACAAGCATGACTCTTACTTTATAGCATCTTATTTCTAAATTAGTTTGACCTTGTAAAGGAGCCATATGCTTCCAAAATGTACACTTTTAGTCCTAAAAGTGGAGTGAACCTAGTTGGATGAGCCTTGGAGGCCCATTGGAGTAGTAGTTTGTACACTTTCATAAGATTCACTCTTGGGAAAGTTACTATATGTATATCCTCTACATCACGTGTGTTCAATGCCTATTTATAAATATCCTTATATGTGAATTTATCCTGATTAAAGTATAACCCTTTTCTATTCAATCTATAAATAGCCCCTTTAAATTACACCCTTATGTATGTAAAAAATGTATAAAAATGGTATTTTAAAATACCTTATTTTGAACCCATGTGATGCACACATATTTTCATGAGTAACTTACCCGAGGGTTCACTATACTTGCATGTGGACCACCATAAGTATATAGATTGTTGCTTCCTATTTCTACAAGTGAGTTCAAAGTTGGAAACGTTCATGATGAAGTGCTTTTTTGGACTTTGGTGAATGAATAGATGGCTTAGGGTGAATTTCCAAGAGCCTACTTATTGGGTTTATGGTTGATGAGGCTCAAGAAAATTGGTTGACAGCATACATTATTTTCAACAAGAGACAAATAAACATAATGCACTAAATGAGAGGTTATGCTTCTTCCATTGGAAGAAGAGTATATTGGAACATACAAAACAATGAACGAAACCAAAATTTTAAGAGGAGCATAAGGAGCTATGCCATCAATGGAGGGATTGTCCATCAAGTGAAGTGTCCACTCTAGTAGCGAAGGACAGACTCATTAACCTCTAAAGATTGGATCATGCACATGAGGGAAACTTGAAGTTATTGGACACCTAACTTTCTTTCTAGGAATTATGAGGGTTCCACAAGGCAAAGTGGATGCTTATTCAAGGAGATGGAGATCACTTTCTCCCCATAACCAATATTTCTAAGTGTAAGCATACAACTATGGGGGCATCTCTTAGATATACTTAGCAAATTACCTTGTAGTCATTATAAATCTTATTTGATTGGAAGATATGAGGTCTTTTGACCAAGTCTTAGAAATATACACAATAGGTTTATGGGCTGAGGACAAGGGAGTACTAGCTAGAAAGCATTTGGTGGATGTAATGGTAACAATAAGTCTAGAGGAGCAATAGCAAATAATGGTCTACTGACTTACAAAAATAGTAGTGTTAAATAGAAAATTGTTATGCAAAAGAGGAGAAGTGTACATGAAAATATCATGATAGACAATATGTGTGTTGAACTAAAGCTTATACTGCTTGAGATTCTTATATGTCACCCTTTTTGAAGTCCCTATAGTATATTCATCCCTTTTCCTATTATCCTCCACAATTACATCTTTACTTTGCAACTTAGCTAGATAAGCATACATTGAGAAGAAATCAATTGGTGAGTCTCATCATGTCATGTCATGAATGCTTGTATCTACATTTGAGACCATATCTCCATTTTCTAACCAGTCATACCATACCCAACAAATTTCCCTATCAACAGTCCAAATGTAGCAGCATGCATTGCTATATATGCATTTTTATTAGCCATATCATCCAATAATTTTTGCATTTCTCCTTTCCTAAAGTTTGAAGCAAGAGGAATACCTATTTCTTTTGAATGGATTTTGCCATCTTTCCAAAAGATTAAATCCTACTCTAATGCATCATGGTATATGCCACAATCATACCTCTTATACTACGGCCTATCATAGCATATTCAACAATGAATAGAGCTCTCCTAGGCTTAGGGACTATAGCCCACCCCTTTTCATCCAACTTCACAACCTTTAGCTATATGTCACACATCCTCTTCACTAACTCATCCATAGCATCCTCTTTCACTATAGGTACAACAGTACAACCATAGGCACACCTGGCTTAACTAGAGATTCTATGGTCTTGCTAGAAGCTACATGACAAGTCCCAACATGTAATCTAGCCCTATTCTTTGCTTCTTCATAAGTGCATTGCGTACCTCTAACAACCTCTTTTACATTATGCTAATCTATATTAATCCCCATTTCCATTTTTTGATATTCTAAAAGATATTTGAAACTCTCTTGTAAGACAATATCCACTACCTGTAAAAATATCTCAATCTTTTACCCCCCTAGAGCCTACTACTCTACTACATCTAATTGATTGTTAACTACTTTCAAATCTAGATAGCAATTTAATAGCTATAAGTCCTTCTTTGGGCTTGATTAGCCATTCTTGGAACGTTCTACAAGTGATTAGATTAGCATCCTCTATGTAACATTATTCTCTTAAAGCATTTTTAAATTTAGCCCAATATGGATCCTTTAGATACAATATCATAATATGTCTCTTAACTCATGGATAGGAAGTTGAACAAAGTACTAGCTCCATGCAAGTTATGCAACCCCAAAAAATTGCACTCACCACATACCAATGTAAGTATGCCAAAACATTACAACATTAAAGTGTTTTGATTCACTTTCCATAGCCTAGAAAGCCATAACCACTATAGATTCCAATTTTGTAGAAGCATATATCCATTATTATTGTCCTAGCTGTTGCTATTGAGATTGCAAATACATGTTAAAAGTCTAAATCAATTACTTCATCTCATCACTTGCTCCTACAAAAGAAATCAAAGCTAATGCATCATCCATCTTGCACACTTTCGAAGGCCTTCACGTCATACATACCAAATGTCAAGGTCTATTAAGTCAAAGGCCTCAACTACAGGGGTTTAAGGGAGAAGGATGTAGGGAGTACAATTTGGAAAGAATAAGAAAATAGAATATTGAATCAATTTGAGAACCCGAAAACTTTTATCGAAGCTTTCACAAAGCCCTTTGATTCACATGATGCACAACAAAGAAAATCCAATACATGCACTCATTATATGAGTGTAAAACCCTGTGTTGGGATAATTTTTTGAAAGATCTAAGATGAGAACCCAGAGAAAACCCTATTGTAGGATGAGCCTCTACTACACATAAGCTTTATGTAACGTCATAAGCTTCAAATCTCATATATAATCTAAGAAAACTTGTAGCACATAGTAGCTACCATCAACTGAGCATGATATCAAGAAATGATAAGCCCTAAATCATATGAAATCTCTATATAGGCTAATTACATCATTTCAACTCTATTTTATTGTTATAAAAAGCTATTAAAAATCTCATTTATGCGGCTCCAAAATCATCCTAAAGAGGGCTTTTAATATACTTCAAGTATACAATTAGTGTAGACAAGCATGTGCATACATTTAACAATACACTTAATAAAATATTCACCCTTTGGATTACCTATACTCTTGGTCAAGAAAAAAAATAAAACATATCGGATGTATATTGACTATCAAGCTCGTAATAAATTCACAATTAAAAAATAGATATCCCATTTCATGTTTTGATGACTTACTAGAAAAATTAAGAGAAGCCAATATTTTTTAGCAAAATTGATTTGAAGCACAGATATCGTCAAATTAGAATGGATTCAATTGACACTATTAACATTGTTTTTCATACACAATTTGTTCTTGTGCTTAGTCCTTGTCAACTACAACATCGCTCCATGGCTTTCTACGAAGAAAGGACATCTCATCCTTCGCTTGCTCGTCCCAGGCCGCTACAAAGTAAAAAATATGGACGTGTATCTTTGTCCATTAGTCGATGAGCTTAAGATTTTGTGGGAGGAGGGGGTCACTGTGCAAGATATGAGCAGGCACGATGGTCGGCGGTCAGCCAATATTCGAGCCATTCTCATGTGGATGATGCATGGCTTTCCAGGATTGGGAGAGTGCTCAGGTGAGCAGGCCTTCGTTCTCGCTGGTAATATCTATACTTTATCTCTTTCAATCAAGTATTCACTAGGTCGTGGTGTTGGAACAGGTTTGGTTACCTCAAGTTATCATGCATGTCCATTGTGCGGGCCACAGTTAGACTCTCGAAGGTCACGAACCATGAAGAAGATGGTATATCAAGGACACGCTGCTTTCTTGCCGGAGGATCATGGACTCAAGGAAGGTTTCCTTGGACGACCTCCAACACGTATGAACGCCGAAAGCTGGTACGAGCTGAAAATGGTCCACGCTGAATCACATGCAAATGGAATGCGGTGGTTCTCATTTTTCTACGAGTTGCCATATTGGACCCACTTACAGGTCAACCACTTGTTGGATCCCATGCATATTTTCAAGAATGTGGGCAGCTTGTTATGGGACCACATCACAGGAAAGAGACACTATAGGGGCACGAATGGATTTGGAGGTAGATAAGATGGAGGCGCTTTGGCCGCAGTTGAGCGTGCTGATGGTTGTGTGCAGCTTCCTTGCGCTCCTTGGGTTTTGTCCACTAAATAAGAGCGCATTGTGAAGCAAGTAATCAAGTCTATCCTCACTCTGATGGGTATGATGTGTTCTCTCAGGTCCGCATTTTCTAAAGACAACCAATTATCAAGGCTGAAATCCCATGATTGGCATAAGATATGTCAGGTTTGTACTATGAATGGATTGTAATTAGCGTGGATATTTTGCTATTTGGAATGTAGCCATTATTCATAATGCTTTCTCATTTGTGGTAGTTTGTACTACCGGTCGCAATCGTAGGATGTCTTACTCTAGAAATACGCGGGGCCATTTACAAGTTGTCGACTTTGGTGCAATGGATCTCACAAAAGGAGATTAAGACGTCCTCTATTGAATCCACGAGGTGGGGAGCAGTGGAGACGGTTTGTCTCTTTGAGAAATACCTGCCCATCGGCATGCTCACAATACAGGTCCACCTTCTTGTGCATCTTGTGGATGAAGTGGAGATTGCTGGACCTGTCCATATGTGATGAATGTTCTTCTTGGAGCACTTCTTGAAAACCATGAAAGGCTTTGTGCGACAACGAGATCAGCTAGAAGGTAGCATGGCCGAAGGTTGGTTGGTGTCTAAGGCGCTAGTGCATATTTTACAATGGCTACCAACGGTGGAACCAAACAATGAAATGCTATGGTCACTGAAGGACAATGATAGACTAACTGGAGATGTGGTGGTTGGAAATGGGGTAGAAAAAAGAATGGATGCCTCAATGGAAGAGAAGGTGAATCGCTTTTGTATGTTGCACCATGCCTCTATGGAGACGTGGCTCACCAAGTACCTGATTGTTAGGCAAGATCGAGAGGAAGTGCGAGCTAAATTCCGACGTAGTACGCGTCATCGACCGATTCGATATCCCGAAGGCATGGAGGAGATGCCGCGGTTTATGTCAACGCGATGGTTGTATAGAGCCTTGACTGCAGCGTCTCGCGAAGAGACAAAGGTCTCAATGGAGGAGTGGGAATTCTCGAGGGGATGTAGTCCAAAGGTGATGAGGGGTTTAGAATCTGTCGTATCTAAATTTTATATAAGACATCTAATTTGAGTGTTTCAATGTACAGTACAAAATATATAGTGCAGCATGGTTGCGCGGACGGCATTTTCACGTGGAGCGTATTGACAAAATGCGCTCCACAATGCACTGTGGTGTCATGGCAAGGTTCGAGCAAGAGAGCCGGTGACGAGCAACAGATCCGAACACGGTTGTGGATGAGATGATGTATTTTGGAAACTTGCAAAGTATTGTTATGGTGAATTACTGTAGCTTCTCCATGATACTATTCAATGTGCAGTGATTCAAAGTGGTACTTGGAGGAGCTAGAGCAACAGTTCGACAAGGTCCATCTGGATTTCTCGAAATAGATTCCGAAAAAAAATAGACGGATTTGTGTGACACCTTTGTGTTGCCGGCCCATTGTGAGCAAGTGCATGGACTCATTTGCTTGCTAATTGTATTACGACATGGTTTATGTCACAATGGTTTGAACTCTCTTGTACGTGTTTGTGAATAGGTAATCTTCTATCCAAACCCTCGACAACCTCGATGGTGGTATCTTATACCTTCAACTCCCCAAAGCGTGAGAGTATATGATCAAAGCGATGTTCCGAGCATAGATGAAGATAATATGCAAATAGAGGGCTCGATATTGCAAGGGGTGGAGGCCGTCGAAAGCTTGGAGCCAGCATCGACTAATAATGATGGAAATACAGGAGTCTAAGAATTCTTTGAGAACGAGGCGGACTCATTCTTTTGTGGTGACATGTCTATCGACCTTCTAGTGTATGCGGAGTTGTGTCAGGAGATTAACATGGGACCATATGATACTTCATACTTGGAGCATCCACTTACTCAATTCGTCGTCCAATCGCTTATAAGGGTATATAAGATATGCATTTTAAGTGATATTTTTTTAAAATTATTTATATTAATGTGCTTTGTATGATTTAAATTGATTATTTTAATATCATTTTTTATCTGTGTAGGTGACATTTTCAGGATGAGTCGAGGGATGAGCGATGAGGAGTTATAGGACATCTTCGCACGCATGTCTCCAAACCAGATCGCCAGATTCAGAGAGATGGCAGACCAGGAGATGTCTCGGTCTTTGTCAGGGCGCTCTGCTAGATTTGCTTCAGCGTGATCAGATGCTTTAGCTTCGAGCAGACGATCTCGACGCTCACGACTTGGACCAGAGGGAGGGAGTGCATTGGGATCAGGGGGATGCTGCACAGATACACAGGCAGTGAGCCCGCAGTCAACACGGGATATAGGTGCGACTCCTCGCTCTCGTGGCTTAGGTGGATGTTGTGGAGACACGGACGTGGTATCTCCATCTCGTCATTCAGCTGGAGTTGCATCACCTCCAGGATTTGTCACACGTGTGGGGACGTCTACTCCACTTACTCCTGCTTTTGCGTAGCCGTCCAGTAGGTGGCACCCCTGTGGATGCCACTCCGAGAGAGATTACCCCTGTTGGTACATTGGATGCAGAGGGGTCTCCTGGATATGCCCAGGAGCATGGACGCAGTAGACTCCTGGGGGTTATGGATATCTAGTCAATAGTAGGTCATGAGCCATCATCATGAATGATGAGGGGAGGAGGGTGATGGCTCACATGAGAGAGTTGTGCCAACAAGTTTTTTGGCACAACGTCTTGGATCATTGGAAGAACATACTAGAGGGGAGCAAGGACTACATAGTAGCATCCTTGCACGAGGAGTTTCCGGTGCCAGGCGCAGTAGATAGATTCTCTACGGACTGGATGATGGATTGCATGCATACATACATGTCACATAGACGATCCGACGCACGCAAGGCAATCAAGAGTGGGGTTGCAAAGCCCGAGTGGTTAGATGCAGATGACTGGCGCCGACTGAGGGAGGAGGCTACAGATTCTCTAGGACGTTGGAGTCAACATTGCGAGGTGGCGAGGGCACGACTCGAGGCCGGAGTGGTCCATCATCTTGGGAGTGGCGGCCACATGACATATTTGGAGGACTTTGTAAGTTTCTCTTTTGTTTTGCTTGTTTATTTTTTTGAAATATTCTTTGTACTGAGAATCATGTTTCTAACAGTTAGCATTTTGTTTTCTTTGCAGTACTCCATTAGAAATAGAGATCCGACTGGCCTTGAGACTCGATATGCAGAGAGGCACGATCTCAGGGCATTGATCGACCGATTGTATAGACGCGGCGGCCTTGTAAGTCACTCATCTTTCTTATCCGTAGTTACCATGAGATATTTGAATGCATTATTGTATGGTGGACTGATGTGTTGTTTCTTTTTCTGCAGAGTCCGTTCGATACTCCTTTGCGGCGGGACGAGCTTTTGGGGGACGAGGATGCGTAGCTCGCCCTTGGATCCCTGGAGCTCACACACCTTTATTTTTTAGTCGCCTGATCTATGTAGACATTTTCTATGTATTAGTGATATCCTATCATGATTGTACCAATCACTTTTTATGCGATCATGTATTTATTTCATGTATCAGTTTTATGATTTCAATATACATTGTATTTGTTTGCAAGCACACTACACAGTAGTATAGAAACTATTTTGTATGGCTCTCATAAAGTACACAGTACTATATGTGGCAGGGCAACTTGCTGCCCTGCCACAAATTTTTTTTCCCCCTGTTACCATCGCTATTAGCGTCATAAATTTTACTGCTCGTGTCGCTATTGACATCGCTATGCACTTCGCAAATCATCGCTATAAGTGTCGGTATTAGTGTCGCTATCAGCATTGGTATCAACGTCGGTATTGGCGTCGCTATCAGTGTCGGTAAATACCGACGCTGATAGCGACGTCAATACCGACGTTGATAGCGATAGTTTGCAATGTGCATAGCGATACCAATAGCGATGCTGATAGCGACACCAATACCGACTGTTCTATGGCGTCGTCAATAATGACGCTTTTTGCGACGACGGGGGAAAATTTTGTTGTTTGCATTTTCATCGCTGTAAACGTCGATATAAGGCCTATATCTTGTAGTGTATATTTTGCAATTTAGCTAGATAAGCATACATTGAGAAGAAATCAACTAGTGAGTCCCATCTTGTCATGTCACAAATGTGTGTACATGCATTAGTTAAATCACTTCTTGATAATTTTCCGTTCTCAGCTACATGCATTGCATGAGACTATATATTAGTTTTGTGACCAAGCATAACATACCCAAGAGCTTTCTCTATCTATAATCCAAATGTAGCAACATGCATTGATGTATACGCATTTTTAGCAACCATATCATGTAATAATTTTTGTGTTCCTCCTTTCCCAAAGTTCAAAGAAAGAGAAATACATGTTTCTTTCTAATGGATTTTTCCATCTTTCCGAAAGATTAAATCATGTTCTAATGTATCATAATATCTGTCACAATCATGCCTCTCATGCTAAGGCCTATCACACCATCTATAGTAATGAACAAAGCTCCCATTATGAGGAGAAGCCATATGTGAGCCTGGATATTGGTTGAGTCCTGACTTGTATGTCAGATGAAGTCTATGTGATCGGATGGCAAAAAGATGACCATTGTGGGTCTAATCTTTGGGTTAGATAGAGTAGTTAAGCTAGTAGCAACTCGAGGCACATTGCATCAAGTTGCGGGGTAAGGGAGTTATTAGGGGTCCCTATTTTGGGGTTTGTGATTGGTCCAGGGTCCGTGGAAGCAGCCCTTGGCTGGGGGGTCCCAAGGGGGCCAGCGGCCCCCTTTGGTGAGGGTTTGAGGGCAACGTCCCCAACTAATGGTAAAGGAAATATTCCCTGTCTGACTAGTGGAGGCTCATATGGTAGGTCAGTCAACCCAACCTAACCACCTTCGCGGGCTATAAAAGCTAAACCCCTTCACAGCCATATAGTATCTATCTTACACCTAGTCAAAGTTGTTCCAGCTAGCCTTAAGCTCTTCACCTATCTTCTGTCTAGATCGCCATCTACGCTTCATAGTGGAAGCACACGGGTGGATAGAGCCATCTTTGTATTAGTTTTTTGGAGCTAAATAATTTTTTTATTCTCCTCTTATATGTTGTGTGCTCTCTATCTCTTTCTCAGATTTTGTTCGCTGTGCTATGTAATTTTTACATGTATCAGAGCCCAAGAGGCTTTAGGGATTGAAGAGTGTGCAAGAGGTAAAGGATTCAATAGTAAAGAGGAACGATGTCGTCTTCCAAAAGTGGTTCTGGCACATCAAGAAGTGGTGCAAGAGGTGGTGTTGTTGTACCGGCTACTCAAACACTGAGGATTCGTCCACCAACCTTCAGTGAAGGCAAGTTAGATGGTACAAACTACATCTTGTGGAAGTTCAAAATTACAACTATCCTTGATTCTTATGAGCTTTTGGAGACTATGCTAGGGACTAATGCAGAACCATAGCCTACCTTCGATCTATCAAATTCTAGTGTGATGATTCCTCTATATGAAAATCTTCTACGAGCTTGGAAACGAAGGAATATAGATGCATTGTGTGCCTTAGTTACAAGCTTGGAAATGAAGGAATATAGATTCAGCACATACAACCAAGGCATTAGAGCCTTGGAATGTACTGAGGAGTCAGTATGAAATGTAAAGCCAAAGAGGATTCAAAACTTGGAGAATCAACTAGTAGCTGACAAGTTTGCGGAAGGAGAGACAATTGAAACATTCATCACTCAGATTAAGAATTTGTGTGACCAAATGACTGGCAATGGGATACAAAAGACTAGCGAGCCCAGAGCATGGCACCAACGGATAGATAAGTTCTTTTTAAGCTTAAACTTCAAAAGATGTGCCTCAGATGCTAACTTATATATTTACAGGGATGGTGAAAAGTATGTAGTCATTGTCCTATATGTGGACGACCTTCTTATTACATGTGACTATGAAGGTATGATCAACCAAACTCGAAAGCTTTTGAGTTTTGAGTTTGAAATGACAGACTTGGGCTTGCTGCACTATTGTTGGGGGATTGAAGTCTAGCAAGAGCCTAGAAAGATCTTCATCTCTCAAAAGAAGTATCCATGGGAGATCTTGAAGGCATTTGCATGACCGAGTGTAAGGAGATAGCTACACCTATGGAGGTGAATGCAAAGTTATCTGTTGAGGATACATCAGTACTAGCAGACATTGGGAGGTACAGGAGGTTGGTAGGCAATTAGATCTACTTGTGTAACACCAGACCAAATATCAAATTTTTTGTTGGTATTTTGAGCGGGTTCTCAAACAAACCTCATGTCTCCTTTGTTGCATCTTCAGTTCCGCCTTTCCCTACTTGACATCCAACTTAATCCGCCTCTGCTTCCTTTTCTTCAATCTGCACTACCAAGCTCTCAGCATCCTCCTTGCCCTGCACTTTATCATCCACAATTTTTTTATCAAAAGCCTCCAAAGACATCGGCATCTTAGCTTCCTCCCTTGCTACTTCCAGCTGCATTTCTAAATCCGCAATCTTTGCCTTCATCTCTGCATTCTCTGCCCAAAGGACACTGAGTGAGAAAGAAGAAAACATGGAACAATAAGAGCAGACTAGCCGGAAAAAGACTAAGAAGATGAAGAAGAAAATTACACTAAAAAAGCAGGAAGAGGAGAGGAGGAAACAAGAGAAGGTGCAAAAGGCTCGCAGGGAGTCCAAAAAGGCTGAGGAGGAAAGAAGGAGAAAGCAGGAGGAGGAGGAAGACATGAGCCTCGCCACACGCAGGTCCATTGAGCAATAGTCCAGGTAGGATGAGCCAAAAACTGCGAGCCCAATTAGAGACAAAGGGCCAAGCTCAAGCGTCCATGTGCCAAATTTCATGCCACCTGCAGTGTGAGAAGGCAAGGGCAAGGCCCCAATCACCCCCATTCCCACTCTCCTGACGCCTGCCATCACCACCGCCATCTCCACTCCTAGTTCTATGACCCAAGTGGACACTAGCAACTTAATGGCTTGGGTCCAGTACTTCGTGAATAAAGAAATGGGCCAAGGAGCAAGAGAAGGAACCCCCCTAGTAGGAACCAAAAGGCACATATCATAAGCTAGCCACATATCATTGTGATGCCAAAAATATTAATAACTGATACATTAGAGAAAGGAAAAGTTAAACTGATCGTGCATGTAAAGTTCTATTTGATGCTATATATCAAGTAGGAAAGCATGACTTATCTTTTTGTACAAGTTACGAACATAGTTTATAAATAATTGAGGTCCTTGATTGTGAATGTGTTCCTACTAAGATGTATAGAAATGATAAGGCATGTGCCATGTTTATACAGTATATTAGTGAATCTATACTTAAGGTTCAAATTGATAAGATTAAATTGTCTCTTTTTTTGAGTTTGATGTTAGATGAGTTACACATATAGAAAATAGGCAAAATATGATTGCATATGTTTCTTTTTTGGATAATTATGAATATGTCACCATGTTTCTAGGGTTAATAGAGCTAGATAATGGCATTGCATCTTGTTTGTATGATACATGCACTGATTTCATGTCGAAATGTGGGCCAGATATTTTAAAAATGGTTTGTTTTGGCTCTGATGGTGTCTCTACAATGATAGGTTGTCATACCAAATTATCTACTAGGTTGAAAAGGGATAATCCATTCATGACAAATATTCATTGCATTACCCATAGGACATTAGCTTATACACTCAAAAATTTTGAAATTGAACAAAGCATTGATTCATGCATGAATTCAATTGCTTCTATTTTTTCAAAAAGTACTTGTAGGACTAAAGCATTAGAGAATTTACAAGAAGAGTTCAATTATGCAATTTTACATTCAAATCATATTCAAAAGGTAAGATGGCTTAGTAGACAAATTGTTGTAAAAAAGGTGTGTGATTCTTATGAGGCAATATTAGCATATACTCAATTAGAAAATATGAATCTTTTTAATAAATTAGCAAACTTAGAATTGATGTATAATTTACATTTTTTATCTGATGTCTTTGATAGATTAGGCATGTTGAGTAGAGTTTTTCAAAGTGATTGTGTGGATGTTATGACTGTAGCTAGTTTTTTAAATATTGAAATAAGATCACTAGAAATGATTTTTGTTGATGATCCCATTGTTGATGTAAACGCATCAACACATGACAGATATGACTTTCACATCATACCTGGTTATGGACTACCAAACAATCAATTGCATGCTCCTAGAGCTTCTATTCGAAGTAATTATTACAGGAGTATTAAAATTTCAAGAAAAATTCAAGAAAATTTGATGGATATGATTTAGATGCATGCTCCACATTTCAAAAGTTATTCTTAAAATCAATTATAAAAAACTTTAAACAATACTTTTGTGATAATGAGATCATAGGATGTTTAAAAGCACTTGCAGCATGTTCTTTTCCATGAAAGAAGGAAGCTTTTAGGGACTTTGGAAATCTAGAAATAGAGAAATTAGTTGAATTTTATGGAGAAGAGAAGATTAGTTCTACTAGTGAGACGTATGACCCATTAGTTAGGAATTACGAAACAAAAAGAGAATATCAATACTTTATGCTTCAAGCCCCATTTGAATGGCATGAATGGAGCTTAAAAGATGCATGGGTTGCCATAGCTAGAAATCCCACAATGAGAGAAATATCCTATGTTATTGAGATTGGCTAACATTGCATTGTTACAGTGTTGTAGTATAATCTCTTGTGAGAGAGGTTTTAGCAAACAAAATTTGATCAAATCAAAGCTACGAAATCACTTGAATAGTTGAGTCTTTGATGAGAGTATCTATAGAAGGTCCTTTGTTATGAGATTTTTATTTCTTAGATGCAATAGAGCTATGGATCAGACGAGGTTCAAAGACAAGTATACATATTTTTAGAGATACTATAAGGTGAATTATGTTTTTAACTTGTTTCTTTGATATATGTATTTGTAATCTAAATAAGTTTTCTTCATATTTTCTGAAAAATGAATGTAGGTCGAATGATTTCGGATAAGCATTAAGCTATCAACATGCATAGGTGCTACTTTTTTATTTTCAAAAAGTTCTTGTATACTCAACTTATATTCAAGTATGCCTTTTCTTTCCAAGAGAAGCTAAAAATTTTAGATGATTTATCACTTTACAAAACATTATTGTTAACCCTCAAACGAATAAGGTGGAAAAGTGGAAAATCCAGAAAATCTAAAGTAGAAGACAAGACCAAGGCAAAAGTGGAACGGAAGACGAAGGCATGCTAAGAAAAAATTGAGAAACACAAGGAGTGTGAAAAAGTCCTAAATCAAGGAGAGAGACGCACAAGAAAAAGCGTAAGTCAATACTTTTGTAAAAGAGCACAAGGCATACCATGATTTATTTTAAGAGCACCGGGCTCTCACTCTCACCCGTGCAAATTGTAAAGGTAGATGGGCGGTAGGAAGGAAGCTAGGAAGATAGGAGGACAATGGGAAAAAGGGCCTAGACCATGACCAGCCATGTAAAAAAGGGGGATAAGGGGATGACCGCCCAAAAGGGTTTTAGGGTTTTGTATATAAAGTTAAAAAAGTGAATGAGAACTCATTCTTTGGTGCATGGGAAAGTGGACTCTTATTCTTTTCTTCTTCTCTTCTCTTGCTTTCTTGTGAGTGCTTGAGGGAGGGAGTGTGAGTGAGTGAGGGAGTGTGTGTGTGAGAGTGAGGGATCTTGGAGGTGAAGCTCTCCACTATCTCCTCCCTTCTTCTTCTTTTCTCTTCTCTCGTCTTGCACGTGGCTATGGAGGATGGAGCTTGGAGGAAGAGGCTTGAGGATGCTTGAGCTCACATCACAAATCATGGAGCTATCGGATTTCTTGAGAGAGGAAGCAACTCAATCGGGCATCAAGGTAAGCTCTATACACTCGTAGAGAGGGATAGCGTGTCGGCTATGTGAGAGGTGGCCATTAGTGCTTGCTTGAAACACTTGAACAATAAGCTGTCTGTGGGTCTTGGCAGTTGAGCTTGAGCTCCCCTAAATTTTTGGTTCGGTTGTTGGGACAAACAGATTCAAGCTTGAGCATTTGCATGCTTCAAATCGAGCATCAAAGTAAGGGTTTCATCCTCGAACTAGAGCTTGAGATAGATAGGAGGTTTTGGGTTTTAATATGTGCTACAAGTAAGTATTTTTGGTCTTTGATGATTGGTTGAGTAGGAGAATTAAATTCAGTACCTTGCTTTTAATATTTTGTCACATTTAGAGTAAGATATGAAGGAGAAATCAGAGTGGAAAGCTTACAGTTTACTGATGTAAAACAATCCTGCACAGGACAATAACATGGAAAATGGGAAAAAGAGAGGGCTCTGATGTCTTGGAGTCACAAGTGGAGTGATTGGGAAGGCTATGGTGATGATCGGCAAGGGTTTAAGGTCTTGGATGACCAGGGAAATCCTCATTTGCACTCCTAGTTTTTGTGTGTGTGTGTGTGTGTGTGTGTGTGTGTGTGTGTGTATGTGTGTGAGACAGAGACAGAGATAGAGATAGAGAGCTTGTAGGGCATAGGACTACGTCGAATCGATCGAAGCGTGTCGGAGCTTTCGGTGAGATTTAGGCATAGAATGCTTTTAGCCTACAATCCTTGATTCTTGGAAGTCTTGATAGCTGGTAGCAACATGCAAGGGAAGATTTTTGTCAAAAATGTGATTGACACGTGCTTCGGCTAGCGGAATCAGACGCTTACCATAGTGTCTGATTCCCAAAATCTGACCCAGTGACCAGTTTGATTCCTAGAATCGGACTCAGACAAGCCCGTCTTGTCTGATTAGACATACCCATCCGATTTTGAAAATCAGACCAACTCTAAATCGGACACACAATCCTATCCAATCGGATGCTCAACCATTCGATCACGACAATCGAACTTGCCACTTCCATTCAATTCGGAGAATCGGACACACTACCCCATCTAATCGAATGCTCGACCTGTCCGATTGCGATAATCAGACCACAGAATCGGACCAAGTTACATGTCCGATCGGACATACCTTCGAATCAGACCCGACCCTATTCAATTCTTAGAATTGGACATATCCCAATCGGACCAACTCAAGCCATCCATGGATGGGACACACTTGTCTAATTCCTAGAATCAGACACTGTTAAATCAGACGTCCGATTTTCAAAATCAAACGCACTGGTAAATCAAACACAACATGAGAAAGGAAATCTCAAAATTTGATATGGAATTTAACAAACTCTGGCTAACAAGAAGCGTGACCTATGTCAGAAGAACCCACCGAATGCCTCACAGGTAGTTACAAACCTAGAAAGTGTGTCTAAATAGTCTGGAATCGTGTCTAGTATTGGGGGCTAATTGCAAGACCCTAACTCAACCCTGAATGAGCCAAATGAGATAGCACAAAAAAAAAAACCCGAGAAGTCGATGAGAACAACTAGGAACCAAACAAATGACCCTATCAAGAAACCCGTGGACTAGAGAGACGGAGCTGCACATACTTTTTGTTTCCTCAATCACTCTAGTTTCCATCACTTGAAGCACACTTGAAAAGAGCTAAAAGCTTGATTTCGCACAGTGCATGGAAAGGAACACACACATGCACACACTCATAGAGTGAGGATAAGTTGAGAATTGGTTGCAATTAACAAGGAACTCACTATGACATAAAACTTTAAGGAACCCACCAGTAAGAGAAGAACCAAAGACATAAAGGGGTGATCGAATCCCCAAAGGTAGGCCCATCAAATAATACAACCAAAAGCTGGGTGCAACAAGGATAGGCACTATCATGGAAGTGGATCTACCTGGCCTTATCAACTTGATCGAAAACTTGGCAGAGCAGGAAGATTTGGACATGGAAGAGGGCAACTCATGCCATAGAAGCAAGGAAGAGCTGAACTTAGGCAATTTCCCAAAGGCTGTCCAACAGTTAGTACACAAATATGATGTTCAAACTCAGCTAGAACACTGTGCTAGACCTATAGAGGACGTCATATTAGACCTCAAAGAAGAGAGGAAGCTAGCTTGCAGGGCTGTGCAAGGCCTAGCTGTGTACAACTAGGACCAGCAAACTAGGAGCTTGCACCATAGTTTGAAAATGTGAGAGATCCAGAGAGTATTAGCCCTAGCAGGCAGAAATTGACCAAATGGCGAGAGAGTACTAGAGGGAGACCTCACACTAAGCGAGCAAAGAGACTGCTAGATAACATGTCAGCATTATCAACATCATTGTTAATAGGGTTAGGGATTAACCAAGTCTTTAAGAGCCAATCGAAAATCCCTGTGGTGGCGAAGCAACTAGACAAGTACCAAGCAAACGACGATCTGTACAGATTTATGGAACAGTTTGAGCAAGTCTATGAGGCCAACGGCCTTACCGATCCTGCTCAACACTGCCAAGCTTTCAGACTGTGCTTAGGTGACAAAGGCAAAACTTAGCACACAAGTTTGGATGCTATAGAGCGTGTCGATTCCAATAGCTTGAAAAATCTCTTCATCAAGAGATTTTTCAAACCTGGGTACTCTAACAACGTGCTAGTGTGACTCATGAACGTCAAGCAAAGAGAGAAAGAGGATATTCGAGATTACGTAACCCAGGTGAGGAGTCTCTTCAAGACAATCCTAATGGGCGAGAGACCAACCAAAAGAGCACTAAAGTGGAATATAAAGTGAAGAGCTCTATGAATCCTTGGCATGCAACTTGAGCTTGCAACAAGACACACTAGCAAGGGTCTTTGAGGAAGCTTTTAGAGTGGATGACCAGCTCAAGGAAAGAAGCTCCAAATGTTCGAATCAAGAAGAGTCCAGTACCACATGTTCTGAGAGGGCCTCAATGCCGAGTGAAAGAGCATGCCCAAGCAAGCACGCAGGACAAAGGGAAGGGCACTAACTCGGGACAGGAGCTAGCACAGATTAGGATGGACATAACCAAACTACATGAGATGATGAGATGACCAACACGCCCACACGTCCAATGCGTGCATTGTGGCAGGAACCACTTGCTAGCTGTGTGTCAAGATCCTAGGTCACGACCTTGCACTAATTGTGGTAGGTTCTAGGCCATGACACCATGCATTGTATACTACCTTGGAGACTCCCGTACCCACAGCCTTATGGTCAACCCTACTTTGAGAACAAACCACCAAACTTTCTTGGAAGGGGGCTAGGCTACCCATCCCTACGATGGAAATAAATCCTACAGGTATCCCTAGACGCCCTAGACCCTACGTGACCCACCCACCAAGTGATACTCCAGTTCATTGAGCCTAGCAGCGAGGAGTCTTACGTAAACCCATACATGTTGTATGATAAGGAAGACGACACAATCCTTATAGGAAACCTCAAATGCGGTCAGTGTGGAATCACTCATCTCTTTGTCAATTGCCCTAGGAGGAGGCCATCCTCTAATTTGGCAAATGAGACATCGGTTCCATTGGGGTTGTTTGGTGTTGGGATACTTGATGGGGAGGCCACACCTATCCCATTGCATGTCATGACCCGTGCGCAGATGAAGAAGACTAGCATATCATTGCCATGGCCTAGCAACCTTGACGCAACCTCAATTGGAAAGAAGAGTCAGAGATGAAGAAAGAAACGACCAAACATTAAGGTCACTCTCAAAACTGAAAGTGCCACAACACTACCTGTGGGGAGGAAAGCCATCTCAAGGGGGTCGGTCAACAATATGTACCTCTAGCACGTGAGTTCAAAATAAGGGTATTTAATATCCCTAGAATCTACATATTTACAAATACAAAAGGATGAAAATTAAGGCCTAAAATTTAACCTACAAAATGGGTTTTTTAATTAATAAAATTTCAAAAGTTCCTATTGCAACTTGGGCATGTGGGTATCATGGTTTACTTGGAACAAGGGAGTTTTTGCATACTATTAAAGGTTCAATTCCCAAAGATGGCATCCTATAATTTTTTAAGCATGTGAGAGTTTTAGTTTATTAGCATTGCTCGTTTGGGTATATACTTAGTTCAAGCCCCAAAATTTTTTACCTAGGGTTAATTGGAGTTAAGTGTCCCATTTTTTTGAGTTAAGATTTGTGGATTTGGTAGTTGAAAATATGATACTTTTTTTATAGCGCCTTCCCACGATCCCTTTCTGCAACTCACACCAGGCAATTATGGCGAACGTCAGGTTCTTTGTGTGAGTTTCGTCACTTTTGCAAAAGTTACAAAACATCACTGATCGTTTCAAACTTTAACAACTGATAGCCAGTTAACAAAGCCATAGTAGTGTGTAACGGCTGCAACAAAGTCAGATATGACCTTCAACACCCCGTCAGTTGATTGCGTGAGAAAGTGAAGTTGAAAATCATAACGTTCATTATCCTGTTCTGAGAAGGGGCCATCAAAAGGTGCTCTTAGAGTCTCTTTCCCACCCAATTTTAGTGGGGTTTTTGAGGCCCCACTATTACACTATTCAAGTGTCCCACCACAGTGATAGTGGGGGCCCTAAAAAATAGGGTCACTAAAAAATTTCCAATGATGGAAAAAATAGGTGCAAACATAATGGAGCTATTCACATAGGGGGTTTTTTTTTTAGGGGGGGAGGGTTTCTAACGGTTTTTAGATAAAATCGAAAAACACTCTAGGCCACATGGGGAGGGGGGTTTTTCAAAATCAAGGGTTTCCCCCAGAAACACTCCCAGACCGATGACCCTACCAAAAACCCTTTCCAAGTTTAGACTTGACCACGTGTAAAGGGTCTCAAATGCCAAGAATAGGGCTTGACACTCTTGTGGTCTTCCTCCCTGGCTCCCACCATCTCCACTGCTGAGCACCTACATTGGTGGGGCTTGGCACACCACCTTCTTCATCCCGTTCACCAAGCTTTCCGCCCCCTTCCCTTCATTTCCTCCTTTGCTTGCATGCTCAGGTCTTCCTTGCACCAATCAAGAAGGATCTCGAGAGATGTCATGCAGCAGTAAACACAACTCAAGAAGGTTAGATCAATGTCTATGGAGTAGTTGAGGCTAAAAACAATGAACATAGCAGTGTGGCTAATGAGTTGATAGCCTGGCAATGATGCAAATGAGTAAAATGTAGCAGATCAGGTGATGTGGTAGATAGGCATTGATGCAACTAGTTCGAGATCAATTCTACGATAAAACTAGTATTTTGTATTTCTTACATAAGGGTCTCTTAAATTCTTGTATTAAAGAAATAAACTTACAGAAAGGGATTTATAAATTATGGTAAAAACCACAGAAGGGTCAAACAAATATCACAAAAAAGGTCACATAGGGATATATAAAACATGCCATGAACGCACGTGATATATAGGATTTGTATAGAGTGACCCCCCCCCCCCCCCCCCCCCCCCCGAGAAAGCCATTGACGCAGAGGAAGAAACATCGACTCCATGGATGACTGAAAAGGGAAGTGCTAAGATCGAGGAGTACCCCAACCTAAAGTGCCAACTCAAAGCCATCAAGAAGGTGAAAGAATGGGTGAAGGAGGCCCATGAGCATGTAAAAGACACTAAGCCTATACTGGAAGATGAGATTGATGATCTCTCAAGCATAAGTGTGCCAATCTCTCTACCATGACCAAAATAAAGGGTGATGATAACACCACAAGCAAAGCCACCTAGACAAAGGCTAAATTCTTTGAGCCAGCAAAATAGTAAAGGCCATTGTCCAAGAGCCACAAACTTAGGAGAGAGGCAAGTAATTAGTAACCTCCTTAATACACTAGTCACCACCCTTGTACCTCTAAGCTTGGGCAACCTGCTTAGGCAGCATCCAACGCTATGGCTAGAGTTGAAACAATGGGTCGAAGAACCAAACGAGCCAATTACCACAGACTTTCTTGAGCATGATGCAGAAACTCAAATATTGAGTCTGATGCTGCATTCCATGCCTAAATCCTTACACATCAGTGCTTTTTGGGAAGGCATGAAAATGCATGTAGTCCTGGCAATCCTAGCTGTGGGGAATGTCATAAGAAAGGGTTAGCTACGCACCACTTAGTGGAGACCATCAAAGTCAATAACAAGGGACGAGGGCCACCAGTAAGCAAGGGAGGTAGCTTGTAGCAAATGTATTGACACAAATCACTCGATGGTGACCCTGAAAGACCATCCACCAAAGCAAAACACTAGTGTGAGGACCATCACCATGGGGGGGGGGGGGATCTCAAATATACAGTGCTCAAAGATATTTTTTGAAAACAAAACATGGTAGGTTACAATGGAACTAATGTGATGGCGATAGAATCTCTTTTTTTGGTGACAGATTCTTGGTGCAAATGGGTTAGAGATATACTCCTTCTAAGGGAGGGCTCAAAATGAGAGATCAATAGACTATTGGTTTGGTGAGAGGTAGAGTAGAGAATCAAGTGAAGGTGAGAGAAAGAGATCTACAAATTGCATACAAAGTCCAGTTTGGACGAGCATGTAGTAACTGGTTTATGGTGTGAGGATCAAGTATTTTTCATTAACATGTCAAGGGTGTGGGAATTGAGTATTGAATGCTTTTGCATTAATAGGAAAAATGTTCTTTTCGATGGATCCCCATCGAGATATGAAGCATGGCATTGCTAGGACACGTGCTTATTTTTAGGGGTTCAATAAAAAGTAACAATAAGTATTATAGGTTGAGAATAGCCATGTATATTTGAGCCATTGATCCCTGCTATTTTTTTATTAGTTTGGGCCATTTGTCCTCATGGGAGATAGTATTGTGGCCCATCACTGCCCGCTGGGAAAAAGGGAGATAGAAATTAGAACTTAAAAAGGGGTGCCCTTGTCATTGTGGGTCTATCTTTAAAGAGGGACCATTGAGCATATATGTGCAATAAATTTATGCTTTAGGGTGTGTTTGATACTCATACTTTCTTAACCTCCTTTGTTCATGTGCATCTACTCTCATCTTGCTTCTACTTCAAGCTTGCTCAATCACCCTTGCTCCCTCAATGTGTTAGATCAAGAAACCAACCCAGCTAGACACTGGCTCTTTTTGCAAGATGCCGCCTACTGACAATGTAGTAGGTGTGGACTACTTCTAACTTGGTGCTATTTTTATTTTTTTAAGCACCAAGTGAGAGGAGCCTCCATGAAGTGGTGAGTCATTGTATCATTCTCTACTGGCTATGAAGCCCTCGTAGGCCTTCAATACACATGATATAGATGGTATTCACGCATAATGATATTTTCTAATAGGCCTTGAACATACATGATATAGAGGCTTTAGGGTTAGTGGGATCCCCATGCACTAACGCTGTAAGGGTCGCTTGGTCTTGAGGCATGTACTAAATGCCACATGGGCCACCACCAAGGGAGGGATGGTAGCTCACTAAGAGGGTACCCACATTGCTTGGTGTTTACCCTCATGTACACTTGAATACAATATGGGTCACTATTAAGCAAGGCAGGCTTCTCCCTAGGCTTAAGGGTTTCCTCATCTCTTGGTGTTGACCCTTATATACACTTGAACATAGCATGGGTCACCACCAAGCAAGGGAGGCTTCTCTCTAGGCTAAAGAGCTGCCATATTACTTGGTTTTGATGTAAATTCCACTTGAATATAGTATGGGATATGTTGAGATATCGAGCTCCACTCGTGATACGCCAGGGTGACCGTTGTGTATTTATGTCACCGACTTGTCAGTTGCAGATGCGGTTGGTACACCGCCCATGAATAATAGCTACATGATAGCTATCCTTATCTACTCTAGTTCGTGGCTCAGTTAGTATGCCACCTTAGTTAGTTGAGTTTGGTTTGAGACCCATATATAGGGTTCTTCTATTTCCTTGTACTAGAGTTCTTTTGGCTTACACAACTAAGAAGAGGAAAACTGTTTTCAGCCTCCACCCTTGTGTGTATTCCCCCATTGTGCAAGCAAGAAAGCTACAAGTGAGATTCCTTCCTTCTCTCCCACAATCTTGACATGGTATCAGAGCCTTGTTCGTGCTAAGGAGCTCAAGAAAGCAAGCCAAGCTCGCGGTGTTCTGGTAAGAGAAGCAGTGTTGCTTTCATTTTCTGTTTTGGGAGCAGATCTCTGCAGGTAGCACAGCCGAAAATTACAAGAGTGCATTGTCTCAGGTTGAGACGCCCTTCACGGTGAAGCAAGAGGGCAGTATTTGTTGCGAGAGAGGGGTTTAGCCCTTGGTGACCCTATTTTTTTTATTTGAGGCCATTTCGGGGCCTGTTTTGGAGGTGGGAGTTTTTTGCACGCACTCAAGAAAAGGCCCTATTTTATGCTGTGCGACCACTGTTCTACAGGTCGGTGAAAAGTTACTGTAGAAATTGCATCATATGCCTATGCGTAGAGACATTGGGAGTTACAGAATCATCCTTGTTTCCTGTTGATGCAAAATCGTCACTAGGAAGTGACTGTGTGGTTAAATACCACTTTCGTCAGTTTTGTAGATTTGCCCTTGTGAGGCTGAAGCTGTGTTCTTTGCAGTGACAGAATTTCTTGCAGTGTTCTGTAATGGCGTCTGATTCTCTTTCACAGATTGTCACTGAAAAGCTTGACAAGAACAACTTCCAAGCATGGAAGTTTAGAATGACGAATTTCCTTATGGGAAAAGGATATTGGGAATTGGTTGCAGGAAATGAAGAAGAACCAGTTCTTCCTGATGTTCCCAATCAACAGCAAATGCAGGCATTTAAAGCATGGCATGAGAGAGCCAGGAAAGTTATGTACTAGCTGTCTATCAGCATTTCAAACTCTATGATTATGCATATTCAAGATGCAAGTACACCAAAGGAGGCATGGGATACTTTGTCAAAAATGTATAGCACAAATACGCAAGCCACGAAAATGCAGCTCAAGCAAGAGTTGCACAATGTGCAAAGAGAAAATATGAGCATCAATGACTACCACATGAAGGTGAAGAAGATTGCAGATGCACTTGCTTCCATTGGGTCGCCAGTGGAAGATGATGATTTAGTTTTTGTGACCTTGAATGGTCTAGGAAAGGATTATGCACAGTTCCGAACATCCATCTCCGTCCGTGAAAGATTTCCTGATTTTGAGGAGTTGATTGCTCTTCTAATTTCTGAGGAGCAGAGAAATGGTGGTGCATCTTCTTCAAGAGGAGTTTCAAAAGAAGTTGTCTTCTACTCAAATGCTGGAAGAGGTAGAGGCAGAGGTAGAGGAGGCTGATTTGGAGGCCGTAGTAGAAATCAGAATATGCAGCAAACTCAAGAAAACCCATCCTATGGAGGAGGGCGTGGTAACTCTAGAGGCAGGGGGAGCCAAAGAGGTTGTGGTGGATGGAAAAGAGGCCAAAATGCAAACAGCAATGTTGAATGCTACTACTATGGTAAAATGGGTCATATGGCTAAAGACTGCTATAAAAAGCAGAATGACATCATGAATTGAAAATTGCAACAAGGAAATTATGCATCTTCTAGTAGACAGGGTGATGACAGAAATGAGCATTTGTTTATGGTGCAGCACATGAACAATTCTGTGACAAGTGCAGAAGAAAGCAATGATGTATGGTATGTTGACTCAGGTGCGTCAAACCACATGACAGGTCATGCAGAATGGATGGAGGATGCAAGGAAAATGGAAAAACCAGGATTTGTGGAGACTGGTGATGATACTGCACATCCTATTGTGCAGATTGGAAAATTTCCTTTGTCTATGCAGGATGGGAAAAAGAAATACCTGTCCGATGTATTTCATGTCCCAAATATCACCAAGAATCTGGTTTCTATTGGTCAAATGGTTGAGCAGGGCTTGCAGGTCAGATTTAATCCTCATGGATGCTTTGTTGAGGATATGAAAAATAAAGGTCGCTTGATAGCAAAAGGAAAGAACAAGGGAAGAATGTTTACATTGGATGCAGACATGCCTGAATTGAGTGCAACAATGTTTGCACATGGGACCGGTGTAGTTGCAAATATTGATATTTGGCATAAACGCATTGGTCATGTTAATGTACAGCAACTTAAATCAATGCAGGCCCAAAATATTGTTGCAGGGTTGCCTAAATTCAAGGTTGCAGAAATGCATAAGGTATGTGAAGCCTGTCAATTTGGAAAACAGGTAAGGAAACCATTTCCTAGACATGATCAAGAGAGTGAGAAGCCATTGGAATTAATCCACTCTGATGTGTGGACTACTAAAGATGCATCTCTTGGAGGCTGTCATTATTTTGTCACTTCTATTGATGACTATAGCAGAAAAGTTTGGGTGTATTTTATGAAAAAGAAAAGTGAAGTTTTTGGGCATTTCAAAACTTTTAAAGCTATGGTTGAAAAAGAAACAGGCCTGCAAATAAAATGCCTAAGGTCAGATGGAGGGGGAGAGTACCTCTCAAATGAGTTTGCAAGGTTCCTGCAGGAGCATGGCATAAAGCAGCAATATTCATGCAGTCATACCCCACAACAAAATGGAATTGCAGAAAGGAAAAACAGGCATATTGGAGAGGTATCTCGTGCCATGCTCAACGAAAAAGGCTTGCCAGATTTTTACTGGTTTTTACTGGGCTGAAGCAGTTGCTACAGCAATCTATATAATGAACAAGACTCCCACTGCAGCAATACATGGGATGACTCCAGAGGAGAGGTATACTGGTAGGAAACCAGATATTTCTCATTTGAAAATTTTTGGTTGCATTGCCTATGTACATGTGCCAGATGAGTTGAGATCCAAATTGGATCCAAAAGCTGAGAAGTGCATCTTTATTGGTTACTCTCTACAGCAAAAAGGGTATAGATGCTATAACCCTTCTACTTGTAAGTTTACAATGAGCAAAGATGTTGTTTTTGATGAGATGAGTAGCTGGTATAAACCAGTAAATGTGATTGATGATGTAGATGCACAAAATGGTAATGCTGCGCAGAATTCACAGCAGCAGTCACAAAATATTAGTGGACCTGGAGCGTCCTCTAGCAGTGGTTCACATTCTTCGCCATGGACGAGCACATTGAGATCAGGAGAATCTTCTCAAAGCAATGCAGATAGTGGTATGCAGGTATCACGAAAAGGAAAAGAGAAGGTTGATCAGCCCATGTTTGATGTGAATGCAGGTCACTCTTATGTGGATGGTGAATCCAGTGGCTCTGAACAGAGCATTGATGATGAGTTGGGTATTCCTTCTATTGTTACACTTGGAGTAAGGAAGACCAGGGATGTTTTGAGAGCACCTGGGAGTGAACCTATTTTGCGCAGGTCTATGAGAGCTAGGTATCCTGTGGATAGGCTAAAATATGATGGATTTACAGCCATTCACTATGCATATATGGTCAAAGTGATATAGAAACCAGAACCCACTTCTTTTTAGCAAGCCATGGGAAAAGAAAAATGGGAGAAAGCCATGGATGATGAAATGGATGCCTTGGAAGCAAATGCTACATGGGAATTGGTACCTTTGTCTAAAGGTAAGAATGCAATTGGTTGTAAGTGGGTTTATAAGGTAAAGCACAATGCAGACGGTTCTGTGAACAGATACAAGGCAAGATTAGTAGTCAAGGGGTATGCACAAACATATGGCATTGACTATGAAGAAACATTCAGTCCGGTTGCAAGGATGGCAACCGTAAGAGCAGTCATTGCTATGGCTGCATCAAAGGGATGGTCTTTACATCAGATGGATGTAAAGAATGCCTTCTTACATGGTGATTTGCAAAAAGAGGTTTATATGGAGCAGCCACCAGGTTATGTGCATGCTGTTCATCCTGAGTTTGTTTGCAGGTTGAAGAAAGCTTTGTATGGCTTGAAGCAAGTACCTAGAGCATGGTCTGACAAGATAGGACAGTATCTTGTCACTATTGGCTTTCAGATTTCCAAGGCAGATTTCTCACTTTATGTGAGAAAAGCAGAGAAAGGTATTATGCTACTTGTCATTTATGTTGATGATTTGATTATGACAGGTGACAGTGATGAAGATATCCTTCATGTGAAAATGCTATTGAAGCAGAAGTTTGAGATGAAGGATTTGGGAGAGCTCCGTTATTTCTTGGGCATTGAGGTGATTAGATCACCAAGTGGGATACAGCTCTTGCAAAGGTAGTATGGATTGGACATGCTGTCCAAATATGGGATGACAGGCTGTAAGCCTATTTCAGTTCCTTTGGAGCAGAATGTGAAGCTGAGCGCAGATGCAGGTGAGCTTCTGGAAGACCCTACTATGTACAGACGCATAGTAGGAAGCTTGATTTATATGACTATTACCAGGCCAGATTTGAGCTATGTTGTTGGATTGGTAAGTCCGTTTATGCAGGCTCCAAGGAAACCACATTTGGATGCGGCTAGATGCATACTTAGGTATGTGAAGTCCACATTGCAGTATGGACTATTTTATGAGACTGGGGTTCAGATACAATTGCATGGATACACTGATGCTGATTGGGCTGGTAGCATTTCTGATAGACGATCTACCAGTGGATATGTGTTCTCTTTTGGGAGTGCTGCAGTCACTTGGAGTAGCAAGAAACAGCCTACAGTTGCCTTATCCAGCACAGAGGCTGAGTACAGGGGTGCAACAATGGCTGCATGTGAGGTAGCTTGGTTGCATAAGCTACTTTATGATATGCATCAGCCTACAGATGGGCCAGTTCTCATTTATTGTGACAACATGAGTAGTATACACTTGGCAAATAACCCAATCTATCATGCTAGAACAAAGCACATTGAGGTACATTATCACTATGTGCGGGAGAGGGTTTTAGTAGGTCTTATTGATTTAGTTTATGTCAGCACAGAGGATCAAGTAGCTGACATATTCACGAAGGCATTGGGCACAGAGAAGTTGCGCAAGTTCAGAGACCTACTTGGTGTGCAGGAATTGGGATTGAGCTCGAGGGTGAGTGTTGAGATATCGAGCTCCACTCGTGATACGCCAGGGTGACCGTTGTGTATTTATGTCACCGACTTGTCAGTTGCAGATGCGGTTGGTACACTACCCATGAATAATAGCTACATGATAGCTATCCTTATCTACTCTAGTTCATGGCTCAGTTAGTATGCCACCTTAGTTAGTTGAGTTTGGTTTGAGACCCATATATAGGGTTCTTCTATTTCCTTGTACTAGAGTTCTTTTGGCTTACACAACTAAGAAGAGGAAAACTGTTTTCAGCCTCCACCCTTGTGTGTATTCCCCCATTGTGCAAGCAAGAAAGCTACAAGTGAGACTCCTTCCTTCTCTCCCACAATCTTGACAGGTACCACCAAGAAAGGGAGGCCCCTCACTGTGATGGAGGGCCATAGCATTACTTGGTGGTAACCCTCATGTGCACTTCAATACAGTATGTGCCACCATCAAGCAAGGGAGGCTTGTGGGAGCTTTCGCTCAACTGTCAAGACCCACGGACCACTTATTGTTCAAGCGTTCCAAGCCAAGCACTAATGGCTACCTCTCACATAGCCAACGCGCCATCCATATCTATGGGTGTAGTGAGCTTACCTCCATGCCAATCGAGTTACCTCCTCTCCTACGCACTCCGGTAGCTCCACGATTCAAGTGCAAGTTTCAAGCAATCTCCATCTTCAAGCTCCACGCTCCAAGCTCCATCACCGCGAGCAAGACAAGAGAAGAGAAGAAGAGAGGAGAAGATGGAGAGCTTCTCCTCCCCGGTCCCTCACCCTCACACTCTCACACTCCCTCTCTCAAGCACAAGCTCAAGCAAGCAAGAACAAGGAGAAGAAGAAGAAGAGGAGAGCCACTTTTGGCCACACACAAGAATGAGCTTCTCATTCACTTTTCAACTTTATATACAAAACCCTGAATCCCTTTTGCGCGGTCATCCCCTTATCCCCTTTTTTACATGGCCAGCCATGGCCTAGGCCCTTTTTCCCATTGTCCTTCTATCTTCCTAGCTTCCTTTCCACCACCCGTCTACATTTACAAATTGTACGAGTGAGAGCGCTCCTTGAATTAGACCATGATGCGCTTGTGCTCTTTTACAAAAGTATTGACTTGTGCTTTTCCTTGTGCGGCTTTCTCCCTTATTTAGGACTTTTCTCCCTATGTGTCTTTGTCTTTCATTTCACTTTGCCTTGGCCTTTGTCTTTTGCTTTAGCTTTTCTGGATTTTCCACCTTTGTTCATTTGAGGGTTAACATTACCCCCCTCCTAGACGAGTGCCAGTCCCATGGCACTAATTGTCATTGGTAGCAAGCTTTAGCATGCACCGAAGACGTGGGTGGCAAGGACATCGGTGGTTTCCGTGGAGGAGTGTTGGTAGTAGTGGGGGGAAAGGTTGTTGGGGGCACGTTGCTGGCCTAGGTGGCTAGTGGTAGGGCTATTGGAGTTGGTAGTAGGGCTATTCTTTGTGGGGATTGCACTGATGGAGTACAAGTGGCAGTTTGTTGGGGATTCTGCGCATGACGATTATTGGCGGGCTTGCAAGATGATAAAGGATAAGAATTTAGAGTTGGGTGTCGATGAAGAGTGAATGACACTTTCATTGAAGTCTTCAATACCTGCAATTGAAAACCTCTCATAGGTGGTCTCTCCCTAGGGGTAGTGCTAGTCTTCTCTATTGTGCATAAGACATAGTTTAATTAGTTTGGGAGACAGGTTAAACTCTAAGCAAGCTGAGAGTATTGTCCTGCACTTGAGGACCCAAACTGTGTATATATTTTGGTGCAGATATTATGTGAGTGCTCGTGCATACTTAGAGATTACGTAGTTAGAAGACCACGGGCTGATTTCTCATAACAATGTGTAGATGAAGCAAAGTTGTCCATGTTGAGAAGAAGTACACGTGAAGGTGTCTGCGACATCCTTTACAATGTGACTACATGACGTAACATAATTGAATACAAGGACACTGCACGATCGGTAAAGCTGGTAGCTATTGGACCTGCGTGATGAGGACAGTGTACTTCTCATGGCCATTCGGGCAGTGCTTACCACAATTGATTGCAATGGTATTAAGGCAAAGTGCAAGAGGGAATCGTGTGAATGGGTCAGGGTGACAGGTCTAACCATAGGCGAGACAAGCTCCCTAGGTATATCCTGCCCTTGGTGTGCCTTAAACAATTGTGGGTGATGCTAAGGGGCTAGGGGACTAGGGATGGAGCCAGCTGACCAAGGTCACTGGACACACCTAATTTGAGGACCCCTAGGTGCTGTGCGGTGATCGTGGGACTTCTTATCTTTTCATTCTTTTCTTTTCTTTTTTCCTTTTCTGTTTTCTTTTTTGTTTCTTTTTCTTATGCTTTTTCTTTCTTTCGTTCCCGTTTTTTTTTTTTTGGACTTGCCTAAGTACAACCATTGTAATATGTTGAGGCTATTAGCCTTTCAATGGGTTGAGAAATGTCAAGCTTCAAAGGCTCAGGAAATGGATATTACAATGATGATTGTACCCTAGCCTCGTTGTTAGAGAAGCAGTTGCTGAGATGGGGAGATACACTTGAGATATTGCAAACCTCTTTGCGACACGCGATGTCGGTACAATTGAGGTAACAACTGTAGAGCTTGACCCAGAAAGAGAGCGTAGCCCATGACTATGCTTTGGGTCATGCGATGTGGGCACTCACAAGGGTGATTTTTTTCTTTCGGTAGCAGCATGGCTTTGTCGCGGTTCTTTGTGAGGTTGGTGATCTTGCGGTGACTTGGGCATTGAACACATTTGACCGAAGACCTATGTCATCCTGGATCCACTTGTCACTTCATGAGAGTATATGCAAGTCACATGCGTCAAGTACAACGAACAAATGCAATCATGTCAAGATATTACTTTATCAAAATCCTATGATGCTGATTGCGATGCCTATTCTGGTGCTTGTTAAAGGCGTGGCATATGCTAGCAATAGGTAAGGGAAGTGTGTACAGGTGGGGAGCCTCCCCCTTTAACCATTTAAAGACAAAAAGTTATGGCAGGATGGCCTTTGTTAAGTTGCTTATATCATAGGGGCTACTCTATTTGCACAAGGCGGGGTGAGTCCGAGTGGTCAGGCGACTGAGGCTCTGCTGATGAGGGGCTCTTGTGAAGTTGGGCAGGGAAGATGTCAGCTGAGACCTGAATGGTGTAGTCTTTGGCCGCAACCGTTTCCAAAATGCTTTTGAACAATGCATCGAATTCTTCCTTGTCTCGAGCTACCATCTCCGCTTTCGAGCACTTGGTGCTCGAGCATCTGTTGGGGGCCCGCACATCTGGTGTTGCCACGCCTTGTGTGCTCCCTTGAGCTTCTATTCCCCTGGCCTGGGGATTTTTTGACCTACGTCTGGGGCGGTGTCTCTTGAGGCCTCGTTTCTTTGCATACCTTTTGAGACTAGGCACGTAGCACACTGGCAGGGGAGCTTGTGTTGCATGCTCCCTTCGACGGTAGAGAGTGTCTTTGCACACCAGCTACACTAGGTGCTCCATGACTGCTATGTAGGGGGACCTGCAAAATGCGAACCAAGGATTAGGCCTTGAGATAGGATAAAACCATTCCATGGAAGGGATTATACAACTAATCAAGCACATAAGACAAGGAGGGGAGAGGTGAGGCATGCGGTAGTTGTAGTAGAGGAATGGCCCCTATGATGATGTTCGTTTGGCCTCCAGCCATTAGCAGATCTTGGCTTATGCTAAGTTGCATGGACTGGTTGTCAGGGAGCGGGGCAGGGCTCATCCTCGGAAGGATAGACCATAAAGAGGAAAGGTGTATAGGAAGGGACGGTATCCTATCCACACCCTCAGATATGTTGGTCAAAGCTTCCTATGGTGGTGATAGGGGTTGCATGCCCTCCACCTGGAGGTGGGAATGATCACACAACTTCTAAATGTGTGGTAAGAGGAGGACCTGAGGAGCTTAGCCTGTTGAACCTGACTCCTCTCCTTGCGCTTGACTATCATTTCTTGTGCGTTGACATTTTCTATACGGGGTCACAAAAGTCATTGTTTATTTATATACATATATACGAATCCATGTCACTTCATGAGGATAGAAGCCAATTGTAGAATTCCAGATTGTACTGGAGCATGGCACACACATCTAGTACTCGTGGCAGCTTACTTAATATCGATAGATATTTTGCAACATTGAGTAGCATGGAACCTTGTCCGAGTCTACTGGCAACATGTAACTCCTCCTTAGTGAGAACTTTATTAGACTGAGAGTTCTCTTGGCTAGTTTCAGCTAATTCCATACCGTGAATGGCAGTTAGCACTGGACAGGAAGTTAGTGCCACATAGGTTGGGTCTCTTTGAGATCCCCATTTGGCCAATCGCTCCTCTGAGGCTGTCATGATCTGGGCTCCTATTTTAGCCCCATTGCAATGCAGTTTTCACACCAACGTTGTTCAAATTGACTTCGACCCTCTGATAGTCACTTTAGTTGCTCTATCTCTAAGAGATTTGGTTGGCAGAGCACACCATTGAATGTGACAATTAAGCGTAGTTTGTTGGCTTCGTTATCAGAGATAAGTCGCATGCGTTCATATAGGAGCCTGCTATAGTGCTTGTCAAGATGTTCTTGCTCTTCCCAGGATAAGGGAAATGGCAAGTATTCTTCAAGCTACTCTTTAAGGAATGCGCCCATGTCTGCCAGGACCATAGACACGTGCGAACACTTTGAGCTTAGCATCCATCTCGGTTAAGCATTCTGTGACACTTCTATGTTCAATGAGGGCTTGCTCAGTTGCCATCTCATGCAAGGTTCTAGGAGTTTGCTTGGGCTTTAGCACAGCTGGGGCTCAGGCCTAGACGAGCAAGATTGGCCAATGCTAGGATTTCTTATGCTCTTGGGGTTTCCATGTTTCTCTTGAGGCTTCATTATTGCTTCATGGTTCTAGTTAGATGTGACTGGTATAAATTTGTCACTGTGTTGTGACAGCGTTGTATCCACTCTTGATTGGTCAATGCGAGTTCTATCATTGGTGGATTGAGTGTTGCAAGCAACCATTGATGGTGATGACTGCTTCGATTTTTCAGAGCACATGGATGTGTCTGAGGTTTCACCGCTATTAGGAGAGATATCACTGTGTTCATTGGTGGATGGTCTTGATGCTTTATTCCTCAGCTCTCCAATGCGCTCTTGGTCTCAATGTTCTTGGAGTCCACAACCACCTGTAGCTGTTGTTGTTTTCGATGTTTTCTCCTCTTTTTCTTGGTCAGCGAAGGTGCGTCTCAATGACTCAAGACCCTGGACTAGGTCAACCGTTGATGTTCTTGGTTGGGCCTCAGCATTCTCTTTCTCTAATGTGTCCTTATGGGACATAGCCATGGCCTGCTAAATAGCCTCACTAGGTTGTGAGGGTACAACTACCTCCCTTTTCAGAGAGTCTAGCTCTTCAGCCAATTCCCTTGTGTTTAACTCCTCTAGCCTAGGCTTTAGGTACTTTGGAAGTGCTGGAGTTGTCAAGGAAGTTGGTTACAACACCTCCTCCACAGGTAAACTACTAAGGACATGTTCCACAAGGGGCATTGCCACAGCCAAGGACTGTGACTGCTATGATTCCTGATTGGAAGTAGTAATGGCTAGTCCAGTGTGCTGGCTACTCTTGGTGGATTGCGGTGTCAAGTCCCTAGGGCAATCGGAAGTGGTCGTGTCTTTTATTGCCCTTTGAGCATTCACTTGTGTAGATCGAGCATGAGTTGACTAGTCACAATAGGTTGCACAGGCATATCCTTGTGCCGAGAGCTACAGATGGTGTCATGTCCCACCTCTTGGCCATTTGGAAGCTTAGATGGAGATAGAGATTGGGATTCAGCAGCTGCACTTGATGACTGTTGTTGTGCTTCTTGTGTCCGTTTGGAAAAAGAGGTTGTAGGAGATCTAGGACTCTTAGGTGGACGTGGCACTAGCTGAATGATTTGCTCGAGGCTATTAGGTGATTGTGCCATTTTCTTTGCTGAGCAACCAGCCTTCTCGCGAGTAGCCTTGTGCCTTTGGTGCTTATTATCCTCCTGGGAATTCAAAAGCTCCTTGAGCAGTAGTGGTCTTTGTGCACGCTCAATGGTTACATATGATATCTGCTTATTAAGCATGCTAGGATGAGGCTCTTTCTTTCGAACACTCATGGTTGGTTTCTTGCCTCGAGACCTAGAGTTTCTCTTAGATTTCCTCCTATGCTTTGTTGCTTTTGATGCAATCTAGCCTTCAACTAATAGAGGTGGTTTAGCAGGGGGTTTTGGTACCCAAATCCATCGGTTACCTGCATAATACCCTTGAGCATATAGCAATACTTTGGATATCCATCTCGGCATTGTGCTGACCCTCCATCAATGCCTTTGTCTATAAGGCTTGGGCTTCTTTTGGGGTCTTCTACGATATTTGTAAGTCCAAAGCCCATCTTTGGCATTGTCTCTTGACCTTCTTATTTCAGGTATGGCCTCACTCACTAGTTCTCGTTGTTCGACCTCTACTTGTATCAACTCTTCCAACAAGCCCTTGCTCTCGTTAGCAGGCTTGACTGTTATGTCAGCACCCTCTTTGCCTTTCCCTCGAGGTTTGATGAGGTCACCCTTGCTAAAGGTTGTGACTATCCTCACCCCCGGTAGTGTCAGGTGTATCCTCTGTGCTACATAGTCGGCCTCACACTTGGTTGCCCTTTTGAAGGGTCTTCCTAGGAGGGTTTCTTTCCCGCAGCTAGCACTATTTGGAGGAGCATGAAATAGGATAGGAAAGCTTTTCAGTTTCAATTGTCGCAAGGATTTTGCACTTTCCCATGAGTGCTCGTGGGTGTCCCCCGTAAGGGCTAAGAGTTGCATTAATCGTCGTGAGCTCTGGTTGGCCTAGTAGGATCCATGCTTCATAGGTCAAGATATTAAAATCTATTCCTTCATCAATCAGAGCATCGATAGTATGCTCTCTTTTCACGGTGAGTTTGACCCTAAGATAAGCAAGTGGTACTATGTCTTCATCTTTCGGGTGGCTTGTAAATTTAAGCCTTCTGACAAATGCTCTTGAGTCCCCAACTGCACGATCAGATGTGGATTCCCCACCGATGTCTTGGGTCGTTTGTGCACTGCTGCTCAAGGTATATCTCTCGTCAAGAGTGTCATGTCTAGTCATCTTCACATTTGTAGCTTGCTGATGTTGCATTTTGCTCTAACTAGACACAGTCTAAACGCAATGTCTTTGTGTTCTCGTGGTGTGGCCCTTTTTGACTTTGATGGCTAGATTGGCCTGTTGAGGTTCTAGGGTCTCTTTTTGTCTTTTTTTGGGTGTGGGCTTCTATTTGCTACTTTGTAAGTGAAGATCTATGCTTGTGTAGATCCATTACTACACTAGGGCCTAATTCGGAGGACCCATCATGACACGCGTTTTCTCTCTAACCTACTTCAGGGAGGTGTGGAGGGGGCAGACCCCCCTCTCGAGGGTTCAGAGGGGGTGGGGGGGGGGCAATCCCCCCCGGCTCGCAAGGCCGTTATGGTAAACACCATGCGCAATTTGGAGGACCGTTTATAGCCAAATTTTGAACTACTTGCTCTAAGTTTCAGCCCAATGATGGATCTGTGATGTGCCTTTAGCTCTACGTAGCCTCTAGGGTCAATTTCAAGGTTTAGATACTTCAAAATTTGTGTTATGGATGCCTGTCCAATTTTGACAGTTTTCTATCCAATTCTCATATGTCCGATTTCTAGGAGTCCGATTATCAGAATCGGACGTCCAATTTTGGGTTGGTCCGATCGGCCCAGTGGTCCGATTTTGATCACGTCCGATTCCTGCAATCAGACGTCCGAATTTGCCGATTCTGAGCAGTCTGATTCCTTGTGTCCGATTTCCAGGATCCGATTCTAAGGGCCGACTGTTCGATTTTTGAAATCCGACAGTGTCCGATCAGACAGGCGAAGGTGGTCCGACTTTGGGACTGGTCCGACTCTAGGACTGGTCTGATTTTGGGAATCAAAACGAAAAGATGGTCCGATTTTCGAAGTCCGATGGTTTTCGAAGGTCCGATTTTGAGAGAGGTTCGATTTTCAAAATCGGACGGTCCGACTCCAGAGATAGGGCAATCCTATTCTGGGACTTAAACGAATTGGTCCGACGGCGCAGTCGACGGCCTGCGAGTTGCACACAATGCCCCTAGGTCAATGTCTACACCAAAACGTGCCGTACCTTCCAATTAGATGCAATGCAACAGAGGTAATTGCCTGGCGTACCTAGACACGATGTGGTGCTCAAATCGATCAGTACTTCAACAGTCTCCCCGCTGCTCTCTCTCCCTCGCTCTCTCCCTAGCTCGCAAGCTCACTCTCTTCTAAGAAGGCAGGATGTCAAATGTGGTCTTTCCTGGTTCCCTGGGAGGGGGGCCAGTCCCCCCGGCTTGCAAGGCCGTTACGATAAACACCATGAGTAATTTGGAGGACCGTTTATAGCCAAATTTTGAACTACTTGCTCTAAGTTTCAGCCTAGTGATGGATCTGTGATGTGCCTTTAGCTCTACATAACCTTTGGGGTCAATTTCAAGGCTTAGATGCATCAAAATTTGTGTTATGGATGCCTGTCCGATTTTGACAGTTTTCTGTCCGATTCTCAGATGTCTGATTTCCAGGAGTTTGATTATCAGAATCAGACGTCCAATTTTGTGTTGGTCCGATCGACCCAGTGGTTCGATTTTGGTCACGTCCGATTCCTGAAATCAGATGTCTGAATTTGCCAATTCTGAGCCATCCGATTCCTTGTGTCTGATTTCTAGTGTCCGACTATCCGATAGTCGAGTGTCTGATCAAACAGGCAAAGGTGATCCGACCACTCTAGTATTGGTCCGATTTTGGGAATTAGATCGAAAAGGTGGTCCAATTTTCGAAGTCGAATGGTTTTTGAAGGTCCGATTTTCAGAGAGGTTCGATTTTCGAAATCGGATGGTCCAACTCCAGAGATAGGGCAATCCTATTCTGGGACTCGGATGAACTTGTCCGATGGCCCATGAGTTGCACGGATGCCCCTAGGTCAACATCTACTTCGCCGAAACGTGCCGTTCCAAATAGATGCAAAGCAACAGAGGTAACTGCTTGGTGTACCTGAACACGATGCGGCGCTCAAATTGATCGGTACTTCAACAGTCTCCCCATTGCTCTCTCTCCCTCGATCTCTCCCTAGCTCTTACGCTCACTCTCTTCTCAAAAGGCAAGATGTCAAATGTGGTATTTCCTGGTTCCTTGGCCTCTTATTGCCCCATCCCAGCCTGCTGTGACCTCAGAAGTTAGTCCCTCATACTCTTCTAGCCAGATTTCTGAATCTGTGCCCCTATTTTCCTATTTTAGCCTATTATACAACAACAGAAAACCCTACTGTTTGCTCCAAGGTTTTGCTCCTATCCTTCCTAAATGCAAGAAAACATTATAAGAAAAATACCTACACTACTCCACCATGCTTTCCCAAGTCCAAAACAGACAAAAACCTACTTTCTAAGGAGATTGAATATCTCTTCAAACTCCCTCGCTTCCTACCTATCGACCTCAAGCACCGGTTTGGGAAAAACCCTACTTCAATGCTTGATTTGAAGCGTGCAAGTGCTGAAGGCTTGAATCCGTATATCCCGACAACATAACCAAAATGTGGGAGCTTTCACTCAACTGCCAAGACCCACGGACCGCTTATTGTTCAAGCGTTCCAAGCCAAGCACTAATGGCTACCTCTCACATAGCCGACGCGCCATCCATATCTACGGGTGTAGTTGTTGAGATGACAAGCTCAACACATGCGGACATTGATGATGGACCGACTAGTTAGATGGATCCACACATCTACACTTAGCACATCAGTGGTCATTATGACTCTCACATGGCCATTGACTCATTACTTATTATATTCAGGTTGTTACACCTATTTATAGAGCTGGCATAGTTATAGCACCAGTCGACTAGTGTAGTCGATTATGCATTGTTTAACTTAGTAGGCCACTTTCCTTTATGTTGTATCTTATCTATACTTTGTGTACATTGAAAAGTGTGTGGAAGAAGAAGAAGAAATCAGCAAGAAAACGTTTTTGGCCTCCATCTCTCTTCTTGTCTCTTGAGTGAGCTTCTCCTTGTGTATTCTGTGTGTGTTCGGCGCAATATCTTAAGCAAGTCCCCCCACCATGCGATTCTTGACATGGTATCAGAGCCACGCCACTGAGAGAGGCTGATTTTGAAGGCTGAAGTGAAGGAGAAGAAGCAAGGTTCGAGCAAGCAAGCCACGGGTAAGAAGCTCTCCCATTCTTCCACTCTCTCTCTTGGATAGTGCCTATAGAGGCACCGGAAGCAGGGTCGAGCAAAAATCTTAGATTGTAGTGAGATTTGGTGTGCGTGAAGAGCACTATGTATTCTACAAGTAAGCCCTTTAGGGGTATCTGCAGTTATTTTGGGCATCTGAGGCTGTTTCAGGCCTCGTTTTAGAGCCGCAAGGTTGAGGACAGCAGTTTCAGGGTACACTGTGATTTCGGCTGTTTTGATCGAAAGTGGGTGCGCAGGTTACAAATTGCGAATTTGTAATTATTGAGGTGTTTGCAGGAAGCAAACATAAGGTTTATCTGCAAACAAGTTGCAAATTGCATGTATTGTTGAGCAGACAGTGAAAAAGGCTGTCTGATGTATTGCTGTGCACTACAGGTCGAGGGTTGCAGAAGATTTGCTTGCTATTTGGTATTAGTTTTGTGATAATGGCAGAGAATAGTGGGAGCCCCATCATTGAGAAGCTCGACAAGAATAACTACCCTTCATGGAAGTTTCGTGTCACGAACTTCCTTATTGAAAAAGGCCTCTACGAGTTTGTTTCAGGTGAAGAAAAGGAGCCGGAGGTGAGTGATCCTCCAACTGCAGAAGAGACAAAGGCACAGAAGGAATGGAATGAAAAAGATAAAAAGGTCATGTATTGGTTGTCTACAGTAATTGACAATAATATGCTGGGACATATTAGAAATACAGAGAATTCATATGCAGCTTGGACCATACTTGAAAGTATGTTTTCTATAAATACAAAGGTACGAAAGATTCAACTCAAGCAAGAGTTGAATACATTGAAGAAATGGAAGATGTCTATCAATGAGTATGCACTGAAGGTAAGGAGCATTGCAGATGCCTTGGCAGCGATTGATGCAATGCCCGATGATGATGATTTGGTGTCGTCTACCTTGGGTGGACTTAACAATGAAAAGGCTTGGAAGTCTTTTGAAACTTCCGTATATGTTAGAAAGCCATTTCCAGATTTTGATGAGTTGGTCTCCCTTTTGATCACTGAAGAGATCAACATGCAAAGTGAGACATCTGAAAAAAGTGGTGAACAAGTCCAAGCTTTCTACTCCAGTTCAAGAAGGGGATGTGGCAGGTTCTCTTCAAGAGGCCGTGGTACAGGACGTGGTAGTGACAACCAACAAAACAGATTGAATCAACAATTTGGCGATATGCAGGTTTCAGGAGGTCCTGGTAACTTTAGATGCAGGGGGAGCTTTAGAGGAAGAGGTGGATGGCAGAACAAAGGTTCTAACAACTCTGGTATTGTGTGTCACTACTGTGGCAAAATAGGTCATATTGTAGCCCAATGCTATGCTAAGAAAGATTATATTCCCAGTGGTAAGTTGCAGCAAGGAAACTATGCATCGTCTCACGACAAAATGAAGACAAAAATGAACGTCTGTTTGTTATGTAGCATATGCTGAATACTGTTACAGGAAAGGAAACACATGATGATGTTTGGTATGTTGATTCAGGTGCATCCAATCATATGACCAGCCATGTAGAATGGTTTGGAGAGATGCAGGATTTGCAAAATGCAGGTTATGTGCAGACGGGTGATGATTCATGTCACCTAATTTTACACATTGGAAAAGTTTCCTTGTCCTTGCATGATGGTAAGACAAAGAGTCTTTCAAATGTATTACATGTGCCATCTATTACAAAGAACTTGGTGTCAGTTGGTCAAATGGTAGAGCAAGGGCTGCAAGTCAGATTTAATGCAAAGGGCTGCTTTGTAGAAGACTTCAATGACAAGTGCAAGTTAGTTGCAAAGGGAAGTAGAGTTGGACGTATATTTACTCTGGATGCTGGAATTCCTACTATGAATGTTGCTATGTATGCTAAAGGAAAAGGTATTGTTGCAGACATTGAAATTTGGAACAAATGCATTAGACATGCAAATGTACAAAGACTGAAATTAATGCAATCCAAAGGGTTGGTTATAGGTTTGCCTACATTTAGAGTTGCAAAATTTCATAAGGTATGTGAAGCATGTCAGTTTGGTAAGCAGGCAAGACAACCCTTTTCACATGACAGAGATGTAAGCAGAAATATCCTTGATGTTGTGCATATAGACATTTGGGAGCCTACACAAAATACATCTCTTGGAGGTAGTTCATACTTTGTCACATTCATTGTTGATTGTTCTAGAAAGCTGTGGGTATACTTTATGAAGGAAAAGAGTGAAGCGTTTGAGCACTTTAGAACTTTCAAGGCTGCAGTTGAAAGAGAAACAGTCTTGAAAGTAAAGTGCTTGAGGTAAGATGGAGGGGGAGAGTACCTCTCAAATGAGTTCACTGATTTTCTGAGGTCTCATGGGATAAAGAGATAGTTCACATGCAGGTATACCCCACAGCAAAATGGGGTTGCAAAAAGGAAAAACAGGCATATTGCAGAAGTTGCACGCACCTTGATGGCTGAAAAGAATATGCCTAAGCATTTCTGGTCTGAGGCTATTCATACTACTGTTTATATTATGAACAGAACTCCCACAGCTGAAGTTCATGGTATGACTCTTGAAGAATGCTTTACTGGCAAGAAGCCTGATGTATCACACTTGAAGGTATTTGGCTGTGTTGCATATGTTCATGTGCTAGACGAGTTGCAGAAGAAATTGGATCCAAAGGCTGAAAAATGTATCTTTATTGGATACTCTTTAGAGTAGAAAGGGTATCGCTGTTATAACCCTGTCACATGTAAGTTCAGAGTAAGTAGGGATGTCATCTTTGATGAAATGTGTAGCTGGTATGCATCTAGTGGTGATGCACTGGATGATGATGATGATCATGGCACTCATGTGCAGGTTGAAAAGCAAGAATCATGGACTCTTAGTGGACCAGAGACATCATCTGGTAGTCCTTGGTCTGGGAGACTAACGAGAAGCTCTACATCTTCGGGTGCATCTAGTAGCACTACAGGTAAAGACAAAGGAAAGAATAAAGTGTCACATGGCATTGATGCAGTTCTTGATGGAGACTCCAGTGGCTCAGAGAGCTTGGATGATGAGCTTGGTATTCCTTCTATTAGGACACCAGGTGCACAAAGAGCTCATAGTAATGTAAAGGCTCCATTGAGTGATCCGGTGGTATGCAGATCTAGTAGGGTGAGATACCCTATTAAAAGATTTGGTTTTGAAGGTTATGCAGCTCACCATTATGCTTACATGGTGAAACTAGTTGAGGATGTTGAGCCCACTTGTTTTGAGGATGCTGTTGGTCATACTCATTGGGATGCAGCAATGGATGAGGAGATGGCTGCATTAGAGGCCAATAAGACTTGGGATCTAGTATCATTGCCGAAGGGCAAGAAAGCCATTGGATGTAAGTGGGTTTATAAGATTAAGGACAATGTAGATGGTTCTATTAGTAGGTACAAAGCTAGACTGGTTGCAAAAGGCTATGCCCAGACATATGGCATAGATTATGATGAAACCTTCAGTCCAGTTGCTAGGATGGAAACTGTTAGATGTGTGATTGCTTTGGCAGCAGCCAAAGGTTGGAGGTTATAGCAAATGGATGTGAAGAATGCCTTCTTGCATGGTGATTTACAAGAAGAAGTGTATATAGATCAGCCAGCAGGTTATGAAGATTTAGAGCATCCCACATATATGTGCAGGTTGAAGAATGCGCTCTATGGGTGCAAGCAAGCACCTAAAGCATGGTCTGACAAGATCAGAGAGTATCTTGTCAATATTGGCTTTTATGTTTCTGATGCTGATCACTCACTTTATGTGAGAAAGGGAGATGCAAGTTTGGTCATCATAGTCATCTATGTGGATGACTTGATTATTACAGGTGATAGTGATAGTGGGATTGCTGAAGTTAAGGACTTTTTGAAGAAAAAGTTTGAGATGAAGGATTTAGGTGAGCTAAGGTGCTTCCTTGGGATTGAGGTGATCAGATGTGATGATGGTATATGGCTGTCCCAAAGACAGTATGGCTTGGATATGTTGTCCAAGTATGGTATGATAGCATGCAAACCACTTTCAGTCCCGTTGGAGCAGAATGTAAAGTTGAGTGCTGATATTGGGGATGAGATAGAAGACCCTACTATGTTCAGGAGGATAGTGGGCAGTTTGATCTACATGACCATTACAAGGCTAGACTTGAGCTACGCTGTTGGTTTTGTGAGTCAGTTTATGCAAGTACCTAGAAAGCCACATTTGGATGTAGTTAGATGCATATTGAGATATGCAAAGTCCACATTACATTATGAACTTTTCTATGAGGCAGGTACAGATGTACAGGTGTTTGGATACACAGATGCAGATTGGGCTATTAGTATGTCTGATAGAAGATCTACCAGTGGATACATGTTCTCTCTTGGTAGTGCAGCAATTACTTAGAGCAGTAAAAAGCAATCTACAGTTGCTTTGTCGAGTACAGAGGCTGAGTATAGAGGTGCTACTGTTGCAACATGTGAGGTAGTATGGCTATAAAAGTTAATGGATGATTTGAATGTGCAGGTGGAAGGTCGAGTTGTCATTTGTTGTGACAACATGAGCAATATACATTTGGCTAGGAACCCTGCGTTCCATGCCAGGACAAAACATATTGAGATACACTACCACTTTGTGAGAGAGAAGGTACTAGCAGGTGAGATTGAATTGGTGTATGTCAGCCACACAAGATCAGATAGTTGACATCTTCACGAAGGCATTGGGTATAGAGAAGCTTCAAAAGTTTCGAAGCTTACTTGGAGTTGCAGAGATGCAGTTGAGCTTGAGGGGGAGTGTGGAGATGACAAGCTCAACACATGCGGACATTGATGATGGATCGCCTATGTCTACACTTAGCACATCGGTGGTCATTATGACTCTCACATGGCCACTGACTTATTACTTATTATATTCAGGTTGTTACACCTATTTACAGGCAGCTGGTATAGTTATAGCGCCATTCGACTAGTGTAGTCGGTTATGCATTGTTTGACTTAGTAGGCCACTTTCCTTTATGTTGTATCTTATCTATACTTTGTGTACATTGAAAAGTGTGTGGAAGAAGAAGAAGAAATCAGCAAGAAAACGTTTTTGGTCTCCATCTCTCTTCTTGTCTCTTGAGTGAGCTTCTCCTTGTGCATTCTATGTGTGTTTGGCGCAGCATCTTGAGCAAGTCCTCCCACCACGCGATTCTTGACAGTAGTGAGCTTACCTCCATGCCAATCGAGTTACCTCCTCTCCCACGCACTCCGGTAGCTCCATGATTCAAGTGCAAGCTTCAAGCAAGCTCCATCCTCAGGCTCCATGCTCCAAGCTCCATCACCGCGAGTAAGAGAAGAGAAGAGAAGAGAAGAGAAGAAGAGAGGAGAAGATGGAGAGCTTCTCCTCCCTGGTCCCTCACCCTCACACACTCACTCCCTCACACTCTCACACTCCCTCTCTCAAGGACAAGATCAAGTAAGCAAGAACAAGAACAAGAAGAAGAAGTGGAAAGCCACTTTTGGCCACACACAAGAATGAGCTTCTCATTCACTTTTCAACTTTATATACAAAACCCTAAATCCCTTTTGGGCGGTCATCCCCTTATCCCCTTTTTTACATGGCCGGCTGTGGCCTAGGCCCTTTTTCCCATTATCCTTCTATCTTCCTAGATTCCTTTCCACCGCCCGTCTACATTTACAAATTGCAGGCGCTCCTTAAAGTAGACCATGATGCGCTTGCGCTCTTTTACAAAAGTATTGACTTGCGCTTTTCCTTGTGCACCTTTCTCCCTTATTTAGGACTTTTCTCCCTGTGCGTCTTTGTCTTCTGTTTCACTTTGCCTTGGCCTTTGTCGTCTTCTTTAGCTTTTCTGGATTTTCCACCTTTGTTCGTTTGAGGGTTAACAAGGCTTCTCCCTAGGCTTAAGAGCTCCCATATCACTTGGTTTTAACCCTCACATGCACTGAATAAAGTATGGGATACTACCAAGCAAGGGAGGCCCCTCATTAGGTCGGTGGACAAAGATCGTTGCTTGTGTCAAGCCTCCCTGACAGTTAAAGAAAATATGGGTCACTACAAAGAAAATGAGGCTTCTTCCTAAGCTTAATAACTTTCACATTTCTTGCTTTTGAACCTTGTGTATATTGAATGCCATATGGGTCATCATCAAGCAAGGGAGGCCCCTCATTGGGATGGCGGGCAGCAAGGAGCATTGCTTGGTGTTAACCCTCATGTACACTTGAACGTAGTATGGGTCACCATCAAGAAAATGATGCTTTTTTCTAGGATTAAGAGCTTCCACGTTGCTTGGTTTTGATGCTCATGTACATTGAATGCCATATGGATCACCATCGAACAAGGGAGGCTCCTCATTGAGATGGTAGGCAAAGAGCATCGCTTGGTGTCGATCCTCATATGCACTTGAATATAATATGGCTCACCACCAAGAAAAGGAGGCTTCTCCCCAGGCTTAAGAGCTTCCATATTGCTTGGTTTTAACCCTCGTGTGCAGTGAACATAGTATGGGATATCATAAAGTGAGGGAGGCCCCTCACTAGGTCAATGGACAAAGAGCATTGCTTGGTGTTGTCCCTCCCTAGCACTTAAACATAGTATGGGTCACCACCAAGAAAAGGAGGCTTGTCCCTAGACTTAAGAGTTTCCATATCACTTGGTTTTTTACCCTTGCATGCATTGCATACCATTTTGGTACATTTTCACCGAAACAATTTTACACATTTTGAAACCTTTTCATAGATTTTGGTATATTAGGCTTGGTGTTAATCCTCATGTGCATTGAATACTGCATGGATCGCCACCAAGCAAGGGAGGTCTCTCAGTATGGTAGAGGGTATCCATATAACGTGATGGTGACCCCTATGTGCATTGAACACCCTACAAGTCACCACTAAAGCAATGGAGGCCCCTCACTAGGGCGAAGGGCCCCGTATTACTTTGGTGGCGACCCTCATATGTACTTTTTTGGAGGACCTCCCATCACTTGTTACTTTTTTGGTATTTTTGGTACTATTTGGTACTTTTTATTTTTGAATGTCAAATATTATTTGGTACTTCCCATCCCTTAGTGGAGGATCCCCCATCACTTGGGGAAGGGCCCCTATTAATTGGTACTTTTTTTATATTTTTGGTACTATTTGATACTTTTTGATATTTTTGAATATCAAATATTTTTTGGTACTCCCCATCTCTTGGTTGAGGATCCCCCATCCCTTGGCAGAACCCTCATGTGAACTTTTTCAAAGGATCCCCCATCCCTTGGCAGAACCCTCATGTGAACTTTTTCAGAGGACCCCCATTGTTTGGTACTTTTTGATATTTTTGGTATTGTTTGGTCCTTTTATTTTTAAATATCAAATACTGATTGATACTCCGTGCTACTATTTGGTGCTTTTTTCACACTTTTATTGTATACATTATAGGATATTTTGCACCCAACTGTTTGTGTATTTTGATACATTTTGAAGCATTTTGGTTTTTTTTTTGTATTTTGGTACATTGTGATTTACTTTTTGGTACTTTTTAATAATATTGGTACTATTTGATACTCTTTTTACTGATGCCATTTTCATATTTGTCTTGCAGATGGAATGTGATTTGCTCATAGTTGAGAGCCAAGAGACTTAGGTTCAGAGTGATTTTTTTAAAATGTTGATTGCAAAATTTAAGGGAGGCAAAAGGCTCACATTGTTTCCTAAACCCCAAGTTGTGGATAAAGGCAACACGATCCATATTTTGGAAACTTGCATTGCTTGTGGAGAGCCTTTAGACTCTGCCTATGTGGTGGGTTCTTTCATATTAGCTTGTAGGCACCAGTACTACCCCCTACGTGTCACTACTAATCTCATGATGACAACAAACAATACTTGTGTGAAAGCTAGATGCAATCATTGAATCTTGGAAATGGCTAAGAGTTGGGCTCACAAGGGATATATTTAGGAGAGTAACTATTTTCTTCTTTTTCTTTATTTATTATGGGTCATCTTGCTGAACTTTATAGATTGTGAGGCTAATATAGCATATGCAAACAACCATGCTGTAGACAAGGACCCCAAGGTTCTTAGACATGGCTCTAGTGATATCAAGAAAGAAGTGTTGGGGGACCCTAAACCTAGCAATGACAGTGGTGACACAAAAATACACCTGGAAATACCCATTGAACATGTTGTCTATGAAGAGCAGAAGAGGAAGTTGGAGGGAGAGGAGAAGGCCACTGTGGTTCATGTCCTTGACAAGAAAAAGGGTGAATTGGAGTGACAAGGGGAGTCCACTATGGTTCTTGAAGATGAGTAAAGACCAGGTGAAGATAATATGTAACTCAACCACTTTTGAGTTGAGCTATTTGTTTAGTCTCCTACACATACCAAATTTGTTAACTTATTTTGTAGCCCCAAGAGCTTGGCAGCTCGAAGAGGAAGCTATCATGGAAAGTAAGCTTCCAGGTGAGATTCCTGCAACAATGATAGATTGACAATCATTGATTTCAATGCAGTGCTCTTTAAGGAATCAAAAGAACCTTTTAAACATGACCCGTGTCCAAACTAGTCTAGGTTAGTATGCAGCTTTTGTTTGCATGTTTCCCCTACATAGTGAACAATGAAAAAATTCTTACATGTAGAGCTACTTGGAGGTAATTGGTATTTCTATGTCATTTTTGTAGTCTTCTTATTGATTAAGTCTTACATTCCTATCTCTATATGAACATATATATTCTCTTAGAAAGATTGTGAAGTGTGGGAAAAGAGTTTTTTGCCATATCCCTTATGTTGATGAGCAACATTGGAAAAAGCCTGTGTTATTAAAGAGCTTACAAAAGTGTAGGAAAAACACCCTCGGTATGATGCCAACAACACCATATTCTTGGAGGACAGTCATTACAAATCTCTAAAGAATTAATTTAAAAATTGCTTAAACAAAATATTAGTGAGTTTGGAAATCTCCCAATTCCCATTTTTTGAATACTAAAAAGGTGACACACGGATAACATGCCCATAAGTTTCTCAAAACCGTATATTGTGACCTATCATTGGAAAGTGCTTGAAAAATGAAATCTATTGAGCTATAAAGCACACGATTAGGAGTTATAGTGTTCAAGTTATGACAAACCCAAAGATTTGACCACATGTCCCAAACTTATGGAAAATTCCAATTTTCCCCAATATGGTGATCTTAGTTGTCCATTCCTACATGCGAAACGTTGAGTTACATAGTAGTGTGTCATATATTTGATGGATAATGTTAAGCTTTGGCTTTAAGGGTGGATCAAAGATCCATGTCCACTAGCCTACTGTAGGTGATGTTTGATGTATGATGCCGAAGATAACTTGTCCATTTAGATGGAAGGCCATTTATATCAGTTTAAAAGGCCAAATATATGAGTTGTTCTAGTAGCTAGCATGTGATGTCCTGTACATATTGTAATACAATCCCAATGTGTAGAGTGACCCTAGTGTCGCATGGTGTTTTTATTTCTTGTATCAAATTGTCAATATCACTAAGGCTCCTTTAGCCCAAATGGACCAATAAGGTGGGCTATTCAATTGCGCCCTTGCCATTTGCATTGGTGACTCAACCTCTATTAATACAAATAAATCATAAGGTGCAATGTGATTTGATCAAAGGGCTTTCCCTCCTAATGGCCAACTATTTACAGAACATATGTTTCCTGATGGTAACATAGAATTTCTATGAGGCAAAGGTTTGACTAGTTACTCTCTAAGTTTATTGAAAGGTTAGAAGCAAGAAAAAGTATTGCACTAGGGCTTGTAGGTCACTGGACTTTTTTGAGAGTAGTCTTGAATCCGATGACAGTTTTTAACGCTTCATTGTTCTCTTTCCTCAGAGTCTTGCCACCAGTGGAGACTGGAAAATTTGTTTAGAGCCTTTTAGTGGTCTTGCAAAGACAAGGAAGGGATGTATGCAATAGCTTAGAAAGAGATAACTACACCAAGAATGAAGGGAGGCCTTGGACTTGATATTCTGCAACAACAAACATCAAGAAGACTTATACTTTCACATGGTTAAGGGGGTTGACAATAATCAGCCCTAGAATGTTGTAATGCAAAAGGATTGCTGGTAAAGTCTATAATGATGTAGTCATTGAATTGCATTGGTAAGACTCTCTTCCCATACATTTTGTCAAAATTACCATCCTATTAAATTTCATGAAAAGGGCTAAATGGATATTTCAATAATGCATCTCATGCAAGATCCCAAAGGGGTGCAACCAACTGACCCAGAGGGGGGGGGGGGGGGGAGGACTTTGCCCACCTCCTAGTGATTCGAAGCCTGTGTAGGGAGCGTATCCTACCGTTTTATCCCTCACATAGGTATAGCAAGTGGAGTATTGAAGATTGAAGCAATTTCAAAGAGTCAAGTACCTTCATGAGCAAAACAAGGTAAAACAGAGGATTTACATGACACTGCAGGGTATATATAGGTCATTACAAGTACCATCTTCATTATTGAAAGTATAAGTGTAGGTACTACACGGTGCCCATAGATCATATTCAGTATCCTTGGTAGCCATTTTGGAGACCACCATTTTACTCTTATAGGTGGAAACATGGTACTTGTTTAAATAGGGATGCCTAGACAATTCAGACTCAGAGATTGAATTCCAAATTTTTTTTGCCCTAAACCTATTATGGCATGCTATAGCTCATCTTGAAGAGAGCATCATTAACTTCGATTTAAATCAAAAAGTTTGGAAATCATTTTTTTCTAACTCAAGTTGTATAGCCAAATTTTTGATAGGAGTTACTATAGTACTACACTACTATGGCGGGTCATAAAGGAAAGAATAAGGCCCAAGATGAGTATGCACATTGAAATAGAAATTCCATGCTAGATAATACACTGCAAGAGGGCCTTAAAGAGCCTCAAGTGCATGGGAAAATTAGTGCACTCAATAATACCATGTGTGAACATGAGAATAGGCATGCCCAAAGACATATGGAGCTGTTATCTAGAGTGGAGCAGATGGTGTTGCCTACTAGCCAAACGAAGTCTTCCATTGAGAAGTTGATGGATTCCACTACCCAAAAAAAGGCTTCAATTGAAAAGTTAGTAGAATATAATGCTCAAATAATGGTTCAATTCTCCTAATGGATGCAAATGGGAATAATTAAGGAAGATAAGGAGAAAGCTCATTCAAACAGTGAACCTCTAGTTCCACTTCAGCCACCTAAGCAAAATGGCCAAGGTCATGGTATCATTGGATGAACGTGCATTCCCAAATAGTTATTATGAATTAGGCAAGACTTCATAAAGGCATGATGACTATTTGGGAAGTTTGAGTGGTGCTAATTCCCAAGATTTTGGGTTGAATACCCAACTTCCTAGAGGTCCTCTACCAACAGGAAGGTAGTTTCATACTAGTTCTCAGCCACCTATTGGGAGAGTCCCATCTTATTTTGGGAGTTCCATGCCTAATACCCATGAACAATCTATTTTGGTATAGCAACCCTTCCATGAAAGAGAGTTGAAGGATAAGATCATCTTGGAAAAGTACAATGGTCAATCATCTTCACCATCCGATCTAGAGAAATGAATTTCAAAATTGGAATCTTACTTTGATATATTCCCTACAACTAATGATATGAAGATTCATTTTTTGTATCCTTGAATTTGGAGGAATTTGCACATACTTGGTGAAGATACATTAAGAAGGAGAACACACTTGTTGAGAATTGGGATGCATTCAAGGCAAGTATGGCTAAGGTTTTTGTCTCTTCCCTTGAAAAAGAAAAATTGGCATGAAGATGGTATGGGTTAGAGCAAAGAGGCCTAAGTGTATGGGTGTATACAAACCACAAGTATATGTATAGTTTAGAGTCATCTTTATCATCTCATGTTATGGCGAAAAACCCTATCAATCTCTTCAAAGCTATTGACCTTGTAGAATGCTATGGAAAGAAATAGAAGGAAGTCTCCATTTTAGCCTAGTTATGGACAGTCAAGGACTGTTTTAAAATAGAGACAAGTTGGCAATGTTTATGGTAGCAATCATGCACCAAGTGGGAGCTTAAAAGTGCCAACTTATCCATCATTCAATGCTACAAGACCTCAAAGAAATTTCGAAATAGCAAATAGTCCAAGAGTAAATTTCAAACAAGGGGACAACAAGCCTGAATCTATTTCATCCAATATGAATCCAAAATCTATTCCTATCAACCTCTACAAAGAAAGAAAAGAAGAAGGCTTATGCTTCAAATGTGGGAAAAAGTATATAGCTGATCATGCCTCAAAGTATGTATACAAAAATGCAAAAGCCAAGGTTCATAGTATGTTAGTCTTTGAGGATTCTGAAGATGACATTAATGAGGCCTTTGTGCCTATTGTTGAAAATGAAGATATTGAGGAAAAAGTGGGGCAATAATATTTTTATAATCCTGCCAACACTTTTCCTTTTGATCCATGCGGGAGTGTTCCTTTCAATCTGACATGAACTTATGATGAGTCATTTGCTACCACTAGTTGTTCCATTTCCATGGATGCTTGGATAGGTTCTAAGAGCCCTAATACACTTCGTATGAAGGTCAATATTCATGGGAAGAACATGTTCATCATCCTAATAGATAGTGGCAGTACACACAATTTTGTGAATAAGTCCATTTTGGACAAGCTGAATTATCTTCCCACCCCTAACCTACAATAGCCCATAAGAGTTTGAGTAGCCAATGGTGAAGAAGAAATCATCACTCAAATATGCCCACATGTTTCTTTATAGCTAGCTGAAAATTTTGAAGTAAAAGTAAACCTGATAACCTTGGAAATAGGACCCATAGATATTGTACTCGGTTGTGATTGGTTGATGACATTGGGCAAAATTACTATGGATTTCTCACAAAATGCAACCAAAAAAGATAGCATTAAATGGCAAAAATGAAATCCATAACCACCTCTTTCTTAGCGAGTGCACCAAATGAAGAGCACCCTACTAGGGCACAAAATAACCCACAAACCCGACCAAGAGAGGTTACAAATAGCTTGCTGGCCACAAAAACCTGCAAGAAAACCCTCTTCTTCTCACCAAGAACCATGCCTCAAAATACATAAGAATATAGAAGGCACACAAGAAACAGATAAATGAAAACCATCCTCACTCTTTTTCTCTTTCTCACTCTCCATGAGAGCTTGTAAAGGAACACAAGAGAGAAAGAAACAAGAATGAGAAAGATGAGAGTTGTGCCAAAATGAGGAGAGAGGGAAATGAAGCGTGAGAGGAGAAGATAAAGGAAGAGAGAGGTGTAACCACCTCAACCTCCCACCTCCTCAAATCACCCAACAAGCCTCTTCCTTTTCCTTTCTTGATGTTATAAAATTGAATTTGCATAGATCTTGGCTAAGGTCTAAAGAGCCTCTCATTTTAGCATGAGACAAAAGGTGTTGACCATTATTTTCCTTTCTACATTTTAAATTGTGAGCCTTTTGGACTACACATTTTACATTGCTTCGTATTTGATTTTAGACAAGAGATTACAAAAGCAAAATGTCAATTTCATAAAAGATGTTTCCACATTGAGCACATTTTGGTGCTTTTATTTGGGCAAATTTCCTAGTCATCAACCATAATCAACATTAACATTCTTTAATGTGTAGAGATCACTATGTATCACCATCCACAACATCGTATCACACTTTGCACTTGTGGTTCTTACCCTTGCCACCCACGAGGATCACCATCAAGCTATACGACGAAACTCCACTACTGTGATGGGGATCTTTCACTTGGTGGTGGCCCATGCATGGTTCACAAACACACAAAGGTCGTCACCAAGTGATAGTAGGTCATATCAACACAATGGCCACCTCGTCAACATAATTTCCCAAATTGCCATAATCAACATTGACATTTTTAAAAGCTTAGAGATCACCATGTATCATTATCCATAATATCATATCATACTTAGTACTTGTGGTTCTCACTCATGCCACTGGCTAGGATCACCACCAAGTGATAGGAGGGAACTCCCCTATTGTGATGGGTCTCTCTCACTTAGTGGTGACCCATGCAAGGTTCATAGCACATGAAGTTCACCATTAAGCAATAACATGCCATATCAACACAATGGTCACCTCCTCAGTGTAATTTTCAAAGATATCATAATCAACATTGATATTTTTAAAAGCCCAAATATTACTATGTATCACCATCCAAAACATCGTATCACACTTGGCACTTATGGTTCTCACTCTCGCCACCCATGAGGGTCACCACTAAGCCATAGGAGAGAACTCCACTTGATGCCAGGAGGCATATTCCACGGTGGATTCCGTGAGGTTTTACGGTGGATTCCGTAAACTTAGATGACCGGGGCTCATACACAAAGAGGATTCTTTGTGCAAGAAGTTGATGGGGACGCCTGTCCTTTTCGGGCGTTTCATTAATTTAGTGTGTACATGGGTGATTCCATAGCGGGTGATTCCGCAAAATGCATATTAAATTAATAAACGTTTATGAGTTTAGAGTGCGCACTCGTAATAAATTAAGGTTAGGATTTATTTCTAACCAGTTGATTTATTTATGTAGCTGAAGACTGCTAGGTATTCACTTTTGTCGGTTTAATTGTATTATTTTACTAACGATTGTGAATGCTTCAGTTGATATGTAGAGATAGCAGCAGTGGCGGAGGAAAGCATTGGAGTCTAGCGAGTATTCAACCTATGGATTATATTTTGATAGGCGCCACGCCTATATTTTGTTATGTCTATTGAGACATCGATTATTTATTATTATTTTGTATGCGCCCATGCGCACGGATATGTTATTTCTATTTGGACATTGAGATTGGGCGTGCCAGACTCTATGGGCACCGTCCATTAGCTTTATTTCCTATTTTTGTAGAAAGCAAACTCAAAAGCTAAAAGCTTGTCATATTTTTGTAAATTGGGCTATTATTGAGCATGAAGAATGAAATATACATAAAATACATGCTTTGTGAAGCGCTCACACAAGGCATGGGGGGAGATTGAACCCAATTGGTCTCTTGCTTCTTGTCATTCATGCTTTTACATTGTTTTTTGTGCAAAAAGGTAAAGTTCATTGTTCTTGGGGACCTTCCGGGATTCACTACGTGAGCATACTGCGACCGATCTGCGCACCAATGGTATCAGAGCGGAGCTGAGATCAAGAGCTTCCAATCGCTACCCATCTTGAGCGAAGGCGGAGCTCCAGGAATGATCAGGCTCTACAGTCAATCTCGTCGCGAACCGTCGATACAGGCAGACTTCTGGCGATCAAGAACCCCTGTTTCTACTCTCAGATCGCAAAGGATCAAGCTGTGCAGGCGGAGGACCACGCATCCATCTCCTTCATCAAGTCGTCAAGAAACAGTGAGGAAACTTATAATCCATCTTTTCAAAAGCTTAATTGTAAAGCTTATGAGCTTTAAAGAAGCTTAAGAGCTTCAAATTTCTTAATCAAGGTCTCAGAGGGGCCTTCGATTTTTTCGCGTGGCGAAAAAAACGGCCCCCCCCCACGAAATCAGACGACGACTGATCATTAAGCTTTTCAAGCTTAATTCCCTTAAGTCAAGCCAAGCTATTCAAGTCACAGAGAACAAGAAAGTCACCAAACTCCGGGTCCTGCGCATCAAAAGTCAAGTTCTGTAAGTCGATTGGAATCAAGTCCTGAAAGTTCATCAAGTCGGCCTAAGTTCTGCAAGTTTGTAACTCTGTAAGTCGGCTAAGTCTGCAACTCTGCAAGTCAGACTAGTCAACTAGAATCATAACTGACTAGTGCTCAAAACTCCTAGAAGGACTGTTCCTGCGCAAAAACTTTGAACTGGAAAGTTGTTCGTGGCAAAGTATTCTACCTATCTACAGGTTCGTTGAAGTATTTTCAGCAAATGAAGAAGGAAATATTGCATATTTTCTGAAAATTGAGAAAGAAATACCCAAAAATACATAGCCTTGTAACCCCGAATTTGAGCTACGCTCATCCCGCTAACCTGATTTTGAGTGAGAAAGGTTTATTCAGTTTTACAGGATGACGACCCCACATATGGATGATCCTATGGCTGAAGACGACCTACCTAAGCCTACCATGGAACAAAAGCTCGATCTAATCATGTTGCAATTGGAAGAAGAACAAAGGGCTAGGTAAGCATTGCAAGCGCAATTGACAAAATTACAAAGAGCGTCCACCGACAAAGAAAAACCTCAAGCTGAAGATTTGATTTGACATACCATCGACGCCACTCTTGAAGCACAAACCATTCGCAAGGAATCAAAGGTAAGTAAACGAAGTTTCAAATTTCGCACTTTCAATGGCATACGAGAAGGAAAGACTGTTTTATCGTTCATTAGCCAGTTTGATGACTATTTCCATGAGGAAACTTATCCAAAAAAAGATAAAATCAAGTGTGTTACTAATCATTTGGTAGACAGAGCATCACTTTGGTGGACTGTAGTACGCAAGAGCATAGAATGTCCTGCTACTTGGGAAGATTTCAAAAAGAAGTTCATGCAGAATTTCCTTCCACCGCAATTTCATGAGAAGGCTATCAAGCAATGGGATTTACTTCAACAACGGGATCGTGAGTCTATACCACAGTATACATAGCGTTTTTGGAATGCACTCCTACAGCTACGCATGCTTGAAGACGTACCAGAGACAACACATAAGCGGAAGTATATGTCTGGACTTCTTAGACATTACTACGCTGAAGTGAACATGTTCAAGCCTGCTACCCTTGAAGACGCCATCTCCCTAGCTCATGACACTGAAGATAAGTTACGTGGAAGAGACAGACGACCACAGCAATTCCAAGCCAATGGTAATTATGGATCTAAACAATTCAATTCCAATTTTAGAAGGTTTAATCCAAGTTGTTTCTCATCACCATCTTTCCGCAAGAATTGGGCTAAACCACCTACATTACCATCCAATGTCAATCCAAATCCTAAGCCTATTCCACAAGCAAATCCAAATGTACCCAGACTTTCAGCCATTGCAAATAATGTAACCAAAGCCAAGCCAATAGTATGCTATAAATGTCACCAGCCTGGGCATCTCGCAGCAAATTGTCATTCAAAGAAGCCACCAACACATATCAACTATCTTGGAGCCATGGACGAAGACGAGCATGAGGATATGCCTGATTTCACTGAAGATGAGGATGATACTATTACTACTTCAGACACTTTACCAGGTATGCCTACTCCACATTCATTATTGACTATGAAATGTTTGGTGCATGGAAAGGAAAGAACTATCTTGCATGATGACGGTAGTACTATGACTTTATTTCAGCAAAATTGGTAAAGGAATTGAAATTACAGACTGTACCTACGCATTATCGCATAAAAGCTGTATTTTTAGGCACTAGGTATAATGGCACACAAGAAGTTCAAGATTTAGAGATTCAAATTGGTTCATACGTTGAAAGAAGAAATTTCTTAGTTGTTCCATTACAGTCAAGTGACATTATTCTAGGAATGCCTTGGCGACACCAGCATAATCCAAATATAGATTATTCCACGCACACAATGAATATTAATTTTCAAGGAAAATCTATTACATTATATGGTATGCATGCATCTAATGTTTTTTCACTGCTTTCGCATACTCAAGCAAAACGTGCATTACGCAAGAGTACTAAATCATATCTCATTTGGGTGAATGAATTGCAAGCAAAGGAAAATCATATGCACCCTAGGCATAAGGAATTTCTTGCATATTTCAAAGACTGTTTTGTAGAAGACCTACCACCAGGTTTACCTCCTTCACGACCAGAAGACCATAAGATTGATTTAATCCCTGGCACACAACCACCTTGCAAAGCACCATATAGGCACAATCAAATAGAGCAAAAAGAAATCCAAAGTCAAGTTGAAGAATTATTAAATAGAGGTTTAATTTGACCTAGTAGCTCTCCATTCGGAGCACCTGTACTCTTAGTTAAGAAAAAGAATAATACCTATCGTATGTGTATTGACTACCGAGCTTTAAATAAGATCACTGTAAAGAATAGGTATCCTATACCTAGAGTTGATGACCTTATGGACAAACTGCAAGGATCTTCTATATTTAGTAAAATTGACCTTAAGTCTGGATATCATCAGGTGAGGCTAGATAAATCTGACATATTTAAGACTGCATTCAGAACACAGTTTGGCCATTACGAATTCTTAGTCATGCCATTCGGATTGACTAATGCACCTGCCACTTTCAGTGGAATGATGAACCGTATCTTTATGAAATATCAGTATTGTGTGATTGTTTTCTTTGATGATATTTTGGTGTTTAGTCAAAGTGAAAAAGAGCATTATGAGCATTTATCATTAGTTTTTCAATTACTGAAAGAAAATCAATTGTTTGCAAATCTTGAAAAGAGTGAATTCTTTAAGACAGAAATAGAATATTTAGGTCATATTGTATCATCTGAAGGAATTAAAGTTGATCCTAAGAAAATTGATGCAATATTGCATTGGCCTGTTCCTAAAAACGTGCATGAATTACGCTCATTCCTTGGTCTTTCTAGTTTCTATAGGAAGTTTGTACGTAATTTTTCATTACTTGCTTTACCATTAACAAAACTTCTCAAGAAAGGAATTGTTTATCAATGGACTGAAAATCAACAGAAATCCTTTGACTTACTGAAACGTGCATTAACCAATGCCCCTGTTTTACAATTGCCTGACTTTAATAGACCATTCTTTCTAGTTGTGACCGATGCTAGCGAATCAGGAATAGGAGCCGTACTAATGCAAGACAATCATCCAATAGTATATTCTAGTTCTAAGCTGAAACCCTCTGAGCTGAAATATTCCATTTATGACAAAGAACTAGTAGCAGTTGTACAAGCATTAAGACAGTGGAAACACTACTTAATGGGTTCAGAATTCATGATAAAGACCGACCAGCAAAGCATTAGACATTTACTTAGCCAACCCCAAATCTCTGACTGTCATATCAAATGGGCTTCCTTCATTCAAAGTTTTTATCCTATCATTCAATACCAACCTGGAAAAGAAAATGTAGTTGCTGATGCATTGAGTAGAAGACCTGCAATTCATAATATTTCTGTCATATCTTTTGATTCTTTGATTGCTATGAAAGATACATATCACCAGGATATTACTTTTCATTCTGATTGGCAAAAATTAGTTCAAAATAATTTCATTCCTGTTGATTCATTGTCATATAATGATGGATTTATGTTTTTTGAAAAGAGACTGTGTTACTATTCCATTCCGATCTTTTGTTTTGAATGAAATTCATTGTCCCCCATATCAAGGTCATAGAGGTATCATATCTACATTACGCATGTTAACTGAAGATTTTTATTGGCCGCATATGGATGCAGATGTATCTAATTTCGTTTCTGAATGTTTGATTTGTCAAAGAATAAAGAGACATCATGGTAAACAGTATGGATTACTAATGCCTTTGTCTATTCCATCTAAACCTTGGGAACATATTTCTATGGATTTCATTACTGGTTTACCAAATACTAAATCTAACCATGACATGATTTGGACAATTGTAGATAGATTTAGTAAGCAAGCATATTTCATTCCATGTAAGAAAACTTTAACAGCATCACAAGCAGCACAGTTATTTTTGAAAACTGTTTTTACTAACCATGGATTGCCAAAAGTGATTATTTCAGATCGTGATTCTAGACTTTGTAACAATTTTTGGATTACACTGTTTGCAACTCTAGGCACAAAGATTGATTTCTCATCTGCATTTCATCCAGAAACAAATGGACAAACAGAAGCCACAAATAGCACCATCCTAGATCTTTTACGTGCGTATACTATCTCTAAACCTCAGACATGGGACACTCATTTGCATTTATTACAGTTTGCATATAACAATACACCGCACACATCTACAAAGAAAGCACCTTTTGAAGTCATTTATGGATATAGATTATCTACACCTGTTGCATCTTTGTCTAATAGAATTCAGAGTGCTGATGATATTGCTACTATGCATAATAGTATTTTTTATGAGGTTAAGGATATGATTGCTAACGTTTATGGAATGAAGAATGAAGAATGAAATATACATATTGAGGCTATTATTGAAGAATGAAGGATGAGGTTAAGGCTATTATTGAGCATGAAGAATGAAATATACATAAAATACATGCTTTGTGAAGCGCTCACACAAGGCATGGGGGGAGATTGAACCCAATTGGTCTCTTGCTTCTTGTCGTTCATGCTTTTACATTGTTTTTTGTGCAAAAATGTAAAGTTCATTGTTCTTGGGGACCTTTTGGGATTCACTACGTGAGCATACTGCGACCGATCTGCGCACCACCACTCTATGATGGGACTCTTTCACTTGGTGACCCATGCGGGTTTACACCACAAGAAGATCACCACCAAGTGATAAACGAGCCATATCAACAAATGGTCACCTCCTTAACATAATTTTCCAAGATATTATAATCAACACTGACATTCTTAAAAGCCCAAATATCACCACATATCACCATTCACAACATCATATTACCTCATAATCACAACGTAATCACCACTGAAATATTTAAAAGACCTCAAATCACCACATATTACCACCTACAACATCATTATGTCGCCACATAATCATCCAAAAGGGCCTTGATATTGGTAATTTGATATAAAAATAAGTATAGTGTGATATCATACAATGTGGTAACCCACAATGTCACCACCAAGTGATAGGAGGGATCTCCACTACTAGGATGGGTCTCTCTCACTTTGTGGTGATCCATGTGGGGTATTCGACACACAAAGATAACCACCAAGTGATATCATGCCCACTACCCTTTGGGGGGGGGACTCCCTTACTTGGTGATGACCCATTTGAAGCCCTCCACATATAATGGTAGTCTCCTCAATAAAATTTTCGAAGATACTATTGTGTGCTAATATGCTAGTGCCTACATGGAGAATAAGGCGGCATGCTAAGGTGGTTGGTCTGCAATGACCAAGCTGAAAGTCCTTTCTTAGAAATGAGATGTATAAGAAAGGAAAAGGAGAATAAATTGTAGATCCAATGATTAGATCCATGTTACATGTTTAACTGTCTCTTCTTCCCTGATACAAATCACACATGGATGTGATATGCTTAGAAATCTCATTCTATCTTTCATTGGTAATTTTCTTGCCAAGACCCTCTACATCGAAAAATTCAATTTAAATGAGGGTGTTGATTGCCATAATTTTTGGATCCTTCTTAGCCAAACACCCAGTGAACTACATGGGTCCTTTTTCCAATCCTCAATGGTCTTGACAACATGTCTATCATCAAAGTTGCAAAATTCAGTTATCTTCTTTAGAGTGATTATTGTCTTTCCATTTTCTATAGCCACCCACCTCAATGGATTACAAGTCCTACCACAAAAGGCCATCGGCCAATCATATTTTCTCTTGGCCAAATTTCCTCCATTCAACCTGACAAATCACTAAGCCACCTCTCAATTATCACAACATTGCATATGAGTACTCCCAAACATATACTGATTGCTAGTACTTACCCTTTATAATATTTCAATCTTGGTAAAGGAAATCAACCAATCAAGTCAATATGCATCAAAACATTGTAAATGATATCCATGATGGAACAAGATTGAAATGAATGCTGAGATTCAATGTAATAGGCTCTGATTAATAGAAAGAGCACTAATCTTTGATCTATTGATCAATTCAAAGAATTTAATAAATCAATAATCTCTCATCGATAAGTGAAAAAGCTAAATCTATTGGATTATTGAGAGATTTCAAAGATTAAGCAAGTGGAATACCTTGATTAAGCTTGAAGAAGATGCCGATGCCAACTTCAATCCAAATATTTGAAAAGCCCTCCATAATCCACCATGAATCCACCATAAAGCTAGAAAAAAATCCATAAGATCAGCCCATATAATCTCAAATATGGTTGAATCCATGAAGAATCAATGCCCCGGGCTTGCTTGAACTGTTGAATGTTAAAGATTCAAGCCTCTTGAAGAAAAACCCCAAAATAAACCTTCAATATGAGCTTCAAGATCCTCAATAGGCTGAAATCATTGCAATGTCTTCAATCTTGGAGTCTATTCTGCTTCAAAATGATAATAGAGAACCTTTGGAGGTCAAGAAGGGCCAAAGATTGAAGAAATTGAAGCTTCCATATCTAAAGCTATGGCTACCCTACTATATTTTAGGGTTTCAGAGAAAAAAATGAAGATCAATGACCTTTAAATATTGTTCTTGTGTTGAAGACAAGCCCCATTAAGAGTTCAATGATCATGCAATCCATCAGGGAGTTGATTGAGCTAGCTATGGAGCTGAGAACTACTGTAGAAAATTTAGCACATTTTTCCAGCTGCTTCTTGGCCTCAATCACTGCATCAATCGTCTAACATAAGTACTCTATTTGATATGCAGGAGATAAACAATCATTGCTCCATGGTATAACAGGAAGAAGATGTCATTGAAGAGCAAGATTGATGAATTTCTTGGCAACCACCATGGAAGCTTGAGCAAAGAGAGAGAGAGAGAGAGAGAGAGAGAGAGAGAGAGAGAGAGAGAGAGAGAGAGAGAGAGAGAGAGAGAGAGAGAAGCTCCACTCAAAAGGAAACTGAGGTTTAAGTCTCCTCCTAGTCTAGTTAGTTCCTATTTTACCAAATACCTCTATAATTTACATGAAAGTTTGATGACAACCTACTATTTTGGCCTTCCACTGCTATATCTATCCCAAAAATCTCCATATATAGTCTTCATCTAACTGTAATTGTCCTACAAGCCCTGCTAGTCACTGTCTATGTCTTGTACCTCTAGTACTTGTCTGAAATTGATTTTTAAAGGTGAAAATTTGGACTGAAATAGAAGAAAAATGGATCAAAGACCAATACTCTGATACCACTTGTCAAGAAGTGAATTGGATAGAGAGAAATAGGAGAGAGAAGAAGTGCAGAAGGGAGAAAAAGAGAGTGATGAGGAAAGAGAAATACAAGAAATGGAGAGAGAAAGACAGAAAGAGGTAAGAATCCATTGAAGCTGTGAGCAAGGTAATGAGGAGAGACATAGTAATGTATTAATTTTTCAAAAGATGAGAAAAATTACATGTCCCTTCCTTTTATACCTATGTTAGTGTGACATGTTATTACTATTATTTTCACACTAAACCACTATTCTTCCCAACTTCTAACAAAAACTATCTTTTTGCCCTACTCTCTAGTTTTGTAAAGTGATTCTATTGTTTCGATAAAGAAAACTAGGAAACCTTTGTAAAAAATAGACTACATAAAGAAAATAGAAAAACATTCCACAAAGAAAGCTTATTTTGATTTGAAACAAAATATACCTTAAATTTGATACTTTAATGATACTTATGTACAAGGATACAATCAAATAAATTAATAGTATAGAGGATCAATAATATGATTAAATTTATAATACTTTACACTAAGTATGATTAAACTTACAATTCACAATAAGTTAACACTTTTAATAAATTATAATACCATATACATTATAACATCATGTGGATTTATACTATTATAATATTATGTTTACTTTTTAAAAAAACTAAATATGAATACTCTACTAGATTTTAATTATTAAGTCCATAATGTAAATATAAATATTAAAGTTAAATACAATCATATAATCCATTAACTCATCCTAATAATGAAATCTCTCTTTTCAAGTTGATTTAAATAATTTTGCTATGGCAACATGAGTCAAGGATACAAAAGCAAATAACCACATTTTCTTTGCGGTTCTTGATCTACATTTAAAGTAGTTAACTTGACTTGCATTTTTAAAAAATGAATTCATCTCTATATATAAATACTAATCACAAAATAAAAGAATAGATATCTTAGTAAAAAAAGAACTCATTGAGAATATCAAATAAAAAGTTGTGAAATTTTGTTAGATTTAAAAGAGAGCTCTATGAAATGCACATAACAATTTATAGGATCTAAGAACCATAATTTCTTTATCTTTGCAATATACCACACATGTCTTCCTCTTGTGGGCATCTAAAATCAATGAAATTTTCAACAAAGCTCTATGTAAGAAATTTTCACATGCATGCACTTTACATAATCTAGAATATCCATTCAAATAGTAAACTCATAGTAAATAGACAAGGGATACTCCATAAGTGTCCCAACTAAATTAGTATGTACAAAATTTATATATGTAGATGCCACAACTAGTTAGCATGGATACCATAGAAACACCTAGAAATCAAAACCATCATGCTTAACAAATATAGTTTCCTAGAAAAGGCAAGGGTCTCCATCAACTTTCTAATCAAATGAGAACTAGTTAAGGCCATCATCCCCTTGAGAACATAGCTAGCATAAAGGGAAAATCATCTAAGGCCATAATCCCCTTGACAATGCACACACGGGAGAATCATTTAACGTCATGATCCATCATCCCCTTATGTAGATGCCTCTTAGAAACATACCCCTAGGATGGGATAGCACTTGTTCTTAGTTGCCATGATAGATGTGTAGGTAGAAATGTAGAACAATAGTTAAAAACATGAGTTGACAAATTCAAAGTTTAGATATTATTATAAAAAAGAAGAGAAAATACACTATGAGGAAACATTATATGAAGAGTAACATAATTTGTAAATTTTGGAAGAAAATAAGAATCTGAAACTAGTAAGCTAGGAAACTCCAAAACAATATTTTCACAAATGTGCAAGTATAATAATTCACATTCTCAACATGGGCCACCTATGGGAGATTGAACATATTATAAGACACACATGAAAGATAAGAGGGTCCTTTTAGTCATTCAAATAGATAGTCTAATAATACATATAGTCTTACTGCATAGCTAGAAAACATATGATCAAAACAACCTATTCACACTAGGATGCCCTAAGATCATCAAAACAAATGCTAAAGTCTATAGATATTAAGGGAAAGTAATCTAAAGTATGAATGTAAAAAATGTTTAAAGTTAATTTAGGTTCATAGAAAATTTCTAAAATAAATAGACAAGTGATCTACAAAAGCAAAGCCAAAACATATGCTTATTGGCTACCTTTTATTAAATGAAATATAAGGAGTATCCTAATTAAGCTAAACATAATATAGAAATTTATGTTATAAAGAGAGAATGACTAAGAATAATTTACAAAATACATACATTAATTAATATAATCTAAACTGAATAAAAATTTTATAATATTATTTTATAGTAAAATGTAATTTTCAAACTAATGAAGAAAAAGCATCAATAAAATTCAAAAGAAAGAAATATTAATCTGAACTAAATGATGTTCTTGTCAAACTTAACATAATACTATGCAAATAAAAGCTTATATAGTGTTGAGCAACTCAAGAGGATTTTTAAGCTTTTTCTTTAATTTTATTATGTTATTCTTATCTTGTAGTCTACTAGAATAAAAATTAATCATGTACAATAAGCTAGGAAGAGTGCTAATCAAACATACAAATATTTGATTGAGTTTTAAATTTTATGTCTTTAACTGAGTTGATGATTGCACTAGATAAATTCTTAAAAAGAGATTGTAAGTGAAATACATTTGCAAGTAGGTGAAATCCAAAGTTGGTTTCTAATAACTATATTAGTTACAATGAATATTTTAAAGCTATAGGTTCTTTATTAAATATAATAGACTTAATATCTAAGGATTTAGTAGACTTGATTGAATTCCTAGTGCTAGATTTATAAGCTAGAAGCTAAATTATCCTAGAACATGTACAAACTCAAAAGCTACATTAGAAGCATGGGAAATTGGTGAAGTCTAAGGTGAAAGGCCTCATCTGAATAAATATAAATTTCTTATTGTTCAAGGTCATAGCTAAAGAGTTGTACTTAATTTTTTAAAAAATGTGATGTATATTACTGAAGGGTAACTAATTCTATGCACATAATTGCATTAGTTTCATCAATCCATAGCCAAAAGTTAGGTAGAACCTAATATTGTGGTTATTAAAGTCAAAGTTGAGTCTTACTAGCATCTTATGATTAAAATATCTCAAAAGTCATAAAGGATTGAGAAAATATATAAAAAATACAATTTGTAAATTTTATTATTCTCTACAAAACTTGTTTTAAGAATGTTCTAAAACATAAATAAAAATTGATCAAATCAGTGCTTTAAAAACAAGTAAGGAGCATACTTCTATAGAGAAATTACAATATTGGACTAAGGGGCTTTCTTTGGCTAAAATTAGACTAAGAGCCTATTTTAACCTAAGATTAACTTAGAAAATATATATCTTTAGACAAAGGAATCTCTACTACAAGTTGTAGTTCTTTCAACAAGTTGCAACTTTTCTTCTTATAATGCAACAAAATTACAAATGAATTGAAATTTTATTTTCTAAGAAGTTAGGTCTCTATACATGTTTAAACTAGAAATGTAGGAAAGTCTAGGTCAGTTTCAAGGCTTACTTTGAATATGAATAGCTTTTTTAAGTACTTAGAATTAAAAAACTATTTTGGAGTTTGGGTAACCCATTTAATAATAGGAAACTCAATAAGTACATCAAAAGAACTGAAATTTTAAAATTAAATCTTTTTTATCCAAATCTTAAAGCTCGTATGGTTTCTTCTTACTATACAAACATGTCACATTCTTTCCAAAAATGGAAATTAACACATCAACACACTTAGATAGTTTTGGAAATGAGAAACATGATCATAGCTTCTGTTTGTAATTATTTGCCTTATAGATTTCAATATTTGGATGTAAAGCCATTGGAATTTAGAGTGTAGCCAATTTTTTATACCACAATTGTGAAGTGGATCATGTGGCACACCTTGTATCTTAAAATTGTAAACAAGGAGACTGAGAGGAGAGAGAAATTTTGTAGAAGAGAGAGAAAGTTTAGATGAGAAGAGAGAAATACTAGAATTAGAGAGAGAAAGGTAGGAAGATGAGAGAGAAAGCCATAGAAGCTTAATAAGAAGGTTGGAGATGAAGAGGATATGTATTGTTGCATAAATAATGAAAAAAAAAATCCCCTTACATCTTATATGCATGCTAGTGTGTCTAAAGTATTGTTCTTTCACTAGAAATGAAATATATTTTCCACTTTATTATAATCCATTCCCACCTAAGGGTTTTTGCCATAAAAAACAAGGGAAGAGCTTATTACAAATGATTCAGAATGAGAATGACGTAGTACTACTCTATTACAATGATTACAAGAGTAGGAAAAATCTAAATAAATATTCATAAAACTGATTGGAGTAGAAGAAGAGGACCAAGTATCCATATATACATCCATCATGGACCATAAAGATGAAATATTGGTCACAATATCTTCATAGAATTCCACTTGGAAATAATAAACACAATATGTCATCTACAACAATCCTTGTTGTAGTAAAGCTGAGATAACTTTTAATGGACTTATTTGAATTTACCATGGCATATATGAATAGAAAGCTCATGATATGTACTTTCAGTCTACATAGGTAGGCCATCATTGAAAATTGATCGAGATAAAAACTATTCTAAAACAATGAGTTGTTTGAGATCCATCTGGAGTGAGACAAGGGTTAGATCTTTCTAACAAAAAATGCTTTTTGAGATAGGAAAACTCGTCCAATGTAGATGTTAGTCTCCAAGAAGCCTCCTTTGAAGATAAACCTTTCCATTTTAAAATATATTTCACTATGGATCTAGTATGAAGATGCTTTTCTTGCTGGCCAATAATCGCCTTAGGGATATACTAGATAATTTCCTTTGCATCCGTTGATGGAAGCTCCTCAAGATAATCCAATTGGGAGCCAATCAAGGGTTTAAGTTGTCACACATGGCAAACATTATGGATCTTAGTAGTGGAAGGAAGTTGTGACCTATATGGAAAGTCTTCAATCCATGTAAAGACCTTGTGTGGTCCATAATAGTGATGTACTAATTTTTTTATTGGAGTCATCTTTTAATGTAGCATATTTAGACTTGGGTACCCTCAAAAACATTAGCTCACCTTCCAAAAAATCATGGGTCTCCTTCTCTCATCAACATAGAGTTTCATAAGCTCTTGTGCTTTCCTAAGGTTTACTTTGCATTGATGAAGATCTGCATTCTTTCTAGCTCTTCCTTTCCTTGTGTATTAATTCTTTCATTGAACATAATTGTTGAGAGGTGAACTTTATAACCAACCATATAAAGCCTCAAAAGAGAAAACTCCAATACTCACATGTGTGATGTTATTATAAGCAAACTCAGCTAGATGAATGCAAGCATCCCATGCATGTTGTACATCATAGCAGTAGTGGAGAAGATAAGTCTCAATACTTTTGTTGACCCACTCCATCGTCTGACTATTAGTATAGGGATGATAAGCTATGGATGGAACCAATTTAGTCCCTATAGCATTGCCAAAAGTTACAATAGAATTGAAAATAACTATGGAGTTCCATAAGTAGACTTGCCAATTGAGATGCTAATAATTGGGTCTTCATAGGGATAAAGTGAACTACTTTTGTCAACATGTCTACCACCACATAGATAATGTTCCACCCCTTCTTTATTGTAGGCAAGTTAGTGATGAACTCCATAGTTATATGTGTCAATTTACCCTCTAGAACAAGCAACTATTGTAATAGACCTCTTGCCTTATGCATGCTGTCTTTGTTTTCTTGACATGGAATGCATCATGACACAAAGTCTTTCACATCCCTCCATAAGACTTTCCAATGAAATCTTTTTTTAAATACCCTTAGTGACGAGCTCTTTGTTGAAGAATGTATTTCCTCCATGATCTTTTGCTTGAATGGGCAAGCGTAAGAAATAGCAATTTGTCCGTGAGACCATATGAGACCATTCTTGAGCTAAAAATGGGAATTTTTCTCCATTAACCCTTGTTGTAATTTCTAAAAAATATGGTTGAATTCTTCATCCAAAATATAAGCCTCTTATAATTCTTTCTTTTCTAGCCTATTTGTTAGTGGTGCTTCAATAGCCACATAATTCCTAACAAATCTTTGATAGAAGAAGGTAAACTGAGGAATTCACGAAGGGAAGTGATATTGATGGGTGTTTTTGGCCAATCATGAATATACCTATACCTTCTTTGGGTTAGCCTTAATCCCATCTTCACTTATAATGTGTCCCAAGCATTCTACTTCAGTCTAAATGAAGGCACATTTTTTTTCCTTAGCAAAGATTCTGTGTTGTCTCAACACATCAAACACCTTTCTCATGTGGAATAAATGGCTCTCCAATGATCTTCTATAAATAAGAATATCATCAAAGATGAGCGACAAAAATTTGAAAAGAAAGGGATGAAGTATCTTATTCCTAAGACTTTGAAAAGTGGATGAGTCATTCATCAAACTAAATGGCATCACAAGAAAGTGATAAATCCCTTTATTAGTCCTAAAGTTGTCCTTATCTCATCACCCTCTCCCATCCAAATCTGATGATAACCCGATCTCAAGTCTATCTTTGTGAAAAATTTATCCCCCTTAAGCTCATCCGAGAGATCATCAACCTGTGGGATACATGTTCTTGATGGTAATCTTATTCATGTCTCTATAATCTATACACATACAAAAAGCACCATCTTTCTTTTTCTTAACTAGTAACACTGGAGAAGCTTATAGAGAAAAACTAGGTTCTATAAATCCCATATCCAATAAGTCTTTGATTTTCTTGGCCACTTCTCTTTCACAATTTGAAAGCCTATATAAGGGGGTTTGTTGACAAACTTTGAGTTGGGCTCTCAATCTCAATAGGATGATCAACTGCTCTTTTTGCTTATTCAAAACTACTTCTTGAACTCTTTCTTGGGTGGTTACTAGTAATAAGCTAAAAATATGATGTATGATGAACCTTCTCTAAGTGTAATAGATATCCATCACTCACAAATTCCATGTATAGCTGAGAGAAGTGCAATGTGATTTTTCCCAATTTCTTTAGCCAATCACATCCTAGAACAATGTCAATAGGGCCCATTTCTAGTACAATCAAGTCCATCGATACTTCATAATTTTTAGCCAAGAATAGATGAATCTCTGAGAACATTTGAGTTACTAATTTTTCTCATTTCCATTTGATACTTATATCTTTATTGTCAAGATTGTGGGAGAGAAGGAAGGAGTCTCGCTTGAAGCTTTCTTGCTTGCACAATGGGGGAAGACACACAAGGGTGGAGGCTGAAAACAGTTTTCCTCTTCTTAGTTGTGTAAGCCAAAAGAACTCAAGTACAAAGAAATAGAAGAACCCTATATATGGGTCTCAAACCAAACTCAACTAACTAAGGTGGCATACTAACTGAGCCACGAACTAGAGTAGATAAGGATAGCTATCATGTAGCTATTATTCATGGGCGGTGTACCAACCGCGTCTGCAACTGACAAGTCGGCGACATAAATATACAACGGTCACCCTGGCGTATCACGAGTGGAGCTCGATATCTCAACACTCCCCCTCGAGCTCAATCCCAATTCCTGCACACCAAGCAGGTCTCTGAACTTGCACAGCTTCTCTGCGCCCAATGCCTTCGTGAATATGTCAGCTACCTGATCCTCTGTGCTGACATAAACTAGATCAATAAGACCTAGTAAAACCCTCTCTCGCACATAGTGATAATGCACCTCAATGTGCTTTGTTCTAGCATGATAGACTGGGTTATTTGCCAAGTGTATACTACTCATGTTGTCACAATAAATGACAACTGGCCCATCTGTAGACTGATGCATATCATAAAGTAGCTTATGCAACCAAGCTACCTCACATGCAGCCATTGCTGCACCCCTGTACTCAGCCTCTGTGCTCGACAAGGCAACTGTAGGCTGTTTCTTGCTGCTCCAAGTGACTGCAGCACTCCCAAAAGAGAATACATATCCACTGGTAGATCGTCTATCAGAAATACTACCAGCCCAATCAGCATCAGTGTATCCATGCAACTGTATCTGAACCCCAGTCTCATAAAATAGTCCATATTGCAATGTGGACTTCACATACCTAAGTATGCGTCTAGCCGCATCCAAATGTGGTTTCCTTGGAGCCTGCATAAACTGACTTACCAATCCAACAGCATAGCTCAAATCTGGCCTGGTAATAGTCATATAAATCAAACTTCCTACTATGCGTCTGTACATAGTAGGGTCTTCTAGAAGCTCACCTGCATCTGTGCTCAGCTTCACATTTTGCTCCAAAGGAACTGAAATAGGCTTACAGCCTGTCATCCCATATTTGGACAGCATGTCCAATCCATACTGCCTCTGCAAGAGCTGTATCCCACTTGGTGATCTAATCACCTCAATGCCCAAGAAATAACGCAGCTCTCCCAAATCCTTCATCTCAAACTTCTGCTTCAATAGCATTTTCACATGAAGGATATCTTCATCACTGTCACCTGTCATAATCAAATCATCAACATAAATGACAAGCAGCATAATACCTTTCTCTGTTTTTCTCACATAAAGTGAGAAATCTGCCTTGGAAATCTGAAAGCCAATAGTGACAAGATACTGTCCTATCTTGTCAGACCATGCTCTAGGTGCTTGCTTCAAGCCATACAAGGCTTTCTTCAACCTGCAAACAAACTCAGGATGAACAGCATGCACATAACCTGGTGGCTGCTCCATATAGACCTCTTCTTGCAAATCACCATGCAAGAAGGCATTCTTTACATCCATCTGATGTAAAGACCATCCCTTTGATGCAGCCATAGCAATGACTGCTCTTACGGTTGCCATCCTTGCAACCGGACTAAATGTTTCTTCATAGTCAATGCCATATGTTTGTGCATACCCCTTGACTACTAATCTTGCCTTGTATCTGTTCACAGAACCATCAGCATTGTGCTTCACCTTATAAACCCACTTACAGCCAATTGCATTCTTACCTTTAGGCAAAGGTACTAACTCCCATGTAGCATTTGCTTCCAAGGCATCCATTTCTTCATCCATGGCTTTCTCCCATTTTTCTTTTCCCATGGCTTGCTCAAAAGATGTGGGTTCTGGTTCCTGTATCACTTTGACCATATATGCATAGTGAATGGCTGTAAATCCATCATATTTCAGCCTATCCACAGGATACCTAGCTCTTGTAGACCTGCGCAAAGTAGGTTCACTCCCAGGTGCTCTCAAAACATCCCTGGTCTTCCTTACTCCAGGTGTAACAATAGAAGGAATACCCAACTCATCATCAATGCTCTGTTCTGAGCCACTGGATTCACCATCCACATAAGAGTGACCTGCATTCACATCAAACATGGGCTGATCAACCTTCTCTTTTCCTTTTCGTGATACCTGCATACCACTATCTGCATTGCTTTGAGAAGATTCTCCTGATCTCAATCTGCCTGTCCATGGCGAAGAATGTGAACCACTGCTAGAGGACGCTCCAGGTCCACTAATATTTTGTGACTGCTGCTGTGAATTCTGTGTAGCATTACCATTTTGTGCATCTTCATCATCAATCACATTTACTGGTTTATACTAGCTACTCATCTCATCAAAAACAACATCTCTGCTCACTGTAAACTTACGAGTAGAAGGGTTATAGCATCTATACCCTTTTTGCTGCAGAGAGTAACCAATAAAGATGCACTTCTCAGCTTTTGGATCCAACTTGGATCTCAGCTCATCTGGCACATGTACATAGGCAATGCAACCAAAAATTTTCAAATGAGAAATATCTGGTTTCCTACCAGTATACCTCTCCTCTGGAGTCATTCCATGTATTGCTGCAGTGGGAGTCCTGTTCATTATGTAGACTGCTGTAGCAACTGCTTCAGCCCAATAAAAATCTGGCAAGTCTTTTTCATTGAGCATGGCACGAGATACCTCTCCAATATGCCTGTTCTTCCTTTCTGCAATTCCATTTTGTTGTGGGGTATAACTGCATGAATATTGCTGCTTTATGCCATGCTCCTGCAAGAACTTTGCAAACTCATTTGAGAGGTACTCTCCCCCTCCATCTGACCTCAGGCATTTTATTTGCAGACCTGTTTCTTTTTCAGCCATAGCTTTAAGGGTTTTGAAATGCCCAAAAACTTCACTTTTCTTTTTCATAAAATACACCCAAACTTTTCTGCTATAGTCATCAATAAAAGTGACAAAATAATGACAGCCTCCAAGAGATGCAGCTTTAGTAGTCCACACATCAGAGTGGATTAATTCCAATGGCTTCTCACTCTCTTGAACATGTCTAGGAAGTGGTTTCCTTGCCTGTTTTCCAAACTGACAGGCTTCACATACCTTATGCATTTCTGCAACCTTGAATTTGGGCAATCCTGCAACAATATTTTGGGCCTGCATTGATTTAAGTCGCTGTACATTAACATGACCAATGCGTTTATGCCAGATATCAATATCTGCAACTACACCGGTCCCATGTGCAAACATTGCTGCACTCAATTCAGACATGTCTGCATCCAATGTAAACATTCTGCCCTTCTTCTTTCCTTTTGCTATCAAGCGACCTTTATTTTTCATATCCTCAACAAAGCATCCATGAGGATTAAATCTGACCTGCAAGCCCTGTTCAACCATTTGACCAACTGAAACCAGATTCTTGGTGATATTCGGGACATGAAATACATCGGACAGGTATTTCTTTTTCCCATCCTGCATAGACAAAGGAATTTTTCCAATCTGCACAATAGGATGTGCAGTATCATCACCAGTCTCCACAAATCCTGGTTTTTCCATTTTCCTTGCATCCTCCATCCATTCTGCATGACCTGTCATGTGGTTTGATGCACCTGAGTCAACATACCATACATCATTGCTTTCTTCTGCACTTGTCACAGAATTGTTCATGTGCTGCACCATGAACAAATGCTCATTTCTGTCATCACCCTGTCTGTTAGAAGATGCATAATTCCCTTGTTGCAATTTTCCATTCATGATGTCATTCTGCTTTTTATAGCAGTCTTTAGCCATATGACCCATTTTACCACAATAGTAGCATTCAACATTACTGTTTGCATTTTGACCTCTTTGCCATCCACCACGACCTCTTTGGCTCCCCCTGCCTCTAGAGTTACCACGTCCTCCTCCATAGGACTGGTTTTCTTGAGTTTGCTGCATATTCTGATTTCTGCCACGGCCTCCAAATCGGCCTCCTCTACCTCTGCCTCTACCTCTTCCAGCATTTGAGTAGAAGACAGCTTCTTTTGAAGTTCCTCCTGAAGAAGATGCACCACCATTTCTCTGTTCCTCAGAAATTAGAAGAGCAATCAACTCCTCAAAATCAGGAAATCTTTCACGAACTGAAATGGATGTCCGAAACTGTGCATAATCCTTTCCTAGACCATTCAAGGTCACGGAAACTAAATCATCATCTTCCACTGGCGACCCAATGGAAGCAAGTGCATCTGCAATCTTCTTCACCTTCATGTGGTAGTCGTTGATGCTCATACTTTCTCTTTGCACATTATGCAACTCTTGCTTGAGCTGCATTTTCCTGGCTTGCGTATTTGTGCTATACATTTTTGACAAAGTATCCCATGCCTCCTTTGGCGTACTTGCATCCTGAATATGCACAATCATAGAGTCTGAAATACTGATAGACAGCCAATACATAACTTTCCTGGCTCTCTCATGCCATGTTTTAAATGCCTGCATTTGTTGTTGATTGGGAACATCAGGAAGAACTGGTTCTTCTTCATTTCCTGCAACAAATTCCCAATATCCTTTTCCCATAAGGAAATTCGTCATTCTAAACTTCCATGCCTGGAAGTTGTTCTTGTCAAGCTTTTCAGTGACAATCTGTGAAAGAGAATCAGACGCCATTACAGAATACTGCAAGAAATTCTGTCACTGCAAAAAACACAGCTTCACCCTCACAAGGGCAAATCTGCAAAACTGGCGAAAGTGGTATTTGACCACACAGTCACTTCCTAGTGACGATTTTGCATAAACAGGAACCAAGGATGATTCTGAAACTCCCAATGTCTCTGCGCACAAGCATACGATGCAATTTCTACAGTAACTTTTCACCGACCTGTAGAACAGTGGTCGCACAGCATAAAACTGAGCCTTTTCTTGAGTGCGTGCAGAAAACTTCCGTCTGCAAAACAGGCCCCGAAATGGCCTCAAATCAAAAAAACAAGGTCGCATATACTGCCCTCTTGCTTCACCGCGAAGGGCGTCTCAACCTGAGACAATGCACTCCTGCAATTTCCGGCTGTGCTACCTGCAGAGATCTGCTCCCAAAACAGGAAATGAAAGCAACACTGCTCCTCTTACCAGACCACCGCGAGCTTGGCTTGCTTTCTTGAGCTCCTTACCACGAACAAGGCTCTGATACCATGTCAAGATTGTGGGAGAGAAGGAAGGAGTCTCGCTTGAAGCTTTCTTGCTTGCACAATGGGGGAAGACACACAAGGGTGGAGGCTGAAAACATTTTTCCTCTTCTTAGTTGTGTAAGCCAAAAGAACTCAAGTACAAAGAAATAGAAGAACCCTATATATGGGTCTCAAACCAAACTCAACTAACTAAGGTGGCATACTAACTGAGCCACGAACTAGAGTAGATAAGGATAGCTATCATGTAGCTATTATTCATGGGCGGTGTACCAACCGCGTCTGCAACTGACAAGTCGGCGACATAAATATACAACGGTCACCCTGGCGTATCACGAGTGGAGCTCGATATCTCAACATTTATTGGATGCTACAACTCAATGGATAGACACTTAAATCAATCCATGGTTGATTTATTGATGAAATTGTGTGTGCTGCCACTATTGACTAGAATGAAGACATTCTTCCCATGGATGCTCCCTTGTATTCTAAGTGTGCTTAGACTCCTAAAACCAATCCATTTATCCATAATTGAGATGGACTAGGCTAAAGTGACAACATGAGAATAGTCATTTCCACCAAGATCAAATGGCACATGCCCACCTGAGTCAAAGGAAAAACTTGGAATCCATAATTGAGATTGGAATCCAAAGGAAAAACATCCACCTAAGTCATGACGTTGTGCATCCAATTGCAAGAAAACTTGGAATATGGTCTTGAGTTAGATGTTTAGAGTAGCCAAAGTTGGTGTCACGAGGAAAAGGTTTTGGTTTTCCACAGATGATAGCTTATTTATATTTTCTATGCTTGTTTTATTTTTTGTATGTTAGATAAATAAGGACATGAGCTAGGAATCTTGCAATGCTATGGCAAGGATTCTATAAAATTCATGATGAGCTCAATACTCTCAATGGTGTAGGTGACACTATATGACTAAAGAAAACATTAAGAGTGGCTCCATATGCTCCATATCATTTAAAAGCTCAATAGCTTTGTAAAGGGTGGTGGGATTTTGGGCCATAGCATTAGCGAATAAGGCTCTAAGCCATACATAAAATTATGGAGCTTGGTGTCATCACTTATGCTTTTCACATACATAATGAGATTGAGAAATTGATTTGTGTATTCTCTTATGGTAGGACCTCTTTGCTCTAGTCCATACCATTGCCTAGCTAACTTCACTTCCTGAAACTTTAGCCATAAGCATCTTGAAGGCTTCCCAAGATTCCACTAGTTGGTTTTCTCTCTTGATATACTGCTAGCAAATATAGGTAAACCCTTCCAAATATAATGTGGCAAAGTGAATTTTTTAATCGTCACTTCTAGGGAATATATCAAAGTATGATTCCAACTTTGTAATCCACTCCTCTAGATTGAAAGGTGAAGATTACTATTTGTTATATTTTACCAACAAAATGTTGTCTATTAGCTCCCATTCATGAAAAGGTTGTTGTCCAATAATAGATTGATCATAATCAGTACCTATTTGGCCTCCAAAATTAGATGATATCCTTCCGGCATAGGGTGGTTGAGAACTTTGTTGGTATCTACCCATAGGCAAATGACCTCTTGGTTGGAAGTTGAGAATTACCCCTATTGATATTATCCACGTAGTCCCCATTTCTTTGCAAAGCTATACCTCTCTATCCAATAATACATTCGCCTTGGGAATTGGAATTAATGGGTTGAAGTTGAACTCTTGCATCATTGTTTAGCAAAGCTTTGTCTCTATTCTCCTTATGTTTTGTTTGCATTTGCATCCATTGAATGAATTGTGACATAATTTGGGTGTTAAATTCCACAAGATTATCAATTGAAGCCTTCATTTGAGCATTAGATTCCACAAGTTTGTCAATGGAAGACTTTGTTTGGCTATTGCATATCACCATTTATTCCACTCTTGAAAGCAATTCTACATGCCTATGAGCATGTCTAATTTCACATTCACACATTGTGTTATGAAGAGTGCTAGTATTTCCTTCTATTTGAACATCTTCAAGGCTTCCTTGAGGTGTATTTTCCAACATAGAATCCCTAATTTTTTGTGCATACTCATCTTGGGCCTTACTTTTTTCTTTTTATGACATGTCAAATTGGTATAGTTCTAAAATATCCATTATCAATAAAATGGCTATAACTTGAGCTAGGAAACTTTGATTGCCAAGATTTTTGGTTCAAAATGAATTGTTCAATCCCCTCTTTGAGATAAATAATTCAATATTATAATAAAATTAGAATAGAAAATTCCACAAGCCAATTCTAAACCTAGATTTTCTAGTTCTATACCATATTTAGACTTGTAAGTGCCTTGTTTTCAATTATATAACCCATGTAAGTGCTCTTTCAAGCCACCAAAACCTATGGGGGGTCAAATAGTAGCTATAGGAAACCTATAGTATATGTACTTCACCTCCAACAATGAATGGTGAACTTATAATGATCTATGAAAATCCTGCGGTGTCGTATAAATTCCATGTTTTACCTTGTTTTGGTCTTCAAGAGACTTGAGCCTTCATGGTAACTTGAGTCTCTAATTCTCTATGTGTGGTACCTATGTGATGGATAAAATGTTGGGCAAGGGCTTCCTATATGGGCTCTGAATCATCGAGATATAGGCAAAGTTCCCTCCAAGGCTTTTTTTTCCCCCTTTGGGTTCTTCAATAGTGAGGGAGGGCCATTTCTCTTTTGTTCCACTATCTTCCCTAGCATCTACCATTTTCCTAACAATAAATGAAAATAAGTTGCACCCTAGCTATCAATAAATTGAAATAAAATCTCCACTCTCTGCCAACTATTTGAAAGTTATGAGTATAGATGTATGTCCACATGCATGAATAGAGCTTAGAGGGGATGTGGAACTACATCTCACCATGTATGAGGACTTCCCAAAGGAGCACACTATGAAGTTAGTCACCTTTTCTCATTTTCCCATTCCCTCCCCTCTCAACTTTCACTACAAGGATATAGGAGAATAGCAATGGCCATTTCCGATGCATATTAACGGTGTCACTGCAAATAGTGACGGTACTCAGACAAAAAAAAGCGGGCTAAGCGCAGAATTTTTGCATGAAAGAGTGAAAGAAGGAGCGAAAGAGAGAGTGAAGCGCATCATGCGTTTGAGAGGGAGGGAGAGAAAGAGAGAAAGGGAGAAGGAGAGCTTCTCACCACCACCGCCGCCATTTGCAAAGAAGAGGAGGAAGTACACGAAGGGTGAAGAGGAGCCGCCGTTACGAAGAGAAGCTGCCGTCACGAAGAGGAGCCGTTGAATCCATCCTCGAACCTTTATGGTGAGTGCATTGCTCCCTCTTGGTTTGTTTTTGTTTTTTCTTCTTTTCTTTTGCTTGTTTTTGTTAAAAATGATGTGTACTGAGAGAGAAAGAGAGGAAATGAGAGAGGGAGAGGAAGAGAGAAAAATAATGAATGAATGAGAGAGAGGGGGAATAAACATAAAACATAATAAACAAAGAGAAAGAGAGAGAGGGAGGGAGAGAGGAGAATGAATGGATAAAAAACAAAGAGAGGGTAAGATCTTGTTCTTTAATTTCTTCTTTTCTTGTTAGTAGTATTAGTAGCAGCAGCAGCAGCAGCAGTAGTAGTTCTTTCATTTCTTCTTTTCTTAGTAGTAGTAGTAGCAGTAGTAGTAGTGGTAGCAGTAACGATAGCAGTAGCGGTAGCAGTAGCAGTAGCAGTAGCAGTAGCAGTAGCAGTAGCAGTAGCAGAGCAGAGAGAGAGAAAGAGAGAGAGAGAGAGAGAGAGATGTTTTGTTAAAGATACACCTTGGGTGTGTTCGACTTTTTGGGAAGGTAAGTAGTAGTAGTGATGGTGGTGGTAGTAGTAGTTGTTGTTGTAGAGAGAGAGAGAGAGAGAGAGAGAGAGATAGAGAGATTTTGCTTAATGTGCACCTTTATTGTGTTTGAGAAGGTGAGTACTAGTAGTAGTAGTGGTCTAGTGCAATACCACGGGACGGAAAACACTTTGACATAGGGTAGCTGTTGAGAGTGGAAAAAGGCTGAATTTTTTACTAATTTTTGTTGTTTTTGAGGTCTGAATGATTGATTTTTGATGGATTTAGAGTGATGTATGGTTGTTAATGGAAGTATTTGAGAGTGTTTTGGATGATATTGATTATATTTTGGAAGTTCATGATGATTCTTAGTAGAGATATGAAGCTCTATGATGTTATGTTGAGGTTCTGATTGGTTATGTATACCTTCTATATAGCTTCTATTTTGTTCTAATTTTCTTCTGTATGAAGCATGGATTGATGATTGATGAAGATTGAGATATTTTGGAAGCCTATTGAATAGTTTTTGATAGTATGGAATGATTTGAGTATGAGTTATGAGGTTCTCATGATCCTCTGTAGAGCCTCTGTCTCTGCTCTATCTTTGTACTGTAACTGTACTGTAGCTGCTCTGGTACTATACTGTAACTGTTCTATAGACCTTTTGTAAGAGTTCTGTAGAATGTATGTGTGATTTTGGGAAATTTTTCTAACTTTTGGAAAGGATAAATCTAAGTTCAAAAGAGCTAAAACAAGTTGAAGAAGCAGCTGCTGAAGACTGAAGAGAAGACTGAGTGACAGTGACAGTAGTGAGCTATGAAAAGACACTATAGTGGCTCTAATGACTCTTCATATCAGACATACCTCTTGGGAGATGCATCCATGACCTAAAAAGGATTATTGAGAGTTATTATGAGAGTATTGTAGTGAGGAGATGATGCACTATTGATAGAGAGAGAGAGAGAGAGAGAGAGAGAGAGAGAGAGAGCCAGAGATAGCCAATTCTATCAAAACAGTGTAACTGTATATGAGAGATTGAGAGAGAGAACTACGAAGACATTGAAGATGAATACTATGTGATTGATTTTCATTCAAAGATGGTGTATTCTTTTGTATTCTTTGCTATATTGGTGGATTATATGAAGATGTTGAAGATTATGGTTGATTCTATCAAATCCGTGGGAGATATCTACTATGATGCTGCGTGAAGATTTGCTGTTTTCTTTGTTTTGATGATCAAAAGAATGAAATAAAAGCTTGTTGATGTTACAAGATAGATTTTCTTGCAAGAGAATTCCCTTTCCTTGGTGTTCCTCTTGGGGCTCCAGTAGCTACTCCCTCGTCCCCATGCATAATATATTAGACTTTACATACTGTAGGCCCATTCGTAGGCTGGTGGAGACTTTGCATACATTAATTTTGTTGAGTTACAAGAGAAGAAATCCCTTCTTAAAATTTTTAAGAAAGAAAAAAAGAATAATAATAAAAACACATTGTTTGTTGTAACGTAGACCAAATGGAAAACGATAAAGGTCGTGATGTTCAAAATTGCGAGGTGTATCTTAATCAACGTGTTCTGAATCAGAGCCAGAACAGAGAACCTTCTGGATCGACCCAACCAATTTATGCAGTACTTACAGACGCTTCCCAAAATCCTACTACAAGCACTTCAGGAGGTGAAAATTTAAAGGACTACTTATCCAACTCAGTTGCAAGTATCAATAAATAGCTTCTGGATGTGATTACAGAGCAGTTACAGACGCTGAAGGTGAGTACTGCCAATATATCCACTCCTATGGGAGCTGGAAGAGATGTGATGCGCTCTAATACATGGTGCGGAAAGTGTCATCAAGCGGGACATTTAGCCACTAAATGTACCCGGAAACCAACCATTCCTGGAGCCTTCTGTTCCTACTATTTGTGAAAGAACCATACAGAGGATATTTGCTCTCTGAAAGAGATGCATGAACGAAGATAGAAGGATGAAAATGCAAGATTCAACTTGTTGGAATACAAAATGACAACATATGATATTGAACCAAAGCCTAGGGAGTTTGGTCCTAATTTCGGTCCAAGGAGGTTTCCCTCTCAAAGTTACAGAGGACCACAATCTGGCGGTGGTCAGAGATCAGAGGTGGAATGTTATAGGTGTGGAGAAAAGGGACATATCTCCCCGAATTGTCCAAACCCTAGACGATCTATGGACTACAAGCCCTTATGCAGCCGATGCAAACGAGAAGGCCGCACTGCAAAGGACTGTCCAAGCCCAGCCCCTATAACGGCCAATGCCATTGATAGCCAACAGAAGGTACAAGAGCCTGCCTCCAATTTGGTAGAGTTGGAAGTTTCTGTTGTTACGCGTACCAAGAAGAAGGAACCATTGGTTCAGAATGAAAATAACTCTCCTACCAAGACTGTGAAGTTCAACCTACCAACAAAGAGACAGAGCAGTACAAAACAAAACAGTTCAGTACAGAGCACTATAGCGCCACATAGAGCTACAGAGACAATCCCAGAGGCAGGACCAGAGGTCCAAGAGATAGATGATACAGAAGCACTTTCAGAGACAGAAGAAGTGCCGATGCTGCAATTATTAGAAGAAAAAGGAAAGATGAAAATGGGTGTAGCCCCACTGTGGATCCTATCAAATATTATAACTTGGTCAAAGACCTTGACAAATTTAAACCAAACCAAACTTAACATTCTGGCAGTTGCTAATGCTGTCTCCTAGCTATGGAAAGAAATTCAAAAGAATCTTGACAAGAAGACATGGACTAAGGATCGCTCCTTCAACAGCGACCAAGACTAATAAGGCCCTAGAGCCTATAAAGGAAGTAGATGTGGCTAATGCCTTCCTAGATCCTGGAAACCCATAGATTAGTGTATGGATAGAAGGATGTTTTATTTCAAATGCATTGATTGATGTAGGCTCATCAGTAAACATAATGACAGATGTGACAATGAAGGACTTAGGGTCGCAAGGAATTCAACCTACACAGTGGCTTATCAGATTGACAGACCAAAGCAGAGTCAAACCATTGGGCATCCTCCCATAGGTAAAAACGACCCTTATAGGAAGAGATTATTGGCTAACATATCTAGTAGTCAAACCAAATTCTTATGGAACCTCATACCCTTTGCTGTTGGGAAGACCTTGGATTTTTGAAGCAAGAGCCAGGACGAACTGGTTCAAAGGAACCCTAACCCTAGGCACAGGATCCAATAAAGTGGTGTTAAAGCTGTATGGATCGCAAAAAGGAAATGGATCCACATCCATTGAAGTCATAACTGACTCCTCCAACGAGGTAACAGATAGTACATCAAGAGATGAAGAGACTCTTAAGCATATCTTTCCTAAGAAAACAGAGGCACAGTCCCTAATAGTGGGTACTGTAAGCCAACTGCCAAGGGAAGTAAAATCCTTGTCCATGGGTGAATACCTCTTGCCTCAACTAGAATTAACTTCTGAAATTACCTCTGACAGTGAAATAGAAACATGGATGTATTGTTCTCCCTGTTACATGACAGTCATGCAGAGACAGAATAGAGGCAGAACAGAGACATAGTAGATACAGAGACAGTATAGGGGCAGAACAGTTACAAAGCAGAGACAGAGTGGATACAATACAAAGACAGAGTAGATACAGAACAGAGGCAGAGCAGATACAGAGACAGTAATAGACACAGAGCCAAAGCCAGAGCCAGAGGCAGAAGAAAAGTCAAATGCCGTGACAGAAGCAGAAACAAATGCAGAGGCAGAAGATATGTTCTTCTCTTACAAAGCCTCTACAGAAGTAGAGACAGAGCTTCCAGAGGAAGAGGATGAAAATGATGAGGAAGAAAATGAAGCAAGTTATGAAAGTGCAAATGAAGAATTTTCTCTGATAACGGATGATCTTGTTGATGTCCCTACAGAGACCTCAGAGGTCGAAGATCTCAGGGTGCTGGATGGAATGGCCATGGTTCCATTTGGGTTGACCAATGGACCACAAAGTATGCAAAATCTGTATAAGCAATGGATTAAAAGAATAAAAGTTAAGTCCACTAGTGTCTCCTATCGCCCTAATTGTTCAGTACAGAGAAAAGATGATGATGATGCCCCCTGCCAACAGAAGCCAAATCCCTTAGAGCCCCGGCCTCTAGTAGGTCTGTGCTATGTGACATTCCTGGACACATCCTCTAAAGATGAATCCCTAAGTCCAAAAGAAATTGCCACTCACACAGAAGAAAACAAAGCTCTGATACCCTTCCAGCAACCTAAACAGACAAATGAGTCATCTGTTCAGAAGGAGGACACTGGTTCTAGTGGAACATCAGACGAGGATACTACTCTCTTGAAAGAATCAGACCTCTATCCAAGTGGGATATTTATCTGTGAAGTGGAAGGTGAAAGGCAAGTAACGTTCTTGGATACTGACGGTACTAAACGTCACCTTAAAGTAGGTCTCAATCTTCCAGAAGAACAACTAGTTGTCCTGCGAGACCTACTCAAAGAGAACTTAGACCTGTTTGCTTGGTCATATAAAGATCTAAAAGGGATTGATCCCACAGTATGCCAACATCACATTGACCTAGATCCTGATGCCAAACATGTAAGGCAAGGACAAAAGCGTATGAATCCTAATTACTCTACTCTGGTGAAGGCCGAATTATTGAAACTTCTTGAAGTAGAGTTCATTTATCCCGTGGCTAACAGTGAATGGGTTTCACCCATTGTGGTAGTACCCAAGAAGAACAGGAAACTTCAAATATTTGTCGGCTTTTGAAAGCTCAATTTGAAGATGAAGAAGGATCATTTCCCTATCCCTTTTACAGATCAACTGTTGGACACAATGGCAGGCCATGAGCTGTATTCCCTCTTGGATGGATTCAGCGGATATAACCAAGTCCAAATTGCAAAAGAGAACCAATCCAAAAAAACCTTCACCACCGAATGGGGGACCTATGCTTATAGAGTGATGCCATTTGGACTCTGTAATGCTCCTGCCACCTTCCAACGAGTAATGATTGCGGCCTTTCAGAATCATTTGCATGATTTCATTGAGGTGTATCTTGATGACTTTTGTGTCTATAGTTTGATCCGAGAGCACTGGGGACACCTAGAGCAATGATTTGACAGATGCCGCGAGTATGGGATTTCTCTCAACCCCGTCAAATGTGTCTTTGGCGTCTCCTCATGAGTTCTTTTGGGCCATATTGTCTCTGCACAAGGGATTGCAACAGACCCGGCAAAGATTGAGAAGATTGCCGCCTTAACAGCACCAACAAACCTCAAGCAATTGAGAGGATTTATTGGCCATGTGGGCTACTACAGAAGATTTATTGCACATTTTGCAACCAAGGCAGCCCCTCTGCACAAGCTCCTAAGGAAAGAAGCTGATTTCCTTTGGACTGATGACTGTGAAGAGGCCTTTAATACCCTAAAATAGTGCATTATCCAAGCACCTATTTTGTAGCCTCCTGATTGGACGAAGGAGTTCCATGTACGCACAAATGCATCGATTGAAGGGCTAGGTGTTGTCCTATGTCAAAAGGGCCCCTCTAAATTAGATCAATCAATATATTATGCAAGCCGAAAGGTCACTGATAGGGAACGAAACTACACAGTGACAGAGATTGAGTGCTTGGCAATGGTGTTTGCACTGGAGAAGTTTCAACACTATTTATTGTGAACGCATTTCAAGTTCTATGTGGATCATGAAGCCTTGTCCTTCCTGATGAACAAAGCAGATGTTAAAGGATGATTGATGAGATGGTTGCTACTATTCCAGGAGTTTGACTTCGAAGTAGTCACTAAGCCTGGCCGTTCCCATGTCCTAGCTGATCATCTATCACGGATCCCTGAAACAGAAGAAGAGGAACAAGATGATCCAGACCTTCCTGATGCTTCCTTGTTTCTAGTTGAAACAGTTACTCCCTAGTATGCAGACATAGCCAATCTCCTAGCAACTCAATAGTATCCTCCTGGTATCTCAAGCCGTGAGAAGAAGAAGCTTCTGTTAGAATCAACCCCCTACACCTTGCTAGGCGGTGCCCTGTACAAGAAAGGCAAAGATGAAGTGCTGCAAAGATATGTTGCAGGGGATAAAATCACCATAGTATTGAAAGCATGCCATGATGAACCATGTGGTGGACACTTCGCAGGAGAAGCGATAGCCAGGAAGGATCTGTTAGCAGGATACTAGTGGGGCCGACCCTCCACAAGGATGCATATGATTACTGTAAGAGATGTGATGCTTGTCAGCGAATGGGAAAACCCACCAAAACAAGTGCCATGCTACTGCAACCCATTCTTCCCCTAAAGCCGTTCGAGAAGTGGGGGATTGATTTCGTGGGTCCCATTGATCCACCCACCAGACAGAAGCAGAACATATACATCTTAGAATGTACGGATTATGTCACAAAGTGGTGTGAAGCTAAAGCTCTGAAGCGAAATGATGGTAATAGCGTAGCCATGTTCATGTACGAGAATATTATCACCCGTTTTGGCAGTCCCCTCGAGCTGGTAAGTGATAGAGGTACTCATTTCCTTAACAAAATCATAGAGGAGTTGACGGAGCTATATAAGATCCGCCATCGTAAGTCCACTCCCTATTACCCCAAAGCCAACGGCCAAGTTGAAGTCACCAATCGCATCCTCTACTCAATTTTGACAAGAATGATTGCTGCACATCATCACGACTGGGATGATCGACTTACAGAGGCCCTCTGGGCATACAGAACCTCTCATAAGGTAGCTACAAGATAGACCCCTTTCCAGCTAGTGTATGGTACAGAAGCCATCTTCCCTGTTGAGCTGGAATTGCCCTCTTTGCGAGTGGCAGTTAAAGAACGCTTGGGAGATAATGAGTCAATGCAACGCCGCCTCCTGCACTTGGAATGCTTGGATGAGATACGATGGATGGCCCTACAGGCATGGAAACCACTCAAGCGCGACGCAAGGCTTATCATGACAGCTTTATCAAGCACAAGGAGTTCAAAGCAAGTGATCTTGTTCTAACCTATGATTCGAGATTTGGCAAGTTTCCTGGCAAGCTTCAACAATGGTGGATGGTCATGTACAAGGTACTTGCTGTCAATCCTAATGGCTCTGTTTAGGTACAGACCGTTGATGCCTCTAATGATCCTTTCCTCATCAATGGCTATCGCCTGAAGATGTACTTCCCTCCCTGGGGATCTTGACAATCACAGTTGACCTACCCTTTCCCCTTTTGATATCACACTATCCTTCTCATCGTACTTCTAATAGCCCTTCTGATTCTCCTCATGCGGCGGTCTCGTTCTGCTACCCCTTGCAGAAACATCTCAACCCGACATTGTTCTCTTCTCTCTGATCCAACACGGTGGCAAGGTTGGTCCTGACATATGGTATTTCTACCATTCTCTTTCTTAATGAAAAAAAAAAGAAGAAAAAAGAAAACACAAAAAAAAAAACAAATTATTATGGGAGAAAAGGAAGAAATTTCCTATCATAACAAGCCTCGTCCCAAGAAAATGTAGAAACACCCTTGGGCGAGAAGCTGACTGTGGAAAAGGTGGTAACACCCCGTAGTTTAGGATAGCTGACTCACCAACAGAACCTCTTCAGCAAGTAATTCGAAGCCACCTCCCTTGGTGCATTGTCTCTGCAATATCAATCTGTTTGCCCTTCTTAACAAACGACTCTTCTTACAAATCATTGAAGTATGAGACTTGTAGGCTGCCTCCCTGGGTATGCCACCTCCTCAAGATCCTGACGACAACAACAACAGACACAATCTTCATCACCAACCCCTTGAGTAATGTGAGCTTTCATCCTACCAGGATGGGGATGTGAGTATGGGCTGCCCTCTGTGTCTATTAGAGCGTGAGACAAAGGGTGGGGTGAGTGACTAGTTTTTCCCTTCAAATCAAATGAGAGGTGAGATGTGTGAACGGAGTGTTGCACGCATGGGATGGGCCTCTCAATGCACAATGCATGATTTATTTTTGGGCACTACACCATAAGGCTGCCTGGCCTTCCTTCTTGCACTGTATGCCGGCACAGGGGCAGGATGCATAATTGCACCATCAATTGCGCACAAGGCATACAACCTTTGCACAAGTGATCATGAGGATTACATCAATGGGTTTCAGGAAAGGGCTGCCCTTTGTATCTTTCAACAGAGCGTGAGACAGAGGGTGGGCTAAGTGTGACTAGTGTTTCTTCAATCAATTATCGAGAGGTGAGGATTGAGGGACGTTACGACCCTTGGAGTCAGGTACGTTTCCATTTCCCTATACACCCACGGGCTGGGTTTCTACCATCAGCACAGGACATATCACTCTGTTCTGTACACTGCACTACAAGGCTCCCTAGCCTTCCTACTTGCACCTATGCCAGACAGGTTGGACACACTAATGCACCATCAATTGTGCACCCTGGTAAACTCTCTTCACACCATTCCCTTGTTGATTCCTAAACCAAGTGTGAGCTATGGTTTTCATTATTATTTCCTCGAGTGATGTTAGTCATGGGGCGAGTGACTGCTCTTTCATTCCATTTGAGTGATCGTGAGTCGAGTGCAATATCCCTCGCCATCGACGAATTTCTTGTGATTCCTTCAACCAGCTCTCTCCCTAGGTGCTGCCGCATGGTCCTTGCCATGAAGGATGAAGAATGTGTGCTATGAAGATACCTTGTTACCTCCTGGAGCCGACAATGATACCAGACCCAACCTCAATAGTCGGCATTCCTCCTCGGCAATATGGGCCAAGTTTTTCTAACCCTACACCTTTTGTTTCTCAGTGTGACGGTCATGTCTTAAGTGTGAGGACATCGTGGTTGGTTTGATGTGAGGTACTAGGTTCTTGATGTTGGATTTACCCTTCCTGCTAAGGTTTTAAGTGTGGGGATGCGTCCCTACACATCCATGTTGCATACCCCCATGCATATACCCTGTTCTGATCATGCATCTATGCCGTGATTTTATTTTACCCTGATAGGGCCCCTTCCCCATCCTTCTGTTCTATTTCACCCTATCCTCGGGGTTGTTTCTTGACCATTTGTCCTTATTTTTGGTTTTGCGCTTCTTTCATACGAACGGACCCTATGTTCACCAAAATCCCAATTCAACTTTACAGCCCTATTCTTCCCTTTGAACTTCCTATTTTTCCTTTTTACCAACCCCTGTTCCGACGGGCGGTTCTTAAGTTATTAATTTTTGAAACAATTTCCATAAATGGGACAATTTTCCATGTGAACGCATATTTATTGCTTCAGAACCCTGATCTGATGTGTCAGGCTAGTCTTACCCCTTCTCCCTGACATTTTTTCTTTTTACTCCATGTCCTTTCGATGCACGGTTTATCTGTTATTAATTTTTACAAGTTTTGGGACCTTTTTCGTGCCTATTTTTCAACTTTTTCTATGTGAACCTACCCTATTTACACTGGAATTCCAGTTTGATTTGATAGTTCTGTCTTGTTAACCTTTCTCCCACTTTTTCCTTTTTCCTCCATCCTCTTTCAATTGCCGGATTTTAAGTTATTAATTTTTCCGAGTATTTTTTTGTGTGATTTTCGTACTTTTTCCACGTGAACCCCTCCTAATTTTCCCCAAACTGAGTTTTGATACACCAGCCCTGTGAATCCCTTTCTTTTAGACATTTTTCCTATTACTATTTGCTATTTCGACGCACGGTTCTTCCCGTATTAATTTTCGAGTCCATTTTCAAGCCTATTTTTGGGGTTTTTCCCATGTGAACGCCTCCTATCTCAATCGAAACTGTGTTTTATCATGATAGGTTGTTGGCAACCTTATTCTGCACACTTTTCCTTCTTTTCGCACTTCATTCCAATGCACGAATTTTTCGATATTAATACACGTATGTATTTTTTGGCTTGTTTTTTGAGTTTTTTCCATGTGAACACCCTGATTTTGCCTCAAAACCTATGTTGCATATTTTCAACATTTTCCTCTCGTCTCCCGGCACATTTTTCCTTTTTACGAATTTTTTATTCGACGAACGATTTGGATTTTATTATTATTTTTTCTTTTTCCCGTGTGATCGCGTTTCTTGCCTCGCGCGTGAACACACCTGTTTTTGGTTTTACGCTCCTCGGGATGCCCCGTGGCATCCATGGCTTGCGCGTCACCATCCCTGCCCGTTTGGCCCCATCACTGCATTTTTTTTAAAACCCCTGCCCGCGCATGCACACGAGCCGGGGGTGTGTTTTTTGCCCCTCCAATTTTCATTTTTCATTTTATTTTTCTATTTTCCCTTTAAAAACAAAAACAAATTCCACAAACCCCCACAGCCAACGCCAAAAACAATATATCTATGTGTGTGTGTATACACACACACACACAAAGAATTAAAAAAAAAACAACCAAGAAGAGAGAGAGAGAAAAAAAAAACACACGAACAACAAGAACAAAAAACAAAAACAAACAACCAATACCTGAAAAAAAAGAAACAAAAACAAGAAAAAAAAAAGAAAAAGAAACAAAAAAAAACAAGAAAGAAAAACAAAAGAGAAATTACCAAACAAAAAAAACGACAAAATAAAAATATATATATATTTTAAAAAGCATACCTATCTATTGACCGTTTGCCCGCGCCTCCTCGTCCTCCCTTCTCTTTTCCCCTCCTGCTCTTCTTTCTCCTCCTCCCTTTCTCCTTCCCCTTCCCCTTCTCTTCTTCCCCCCTTCTTCCTTATCCTCCTCCTCTTTCTCCCTCGGCCGACGTCTGCCGCTGCTCCGGATGCCTGCGCCGCTGCTCCAAATGTCGTCCGCTGCCCCGCAGCGCCATCGACCACCTCCAGCTCCTCTATATCAGCCGACACCTCCTGCTCCTCCACATCGACCACCTCCTGCTCCGACACATCCTCCTCCCCCACCACTACCTTTCCCCTCCTCCTCCTCCTCCTCCCCCACCACCACCTCCTACACCTCCACCTCCACCTCCTTCCTCTCCTCCCCCTCCTCCTCCTCCTCCTCCACCTCCCACTCCACCACCCTGCTCTGGTTAGTAATTAACTACCCTTAATCAGTAACCAACTAACCTTAGTTAGTAATAAATTAACCCTAGTTAATCACTTAAACTAACCCTAGTTAATAACCTAACTAACCTTAGTTAGTAATAAATTAACCCTAGTTAATCACTTAAACTAAACCTAGTTAATAACCTAACTAACTTTAGTTAGTAATTAACTAACCCTAGTTAGTCACTACCTTAACCCCTGGTTAGTTGATCCCCCCACTAACCTAACTAGAGTTACTTAACCCTACTAACTTAACCCCTGGTTAGTTGACCCCCCCACTAACCTAACTAGAGTTAGTTAACCCTACTAACTTAACCCCTAGTTAGTTGACCCCCCCTCCCACTAACCTAACTAGAGTTAGTTAACCCCACTAACTTAAACCCTAGTTAGTTGAACACCCCCCCCCCACTAACCTAACTAGAGTTAGTTAACCCTATTAACTTAACCCTTGGTTAGTTGACCCCCCCCCCCCACTAACCTACCTAGAGTTAGTTAACCCCACTAACTTACCCACAGTTAGTTAACCCCCCACCCATTGACCCTAGTCAGTTTAACCCCCTACCCTAGTTAACCTAGTTAGCTTTGACCTAACTAACCGGCATTAACTAACCAAACCTGGTTAGACTAGACTAACTCAAACTAACCTAACCAGACTTTCCTAACCTAACCAGACTTGACTTACCCCGCCTTAATTGACCTACCTAGACTAACCCGACTTAATTGACCTAACGTGACCTAACTTAACCAACTAACTGAATTTAACTCACTTAATTGATTTATTCAACTAAATTAACTTCATCGACTTTATCACACTAAGCTAACCTAATTCACCTAAACTACTCAGTTAGCCCCTGTTCCTGCCCTTTCTCTTACGTTATTTTTCCTGCTGAGTACGGGTGTGCTAGCGGGTGTTCACACGTGAGGACGCGCTTTCGACTTGTCCGTGCGGTGGAGATTGCAAACCCGCCGTTCACAAGCAGTGATTCTTCGATGTTCACACGCAGCCCGAGTACCACCTTATATTTTCCAACCTGCAAATATATTAAAAAATATATAAAAATAAATAGAAAAAACATAAAAATTCCAAAAAATTAAAATTTTGAAAATTTACCAATATTTTTAAAATTACTTGAAATATTTTTAAGGCGAAAATTAAAACCAAAAAAGTATAGAAAATTTAAAATCTAAAAATTAATTCAAAATTACATGAAAAATACTTAAAATTCATTTAAAATTAGTAAAAATATAGAAATAAATTCAAAAAATCCAAAAATTTCCACAAATCCCCCTATCCTTTTTCCACTAGTTTTTCAATTAAAAAATATTTCCATTAAAGGTAAAAATATTCTTTGAAGCAAAAAAAAAACCCTAAATTTAATACTACACTTCATACAAATTCATTTTAAATCCTAAAAAATCAACTGAAAATCATGGCTGAATTAATATACATTGTGGACACTTGCTAGATATCTGAAAATTCATTCTTACACTTCATAACATATCCATGTGTTATATATCCTGATTTAATTATTATTTAAAAAAACACACAATAGAAAAAACAAAAAAATAAAAAATAAAATAACCAAACCAAACAATATACACAAAAAAAACACACCTAAAATACAAAACAAAAAATACACAAAATAAAAATAAAAATAAACCAAAAACACTAAGGTGCTTTATTTTTTTCAGTCAGTGGTCTTTGTTTTTGTTTGACTGGATTCATTGCTTTTGGGAGACTACTCCATGCGCCTTCAGTCCATTGCATACACACCCCTACCAGGTATTTATTTTATGAGTTTTATTCATATTCATTACCCCTTAACCACAATTAATTGCTAAAATAAACTATATTCACTCACCTTTTCCACGCGCATTCGCACTAAACACACAATTTAATAATTTTAAAATCAATTAGATGTTCACTTTGCATGCGCTACGTGCGCTTAAGAGACACCTTAATTTGTAATAAAAATGAACCAGCCGTCACAAACAAGCACACACTGGCAAAAAAGCACTCCACATCACTATTAATTTTTAAATAATGAATTTGCATTTAGAGACCCAGTTTAGGAATCGTAGTCTGGGTTTTGATAAAGCACCGTTTCACCCTAATAAATTGTAATTAAAATTTTAAGAAGGAACCGCCGTTTTCTTATTAAGGTTTATAACTTAATAAAATATCACCCATTGTTAATCATTTCTTTAAATGAACCCTTCATTAAAATAATTCCACCTCACTGCACTTTTTCACCCTTTTTAATAAACAAGCTTCATGGGATGGGCGTGTAAAAGTCTTTTAGCTAACACTGGTGGTCAAGGTTATGGTTAGGTCGTCTTGAGGTACATTTTTATGGTATTATGATTTGTTAATGTGTTACGATTACGGGTACGGTGTGTAGTTCTTTCTTTCTTGCCTGATACGAGGATTTGGGTGCTTGTTTGTTGCATCGCATAAAGTTTTCGATCGCATATGTATAGAGGTCATGCCGAATTTTTTCTAGGATGTGTATTGTTTGGGATGGTAAATGGGTTAGTTACGTCTATGTGTGTGTCCTTTTATTTATTGATTCCTTTTTGATAGCCTTTTGGTTGTTTTGCAGGCATTCTTTGTAATTGTTTGCATTGTGGTGTGTGTGTTTTCCATCTGAATAGCGTCTCACGCTCCTCCTCCTATCCAGTATGTCCCGCTGGTTAGTAGAGTTTACTCTTCCCTACTAGCTTTTGAGCCTGTAGCGAAAGCAAGACTCACGACTTTCGTGGCTACTTCATTTCCCTTGATTCCAGAAGATCCATCCTTGTGTGATGAGTTCCTTGCCTTATACAGCAAGAAGTCGGGACTGGTTCATGGTGCTTCCATGACATTGACACCCCGAGGGTTAGGGAAGGCTTTGTCTCTTCCCTACAAAGGAGAGCCCTTTGTTACAACTAGACAATTATTCTCCAACAATGAGATTTGCAAGATGTTACAAAAGCAGACCAAGGCTGGATGTCAAGAAAGTGATCAACACTTCAGGAGTCTCTTTTTCCATTATCACTGATCCTGTGTGGAAGTTGGTCTGCAAGTTCCTCCAAGACAATTTTATGCTTGCCAAAACACCATCCCATTACTTGTCAAAAGAGCTCTTCACAGCTTTCAGGATGGTGTTAAAAGGAGTGGCTATTGATTGGAGCACTTACCTACTTACAAAGATAGATCAACATTTCATCAAAGTAACCAGGGAAAATGTCACAAATGTCACATATAGACCCTACCTGTATGCTTTCTTGACGTACTCATACCTAAAGAAGGGAGTGCTACCACCTCCTCCATCTAATCCAGTACCTCCTCCACCACCTTCAGAAGAGTCAGAACCTATTGATATAGAGGATCTTGATTCCCCTCCTCCACTAGTTATTCAGCGAAAGCGCTTGAAGCATGTGGCAGATAAAAATCCTTCAGTTCTTCTTTCAGTCATAATTCCTGCTACATCTATCAGTGACCTCCCTACTTATCCCACATGTAACAACTTGTTCATAGCACATAGAGAGGGTTCCTTGGACATATCATTCCCTTCATTGAACAGTCTAGTGTCGCGAGATGCCATTCCATTCCTCTGTAAAGACATCCAGAGTTCAATTGAACTTTCAGTGATAGCCTATGTTCAACAGCTGTATGCTTCCTTTTATGAAGAACTGATACAGTCCAAAGATCAGTTGCATAAGGCAACATCAGAGTTAGCCTCTGCTACAGACACACTTGCAGATCTATTTAAGAAAATGGAGCAACAAACCCAAATGATTGAGACTCAAAGAGAAGAGATATCTTCTTTGAAGCTTCTGTTATAGAAGCTCAATCAGAGGTCACTAGAATCTCAAAGGAGAAGGAGAGGTTGTCCAAAGAAGCTCAAGAGTTTCAAACTCTTTTAGATGCAAAACTCTTAGCCTTACAGACTGCTCATGACACAGTGGAATCACAAGCTTCCCAAATCAAGCAGTTGCAAGACCAACTGGCACAGTCATGGTCTGTTCCTCCAAGCCCCAATGTTCCTCTGATTCCTTCTCTCTCAAAGCAAGACTTGGCAGTTCTCCAGAGACCTTCTACCTTGTGTCTAATATTTCAAGATAAAGTGGAAAGATTGCAGTCCAGGATGGATCTGCTATGGTCTACATTTGAGCATTTCCAGGAGTATGTTCCTCTGGAGCATTCTTTCTTTATCCACTATCAATTGCAAAAGTTGGCCTTTTACATGAAGCTTTCAATGATGGATCTTCCTCTTCCAGAGGATGGTTGGAGTGGGGCTTGGCCTCCTACTTACTGACAGAAGTGGTCTGTATGGTATTTGAAGATTCTGTGACTACGGATACCATGTTGCTATCATATATGTATCTACGAGGTGATCTGTTGATTCCAGATGAAGTAGATATGGCCTAGTATGTGGGGGATGTGGTTTTGCAAGCTGTGTTATATGTCAACTATTTGGAGTTGCGAATAGATGACATGTTCCAGAGTTACTCTTCAAAAGTGGCTACTTTCCCTAATAATTCGTGGCACTCAATGATTGATTCTGTGGTCCTAAATCAATGTCAGAACACAGCTTCTACCTATGTATAGAGCACTAACCAAGTGAGGGTGGATCTCTTAGCTCACCTTTCCAAAAACCATCCATTTGATTCAACCTTTTTTTATGCCTATCAAAGAAGATCTATCTTAGGTCCCTCTGTTTCTAGCCTATTGTACTACCAACAAATGGCTCATCGCTATGATACCTATCTTTCCCTTTATCAAACCAATTCAACAGCAAACTTACCCCTTCTTTTCCAACCTCAATATTTTCCTCAAATTCCCATATTTACCTATTGCTCTTTTATTGAAGATAGATTATTTTCCCCTTCTCCACCATGCCCTTTACCATCCATCCATATACCGTCTACTTTTCCTATTTATCAATTAACACCTTTCCTAACTGATTCCCTTAAGTTCTCAGCCACTCCTTCTTTAACTTATTCCTCCTTTTATGATTTTTCCTACCCATCTCTTCATCCACTTTTACTTATTCCACTTCTATCTCCTGCTACTTCTTATTCTCAACCCTCTCAGTTGGTTAGTGAATATGAAGGGTTTGATCAGCAGATTCCCAGAAGAAGAGGATGGAGCTCGACTGATTCTCTTATAGGACCTCAGATAAACTAGCCAATAATTCCAAGGGATTGGACAACTGCCAGTCAAGCATACCAGAACTACCTTCATTTTGCTCACCGATATTCACAATCTCTAGATCCTTCAGTGAGATTGACAGCTCATTTTGCTTGGTATCTAGCATACATGCATAGGCATTCCCATAATGATCAAAAGGCCATTTCAAAACTTTGTATGAATGTCAATGTGAACATTGACTCCCACCAATTGGATGTCCTGTATTTTCATGCCCTATGTCTACCTAGCAGATACCTTGTTTTGCTAGAAAGGATGTGCTACCTACATTTCTTCCAAAATCCTCCAAAGACATTTGTAAATGAATCCTTCTCTATGGATCGTTTTCGAAACCACCAAGCCTTCAAAAGGAATCATCTTCATTGATGCCTTTGCAATGTATTTTGGATGATTCTTAGTGATAGATATATCTCTCTTTTTGGAGGTGTCATTCAGATGGTTGTGTTTGTGTTTGTGTGTGTTGTAATAATTGTATGTGATGAGTTCATGCTGATTGAGAATAATTTATTCAAGAGCTCTTTTCAAACTATTGATGGTGGATGGAAAGCCTATGGTGCAAAGCTGAAGAGAACCTCTTATATCCTTTACAATTTTGTTATGGCTTTTTAAATGATTAATCAGATGATTTAATGAATAACGGGAGTTTTCCTTTAGTAGTATTTTTCTATCAAATATAGGTGATAAGTTGGGTTGTGTTTTAGCGAGACTATTGAAGATCTGACGGAAGATAAAATTGAGCTCTTTAGTGAACTTATATTCTTCTTTTCCTTAGGTCGCGAGGACGCTTTCTTTCTAAGTGTGGGGATATGTTGAGAGTGGAAAAAGACTGAATTTTTGTCTGATTTTTGTTGTTTTTGAGGTCTGAATGATTGATTTTTGATGGATCTAGAGTGATGTATGGTTGTTAATGGAAGTGTTTGAGAGTGTTTTGTATGATATTAATTATGTTTTGGAAGTTCATGATGATTCTCAGTAGAGATATAAAGCTCTATGATGTTCTGTTGAGGTTCTGTATAGCTTCTGTTTTGTTCTGATTTTTTTCTGTATGAAGCATGAATTGATGATTGATGAAGATTGAGATCTTTTGGAAGCCTATTGAATAGTTTTTGATAGTATGGAATGATTTTAGTATGAGTTATGAGGTTCTGATGACCCTCTGTAGACCTTCTGTAGAGCCTCTGTCTCTGCTCTATCTTTGTACTGTAATTGTACTGTAGCTGCTCTGGTACTATACTGTAACTGTTCTATAGACCTTCTCTAAGAGTTCTGTAGAATGTATGTGTGATTTTGGAAAATTTTTCTAAATTTTGGAAAGGATGAATCTAAGTTCAAAAGAGCTAAAAAAAGTGGAAGAAGCAGCGCTGCTAAAGACTGAAGAGAAGATTGAGTGACAATGACAGTAGTGAGCTATGAAAAGACACTATAGTGGCTCTAATGACTCTTCATATCAGACATACCTCTTGGGAGATGCATCCATGACCTAAGAAGGATTATTGAGAGTTATTATGAGAGTATTGTAGTGAGGAGATGATATACTATTGATAGAGAGAGAGAGAGCCAGAGATAGCCAATTCTATCAAAACAGTGTAACTGTAAATGAGAGCTTGAGAGAGAGAACTATGAAGACATTGAAGATGAATACTATGTGATTGATTTCCATTCAAAGATTGTGTATTCTTTTGTATTCTTTGCTATATTGGTGGATTCTATGAAGATGTTGAAGATTATAGTTGATTCTATCAAATCCGTGGGAGATATCTACTATGATGCTGCGTGAAGATTTGCTGTTTTCTTTGTTTTGATGATCAAAAGAATGAAATAAAAGCTTGTTGATGTTACAAGATAGATTTTCTTGCAAGAGAATTTCCTTTTCCTTGGTGTTCCTCTTGGGGCTCCAGTAGCTACTCCCTCATCCCCATGCATAACATATTAGACTTTACATACTGTAGGCCCATTCGTAGGCAGGTGGAGACTTTACATATATTAATTTTGTTGAGTTATAAGAGAAGAAATCCCTTCTCAAAAATTTTAAGAAAGAAAAAAGAATAATAACAAAAACAAATTGTTTGTTGTAACGTAAACCAAATGGAAAATGATGAAGGCAGTGATGTTCAAAATCAGAGGTGTATCTTAATCAACGTGTTCCATGTCCTTGCTCTCAATGTAAGTTGTCAATTAGATGAAAATGTCGATTGTGTCTATGGAACACATATGATGCTTTGGCGAGTTTCAATCAAAGATCATTGATCAAATGATCTCAGATTTTGAGCAAACGGTAAGAAAAGTGCATATCAATCATACATTGTATTCACAAAATAATTGAATATCATATACAAAAACATTGGATATGGCTGTAAAAATTATTATAGGGAGGTGACCTCTCATCCCAAGGAGCAGTGCACCCTTTGTGGCCAGCTAGAAGAGTTCGTGGGAGTGTGATGGATGGAATGCCTGATCCAATCCACCACTTGGAAGGTACTACCCAATCTATACCATCAATACCCAGATGAGATATGCAATCTTCCAAAATTTTCTACAATCTTGGAGCATAAGATAGAGGCAATAATCGATGCATTGATGCCCATGGATGTGGAGACATCTAATCTGCTTAGAGAGAAAGCATCCATACCATTATGTGATGGGTGCTGAATATCTCGTCTGAAGACACTGCTTGCACTCCTAAGTGTGCAAGAAAAATATGGGTGGAGCGATGTGAGTGTGACCACATCACACTTGTTGAATCCCATGCATATTTTCAAGAATGTGGGCAACTTACTATGGGACCACATCACAGAAAAGAGAGACACTATAGAGGCACGAATGGATTTGAAGGAGGTAGGCAAGATGGAGGTGCTTTGGCCGCATTCGTGGCCGCAGTCAAGTGTTGATGGTCACTTGTAGCTACCTCACACTCCTTGGGTTTTGTCGACTAAAGAAGTGTGCCTTGTGAAACAAATTATCAAGTTTATCTGCACTCCAATGGATATGATACGTTCTCTCAGGTCCGCGTTTTCTAAAGATGACTAATTATCAGGGATAAAATCCCATGATTAGCATAAGATATGTCAAGTTTGTACTACAAATGGATTGTAAGTAGCCTGCGTATTTTGCTCTTTGGAGTCTAGTCGTTGTTCGTAATGCTTCTTCATTTGTGGCAGTTTATACTACAAATCGTAATCACAGGATACCTTACTCCAGAAATACGCTGGGCAATTTACATGTTGTCAAATTTAGTGCAATAATGGATCTCACAGAAGAAGATTAAGACATCCTCTATTGAATCCACAAGGCTGAGAGCAGTGGAGACGGTCTGTCTCTTTGAGAAATACATGTCCACCAGCATGCTCATGATACAAACCCACCTTCTGGTGCATCATGTAGAGATAAAGTGGAGATTACTGGACATGTCCATAAGCGATGGATGTTCTTCTTGGAGCACTTCATGAAAGCCCTGAAAGGCTTTGTGCGACAATGAGCTCAGTCAGAAGGTAGCATGGCTGAAGGTTGGTTGGTGTCTGAGACATTAGTGCATATTTCATAGTGGCTACCAATGGTGGATTCAGACAACAATATGCTATGATTGCTAAAGAATGATGATAGACTGACTGGAGATGTGGTGGTTGGAAATGGGGTGGAAAAAAGAATGGACGTAGCAATGGAGGAGAAAGTGAATCATTTTGTATGTTGCACCATGCCTCCATGGAGACGTGGCTCGCTAGGTATGAGCAAGCCAGGAAAGATCAGGAAGAAGTGTGATTTGAATTTTGATGTAATACACACCATCGATCGATTCAATATCGCGAGGGCATGGAGGAGATGCCATGGTTTATGTCAACGCGATGGTTGCATGGAGCATTGACCGTAGTGTCTCGAGAATGGGTAAATTGAGGAGTGTAAATTCTCGAGGAGATGTAGTCCAAAGGTGACGACGTGTTTAGGGTTTGTCATATCTAGATTTTATATGCAACAACTAATTGAATGTTTCAATGTACAATACTAAATATGTAGTGCGGCGTGGTCACATAGACAGCATTTTCGCATGGATCGTATCGACAAAACACACTCCACAACAGATTGTGGTATCATGGCAAAGTTCGAGCAAGAGAGCCGACGACGAGCAATGGATCCAAACACCATTATAGATGAGATGAAGTATTTTGGGAACTTGCAAAGTATTATCATGGTGGATTACCATAACTTCTCCATGATCTTCGATGTACAGTGGTTCAAAGTGGTACTTGAAGGAGCTGGGGCAACAGTTTGACGAGGTCCATCTGGATTTCTCGAAATAGATTTTGAAAAAAGATGGACGGATTTGTGCGACACGTTCATATTGTCGGCCCATTGTAAACATGTGTATGAACTCATGTTTTTTTTAATTTTATTACGACATGGTACATGTCACAAAAGTTAAATCTCTCTTGTACATGATTTTGAATATGTAATTTTCTATCCAAACCCCCGACAACCTCGATAGTGGTATGTTGTATCTTCATCTCCCCAAAGTGTGAGAGTATATGATCAATGCAATGTTCCCATCGTAGATGAGGACATTATGCAAATAGTGGTGTTGAGAGTGGAAAAAGATTGAATTTTTTACTGATTTTTGTTGTTTTTGAGGTCTAAATGATTGATTTTTGATGGATTTAGAGTGATGTATAGTTGATAAAGGAAGTGTTTGAGAGTGTTTTGGATGATATGGATTATGTTTTGGAAGATCATGATGATTCTTAGTAAAGATATGAAGCTCTATTATATTCTGATGGGTTCTGTTGAGGTTCTGATTGGTTCTGTATACTTTCTGTATAGCTTCTATTTTGTTTTGATTTTCTTCTGTATGAAACATGGATTGATGATTAATGAAGATTGAGGTCTTTTGGAAGTTTATTGAATATTTTTTGATAATTTTGAATGGTTTTAGTATGAGTTATGAGGTTCTAATGACCTTCTGCAACCCTCTATAAACCTTTTGTAGAGCCTCTGTCTCTGCTCTGTAACTGTTCTATAGTTGCTCTGGTACTGTACTGTATTGTTATGTAGATCTTCTATAAGTGTTCTATAGAATGTATGTGTGAATTTAGAAAATTTTTCTAACTTTTTAAAAGGATGAATCTAAGTTCAAAAGAGCTAAAACAAATGGAAGCTGAAGACTGAAGAGAAGATTGGAGTGACAGTGACAGTAGTGAGCTGTGAAGGGACACTGTAGTGGCTCTGGTGCCTCTTCATATCAGACATACCTCTTGGGAGGTGTATGCACGACCTAAGAAGGATTATTGAGATTTATTATGAGAGTATTGTAGTGAAGATATGATGTACTATTGAGAGTGAGAGAGAGAGGGCCAGAGATAGTCAATTCTATCAAAACAGTGTAACTGTATATAAGAGATTGAGAGAGAAAACTATGAAGACATTGAAAAATGATCATATGTTATTGATTTCCATTCGAAGATGGTATATTCTTCTATGTTCTTTGTTATATTGATGGATTCTATGAAGATGTTGAAGATTATGGTTGATTCTATCAAATCCGTGGGAGATATCTACTATGATGTTGCGTGAAGATTTGCTGTTTCCTTTGTTTTGGTCATCAAAAAAATGAAATAAAAGCTTGTTGATGTTACAAGATAGATTTTCTTGTAGTAGAATCCCTTTTTCCTTGGTGTTCCTCTTGGGGCCCCATGTTTTTGGTGCGCAACCAGGAAAACTTGCCATCAACAAGCATCAGAAGAGGTTGAAAATGAAGGAAATGGCATTGCCAAGAAGAGGAGAATTCAATGGATGTTTGCAAAGTTCCTTCTTCCATTGAAGAGTTGGAGATTCTCATTATCAAAGCCACTTTCTACAAGAAGTTCATCCCACAATGGCAGAAATATATCACCATCATGATGCATGCTCTATATGGTGGATTGTTTCCTCTTCCTGTTGAAGCAGCAAAAACTTGCATCTTGGTGAAAAATTGTTTGGGAACAAACTGAAGAGAAGAAACAGAGAGAATGACCATCCATGGAAGATTTGGCATTCATTGAGAAGTTTCCAGATATCATCAAGTGGGAGATTGTGAAGAAGCTTCACGAGTCGTGGTATGTGGAGGTTCACAAAAACAAGAAGGAAAAGAGTTGGAATTTGTTCGTGGATGCTCAACAGCAAGATATTGGGATGCTTGGTGCACTGATAATCTTCTGTTTGTCCAATTAGCAACCCAATGAAAGTTGGTAGACAGAGTGTTTTTCACAACATATAGTGTTGAAACCTTCAGAAGATGGCATTATTATAATGACACAACAACAATCCTAAGAAGAATGAATTTTGATACTTTTAGAACGGAATATCTCCCCCTCTGTAGTGGTTTGAAAGCCAAATTTAGAGATGTTGAAAAGAGCGAAGTAGAAGAGATGTTGGCCGGAGAATCCCTTAAAGACTGAAGCCCCTCTCTGATTCTATCCTGTTGAGTACAGACCAACTGGTTGGAGTCAACCCCCTGATGAATGATGCAATCAAGAGGCAAGCATTAGAACGAGTCCAGAGGTACGTGAGAAGAGAGAAGGCAAAAATCAAGGCTGAGAACGAGCTCGCAACAGAAGCTTCCTTTGACACCCTAAAATCACTCTTTACAAAAGTTCCCATGGCAACTTAAGGTCCCCTTCCTAGTCAGATTCATCCTGAAAATATTGATGACAAGCCAGTAAATATAGTCCCATTGCCAGTTTTTAAGGGAGAGTACAATGAAGACCCTGATCTTCATGTAGCAGAGTTTATGGTAGCATATGTGGCTAACAATGTCAGAACCCTTGAGCATTGGTTAGCAATATTCTCCGCCACTTTCAAGGGCACGGCGTTTCAGTGGTATGAGAGACAAGCAACATGAACTTTTGGCACATGGGACGACCTGAAGTTGGCATTCCTCACTAAATTCAAGCGTGAAGGTTTCGAAGAGCGAATGCGAGAGGATTTCATGAACCTAAGTCAGTCCTCTGGAGAAAGAGTAGAAGCTTATGTCTCGCGAATGGAATCCATCCTAAAGAGATGGACTAACTATCATTTGGACGAAGGAATTCAGAAAGGAGTGTTTCTTAGAGGCCTACAACTAGAAGTTTGCAAGTTCGTGGAATTGAGCAGACCAGTCAATCTGCAAGCTGCAGTGAAAGGTGCAAGATTGTATGACAAAGTTGAAGCAAGGCTGTCAAAATGACTCCAGGAAGAGGAGTTTTACCTCCTCCCATGCCAGGAATGGTATACCCACCAAATGCAGCCCCAGGGACAATTCCCTACTCCTATCCCCAGATGCAAACAATGCCGCAATATAATGCACCTAATCCACTATGGTCACCACAGATGGAAGTGCCTCAAATGATGGTTCAACCACAACAACAGTGGCCTCAAACAATTCCTCCAATCGCGACTCAACAACAATGGAATCCTACCAACTGGAATCAACAACCCTAAGTCTCAGCAGGAGCTCTGAATCAGAGCCAAAACAGAGGACCCTCTGGATCGACCCAACCAATGTATGCAGTAATTACAGAAGCTTCCCAAAACCCTACTACAACACTTCAAGAGGTGAAAATCGGAAGGACTACTTATCCAACTCAGTTGCAAGTATTAAGAAAGAGCTTCTGGATGTGAGTAGAGCAGCTACAGATGTGCTGAAGGCGAATACCACCCATATATCCACTCCTGCGGAAGCTATAAGAGATGTGATGTGCTCTAACACATGTTGCGGAAAGTGTCATCAAGCAGGACATTTAGCCACTGAATGTACCTGAAAACCAACCATTCCTGGAGCCTTATGTTCCTACTGCTCTCACGGAAGAACCATACAGAGGATATTTACTCTCTGAAAGAGATACACGAATGAAGACAGAAGGATGAAAATGCACGATTCAACTTGCTGGAATCCAAAATCAAAACACAGGATATTGGACCAAAGCCTAGGGAATTTGGTCCTAACTTTGGTCCAAGGAAGTTTCCCTCTCAAAGTTACAGAGGACGACAGTTTGGCGGTGGTCAGAGATCAAAGGTGGAATGTTACACGTGTGGAGAAAAGGGACATATCTTCCCGAATTGTCCAAACCCCTAGACAATCTATGGATTACAAGCCCTTATGCAACCAATGCAAAGGAGAAGGCCACACTGCAAAGGACTGTCCAAGCCCAGCCCCTGTAAAGGCCAATGGCAGTGATAGCCAACAAAAGGCACAAGAGCCTGCCTCCAATTTGGTAGAGTTGGAAGTTATCGTTGTCACGTGTGCCAAGAAGAAGGAACCAATTGTTCAGAACGAAAATAATTCTCCTACCAAGACTATGAAGTTCAACCTGCTAACAGAGGGACAGAGCAGTACAAGAGAGAACAGTGCAGCACATAGCACTATAGTGCTATAGAGAGTCACAGAGACAGTCCCAAAGATAGAACTAGAGGCCCTGGAGATAGATGATACAGAAGCACTTCCAGAAATAGAGGAAGTGCCGATGTTACAATTACTAGAAGAAAAAGGAAAGATGAAAATGGATATAGCCCCATTCCCTAGTCGGCTGGAGAAGCCTATGGATCCTATCAAAGATTATGACTTGGTCAAAGATCTAAACACTTTTAAACCAAACCTAACATTTCGACAGTTACTGATGCTGTCTCCTAGCTGCCGAAAGAAATTCAAAAGCATCTTGACAAGAAGACATGGATTAAGGATCGCTCCTTCAACAGTGACCCAGACCAATAAGGCCCTGAAGCGTGTAAAGGAAGTAGATGTGGCTAATGCCTTCCTAGATCATGGAACCCCAGAGATTAGTGTATGGATTGAAGGATGCTTTATCTCATATGCATTGATTGATGGAGGCTCATCAATAAACATAATGACAGATGTGACAATGAAGAACTTAGGGTTGCAAGGAATTCAACCTACATATTGGCTTATCAGATTGGCAAACCAAAGCAGAATTAAACCGTTGGGAATCCTTCCATACGTAAAAACAAGCCTTGTAGGAAGAGACTATTGGCTTACATATTTGGTGGTCAAACCAAATTCTTATGGGACCTCATACCCTCTACTATTGGGAAGATCTTGGCTTTTTGAAGTAAGAGCCAGGGCGCACTAGTTCAAAGGAACCCTAACCCTAGGCAGAGGACCCAACAAAGTGGTGTTAAAGCTATATGGATCGCAAAAAGGTAATGGATCCACATCCATCAAAGTCATAACTGACTCCTCCAATGAGGTAACAGATGGTACAACAGGAGACGAAGAGGCTGTTAAACAGATCTTTCCTAAGAAAGCAGAGGCACAGTCCCTAGCAGTGGGCACTGTAAGCCAACAGCCAAGGGAAGTAAAATCCTTGTCAATGGGAGAATACCTCCTACCTCAACTAGAATTAACTTTTGAAATCACCTCTGACAATGAAATAGAAGCATGGATGTACTGTTCTCCTCGTTACATGACGTCGCACAGACAGACCAGGGGCAAAATAGATATAGAGCAGTAACAGATACAAAGACAGAGCAGAGGCAGAACAAAGTCAATCACAGAGATAGTAACAGACACAAAGCCAGATCCAGAGGCAGAAGCAGAGTCAGAAGCTATTACAGAAGCAGACCAAAGAGATTTTGGATGTCAAGAAAGTGATAAACACTTGAGGAGTATCTTTTTCCATGATCACTGATCCTCTTTGGAAGTTAGTCTGCCAGTTTCTCCAAGACAGGTTTATGCCTGCTAAAACACCATTCCATTATTTGTCCAAAGAACTCTTCATAGCTTCCATGATGGTGTTAAAAGGGATGGCTATTGATTGGAGTACTTACCTGCTTACAAAGATGGATCAACATTTTGTCAAAGTGACCAGAGGGAATGTCACTTATGGTTTCTACTTATATGCTTTCTTGATATACTCAGGTCTAAAGAAGGGTGTGTTACCACCTCCTCCATCTGATCCAGCTCCTCCCCCTCCACCTTTAGAAGAGTCAGAACCTATTGACATAGAGGATCTTGATTCCCCTCCTCCATTGGTCATTCAGCGGAAGTGCTTGAAGCGTGTGGCAGATAAAACTCCCTTAGTCATTCCTTCAGTCACAATTCCTGCTATATCTGGCAGTGACCTCCCTGCTTATCTCACATGTAACAATTTATTCAGGGCACATAGAGAGGGTTCTTTGGAAATATCAGTCCCTTCACTTAACAGTTTAGTATCAAGAGATGCTATTCCCTTCCTCTGTAACGACATCCAAAGTTCGATTGAACTCTCAGTTAGACAGCTTGTGTTCAACAGTTGTATGCTTATTTCTATGAAGAATTGATGCAATTCAAAGGCCAATTGCATAAGGCAACCTCAGAGTTAGCCTCTGCTAAAGACACACTTGCAGATCTGTTTAAGCAAATGGAGCAACAGACCCAAATGATTGAGACCCAAAGAGAAGAAATATCTTCTTTGAAGATTCAGTTTAACAGAATCTCAATCATAGGTCACTAGATTCTCAGAGGAGAAAGAGAGAATGTCCAAAGAAGCTCAAGAGTTTCAGACTCTTTTAGATGCAAAACTGTCAGCTTTACATACTACTCATAATACAATGGAATCACAAGCTTCCCAAATTAAGCAGTTGCAAGACCAACTGACTTAGCCACGGTTCATTCCTCCAAGCCCCAATGTTCCTATGATTCCTTCTATCTCTAAGCAGGACTTGGTAGTTCTCCAGAGAGACAGGCCACATCGTGTCCATTGTTTCAAGATAAAGTGAAAAGATTGTAGTCCAGGATGGATTTATTATGGTCTACATTTGAGCACTTTCAGGAGTATGTTCCTCTGGACCATTCTTTCTTTGTCCACTATCAATTGCAGAAGTTGACCTTCTATATGAAGCTTTCAACGATGGATCTTTCTCTTCCAGAGGATGGTCAGAGTGGGGCTTGGTCTCCTGAGTTGCTGACAGAAGTGGTCCATATGGTTTTTGAAGATTCTGTGATGATGAATACCATGTTGTTGTCTTACATATATCTACGAGGTGATCCATTGATTTCAGATGATGTAGATATGGCCTGGTATGTGGGGAATATGGTTTTGCAAGCTGTTTTGTATGTTGACTATTTGGAGTTGTGGATAGATGATATATTTGAGTGTTATTCCTCAAAAGTGGCTACTTGCCCTGACAATTCATGGCACTCAATGATTGATTATGTGGTCTTGAATCAACGTCAGAATACAGCTTCTACTTATGTGCAGAGCACTAACCAACTAAGGGTGGATATCCTAGCTTATCTTTCCAAGAACCATCCATTTGATTCAACCTTTTTTTATCCCTACCAGAGAAGATCTGTTTTAGGTCCCTCTGTTCCTAGCCTATTATACTATCAACAAATGGCTCATCGCTATGATACCTATCTTTCCTTTTATCAAAACAACTCAGTAGGTATCTTGCCTCTTCTTTTCTAACCTCAAGGTTTTCCTCAAATTCCTATATTTACCTATTGTTCTTTTATCGAAGATTGAGTTTTTTCCCCTTCTCCACCATGCCCTTCCATCTATCCATATACCTTCTACTTTTCCTATTTATCAATTGATACCTTTCCTAACTAATTCACTTAAATTTTCAGCCACTCCTTCTTTATCTTATTCCTTCTTTTATGACTTTACCTACCCATCTCTTCATCCTCTTTTACTTATTCTACTTCCATCTCTTGCCACTTCTATTTCACAACCCCCTCAGTTGGTTAGTGAGTACGAAGGATTTGATCAGCAGATTCCTAGAAGAAGAGGATGGAGCTCAACTGATTCTCTCACAGGACCACAGATAAATTGGCCAATAATTCCAAGGGACTGGATAACTGCTAGTCAAGCATACCAGAATTACCTCCATTTTACTCACTAATATTCACAATCTCTAGATCCTTCAGTGAGATTAACAGCTCATTTTGCTTGGTATCTAGCATGCATGCATAGGCATTCCCATAATGATCAAAAGGCCATTCCAAAGCTTTGTATGAATGTCAATGTGAACATTGATTCCCAATAGTTGGACGTCCTATATTTTCATGCCCTATGTCTACCTAGCATAAACCTTGTTTTGCTAGAAAGGATGTGCTGCTTGTAGTTCTTTCAAAATCCTCCAAAGACATTTGTAGATGAGTCCTTCTCCATGGATCGCTTTCGAAACCACCAAGCCTTCAAAAGGAATCACCTTCATTGATGCCTTTGCAATGTATTGTGGATGATTTTGAATTGCATATATATCTCTCTTTTTGCAGGTGTCATTCAAATGGTTGTGTTAGTGTTTGTGTGTGTGTTGTAATAATTGTATGTGATGAGTTCGTGCCGGTTGAATAATTTGTTCGAGAGCTCTTTTCAAACTATTGATGGTGGATAGAAATCTTATGGTGGAAAGCTGAAGATGAACCTCTTATATCCTTTAAAATTTTGTTATGACTTTTAAATGATTATCAGATGAGTTAATGAATAATAAAGTTTTCCTTTAGTATTTCTTCTAGAAATACAGGTGATAAGTTGGGGCCATGGTTAAGAGAGAATGTTGAAGATACTAAGGAAGATAAAATTGAGCTATTTAGTGAACTTATATTCTTCTTTTCCTTAGGTCCTGAGAACGCTTCCTTTCTAAGTGTGGGGATATGTTGAGAGTGGAAAAACACTGAATTTTTGATTGATTTTTGTTGTTTTTGAGGTCTAAATGATTGATTTTTGATGGATTTAGAGTGATGTATAGTTGATAAAGAAAGTTTTTGAGAGTGTTTTGGATGATATTGATTATGTTTTGGAAGATCATGATGATTTTTAGTAGAGATATGAAGCTATGTTATGTTCTGACAAGTTCCGTTGAGGTTCTGATTGGTTCTGTATACCTTCTATATAGCTTCTATTTTGTTCTGATTTTCTTCTATATGAAGCATGGATTGATGATTAATGAATATTGAGGTCTTTTGGAGGTTTGTTGAATAGTTTTTGATAATTTGGAATTGTTTTAGTGTGAGTTATGAGATTATGATGACCTTCTATAACCCTCTATAAACCTTTTATAGAGCCTCTGTCTCTGCTCTATAATTGTTCTGTATAGCTGCTTTGGTATTGTACTATACTATTCTGTAGATCTTCTGTAAGTGTTCTATAGAATGTATGTGTGAATTTGGAAAAGTTTTCTAAATTTTGAAAATGATGAATCTAAGTTCAAAAGAGCTAAAACAAATGGAAGAAGCAACTGCTGAAGATTGAAGAGAAGACTGGAGTGACAGTGACAGTAGTGAGCTGTGAAGGGACACTTTAGTGGCTCTGGTGCCTTTTCATATCAAACATGCCTCTTGGGAGGTGCATCCATGACCTAACAAGGATTATTGAGAGTTATTATGAGAGTATTGTAGTGAAGATATGATGTACTATTGAGAAAGAGAGAGAGAGAGAGGGCCAAAGATAGTCAATTCTATCAAAACAATGTAACTATATATGAGAGATTGAGAGAGAAAACTATAATGACATTGAAGAAGGATAATATGTTCTTTGTTATATTGATGGATTCTATGAAGATGTTGAAGAATATGGTTGATTCTATCAAATCCGTGGGAGATATCTACTATGATGCTGCATGAAGATTTGTTGTTTCCTTTGTTTTGATCATCAAACAAATGAAATAAAAGCTTGTTGATCTTATAAGATAGATTTTCTTGTGGTAGAATCCCATTTTCCTTGGTGTTCCTCTTGGGGCCCCAAGTGGGATCGATATTGCAAGGGGTGGAGGCTGCCAAAAAAGCTTGGATCATGAAGAGAAGTTAGAATTGGGTAACAATGATGGATACCTTATAGATGATAGGAGAGGAGCCATCATCATGAATGATGAGGGGAAGAAGGTGATGGCATGTATGAGAGAGTTGTGCCAACAAGTTTTTCAGCACAACGTCTTGGATTATTGAAAGAACATACCGGAGGGGAGCAAGGACTACATAGTAGCGTCCTTGCATGAGGAGTTTCCGGTACCCACCGTAGCAGATAGGTTTTCTAGAGACTGGATGATGGAGTGCATGCGTGCGTACATGTCACACAAACGATCGGATGCACACAAGGCACATAAGAGTGGGGCCTCAAAGCCCAAGTGGCTAGATACAGATGGTTGGCACCGACTCAGGAAGGAGGCTACCGATTCTCCAAGACGTTGGAGACAACAGCAGGAGGCAGGGAGGGTACGACTGGAGGCAAGAGTGGTTCATCATCTTGAAAGTAGCGGCCATAGGACTTATCTAGAGGACTTTGTAAGTTTTTATTTTGTTCTGCTTGCTTATTTTTGTGCAATATCCCTTGTAATGACAATCATGTTTCTAACATTTCTATTTTGTTTTCTTTGCAACACTCCATTATAGACTGCTATCCCACCGGCCTAGAGACTCGATATGCAAAGAGACACGGTCTCACTATATTGATCGACCAATTGTATAGACGCGGCAACCGAGTAAGTCACTCATCTTTCTTGTTCGTAGTTACTAATTTTAATTAAAATGCATTATTGTATGGTGGAATGATGTGTAGTTGTTTCTTTTTTTGCAGAGTCTATTCGATGCTTCTTTGTGGCGAGACAACCTTTTGGATGGTGAGCATCTATAGCTCGTTCTTGGATCCATGGAGCGCACATCCTCTTCTTTTTTGCTCATTTGATTTATCTAGGCATTTTCTATACACTATCTTATTATCATCTTTTGTATCTTGCCATGATTATACCATTGCTTTCATTATGCAATCTTGTATTTATTTTATGTATCAGTCTTATGGATTCATGTACACTTTGCCTTCATGGAGATGAGCATTGTACACTTTACTGTAACTCTTTTGTATGGGCTAAATAAATCACATAGTGCTATTTGTGGCACGGCAGCCCTGCCACAATTTTTTTTTTCCTTATAACCGTCGCTATTAGCGTTGCAAATTTACTACAGGCATCACAGTTAGCTTCGCAAATCGTCTCGCTATATGCATTGCTATATGCGACGCTATCAGCGTTGCATATGCGACGCTGATAGCGACGCAAATAGTGGCACATATAGCGACGATAATAGCGACTATTCTATGGTGTCACTAATACAACATTTTTTGCAACAATGAGGGCAAATTTTTTTATGAACATTTTTTTCGCTTTGAACGTTGGTATGAGGCCTCTATCTTGTAGTGCTTCTTCTTCACAACTTCTTCTTTACTACTATCTCCTATCTTGCATCCTCTCCCTCACATTGTTTGAAACTCATTTTCCTCACTACATATGCCTCTATACTGCTCATGAATTTTAGAGTTCAGGGTGATTGTGTAGATATGGTATCTCTTGCTGTATTATCACTATTTTGATGGCCAAGGCTTGATCAAAGCATAGTTATTTGTTGAACGAGGCACTTTGAGAAGGCATGATTACTTGAAGTCGAAGGGACTCCACCTTACCATGATTGAACCAAGCACCAATACACTCAAGTTTTGCATACTCTCTAGGTTTCCACACACTAATGCATCAAGTATCTAAGTTTACAATTTATCTTTAAATTTTCAAGTGCAAGCATTTGGAGGTTTCGGTAGAGATAGCATTTAGTTATTGCTTCTCAATTTCACAAGCCCAAATCTTCAAGGGTTAGCACTTGTTTGCATGTGGTTCATTGATTTGCAACTAACATGAACAATAATAGTGAAAGCACCAATGCTTTCTTGCTTCATCTCACTTTCTATGACTAGTCTCTAGAGTACTCAATGTGATCTCAATCTAGATTGATCCCAATTTGATGTGACTAGAGCATGGAGCTCAGCAAGGAGCTCACTTGAGCATTAGTGAAAGTGCTAATACTTGCTTGCTTGGCCCTTAAATTTTTGGACGCAATTAGTACAACTAGCTATGTGTGTGTGTCTGTGTGTGTGGAGCTCATTTAAGCATCAACAAAGTAAAAGTGGAAAATGTTTAGGGTTTCAAAGTGTAAGTGGATAGTAATGGCTTGCTTGATCAAAGTGATGCTTCAAGTCCTATTATATTCAAAGTGATACTTGAAGACTTGTTTTGTCCAAGCAATAGCACTTATTGTTGAGAAGAGTGATGCTTGAAGACCTGTGATCAATCCATCCAAGAAAAACTTTGGTTACGCATCACAACTAGTGCTTGTAGTGTCAACACTATGATTTTCACTATGAGTTTTGGCTAAGTGATCCAAGTGCTTCCACTTGATGTATAGGTATTTGTATTAGCATCATGATATCTAGACAACTTCTTGTTATGATCACCATCATGATTTTTGGCTAGGCATCAAAGCACAAATGCTTTTAGTGTCAGAACCCATGATTTTTGCCATGATTTTTGGCTAGATAATTCAAGCACCAACAATTGATTTGTAGTCATTCATGTTGGCACGATGATATTGGGATAGTTTGCTACTATGATCACCATCGTGATTTTTGGCTAGTATCAAAATGCCCACATTTGCAATGTGAGTCCTTGTGACTAGTCCTCATGATTTTTTATAGACATTCAAGTGATTGGAAGACATTCAAGTGCTTGTAGTGTTAGTGCCCATGATCAACAAACATTCAAATGATCAATCTTTGTGATTTTCTTTGATTGCACCAAGTACTAATGCTTGCAAAGAAAACATTGAAGTTCTATAGACATTTAAATGGATTATTCCTTGTGATTAAAATTTTACACAATGAAGAGCGATTGAATATTTGCACACTAATAAACAAAGATCCAATGCTTGCAAGGATTTGTAGCTAGAAATGATTGAAGAACTTCAAGTTGGCATGCCATGTTCTTCTTTGCATAACAATCACTCTATGATATGTTGAAATATACAAGAACCAACACTTGGCTAATGTATGCCATGTTTGAGTTTTATTAGTTTGATTTTAAAAGTGCTAATGCATGATGGAACTATGCCATGTCCAACTCAGCAAGTGCTAGAGCTCAATAGAGATGGATCAAAATTCCATATATATGTTGCCACTTTAGTGTAATGCAAGAGTGATTGAAGATTCAAACACTAGTAGACAAAGTGCATGATCGATGGGATTTGTAGCCAAGTGTGATTGAAGAGTTGCAAGTCGGTATGCCATGTTCTTCTTTGCAACAATCGAAGTATCCCATGTTGAAATCTCCAAGCACCATACTTGGCTAAAGTATGCCATGTTTAGATATCACCAATTTGACTTTTCAACTGCTCATGCTTAATAGAATTATGCTACGTCCAACTTGGCAAGTGATAAGGAAAATTTACAAGTGCTATGAAAGGAAAGTGGAACCCAGGAGGAAGAAGCTTGGAGGTGAGAGCTATGGCGGATGGAGAGCAAGAGCAAGAGATAAAGTGACTCAAAAGTGGAAACTCCAACAACCACAATGTGTAGCTGGGTCTTTTTTTATTCAAATTGTGTCACTAAAAGAATAAAGAATAAGTGATTGTGATGGGTGCCCGCCACCTGCAGTGTGCAGTGGCAGGTATTGTCAGTGTAGTAATACACAGGCGACTAGGCAGAGGCGCCTTTACCCCCAACAACCTCCAAGCCATATAACGTGCCATAACGCCATCTGCAAAAGCTATATCTGCATGGGTGGCTATCATGGCATACATAAGACTGCCCACGGCTGATGCATAGGGAATCTTGACCATCTCGGCCCTCTGCTCATCTGTCTGTGGACAATTGGCCTGTGAAACCTTCACATGAGAAGGTAATGGACATCCAATAGGCCTAACATCCTACATATGGAAGTGCTCAAGGACTTTATGAATGTACTCCTGTGAAAGATAGAGTAGTCCCTGAGATCTATCGCGTGTAATGTTCATACCAAGTATATGAGAGGCATCTCCCAAATATTTCATCTCAAAGCTCTTCTTGAGCTAAGCCTTAAGAGCATCTAGCTCCTCATGAGTTGTTCATACTAAAAGCATGTCATCCACATAGAGTACCAAAATCAATAAAGAACCATCACGAACTTTTTTCATGTATAAGCACAAATCCGTAGCACTGCGGTTGTAGCCCTGTGACTGCATGAGTGCATCAAACTTATGATACCATTTTCTAGGTGTCTGCTTCAAACCATATAGACTCTTCTTTAGCTTGCACACTAGGTGTTCCTTGCTAGGTTCTGCAAAGCCCTTAGGCTGCTCCATGTAAATCTCATCATGCAAGTCTCCATGTAAAAAATCCATCTTAACATCCATCTGGTACAAGTGCCGTCCAAGATGTGCAACCAAGGCCAAGACTAAGCATAGGGTGGTCTTATGGTCATCTTGACCACAGGAGAAAAGACTTCATCAAAGTCAACACATCAAAGTCAACACCATGCTCTTGCTTAAAACCCTTAGCAACCAATCAAACCTTGTATGCAGGCTTGGGGTGTCCAGGGGTACTTTTCAGCTTGTACACCCTCTTGCATGGCAAAGCCTTCTTACCTTGAGACAAGGAAACCAAATCCCAAGTCTAATTCTTATGCAATGAGTCAAGCTCAGACTACATAGCCCTCTCCCAAGAGTGACAATCACCCCTGTTCATAGCCTCATCATAAGTGAGAGGCTCTCTTGCATCTGTAACCAGTACATAATCCATAGAGGGCGCAAAATGGTCAGGAGACCATCTATCTCAAGTAGAACGCCTCAACCCAGGATCTACTGGCCTGACCGACATCCTGTCTAACATATGGGCCATGAGTATCAGGTGATGTTGCACGCTATCTAGCTAGCCGTAGGGCGGGATGAATGGGAGCAAGTGGCTCCTCCTGAAAGATAACTCTACATACCTCAGCCACTTTCTCAGGCTACATATATAGTTTGTCCTCATGAAAAATGACATCATAGCTGCGGATCACTTTCCGCACTTGTAGATCCCATAGACGATAACCCATCTCTCCTGCATCTCCATAGCCAATGAAAATGCATTTGACACTTTTAGGATCCAACTTATTACATTTGTCCTTGGGTACATGGCAGAATGCCTCACATCCAAAGATACGCAAATGATCATAAGAGGGGGGCTTGCCTGCCCATACCTCCTCTGCAACCTGAAAGTCAATGCCACTGCTAGGCAACCTATTAATGAGATGCACTGCAGTAGTAACTACCTCAGCCCAAAAGTGGTACGGTAAAGCCAGCCTGGCTAAGCATGCTATGGACCCTTTCGTGAATGGTCCTATTCATGCATTTAGCCATACCATTCTAGGGAGGGGTGTAAGGGGCAGTCAACTGACGCTTAATACCCCGCTCATCACAAAAAAAAAGCACATGATACATACTCACCCCCATTATCTGACCTTAGGCATTTTAGCCTTTTCCCAGACTAGTTCTCTACCAATGCAAGAAAACGTTGAAATGTGTCTAAGACATCAGATTTTCTCTTTATGGGATAAGCCCAAACCTTACGTGAGTAATCATCTATGAAAGTAACAAAGTACTTTGCCCCACCAAATGACTGGCATGGCATGGGTCCACATACATCGAGTCCACAAGAGCCAAGGGCTCACCCATGCATTTCTTACCAGACTTTGTATGAGTATTTCTAGTCTACCTACCATACAAACAATGATCACAAGAATCAAAATGCGAAGAGTCAAGGACGGAAGATATTGCAAAAAGCACAGAGCATTTTCATTCCTTTAAGAGACATACGCCCCAAACGAGCATACCAAAGGGATACATGGAGAATAGAACCCACGAATAAAACATGATCCAATGTAGCTCCAAATACAAGGGATAGAGGTTTCCAAACTTGGCACCTCTTGCAAGCACAAACCTGCCACGAGGAATCTTCCATGCAGAGTCTCCAAAAGACACAAAATACCCTGCATCATCAAGTTGTCCAACTGACATAAGGCTGCAAGTCAACAAAGGTACATGGTGTACATCATGCAAAATAAAAGAACTATTAGAAGGAAACTGCAGTCTAATATCTCCAATGCCCACAATGTCAAGAGACCTGTCATCACCCAGATGCACAAAACCAGACATGGTACGATAGGTATGAAACCAATCTCTATAGGGTGTCACATGAAAGGACGCACCCAAATCCAAGAGCTAGCACTATGCATACATAGAATGTATCTCAGAAGCCTGTAAGGCATCGCATGAAGAAGCTGCAAGTATGTAATCATCATCTGAATCAGTGGCCTCCATGACATTAACCTCTTCTATCTTCACACTAGACTTTGCAGGTACAATACTGCGCTCAGAAGACTTTTGCTGCACTTTTTCTTTTCCCTTTTCCTTGCACTTATCATCGCCCATTTTATGGCACTACGGCCTAATATGTCTTGCTTTCTCATAATAATGACAGGTAAGATCAAACTTTCGTCCACAGGACTTACTGCGACCACATGACTTGGACTTAGACTTTTGAGAGTCCCTACCCTTATGATCATTATCATGCCTGCCATGTCTGCCACCTCTAACGGTCAATGCATGTGAAGAGTGGGAAGCATCATTGTTTCTCCTGTTTATTTTCTCAGTCAATAAAGCACTCTTAACATCTTTGATTTTCAGCCCATCAAGCTTGTTCATGCATATGGTAGTACGGAAGACATCCCATGATTCAGGTAAGGTGCCAAGAAGAAACAACGGGTGCAAGTTGTCTTTGAACTCAATACCATGTGACAACAGACTCTTCATGATAGCATGAAACTGACTAAAATGAGATGAAAGGGAGGTCCCCTCCTTCTTCATGCGAAGGTCCATTAACTGCTTCAGTCAATACATCTATGACACAAGACTCTGCTGCGCATAGAGCTCCTGAATTTTCTCCCATAAATCCCATGCACTCTGATTTTCATCGTCAACAACATTATGATGGGCCTCTTCTGAGAGTGAAAAAATAATGGTAGACTTGCATAGCTCATCAACTTCCATCCAAACATCATCATCCATATCCTCAGGTTTAACACCCTTGAAACGTAAGGGTTTAATCTGCAACTTGTGCACCAAAACCTGCCATATTTGGGACTTCCTATACCCATAGTTGGTACCATCCAACATGGCAGTGTTAAAGAGAGCTGTATCTTTCAGATGACCAACCATACTGTCCCAAATCAAAGCAAAAATGTAAAATTGCATGTTGCTGTAATTAGCAAAAAATGCACTAAAACCACTGCTAAAACTGGCTGAAAGAGTGGATTTCACTAGGAGAAGCACATGTCCACCAAATATGACCAAGATAACATCAAATAGTAAGCATTATCCTCATAGAAGTGCTTAAAATTTGCAGATTTCAGCTTGCTGTAATAAATGACAGCAGTATGTAAAACTGTCCCAAAATGAAGCAATTACTGAAACATGTCACTGCAACTGCCAGGTAGCAAGATACATCTAACAATAAGTGTCCAAGGGCAAGAAGGTACCAAGAACTATCAAACCAATCACCTGTCAGGCAAGAGACATCTCATAGGTCTAGAAGTCATGCATGTAATGGGTCTCAGGGTAAGAGAAGAGACCAAGCATGAGCACAACTAAGCAAGAAGCTCAATGCATAGCCATCCAAGATGCATACAAAACTGACAAACCTGTGATAGAGATAGGTGCCTATCCCAATAGGCGTATCAAATCATTCCACTACAAACTAACTACAAACATAAAGCTCTCAAGAGAGAAAATGCATGTAACTGTCCCACAAGCTCAAGTTCAAGTGTAAATAAGACTCTGTGTACATCCGAATATACCAAGAGGCTCCCACTAGAAGTGAAGTTAGATGCAAAGAGAGCAAGCAACGCTCTAATACATCGAATGCATAGCATCAGACATGCCAAATCCCAATAGGGTACATCCGGAGCATAAACCCCAAGCTATCTTAGACCCGTAAAGCATAAGCCTGAAAGTGGAGTGTCATTCAGATTTTTCTGTGTGTTATATGCTATTAGTGTATAGGTATGTTTGACTTGTGTTTATTGGGAGCTTTAGTTTGAGAAAGCGAAAAAGCTTTGAAGATGTTGATTTATGGATTTGGCTAGAGTTTTGAAGACTTACAAAGGATTAGAATAACCTCTTATATCCTGTACTAATTTATTTGGTTATGTTTTGAAAACTAAGAATTGGTTTATACTTTAAGGTGTTTTCCTTTCATTAATTTGTTTGATAGATCCAAGTTATTTTGGAGATTGATGGGATCGAGGTTTGTTTGTGGGTGCTAATTGATTGATGTTTGAGAAAAAAAAATGAGCTATTTTTTGGACTTAGTATTCTTCCTTGTTTCAAGGTCGCAGAGGACACTCTCTGATTAAGTGTGGGGATATGTTGAGGGCTGAATTGACTTACTTTCTCGGGCTAATACATGTTGTTTTTGTGAGTTCAATGGTTGATTTTGAGGGTTTATTGATTGATTTTTTTTAGTTGGAAGTGTTTTGGTATGTGTTGGGATGGGTTGACTATATTTGAGAAGCTCCTGACGATTTTTAATTGAGATATGATGTTTTGATAGGTTCTATAATGTGTCTATTTGGTTCTGATAGGGTTTATTTTGCCTCTATTTTGATCTATTTTCCTTCTATTTGAGAGGTTGGGATTGTGAAAAAGTCTTTTAAGGAATGATTGCAAATGTGTTGAATGGTTTTGGATAGTTTAAATCTTTATTCTGTAAGCCTTTGTTTGCTTCTATATCTAGTCTAATGGATGGATGTTTAACTTAGGTAATGTTTTGTAATCTTGGAGGAGGAAGAATACAAGCTGCAAATAGCTTGAAGAAGTAGGTGAAGAAGACTTGAAGTGAAGACTACACTGACCGTGGTAATAGTGAGCTCTCAAGGGATAGTATAATGGCTTTAGTGACCCTTCATATCAAGCATGCGTCTTGGGAGGGGTATCCACGACCAAGAGAGTGCTATTAAGGATTATTCATTGTAATTTGAATGTACTATTGAGAGAGAGTAAATGTGAGAGAGATGGAGTATGAGAGAGAGCCAATTTTCTATGAAAAACATTGTATCTACATGAGAAAAACTATGAAGACTATGAATATGATGAAAGATGAATACTATGTGATGAATTCCATTGATTTTTCTTTTATATCATTGTGGTTTTGATGGTTTCTATAAAGAATATGGAGATTTGCTATGATAAATGTGTGGAAGAATTGCTATATGATGATGTGTGAAGATTTGAGAAGATTGGTGGTGTTTTCCTTCTTGTGGTTGATTAAAATATGGAGAACATACTTGGTGTGACAAGACATATTTTCTTGCAGTAGTTTCCCCATTTTTCTTGGTGTTCCTCTTAGGGCTCCACATACCAATGCCCATGTTGCTCATACCCATGATAATATCGCCCATGCTCATGTTGCTCATGTCCATGATAGTGCTCATGCTACTCATAGCATTCATCATCATGCTCATACTGCTCATGCCCATGATAATTGTTAAGAAATCAAGTCATTCAATACATTTTCTCTCCTTCATTCATATTTTTATTTCTATGTATAGCCCCAAAAAGATTATATTTATATCATTACTTAGTACTTGGCACCCTCCTAAGAGAGTTGAGGCACCACCCAAGAGACTTCAATGGGTGCCACTTGAGATACTTTATGCCTATAAATACAACACTAAGGTCCCTCATTCTACACCCCACACATTCATTCCTCATGACACTATGTCACTCTCTTCAATATTCTTCTCTCCTTTCTCCTCCTTCTTCACTACACCGTTCACACCTTGTGAGCAGGACATTACGGTTCATGGCTTTTGCATCCATCTCCACCTAGCATTTTGTAGCCTACATAATTTGGCATCTTCCCTCCTCACTTGATGTCATCATCAAGTTTATGCTTGTGCAACAATTTGGGCCATCTACAACAAGTCACACTCTTTATTAGCCCTACATCAAATACTTGCATTTTTTTGTTTTCTTCACTATTGAAGGACTGCCCAACAGTCGCCTAGCACTTACATGGAGAGAACTTCATCAAATATTCTATTTTTTTCTTCTCCAATTGGCTATCTAGCAATTGTCCCCTAGCAAGTTACCCAGAAATTGCCTTAAAAGTAGCCATCATATTGAGAGATTTGAGCATATCCTTCATCTTTGGTAGCTCTTGGGGACTCTGTACCACTCCCTCTACAAATGAATGTCCTTCCATTCCCCATTCAACATTACCTTTGATATTCTACTAGTGGAGGATTGTGTTTGGCTCCCTTCACTACTATGCAGGTTTCCTTCAAGTGCTACTACCTGATTAGATAAGATTGTGCAGTCATCTTCATAGCTTCGGCTCTATTATATCAACCTAGTTCACTTAGCATGATTCAATGATTCATCAGTCATCATCATCTTCTTCTATGTTTTTCCTTGAGTTTCTTCTTCTCTCAATGTTTTCCGTACACTCTTTGTTTCTCCCCACAAATCCTACTATCTCTTTGATATGGTATAAGTACATACCATTCCGTCACACTATTTTGACAATAATGCTCATATTGCTCATATCATTGATCATATTGACCAATGATATCTTGATTATGATTAAGTGGTTGAAGAAATGGTGGTTGAAATGAAGCTAAAGCTAGCTAAAATGAAACCATTTCAACCATTACTTGCTTGAAATCTTGCCCTACTCTCATGCTCAGCCCAAAGAATTGATGAACAATGGTCAATATAGGATCTCAACTATGCAATATTCTTCTCTATCTTGTTAATAGAGTCCCTTTGCTTGTGATCCAATTGAGACTATTTGATCCAGCTTTGACACTAATTCAATGTGTCCATCAGCATTGTTGGCTTCTTAATTGCATAAAGTAGGATTCAATGCACTCATTTCTCTTTCTCCTTGGGTTTGAAAGTATTCATGGATCCTCTTGATGCTAGTATGCATCAAATATGGCTTGATGGGATGGATACTCTTGTGCTTGTTCTTACTTCAATAGTTTGTCATTTAGGGTGTTGTCTACATGACCACCTATCACAAAAATGGCTATATCTTTTGCTCATGAGCCTCAATTTTACTGAACTTAGCCTCTCCATTAGAATCAAGAGAGAAAATTCTATAGCACCAACATTGTGGCTATTCATAATAGGCATGCACCTTGTTTTGACTTGTTAGAGCCCTATTTTGATCCATGAAAACCCTATTTCAACCCATAAGTGCCTTGTTTGCATCCTTATTTCCAAAAGCTTCTTATCATTGATCAGAAGGAGTATTCACTTGTTGAATTCTAGCAAGTTTGTTGTCAAACTAGAAAATGGGGTTGGAATTGTTATCCACTAGTTTAAAGCTTAAATCAAACCACCATATTTTGATCATTAAGCTTCTCTAGATTATGCTTCCAAGGATGTCTAGATGATGCCTATTACAAGCCAAGTAGCATAGTGATTGTGATGTGCCTGAGACATGAAAGAAACTAATCAATAAGCTAGAATCTAAGGGAAATATGTCTTGGATGTCTAGATGATGCCTATTACAAGCCAAGTAGCATAGTGATTGTGATGTGCCTGAGACATAAAAGAAACTAATCAATAAGCTGGAATCTAAGGGAAATATGTCTTGAAATCAATGCAATTCATGCTCAAGTTCTCTAATTTCAAATTGTTATGGACATTCCCACCCTTGGACTAAAGAAGAGCTGAAATGTGAAGAAAGCATGCCTATATTCAACACATTTCATGTTGAGTTTACTTATCCAAAAGCTAGTTGATAGGTATCAAATACTTGCCAAGTTATAGTCCAATTGAGAAATAATGATGGAGGAATGATCAAAGATAGTGATCAATGCTTGAGAGAAGAGATCTATGGGCTACTCAACAATGTGAGTTTAGTTGTAGAAGGCACTGAATCTCTTACTCCATGCCTTGACCAAGTGCCTCTAGTACGGTGCTTGCTCTCTTCCAAATGATACCAAATGCCAATGCAATGAAGAAGCAATAATTAAGTAATGTTTAAAACTAAAGAATGAGAGGTTTTAGAGCAGATGACCATCATAATTTGCACCTTTTTTGAGGATGAATATGGTACTGCCTAAAAATGATTAATATCCATAGAAGATGGAGTTAAATTTTCTCCTAAAAACACATTGTTATTCCTTGGTTTCAAGCTTCTAAAAGTGGAAAAGAACTTTGTATAACAATATCTCCCCTTTATCAACTTGTTGATAGTTCTTAGGCTCATACATTTCTCTTAAATGCTCTTAATCAAAAGCTTGAACGTAATATCCAAAGAGCGTGTTCATCTAGCATGTCATATGATTATGCATACAATGTTGTCCTCCCATAGCTTGTCTTCTCTATAATATCTCGTGCTACAAAGGATTCCCAATCAAGAGATGAAAAGATCATGTTGCAAGTGATGCCCTCAAAAATCTTGAATGAGGAATTCAACTCAATGATGAATTTGTGACAAAAGAGTTATACATGGTTAGCAAACAATTCCAGTACACCATGGATTCTAAAATGGCTATTGATGATGCAAGTGCAAGTAGTGAGGCAGACAAACACCAAATGTTGTGAGGGCTATTAATGATCTAGAGGAGTGAACTATTGGTACTGTGTAGTTTTGTTAGTCCAAACTTATAGAATTTTTGAAGTATGTTGCTTCAAATGCTCCAAAATCTATGCTTCAAGCTACCCAATCTTGTCATGAACATCTTGTTTCACTTTTCATCCATTGTAAGTTGGGATTTCTCTTGTAAAATCTGAGGTAGAATAAGCAAAATTTGTCATGCTAATAGACATGTTTGTCTCAAATGGGCCTCTAGCCAATTCTAAGTTAAAAATGGGGTAACAATGAACATGCTACATTTTCTTAGCTTGAACCCACTGTGAAAACTGATATAGTTAGACCATAGAAGAAGGTTCATAATAACAACCAATTTGCAACACTGATACCTCCACCCTTCTCTATCCAAGAAGAGTGGGCTATGGATTGAGCAGTCTCTATAGAAAATGTTGGTTGGCTAGAATGCCTTTGAAAATATATCCAAGGCAACAATCAACAAAACTGAAATTGTCTACTAACAATGATGAAGATGACACAACTGAAATACTATGGAGAGAGACTGTTGTACACATGTAGGATCCTATTGTAGGATCAACAATAGGAAACATAGTTTTAGGAGAAGATATGGACTTCCATATCTAGAATGTAGGTTGGCAGCATTTTACAATGATGGGTAGCTACTAGTATTGGTTGGCAGCCAATCTGAGATGACAAATACCACTGCAATGATTGTGGTTTTGATTTGCATCCAAACTCACGAATTCTTGAGTTTAACCTTGCTCTTGATCTAGGCTTCCTCACTAAAGCCAAGACATATACATTATTCAATCCTCATTTCATATTTTATGCCATCTACATATCCAAAATGATTGGCATATTGAGCCTTTGAAGGCTAAACTATAAAGAGTACAAGTTGATGCTCAAAAGCATCATGTATCTTGTCATGAGTTAAATGCGTAGGTGCAATGACTAACATAAGAGCTAATGAGGGTTCACATTGATGCTCAGTAGGTTCCAACATGACTTCAATCATAGGCTTCGAGTTAAAGCTAGCCCACATTTTAATCCATACGATAGTGCATTCTCTCTTCCATGAACCCATGTGCTACTTTTTGTATTAAGTCACCTCCCTTGTTATCCATCAACTCTCCTCATTTTCTAAAAAGTCTGTGCACCTATGAAATTACTCACATCTTGATTGATAAGATTTTTGCTCTCTCAATCTCTTCCATGGCTATTTGTAGAGGATCCTCCAAGTAGGTTGCACTCTTCGTGCTTCCTTGGATGATTACCTTTTTCTCTTCTTCCATACAATCTCTAAGTGACTAGAGATTTGAATCCCTTATGCAGATGGGTGTTTTTTCCTAGCCACTATTGCTCCTAAGATCTATTAGATCCAAATAGAGGATCGTTCTTTATGTTGGTGTCCCTTGATTGATTTCTTTCCCAATGAAATCCCTCTTCAGATATACATCCCCTCTTCTTCTTCTCTTTCCACCCTTCTTGTCTTCCTCTTCATGTGCTTGCTCACATGGATACCTTTTGAGACCTTTTTTGGATAAGGCCTTGTTTCCCTATTCATGGATCATGAACATAAGTAACCATAGTGACGGATTGCCATGGTTTAGGATAGATACCGCAATTAATGAAAAGGTAAGTAGACAAACAAGACCAACCACTTTGGAGCAGAGTTTAAACTAGATGCATGGCCACAAACAGCAATAGCAAATTTTCAGGACCACCTTTCCATGGCTAGATGGATGTAATTGCAACACATGTCCAATGAGAAGCGTTCTACTATAGCTATTAGGGTTAATCCAACCTCTCCCTGCAATAATCAAAAAGAGGTTAGTTAAATGAGATGCTTTGATATATTCCCTACCACATGGGAAAGTGAATGACCATAGTAGCTCAACACATGACCATAGTTGGTCACATGTGTGGGCTTTCATATACAAGCAATAGCAAGCACACACATGCTTACTTCATGTATACAAAAGCAACATATTTACTAATATGATCCACAACACATACCACTTTTCCACATATTCAAGCTCTTCTCTAGTATGCACACATATGAATATGTATCCTATTATGCTAGTAAAAGCTTGATATACATTTCAAAATGAACAACCACAAGTAATGTGCCATGCACTTCAAATGTAGTAGGCCCATAAAACACAAAAAGAAAATAAGAAAACACTATATATATATATATATATATATATATATATATATATATATATATATATATATATATTAAGATGACAAATTAATATCAAGGTCATCAGTGGTCTTAGACAGGTTACATACTGCCATAGCTCACCCAATTTGCACCTAAGTGATTAGCAATGATATTTCACCAATGGCCATTTTTTTTCCATGCATTGTTTACACATATAGGAAAGGTTATCTCACACGTAGTCAAGCTATTATCAGTTAGCTCTCCATGGGAGAAGCTTTGAAAGGGGAGAGGGACCCATTGTACATCTTAGATTCGTTGCTTCTTTGTGTAGACTATTTTTCTATATACACTTACCAACAATTGTTTGTGACTTGTTGTTGCTACTCTCTAATCGCATTTTTTGCAACTCTCCCTCTACAAGAACTACTTTCTCAAGATTAGTTTCTATTGTGCTCAACTTCTCCACTTTGGAAACCTTTTCCTAAGCATTTTGTCTAGAATCTTACTTTCTTCTTGCCTCATAGTTAAGCAAACTTTTATCCTTTGAACAAGAACAAAAATTTAATGTGTAACTTCCAAAAAGGTAACTTTCTTGGATCTTTTCTTGACAAACAATCATAATAGGTACTCAAAGTATGATTAGCATTAAGAGAAAAAACAATACGTAATGTTCAAACTTGTACATCAACAATAAAGGAATTCCATGATATCATTCACTCTCAGAGCTCAATGTTTTTTTCTTGAAAGACAAGTCTTTGTTTTTCCCCAAAAATCCCACCACTGGTGCACAGATCGGATGCTGTATGCGCGCGTAGTGAGAGTCAGAAGTCCCCAAGAACAAAAGAACTCTACTTTTTGCACAAAAATCAATGAAGAAAGCTTGCACGACATAAACAAGAGACCAATTGGGTACAATCTCCCCCCATGCCTTGTGTGAGCACTCCACAAAGCATGTATTTTATATATTATTCATATTCAAGCTCAAGAAATAGCCCAATTTACAATGAGCACGCTTTAGCTTTTGTATTTGCTTTTGTGCCACTAAAAAATTAAAGCTATTGGGCGCTCAAGGAGTCAGACAGTACCCAAATACAATGTCCAATACAAATATTTAAATCGTGCGCCCATGAGCATACAAAAATAATAAATAAATATCAAGCGCTTTGATAAATAAGCGTGTCAAAATATGGATGCCATGCCTAAGATACGAGCCCATAAAAATTTGATGATAATTTGAATACACGCTATCCTCCAATGCTTTCCAATGCCACCGCTGCTTACTCTACACATCAACTGAAGCATTCACAATTGTTAGAAAAATAATTCAATTAAACCGACAAAAGTGAATACCTAGCAGTCTTCAGCTACAAAAATAAATTGGTTAGAAATCAATCCTAACCTTAATTTATTACGAGTGCGCATTCTAAACTCATAAATGTTTATTAATTTAAATATGTATTTTACGGAATCACCCGCTATGAAATCACCCACTTACACATTAAATTAACAAAACGCCCGAAAAGGATAGGCATCCCCATCGACTTTTCGCATAAAGAATCCACTTTGTGTATGAGCCCCGGTAATAAAATTTTACGAAATCCACCTCAAAACCTCACGAAATCCACCATGGAATATGCCTCCTGGTATCATACCCCCGAGGTGGGATAGCAATTGTCCTCAATTGCTATTAGCTCAATGTGGAGCTAGCAATGTGGGAAAAGTATGTGGGTCTCTAGCATGCATGCATTGGGCCTCTTCAACAAGATGATTTTTAAACTTGACCAAATATCTAGAATATCTACTGCCAGTTCTAGTGGTCATAAAGTCAATATCTATAATAGTTTCAAGCTCAAGGATTTCAGTTTCATCATCTAGCAAAGGAGGGTTTTCATAGACAGGGTGTACAGGTAGTTGTCCTCTAAAGGGTCGTAATAAACTGATATGGAAGGTGTTATGGATTTTCCAATGTTGTGGTAATTCTAGTTTAAATGCATTGTCATTGATTTTATGTATGATCTTGAATGGTCCATAAAATCTAGGTGCTAATTTAACAACTATGTGTTTATCTACACTTTGTAATCTTCGTTTTTCAATTCGTAACCAAACATAATCATCAACTTTAAAATTCATAGCCTGTCTTTTCTTGTTTGCTTGTTTTGTGTATGATTGCTGGGCTTTGGCAATCATATCTTTAACTTCATCAAAAATAGTAGCATGCATATTAGCAAAATCATCAATAATTTGAATTTTGTTTGATAATGATGTAACAGGTGTAGACAATCGATATCCATAAATAATTTCAAATGGTGCTTTCTTTGTAGCTGTATGTGGTGTGTTATTATATGCAAACTGAAGTAAATGTAGATATGTATCCCATGTATGTGGTTTTGAAATGGTGTAGGCACGCAAAAGATCTAAAATAGTACTGTTAGTAGCTTATGTTTGACCATTTGTTTCAGGATGAAATGCAGATGAAAAATCAATCTTTGTTCCTAAGTTAGCAAACAAAGTAATTCAAAAATTATTACAGAATCTAGAATCACGATAAAAAATAATGACTTTTGGTAAACCATGGTTAGTAAAAACAGTTTTCAAAAACAATTGAGCAGCTTGAGATGCAGTTAAGGTTTTCTTGCATGGAATAAAATATGCTTGTTTGCTGAATCTGTCTACAACAATCCAAATCATATCATGGTTAGCTTTAGTGTTAGGTAGACCAGTGATAAAATCCATTGAAATCTGTTCCCATGGTCGTGATGGAATGGATAATGGCATTAATAAACCATATTGTTTACCATGGTGTCTTTTTACTCATTGGTAAATTAAGCATTCAGATACAAAAGTAGATACATCAGAGTCCATATGTGGCCAATAAAAATCTTCAACCAATGTACGCAAAGTAGATATAATTCATCTATGACCTTGATATGGGGGACAATGAATTTCATGCAAAACAAATTATCGAAATGGAACAATCACACATAATCTTTTTTCATAAAACATAAATTCGTTAGTGTAAGACAATGAATTAATAGGAATCCAATTATTTGCAACTAGTTTATTCCAATCAGCTTGAAAAGTAGGATCCTGATGATAAGTATCTTTCATAGGAATAAGGGAATCAAATGATATCACAAAAATATTGTGAGTTTTCGGTCTTCTACTCAAAGCATCAACAACAACATTCTCTTTTCCATGTTGATATGCTATAAGGGAATGAAAACTTTGAATAAAAGTGGTCCATTTAATGTGTCGGTCAAATATTTGTGGTTAACTAAGGAGATGTCTAATGCTTTGTTGGTCAGTTTTGATCATGAATTTAGATTCCATTAAATAATATTTCCATTGACGTAAGGCTTGTACTAGGGCTAACAATTCCTTGTCATAGGTAGAATATTTAAGTTCAGATGGTTTGAGTTTGCAGCTAGAGTAAGCTATGGGATGAGAATCTTACATAAGAATTGAATCTATTCCAGATCCACTTGCGTCAGTAACTACTGAGAAGAATAGTCTATTGAAGTCAAGTAATTGTAATATAGGAGCATGAGTTAAAGAATATTTTAGAAAATCAAAGGACTTTTGTTAATTGTTAGACCAATTGTACACAATGCCCTTCTTTAAGAGTTTTGTCAAAGGTAATGCAAGTAATGAGAAATTCCTCACAAATTTTCTATAAAAGCTAGCAAGACCTAGAAAAGAACGTAATTCATGCACATTTTTGGATATTGACCAATTTAAAATTGCTTATATCTTTTTAGGGTCGACTTTAATACCTTCTGATGAAATAATATGTCTTAGATATTCAATTTTTGTTTGGAAGAATTCACTCTTTTCGGGGTTAGCATATAATTGATTGTCTTTTAATAACTTAAAAACTAAAGACAAATGTTCATAATTCTCATTTTTACTGAAAACTAATATGTCATCAAAGAAAATAATGACACAATGCTGATGTTTCAGAAATATGTGATTCATCATACGACTGAATGTGGTTGGCGCATTAGTTAAACCGAAAGGCATAACCAGAAATTCATAGTGTCCAAATTGTGTTCTAAATGCAGTTTTGATTATATCAGATTTATCCAATCTTACTTGATGATATACAGATTTAAGATCTATCTTACTGAATATGGCAGATCCTTGTAGCTTATCCATAAGATCATCTACCCTAGGAATCGGATATCTATTCTTAACAGTAATTTTATTTAGGGCACGATAATCAAAGCACATGCGATAAGTATTATTTTTCTTTTTCACTAATAAGACCTGCTCCAAATGAAGAACTACTAGGTCTAATTAATCCTCTGTTAAGAAATTCTTCTATTTGGTTTTGAATTTTTCTGTTCAATTTGGTTATGTCTATATGGTGCTTTACATGGTGGTTTTGTTCCATGAATTAAATCTATCTTATGATCTTCAAGACGTGAAGGTGGTAATCCAGATGGTAAATCATCAGCAAAACAATCTTGGAATTGGGCAAGAAATTGTGCATGCCTAGGATTCATCTGTTTTTCTTTAGCTTGAATTTCATTCACCCATATTAAATAGAATTTACAACTTTTACGTAATGCACGTTTAGCCTGAGTATGAGTAAGCAATGGAAAACTATTGGAAGCGTGCATACCATACAGTGTGATGTGTTTTCCTTGAAAATAAATTTTAATTGAATGCGTAGAATAATCTATATCAGGATTGTATTGATGACGCCAAGGCATTCCTAAGATAATGTCACTAGACTGCAAAGGTACAGCTAAGAAATTTCTTCGTTCAATATAATCACCAATTTTAATTTCTAAATTATGCACCTCTTGTGTTCCATATATCTCGTACCTAGGAATGCATCCTTGATGCGATAATGTGTAGAAATAGTATGTTAATTCAATTCTTTGACTAATTTTACAGAAATAAAGTCATGTGTGCTCCCATCATCATGTAAAATAGTCTTTTCTTTACCATGCACAAAACATTTCATTGTTAATAAGGAATGGAGAGTTGGCATACTTGGCAAAGTATCCGAAGTAGTACCAGTGTCGTCATCTTCTTCCGTAAAGTCCGATATTTCCTCACGTTCTTCATCTTCTATTGCTCCCAAATAATTGATATGGACGGATGGCTTTTTGGATTGAAAATTTGCTACTAGATGTCCAGGTTGATGACATTTATAACAAACTATGGGTTTTGCTTTTGATACATTATTGGTAATGGCAGGAAGTTTAGGAATGTTAGGATTTGACGAGAGAGATAGCTTAGGGTTTGGATTTATATTTGATGGCAGAGCAGGTGGTCGTGTCCAAGATTTATGGAATGAAGATGGAAGAAAAGGACTTTGATTGAATCTTTGAAAATTTGAATTGAATTGTTTGGAACCAAAGTTACCATTAGTTGGGAATTGTTGTGGTCGCTTGTCTCGTCCGCGAATTTTGTCTTCAGTGTCATGGGCCAAGAAAATTGCATCTTCAAGGGTTGTTGGCTTGAACATATTGACTTCCGCATAGAAATGTCCAAGTAGACCAGACATAAACTTGTGTTTATGAGTTGCTTCAAGTACATCTTCGAGCATATGTAGTTGCAATAGAGCATTCTAGAAACATTCAGTATATTGTGAAATAGGTTCGCGATCCCTTTGTTGTAGAAGATCCCATTGCTTGATTGCTTTTTCGTGGAATTGGGGAGGAAGGAAATTCTGCAAAAATTTCTTTTGGAAAGTCTCCCAAGTAGTGGGACAATCAACGCTCTTGTGGACCACAATCCACCATAAGGATGCTCGATCAACTAAATGGTTAGTGACACATTTAATTTTGTCTTTCTCAGTATATATTCCTTCATGGAAATAATCATCAAATTGACTGATAAAAGCAAGGACAGTCTTTCCATCGCATGATCCATTGAAAGTACAAAATTTAAAGTTTATTTTACTTATCTTTGTTTCTTTGTGAATAGATTGGGCTTCAAGTGTTGCATCGATGGTATGTCGTATAAGATCTTTAGGTTACAATCCATCTTGGTCGGTGGTAGATCGTTGCAGATTGGCCAATTGAGCTTGCAAAGCTTGTCGTGCTCTTTGTTCCTCTTGCAACTGCATCATAATCAAATCTAACTTTTGCTCCATTGTTGGTTCGGGTAGATCACCTTCAGCCATAAGATCATCCATGTTTTGATCAGTCATCCTGCAAAATTCCAAAAGACCTCACACACTTGAAACCTTGTTAGCGGGATGAGCGTAGCTCAAAGGAAGGTTTACAAGGCTTGTATTTTTATTTTTTTTTAAAGTTTGGCTTTTGTAGTATTTCTCCTTTACGATTGTGAAATTCGATGTCACAACTGTCTTCCAAGAAAATAATTGTGCATATAGTCTGCGTGTTGATAATTGATTGGTGTAATCTACTTCTGTCAGTTCACAGGTGTGAACAGGGGCTTTTAGAGGGTAGTAAAGTGGGTCGTGTGTTGCTGAATACGAACTGCCTTTATGATAGTTGTTGAAGATGACTTTTATGACTTTAGTGACTTGAGGAACTTGGAGAACTTGGAGTCTTTAGTGTAAAATACTAATCGTGATTTTGAGAACCTCAGGAGCTTTTCGTCAGAATCGACGGCGGCCAATTCATATTGCCGCCGCAGACGCATAAAAAACGGATTGCGAAGCTTTTATTAAGCTTCTTTTGAAGCTTACCAAGCTTATTACTTAACCTTTAAAAGCTATGGCTAAAATTTCTTATCTATAATCAATGACTCGATGAAGGAACTATCCGCGTAGTCCTCCGCCTGTGCAGAGGCCGGTCCCTCGCGATTTGAGTGTACAGCAGGGGGTCCTTGACTACCAGGAACACGCTGATATCGACCGTTTGCCATGAGACTGATTGTAGAGCTCAATCGTTCCAAGAGCTCCGCCTTTGCATGAGATGGTAAGCAATTGGAAGCTCTCGATCTCAGTTTCGCTCTGATACCACTGGTGCACAGATCGGACGCCATATGCATGCGTAGTGAGCGTCAGAAGGTCCCCAAGAACAAAAGAACTCTACTTTTTGTACAAAAATCAATGAAGAAAGCTTGCACGACATGAACAAGAGACCAATTGGGTACAATCTCCCCCCATGCCTTGTGTGAGCGCTCCACAAAGCATGTATTTTATATATTATTCATCTTCAAGCTCAAGAAATAGCCCAATTTACAATTAGCACAATTTAGCTTTTGTGTTTGCTTTTGTGCCACTAAAGAATTAAAGCTATTGGATGCCCAAGGAGTCAGATAGTACCCAAATACAATGTCCAATACAAATATTTAAATCGTGCACCCATGCGCATACAAAAATAATAAATAAATATCAAGCACTTTGATAAATAAGTACGTCAAAATATGGACGCCATGCCTACTAAGATACGCGCCCATCAAAAATTGATGATAATTTGAATACACACTATTCTCCAATGCTTTCCAATGCCACCATTGCTTGCTCTGCACATCAACTGAAGCATTCACAATTGTTAGAAAAATAATACAATTAAACGGACAAAACTGAATACCTAGCAGTCTTCAGCTAAAAAAATAAATTGGTTAGAAATCAATCATAACCTTAATTTATTACGGGTGCACACTCTAAACTCATAAACGTTTATTAATTTAAATATGTATTTTACAAAATCACCCGCTATGGAATCACCCACTTACACATTAAATTAACAAAATGCCCGAAAAGGATGGGCATCTCCATCGACTTTTCGCACAAAGAATCCACTTTGTGTATGAGCCCCAATAATAAAATTTTATGGAATCCACTGCAAAACCTCATGGAATCCACCGTGGATTATGCTTCCTGGCATCAACCACTCTTTTCCACACATTCTACCATTCTCCCAAAATAGAAAATGCCATTTGGCTAGCTTGCATCTTTTATTTCCTTCATCTATAGTATCTTAAAAGCCTTGGGTCAAAGGTTTTGTTATTTAATTATTACAGTACAGGACAAGTCCCCCAAGCTCAAAGTAAACACTTTGCATGAATTAACAATTTTATCATGACTTATGCCTAGACTATGAGTTGGTGCTTTTCATCCACCACCACTATCAAATGTATTTTCAACATTTTAGACTATGTAGTCATGTTTGAAATGCAATGGTTTAAAACTAGCACTATTATGAATAAATAAATGTGTGGGTGATGAATGACTAGTCTATCAAGCCTATTGTCTCTGCACGTCTTAACAATGCATGATGCTAATTAAAGTCATTGCTGAGCTAAGAGGCTTAAGTAAGGTTAGATTTAACCCCTTCCACACCTAGTAGGCTAATGCACCTTCTCCAAAATTGTGCTCAGACAAAAGAAGGCAACTAAGCATATGTAAAAATTAGAGCCATGATCAATAGCCAAAATAATAAAAGTTGTCAAATTAAGAAAGCACATAGTAACACCACAACAAATCTAATAGAAGTAAAATTTGGTCAGTTGCACTCGCCCATCGATCAAAATTTGTGTCCATGTTCGCTGCAAATACCCAAAATTGGGTGTTTTGAGAAGTAGTTCTTGAGAAAGTTATTTGGAGTTGCAACACATAATAGCAAAACATCTAACTATTAGCATTCATAGAGAAAGAGATATGGACAAAAGGCACAGACTGAAAGGGTAGCAGACATGCTCCCGTTAGTTCATTCCATTCCATCAACACCATCTAAAAAGTCAACTGTATGTACCACACACATTCAAAGATCAACTGACCTAGATCTAATCATGGTTAAGTCAGTGTGACTTAACCTTATTCACTAAGGTAAACAAAACGAGCTTGAGTCTCAACACTCCCCCTCAAGCTCAAGTAGGATACTTGACTCCAAGTAACTCTCTGAAATGCACAAACTTATCTTTACCTAATGACTTGGTAAAGATATCTGCAACTTGGTCTTCTGTCCTCACATGGACCAAATCAATGTCACCTTCAATCACTTTTTCCCTGATGAAGTGATAGTGTACCTCAATGTGCTTAGTCCTAGCATGATAGACAGGATTACTGGCTAGGAGTACACTACGCATGTTGTCACAATAGAGTGTGACAGGCCTGACTTCCTGCATGCCCAAATCATCAAGAAGCTTCATGAGCCATGCTGCCTCACATGCAGCTAGTGCAGCACCTCTATACTCTGCCTCAGTACTAGAGAGTGCAACTGTAGGTTGCTTCTTACTGCTCCAGCTGACCATACTACTACCAAGGGAAAATGCATATCCACTAGTAGATCTCCTGTCATAGATACTTCCTGCCCAGTCAGCATCTATATATCCTGTAAGCTCCAAAGGCTTATCGTGCTCATAGAATAGACCATAATCTGATGTAGCCTTTACCTATCTCAAGATCCTCCTCATTGCATCCAAGTGTGGCTTCATAGGCTTCTGCATGAACTGACTAATCAGTCCAACTGAATAGCTAAGATCCGGTCTAGTAATGGTAAGGTAATCAGGCTACCCACCATTTGTCTATACATAGTGACATTCTCAATCTCATGTCCAACATTTGCAAGTAGCTTAACATTTTGTTCCAATGGAGTGCTCAATGCTTTGCAATCCAACATACCATACTTGGTTAACATATCCTGTGCATACTGCTTCTGCAACAACCAAGTACCATGAGATGTAGAGATAACCTCAATCCCAAGGAAATACTTTAGATCTCCCAAATCTTTGACCTGAAATTCAGCATGTAACATTTCCTTGATCTCTCCAATTCCTGTGACATCATCACCTGTAATGATTAAGTCATCCACATAGATGACTAATACTACATAACCAGCTCTTGTCTTCTTTGTGAATAGGCTATGATCAGCCTTGCCCATAGTAAAGCCAAGTTTTTGTAAGCATGCACTTATCTTAGCATTCCAAGCTCTAGGTGCTTGCTTTAGCCCATATAATGCTTTCTTCAATCTACACACATATGTAGGAAAATCTGGATGTGTATAGCCCTCGGGCTGATCCATGTATACTTCCTCAACCAAATCACCATTGAGAAAAGCATTCTTCACATCCATCTGATACATACTCCATCCTTTAGATGCTGCCAAAGCAATCACTGTCCTCACGGTTGCCATTTTAGCAACAGGACTGAATGTTTCCTCATAATCAAGACCATATTGTTGTGCATACCCTTTTGCCACAAGTCTTGCCTTGTACCTTTCCAATGTGCCATCTGATTTGCCTTTCACTTTGTATACCCATTTGCAACCAATAGCCATTTTTCCTTCAGGCAATTCAACCAAATCCCAAGTGTCATTTTCAGCCAATGCTGAATATTCCTCATCCATTGCCTTACACCAATGATCATCCAAAGTAGCTTCAGAAAACTTTGTGGGTTCCTTGAAGCTAGTGACTTTTTCCATATATGCATAGTGTCTCACTGTGTAACCACTGTATGTAAGCCTATCCATAGGCTTCCTGACTCTTTCTGATCTCCTCAACTGAGGTGCAGTATGAGACTCTCCTCTCTCATGAGGTGGTATATATCTATGTCTCACACCAGGAGTCACAACTGATGGAATACAAAACTCACTATCCAAACTGTCAGTACCAGGTGAATCATAACCACAGGTGAGTGGCCCAGTAACATCATCAAGTTTTCCTTTGCCTTTATCCACATCTCTCCCCCTCACTGACATACCCGTGTCAGTGGACAAAGATGCTGAAGTCCTCAATCTACCTGTCCAAGGACTAACTGACGTAGTAGCATCTTTAGAAGGCCCAGAAATTGCTGCACTTTCATTTGTACGTGCATGTACATAAGGCTCGTGATAGCCATTTTCATCATTCATCACAGTGATCTTCTTCTCATGCCATGATTTTAGCTCATCAAATACCACATCTCTTGAGATCAATGTCTCATGAGTAGAAGGATTGTAGCATTTGTACGCTTTCCTATCTTGTGCATACCCAATAAAAATGGCATTTTCTGCCTTTGGATCGAGCTTGCTCCTCTTTTCATCTGGAACATGTACATATGCCAAGCATCCAAAAACCTTAAGATGGCTGATGTCTGGCTTTATCCCATAAAGCCTCTCATAAGGAGTCACCTCATGTATACCTGCTGTTGGTGTACGATTCATGACATACACTGCAGTCATTACAGCCTCTGCCCAATATGCATTTGGTAGGCTTTTCTCATTCAACATGGCTCTAGCCGATTCCATGATCACCCTGTTTTTCCTTTCTGCCACACCATTTTGTTGTGGTGTGTACCTGCATGTCAATTGCCTTTTAATTCCATGAGCTGCCAAGAAGTAATCAAAGTCCTTAGAAACATATTCTCCACCACTATCAGATCTCAAGCATGAGATATAGCAAGCCAATTCTTTCTCCACATGTCTCTTAAAATCCTGAAAAACATCCATGACATCACTCTTGTGCTTTAGCACATACAACCATGTGTACCTACTATAGTCATCTATGAATGACACATAGTAATGTGATCCCCCAAGAGATGCATTCTGTGAGGGTCCCCATACATCAGAATGTACAAGCTGTAATGGTCTAGTAGTAGTGCTTACATGCCTCATAAATGGAAGCCTTGATTGCTTTCCAAATTGATAAGACTGATATACATGTCCCAATTCCGCATGCTTGAACTTAGGAAGTCCAAGTACAACTTGTTTATGCTGCATATTCTTCAACTTTTGAACATTTACATGTCCAATCCTTTTATGCCATATCTCAATGTCCCTTATTGCAGCATTTTCATGTGAGTACATAGCAGCATTCAATGCTGGAATTTTCGTATCCAATGTAAACATCCTGCCATTTCTTTTGCCTTTAGCAATGAGTTTGCATCCTTGACCATACTCTTCAATGTAGCATCCATCTCTATTGAATCTAACTTGTAGATTTTGTTCAGCCATTTGTCCCACAGAAAGCAAGTTTTTGGTTATGGAGGGTACATGCAATACATCATAAAGACTCTTTCTCTTGTCACCATGCATCATCAAGGGAACAGTACCTGTATGCATAATGTCATGTTGCATATCATCCCCTGTGCAAACATATCCATGAGCACCTTCTACCAATGTGTCAAACCACTCTCCATGAGGAGTCATGTGGTTAGATGCCCCTGAGTCTATATACCATACATCATCGGCTTTGTCGTGTACAAGCAACCCTTTCTTCACATGTTGCATTGCAAACAACCTGTCATCCTCCTGCATACCACTAGAAGAAGCATAATTACCATGTTGCTTCCCTCTTCCTCTCTGATCATTCTGCTTTTTGTAGCAATCTTTAGCTACATTCCCATATTTGCCACAATAATGGCAATCCTTATTTGCATTTGATTGCTGCCCATAACTCATTTGAGGCTGCTGCCAAGTGCCTCTTCCTCTAGGTGAATAACCTCCTCTTCCACGAGCATTTGAGGCACCTCTATTTGCTTGAGGCTGCCTATTTTGCCATCCAGTAGCTTGCTGTCCACGGGCTGCATATGCATTTCCAGCACCTCTTCCTCGAAAATTTGATCTTCCTCTTCCACCTCTACCCCTTTGATTTGAGTAGAAGACATTGTCCCTACTGTTTTTAGATCCACTGGAACTTGTATTAAGTCCAAGTTTCACTTCTTCATGCAAAAGAAGTGCTACAAGTTCATCAAAGTCAGGCTGCTCCTGACGCACTGAAATGGAAGTATCAAACTGCTTATATTCCTGTCCAAGTCCATGGAGGGTAGTAGCTACCAAATCATCATCCTCAACTTCAGCTCCAATTGATCCTAGTTGTTCTGCAATGGATCTGATCTCACTGACATAGTCCTCAATAGACCTTCCATTTCTGGATATGTGGCTGAACTTTTGCTTCAGTTGTGTCTTTCTTGCATGAGTGACATGCCCATAATTCTTCATCAATAAGTCCCAAGCAGCTTTTGGGGAAGTACAATTTGCAATTTGCATAGCCTTTGTGTCTGACACACATAGAGACAACCAATGCAAGACCTTGCTGGCCTTTTCCAACCAAGTCCTGTGTGCCTTCAACTGATCCTGTGTTGGAGGTCTATCTTCCGGTAGCTTAGGCTCATCTTCAAGACCTGTGACTAGGTCCCAATAGCCTCTTTCAATTAAAAAATTAGACATCCTGAATTTCCATAGAACGAAATTGTTATAGTCCAGCTTCTCACCAACTATCTGAGTGATAGTATCCTTCTCTCCTGTGTTTGCCATTTTAAAGCCTTAAGTTTTGCAAAACCAGTTAATTTTCCAAAAATGCCAGCAGGCAATACGCTTCCATGATCTGTAGTACAACCAATCTTTTACTGCAATCAGTAGTCTGTCAAATCAGCCTCATAGAAGTCAAGCTTGAGCATACAATGCTCTTGAGTATGCACACATCTATCACTGACCATTTAGTGCCACACTACCAACATCTGTGATGAGCACCCTTGAACTTCACAAGTACATTCAATTCCAAAAAAAACTGCACAGATTTCAGCCTATATGACTGCATAAGATCCAATACATGTAGGAAGTAAATACTCAGTATTCCTTCAACTGACTGCAGCTGCAAACATGATCCAAACACAAGCTTCAAATATTGATACCAATTGTATTCTTGAATTTACTGCTCAGGACTTGTTGCAGAAGGTAAACATAACTTGCTGAATTGTTTTCATAGTCCACAGAAAAAAAACTGAAGCATTTCTTTCTTGCTGTCCATATTGAATACTGATGGTTATTCTCCAAAGTACACACCCATACATGCTTAAATAGCTATAAAGCAAACGACTCTTGCTGATTAGCAGACATTTGCACCAAGGCTCCATGTCCATCTTTGTAGATGCACCTCACCAAACCCAAGAGTCAGTCCCCAAACAATGTCCAACTTTGCATGCTCAACTTAGCTTTTCTCAGTTGGCTGCTTCAGTGCAGGGAAACTGATATTCCAATCATAGGCCACAAGTTTGTATTCTGGCCAGTGGCTGCAGGAACCTTTTCGATGGTATAGGTCTCTGCACTGATACTTTCCTTTCTTCTCATCAAGAGAGCATAGTTTACGTTTTGGTGACTTCAGAATTACATTGATTCACAAATATTGCTATGAATGGATCTGCTATACGCAATACATCCCAATCAACCACTAACATTCCATGACTCAATCTTCCAATAGCAACGAATGCAAGTAAAAGATAATATCACCTCCTGTTGGGAATGTAATGCGACCCCAAGCAGGACTATTGTCAGAGGCCTTCCGATCAACCTTTGCAACTCCTTCAACGAAGACCTTCTGGTCTTCAACACAGGGCCAGAAACTACATTCAAACGTTGTTGCTTATGCACTGGATACCAATCTATGTATGACAAGGTATGAAATACAATGGATAAGTAAGGCATCAATAGCACAACGGGCTGGCACGATAGGTCGTCCAGGACTCTGCTATCATCTCTACTCATCAGCAGTATACGATGACGCTTTTATTGATTTCAGTCTGTCTGCTCCACTTGAGGGTATCGTGCTGCTCCTGCACCATGAAATGAATGGCCTTTTGACTTTTCAGCATCATGAAGACAGTGAACTCTGATCCCACGCCATCTTTAACAGCATTGGAAACTTGCTATGGTGGCATTTCACACATCAATGGAGGGAGCTCCAATTTTTGCTATTTTGTCTGATTCTAACATCCGTCTCTACTGCCTGGATATAACTCCATCACTGACATTCTATAATCTTCACGTGCTCTCTGGAGAATCACTGGCCAAAAGGGCACTGATTTTGGCATATCAGAATAAACGCTTTCTTGAAGGTGCTCTCCTCTGAAGGTCATAGCCATGACCACCAACTTGGCTCTGCATCCCTACTACCTGGCGAGCTCTGATACCATATTAGCATTCATAGAGAAAGAGATATGGACAAAAGGCACAGACTGAAAGGGTAGCAGACATGCTCCCGTTAGTTCATTCCATTCCATCAACACCATCTAAAAAGTCAACTGTATGTACCACACACATTCAAAGATCAACTGACCTAGATCTAATCATGGTTAAGTCAGTGTGACTTAACCTTATTCACTAAGGTAAACAAAATGAGCTTGAGTCTCAACACTAACTTCTATCCATATGAAAGACTCCACTTCCCCCTAATAAACTTCAACTAAGTTATAGTCTCAACATCTAGATTAACAAGCCTTTACTCAAGCATCTTAATCTACTCCTACAAAACTATGTTCTTCACCTTAGCTTGTTCAAGGAGGTTATTCTCAACTTCAAGCCTTGATAAAGTGAACTACAAGTATCCACCTTCATCCCAATGCATTTTTTTCAATTGTGTTCAACTTATGGCGCCTAGACTTGGTATGTTTGTCTCAAACTTTCCCAACTTATCAAGTATGGTCTATTTATTGTGCCCTCTACATTGATTTTTCAACTTTAGATCTACAACCTTCACAAATGATAATTTGTTTTTCAACTAAAGGTTAGTGGATTTGTAATCTTCCTAGTGATGATCTCATCTTATCCTTTAGAGAACTCTGTCAAGTCAAACACACTTACTCTTGGAGAAACTGCCACTAAGCATTCACCCTAAGAAACGAGAAAATAATGTGTGTGGGCACACGTAGAAGAATATCCATGCTACCATAGTAGAGCAATGTAGTGTTACATATAGTACCACCTAGATGTTCCTAGCTAGTGCTAAAATGTTGTTTTCTTATCTTGAAACTACTTCCAATAGCATCACCCTACTACATCCTTGTCCACCTCTTGTCTCTTAGCAACCACCTAAGACTTGCCCCTACAATCCTATTTCATGTAGCCCATCACACAACACAAGTCCTACTAGGTTCATTGACCTATTTTAAAGTTTGCTCTTTAGACATGGTCCAAGTCATAAAAGAGTTTGTCAAGAAAGTTTATGGTTGAAAAAAAAATTGATGTGATTATGGAAACGAAATGCAAGACTATAGATAAAAAGGTCAAGATGGTTGATATGCCCCTACCACCTAGTGACAAAACTGCAAGTAGAGGGAAACTAAGATGAAACAAGCAGAGGTTAGGAGCTCAATGTCAACTTCTCCTCCATTATTCTCCAACCATATCTCCAAACAGTCCACACACTAAAATGGTATCCTCAAAAGATAGATACCCCAAACTTAAGGACACTTTACATACAACAATATGATAAGGCTTAGACTATGCCTTAGACTTTGGCTTATTTCTCAACACTCCCCCTCAAGCTCAGAATGAGCTTGCAAAGGTAATACTCCAAGTGCACTCCTGAAGTACTCAAACTTATCTTTACCTAATGCTTTGGTAAAGATATCAACAACTTGGTCATTGGTTTTCACATGGACCAAGTCAATCTCTCCATCAATGACTTTTTCTCTAATGAAATGATAGTGCACTTCTATGTGTTTTGTTCTTGCATGGTAGACTAGGTTCTTTGCCAACATAATGCTGCTAACATTGTCACAATACATAATGACTCCACCATCAATCTCTATCCCCATGTCATATAGGATCAATCTCAGTCATGTCTGCTCACATGCTGCCAATGCAATGCCTCTATATTCTACTTCAGTGCTTGATAGAGCAACTGTAGGTTGTTTCTTACTGCTCCAACTTACCATGGCTGATCCAAATGAGAATGCATAGCCACTAGTAGATCTTCTATCCATAGAGCTACCTGCCCAGTCTGCATCTGAGTATCCAAACAATGTAGTCTTGATTCCTTTTTCATAAAACAACCCAAATCCAGCTGTCTTTTTCACATATCTAAGAATTCTTCTCACTACATCCAAATGTGATTTGCATGGTTTCTGCATAAACTGTTTTACCAATCCAATAGCATAACTCAAGTCTGGTCTTGTAATAGTCAAGTAGATAAGACTACCAACCATCTTTCTGAACATAGTAACATCCTCAACATAAGATCCATCATCTATCAACTTAGCATTTTGATCCAATGGTGTATCAACCGGTTTGCATTGTGTCATGTCATATTTTTCCAACATCTCCAATGCATATTGCCTTTGTATCAGCCATATACCATGAGGTGTGTCAATAACCTCAATACCCAAGAAGTATCTCAACAAACCAAGATCCTTTATATCAAACTCTTTATGTAACCCATGCTTGACTTCATTAATCTCCTTCTCAAATGTACCTGTAATAATGAGATCGTCAACATAGATGACCACAACAACCATACCATCTTCTGTATGCCTCACATAAAGTGAATAATCAGCTTTGCTACGCTAAAATTCCATACTGCATAAGAATTTGTTGATTCTATCACACCATGCTCTTGGTGCTTGCTTCAATCCATATAAAGCCTTCTTCAACTTGCATACATAATGTGGGTATTTTGGATCCACATAGCCCTCTGGTTGATCCATATACACTTCCTCTTCTAAGTCGCCATTCAAAAATGCATTTTTTACATCCATTTGATAAAGCCTCCAACCATAGATAGAAGCCAAAGCAATTACCAATCTTATTGTCGTCATTTTAGCTACTGGACTGAATGTTTCTTCATAGTCCAAACCATAAGTTTGTGCATATCCTTTTGCAACTAGCCTTGCTTTATACCTTTCAAGAGAACCATCCGACTTACATTTGACCTTATAAACCCATTTACATCCAATGGATTTCTTGCCATAAGGTAGTTTCACCAAATCCCAAGTCTTGTTTTTCCTTAGTGCATTCATCTCTTCATCCATTGCTTGTCTCCACTCTTTGCTCTCTACTGCTTCTTCAAAGCAAGTAGGCTCCACATGTTGTACATAAGAAACCATGTATGCATAATGCATCTTCATGAACCCATTATAAGTCAATCTATCAACTAGATACCTTACCCTTTCTGACCTTCTCAATTGAGGTGCACTACTGTGTGTCTCATCTGATCTAGCATGTGGTGGCACATACTTTCCTGCACTTCTAATGCCATGTGTTTTAACATGCGGAATCCCATACTCATCATCTATAGATTCATCTTCTGAACTTTCAGTCATTGGTTTCTTACCTTTTGCAACTTCTGCACTCCTTTGTGCATTTCTCAATCTATCACTCCATGGACTGTAGCTACCACTGCTTTCCACATTCTCTTGAGGTCCTAAAGCATCTTCCACATGCTGATTTTCAGCCTTGCTGTTTGTTGAAATTTTTCTTCCATAGCCATTATCATCATTGCTTTCATAGGAATCAACATCCACTGCAATTTTGGGCTTGTACCATGATTCATATTCACTGAATTTGACATCCCTGCTTATGTATACTTCCTTACTCACCGGATCATAGCATTTGTATCCCTTCTTTCATCAGGATATCCAAGGAAAATGCATTTTACAGCCTTAGGTTCCATCTTCTTTCTCAAATCATCCGGAACATGAACATAACAGACACATCCAAAGACTCTAAAGTATGCAACAGTGAGTTTCATGCCATACATTCTCTCATCTGGTGACATATTATGAATCAAGGCTGTAGGTGTTCTATTCATAATGTGAGCTACAGTATGCACTGCTTCTTCCCAATATGACAATGGCATGTTCATTTGGTTCATCATTGCCCTTGCAACCTCTGCAATAATCCGATTCTTCCTTTCAGCCACACCATATTGCTAAGGTGTATACCTGCATATCTCAAGAAGTCACAAAACTCATATGACATGTACTCTCCACCATTATCTGATCTCAAGCATTTTATGTAGCATCCAAACTGCTTTTCAGCCATAGATTTAAATTCCAAGAACTTTTCAAATGCTTCACTTTTATGCTGCATAAAGTACACCCAAGTCATCCTGTTGAAATCATCAATGAAAGTGATATAGAATCTACATTTTCCGCTCATGGAAACATTCTGACATGGGTCCCAAATATCTGAGTGTATTATTTCCAAAGGATAGCTGCTTATTCTCCCCCTCTTTGGAAATGGCAATCTGGACTGCTTGCCAAATTGACAAGCCTCACATACATGATCAAAATTCACATATCCTAAATGCGGTAAACCATGGACTATCTATTTTGATTGCATTTGCTTCAATCTTTGCAAATTAACATGACCAATCCGTCTATGCCATAATTCCACATCCTTATCTTGCCCATGTCCTCTCTCAACATACATAGAGTTTTGAATCACTAGAGTACTTGCATCCAAAGCAAACAATCTCCCTTTGTTTCTACCATGAGCAATCACCCTGCCAGTTCTCCCATTATGAAATTCTTCAATGAAACATCCAAACTTATTGAATCTCACCTACAATCCTTGATCAACCGATGCTAGGTTCTTAGTTATTGTGGGCACATAAAGTACATCACCAAGCTTGTTCTCAATCCCATCTTTAGTAACAAGTGGCACACTACCAATATGAGTAATTTTGTGTAAAGTATCATCACCAGTGGCAACATATTCATCATTCTGCACTTGCTCCTTGCTATCAAACCACTCAGCACGATGAGTCATGTGGTTTGTAGCTCTTGAATCCAAAAACCAGTCATTCTCATGAGGAGGATGAGTCATGCTCCCAAGCACACGCTCCATAGCAAATAAATGACCTCTAGGCGATCCACCTCTAGGTCCATAACCTGTACCACCATAAGTGGCTGCATAGTGGCTATATTGGGTCCTTCCACGGGCCCCTAGACATAGCATTCTATTTTTTATAACAATCCTTCTCAAAGTGACCAAAATGCCCACAATAATGACAAGTGTCATCTCTTTGTGAAGAAGGACTAGACCGTCCTCTACCTCTAGGGAAAGATCTTCCCCTTCCTCTATGCATGAAGTCACCACGACCAAAGTTACCTCTTCCACGAGAAAAACCATAATTACTACGACCAAGTGAAGAGCCTCTAGCTCTAGATGAGCTACCACGACCTCTCTGGTGATAGAAGACACTATCTCCACCTGCATTTTTGCCACTGCTAGATGCATTCAATCCCAACTTGATTTCTTCTGTAAGTAGCAATCCAATAAGCTCCTCAAAGTTAGGCATAGAGCCTCCCCTAACGGAAATAGAGGTATCCAAAGATTTAAAAGCTGGTCCAAGCCCATTTAGTGTCACTGACACTAAATCATCATCATCAACAGGTGCATTAATGGATGCAAGGTCTTCTGAAATTTGATTGATTTCTGCCACATAGTCACTGATACTACGATTGCCTCTCCATGCACCATGTAATCTCTGCTTAAGTTGTATCTTACGAGCCTCTGTACATGTTCCATACATTTTTTCTATGATTTTCCATGCCTCCTTACAAGTACTTGCCTTTTTTATATGAGGAATCAATGTTTCTGAAATACATATGGAGATCTAATGCAAAACCTTCCTGTTATTCCCAGTCCAATCCTTGTACGCTTTCTTTTGCTCTTCAGTTGGATGTTCGGGAATTTCTGGACATTCATCATCACCTGTTATGAGATCCCATAGACCTCTATCCATCAAAAATTATCCATCTTGTAAGACCACACACTATAGTTGTCTTTGGTCAATTTGTCCCCCATGATCTGAGTGATCTGTGCCATGTCAGACATTATGACTGCTGCAAATTCAGAAGAAAACAACAATACAATCTGTCCAAAAATAGTATTCAGCAATATGACTGTCATACATGTGTCCAAAAACTGTCATATACATCCATCCATGATGCCAACATGTCATACATTCAGTTCCCAGCAAGAACCATCCAAATCGGATTCCACACGATGTTTGTATGACCCAAAATGCATTAAAACATGGGTCTAAAGTTGACCATTTTTCCTGCAATTTTTAAATTTCTTTTGGCTCAAGTCTGTCAAGCAAGGTATTTGGTTTTTCCTATAGATTATGGCATAGTCTGGAGTCCTGGACTGTATTTATGGCACTTGAAGCACACTATCCCTGCACTTGGTACTTCTACAATGGAACACTTCATCCATAATATTCTGCCAACAGCAAGATGTGGACCTAGCCTTGCATTTCCTTTCATCAGGACAGCAGCTGGCTTCTTGGTTTTACTATAACTTTTTACAAGATGTCACTCTCTCCTGCTATGATGAGCACAGAGCAACACAAACTCTGTATTTTCTTAAAAGGTAATGATTACTGATTATCCCATCAGATTCTTTAGGCTGTACTCGCAACAAACAGAAACTGGCAGAATACAGGGTTGACCTCCAAAACTGATCATTGCATCATAGGCAAAGATCCTCCTACAGCTCAAATCTGTTGCTCCAGCTGTAACAAAGTTTCTAGCTTGTTCTTGACCACATAAAACTCTTGCTTTATCTGTTGCAAAGCTTGTACGTACCCTTACCTTGGTTTGAGCTGTTAAAATGAGGATGATGATGACAACGATGACTGTACTGGCCACAAGAAGAAGGAGGCTCTCTCTCTCTCTCTCTCTCTCTCTCTCTCTCTCTGTGTCGGCAACAGTGAGAAACAATGGCAGGTGCTGATCATCGTTTATGTACTCCCCGTATCAATGAGATCTTTCTACGTAGCCTCCTCTTCTTCGCTCCTCTCTCTTTCACACTCAGTGGCGGTGCGTCTTGCGATGCAGGAAGGCTGCTCTCGAGCGGCAGATCTCTTTTATTTCTTGATTTTGGAGTTTGATACAATCAGTCAGTCAAAATGGTGAAGTTTACTATAGAAGAGCTCCGTAGGATTATGGATAAAAAACATAATATCAGAAACATGTCTGTCATTGCCCATGTTGACCATGGTAAGTCAACTCTCACAGATTCCCTAGTCGCTACTACTGGCATTATTGCCCAGGAGGTTGCTAGTGATGTGCGTCTGACTTATACATGCCAGGATGAAGCTGAACGCTTAAATCAACTAGAATTTCTATGTACTATGAAATGTCAGATGCATCCTTAAAGGATTACAAGGGAGAAAAGGATGGCAATGACTATCTTATCAATTTGATTGACTCTCCTGGCCATGTTGACTTCTCATCTGAAGTTACAGCTGCTCTGCGTATCGCCGATGGAGCTTTAGTGGTGGTAGACTGTGTGGAAGGTGTTTGTGTTCAGACTGAGACTATTCTCCGTCAAGCTCTAGGAGAAAGGATTAGGCATGTGCCGACTGTGAACAAGATGGATCGATGCTTTCTTGGGCTTCAAGTTGTGGTCCACATCTTGGCCATGGTAGGATCTGAGCACTCATCCAATAAGAACAAGGCAGAGGACTGGATTGTCATGGTCACAACCAGAGCTCCTACTAATATAGCAGTCATCAAGTATTGGGGTAAGCGCGATGAGATGCTCTGATACCAATGACAAAACTGCAAGTAGAGGGAGACTAAGATGAAACAAGCAGAGGTTAGGAGCTCAATGTCAACTTCTCCTCCATTATTCTCCAACCATATCTCCAAACAGTCCACACACTAAAATGGTATCCTCAAAAGATAGATACCCCAAACTTAAGGACACTTTACATACAACAATATGATAAGTCTTAGGCTTATTTCTCAACCAAGTGATGGGATGTATAAGCTGTGTCTAGATAACCGAGTTTGAGAGTCCATGGAATTTGAAGCCAATTCCTATGCCACGGGCTTATTTTCCTAAACTAATGGAGTTGCTAAATGAGAATATATGGATGAAGATTTTGGAGCCATCATCAGTGTCATACTCAAATAGATGGTTTACTCTACCCACCAAGAAGAATGATGCATTGAGATTTATTCAATTAGAAATGTTGATGCAAGTCTTGTGGTCAATGAGTTTTCTAAAGCATTTGTTGGTAGAGAAATTTTTTCTTTGGGGGAATTTATACTCAGGGTATGACCAGTTCTATTTGGTAGTGGAGAGTATGGATATCACTACCATGAAGACACCCTTAGGATTGTACAAATGTGTACTCTTCCTCAAGGTGTAACAAACTTTGTCATGCATATGATGAATGTGATGAACAAAGGTCTTAAGGAATTACATACTATAGTTAACTATGAATTCTAAGGACAAAGTCTATAGGCCAAAGAATGAGCCCCTAGAGCATGGTACTAGTGAATATTGTGAAGATGTGATCCATTAGGCTCCAAAGACTTTTAGCTCTAAGTTTGAAATGACATACTTGGGCTTGTTGCACTATTTTTTGGGGATTGAAGTTTGGTAAGATCTTCATCTCTCAAAAGAAGTATGCATGGGAGATCTTGAAAGCATTTGGCATGATTGAGTGTAAGGAGATAGCTATACCTATGGAGGTCAATGAAAAGTTACCCGTTGAGGATACATCAACACTAGTAGACATTAGGAGATACACGAGGTGGGTGAGCAGTCTCATCTACTTGTGTAACACGAGGTTAGATATTAGTTTTGTTATTGGTGTTTTGAGTAGGTTATCAAACAAGCCACGAGAAATCCATTGGAAAGTTGGGATATAGGGGTTTTGATACTTGTAGGGAATCCTTGACAATGGTGTCATATACAATTCTGGAAGTACTCTTGTGGGGAACTGTGACTCATACATTGGGTAGGTGACAATAATTCTAAGAAACTAGTTTTTGGGCATTGTTTCTCTTTGGCTTTAGGATTCTTATCTTGGATTACTAACAAGCAACCAATTGTGGCACTATATTCTATCGAAGTAGAGTATAAGGTTGCTTGTTTTGTTGCATGCGAACTAGCATGGTTAAAGAGGATCCTATGACATATGGAAGTACACAATGAAGATTGAATAGTGTTAAGATGTGACAACTAGAGTTGCATTGGGATCGCCAAAATTCTAGTTTTTCATTATGCATGCACCAAATACATTAAGGTCTAGTATCATTGTGTACACGACTTGATCAAGGATGGAATAGTAGAGCTTGTCTATTATCAATGGAGAATAATGGAGCAGATATTTAAGGCCTTATAGCATGTAAAGAAAGGGCATTTCTTAATATCCTTTAAAAACCCAAACATAGATGATTTATTATAGGTGGACTCCTTGGGTGGTATACTCTCTCTACCTTTGAGAGTGACCTCCAAGATGTTTATATAGTCTCACTGTGGGCTAGGATTAGGGTTTTCCTTGCCTTCCAATTCATTCACAACTCACCTTCCCTCATGCACCCTTGCTTACTTAGGGTACCCATGCTATACTTCTAACACCCTTCCTCAATGTCAAGGTAGCATTGGATTACGTAGCATGTAAATGAACCGCCCCCCCCCCCCCCCCCCCCGCCCCCCCCAATCAATCAGTGGGATGCCTTTATAAAATAGAATACAATTATGTTTATGGAAAGATAATAAACTAGATACTAGAAAAGTCAATCCTTAGATGCTTTGGAGATATAGTTTACCTCTAATTCTTTGTGAACTTTAGGAGAGTTTTGACTTTTACTAGTGATATGCCCTATTTGCCTACATTTGTTGCACTTCATCTTCTTGGGATATTTTTTCCACAAATTGCTTACAATATTTCCTCTCTTTTTTTTTTAAAGGAGCATTCAGTAGTTACAATATGGACTAAGAGTTGTTCACAAGTTATCAAGGTAGATGTCAAACTAGTGCTACCATCTTTTTGATTTCGCTTCTCCTCATCCATACAAGGCTGAATGACACCTTCAAGTGTAGGATTTGGTATATTTTTTAGGGTAGTGACAAGAGTTGAAAAGACTTTTCTTATGCCTTTCAAGATTATTGCAGTGGCATCTTCTTCAACAACCAGAGCTTGAACTAAAGCTAATTGCGCCATCAAACCCTTCATGTGGAAAAAAACTTTCCCTAGTCTTCTCCTTGCTTGTATTCCAATCTAAAGAACTCTATTTTGAGGAAGATTTTAGAATTCTTCCTTTTTGCACCATACAGTTTCCCAAGCTCATCCCACTTCTCTTTTGTAATTGCAAGAGCTAGTCAATATGATACATTAAGGATTCATCTAGGTGAAACATTATCATAGCTTAGACTCTTTCATCATCTTCAACATCTATAGGGTTGGATAGGTCAATGGTTTTGGTCTCTTTGATGAAGGGCTAGTAACCTCTCTCGGTCATTTTATATTTTACTAACACCTGCCATGGTTGGAAGTCTCTCCCATCACAGTTTGCAGATTTGCGACTTCGTATCAATATAGGCATGATAGGATGTTAAATGATGTGAATCTAGGACATGACACAAGCTATGGTGGATCAAAGATGTAAACCAAGTTCATAATGACATGGACAAGTAGAGACAAACTATTACACAAGTGAATTAGGTTCCAAGATAGATTAGCTTGGACTCATAAACACAATCTTGTGTAGAATTGACAATGATAAGACACTTAACTGAAAGTACCAAGCATCATGATATTGTGTTCATTTCATAGTCAAGTACAATGCTTTATAGGCTTTGAGTTGTTCCACTCTCCTCATTGTGCATATGGGATTCAGGACAGCTCCTCTTGGAGCATACATCATTTGTCTATTTCTCAACACCCCCCCTCAAATGATGAGTCCCTACACTTGCTGGCTTTTGCCCCCCCTTCATGATAGCATGGCCCGGAAGACTAGCTCATAGGCAGCCTAGTCAAGTTAAAGCTTGAGACTTTACATCTTGGCAAGGGTTGTACAAATCAAATTCACTAAGGAAAAGAAAGATCCACTGTGGGAAAAACATATGAAAGATACAATGAAAGTTCTTCAAAACAATCTGTCAGAGTTGTTGATGGTAGTGGAAGCATATTCTTCTTCTTCTCTTTCTTCCATGTATTGGTTCTGGTGATGATCACTTTGCAATTGTTGGGCTCTCTTCTTGTGGAAACATTCACTGGCTACATGGCCAGTCTTACCACAATAGTGACATGTAATCCGATCCTTGTTATTGTTGTTGATGAATCCTCGACCTCTTCCTTTAGGTCCAGCAACTCCTTTGGTGTACAAAAGATTTTCCCTAGATGATGAGACATTGTCTTTTGCATTCTTGGTTTTTACTTTGCCTTCTTCATCGAGTAGTGAGTGCTCAATATCTTTAAGTGTGAGGCTTGGAACATTACTCAAAGTGGACACAAGATTTTCATATGGATCCTTGTTTACACTTGCAAGCAGTACGGCTATTGCTTCATCTTCCTCAATATTCTTTTTAAGAGATGCAAGTTGAGTTTTTAAACTCTTAAACTTATTAATGTGTATGGTCATAGAAGCACTGTCTTTGATATCCAGTTTATAAAACTGCATGAGAAGTTTTACCTTTGAATTCTTTGCTTGAGTACCAAATATTTTATCAGGTTCCTCCCAGGCGGTTCTAGCATTTCTAATGCCAGATATATGATGTAACACGTCATCACTTAGTCCCCAGGCAATGATGCCTAGTGCCTTATTATTCATCTTCTTCCATTCTTTGGATTTGAACTGTTCTTCTTCAACGAACCCGTCTTCATCATCTTCCTTCTTGTTATCTGCATCATCTTCAAACAGGTCCCACAAGTCTTTCCGCATTAGGTGATACATGGTCTTTTCCTTCCAGGCATGGAAGTCTTCTCCATTGAATTTTGCTATTTGCTCAAGTTCTGCCATGTTGAGCAGCTCCAATCTGAGAAAAGACCAGCAAGGGGGATTTGTGAAGTGTCACAAGGAGGTTAGTGTCAACTGACACTAGTTGAGTATCAATAGATACTATTCTTGAGCTTAGTATTGAATGTCGGTGCTTGATCTTCTTCTTGCTTGTTGATTTGAAGTGTTAATCTTACTGGGAACTGAGTTCAAACTCAGATAAAAGTGGCAGTGTGTGCCCTCAGTTGAAAGGAATGAGAAATTGAAGGAAAAATGAGCTTGCACCTTGATGGCTATGGCTTCCTGGATTAGGGTTTTGACCCAGGCCTGGTTTTTTCCAGATATCTAGAGCTAGAGTTGATCATTTTGGAAACTTTTTTTATGGAAATGTAGCTTACTCCATGCTCTACAAGAGCCCCATGATAACCGTCAAGATTGTGTACTGCAGTCCACGCGCAGATCAGAGAAACATAACCAGGCGCAGATATGGCAGCAACATCGAATTTCAGCAATGCCAGGCTTGTAGGTATCCAATGTAGTGCGCAGATCGGTTGCAGATAGCTCACGTGGTGAATCCCGGAAGGTCCCCAAGAACAAAGAACTCTACCCTTTTGCACAAATAACAATGTAAAAGCATGCACGACAAGAGGCAAGAGACAAATTGGGTTCAATCTCCCCCATGCCTTGTGTGAGCGCTTCACAAAGCATGTATTTATGTATATTTCCAATCTTCATGCTCAATAATAGCCCAATTACAAAAATATGACAAGCTTTTAGCTTTTGAGTTTGCTTTCTACAAAAATAGGAAAATAAAGCTAATGGACGGTGCCCATAGAGTCTGGCACGCCCAATCTCAATGTCCAAATAGAAATAACATATCCGGGCGCATAAGCGCATACAAAATAATAATCGATAATCAATGTCTCAATAGACATAACAAAATATAGGCGTGGCGCCTATCAAAATATAGTCCAAATGTCGAATACCCGCTAGACTCCAATGCTTTCCTCCGCCACTACTGCTATCTCTACACATCAACTGAAGCATTCACAATCGTTAGTAAAATAATACCATTTAAACCGACAAAAGTGAATACCTAGCAGTCTTCAGCTACATAAATAAATCAAATGGTTAGAAATAAATCCTAACCTTAATTTATTACGAGTACGCACTCTAAACTCATAAACGTTTATTAATTTAATATGCATTTTGTGGAATCACCCGCTATGGAATCACCCATGTACACACTAAATTAATGAAACGCCCGAAAAGGATAGGCATCACCATCAACTTCTCGCACAAAGAATCCTCTTTGTGTATGAGCCCCGGTCATCTAAGTTTACGGAATCCACCGTAAAACCTCACGGAATCCACCGTGGAATATGCCTCCTGGCATCTCCCCCATGCCTTGTGTGAGCGCTTCACAAAGCATGTATTTATGTATATTTCCAATCTTCATGCTCAATAATAGCCCAATTACAAAAATATGACAAGCTTTTAGCTTTTGAGTTTGCTTTCTACAAAAATAGGAAAACAAAGCTAATGGACGGTGCCCATAGAGTCTGGCACGCCCAATCTCAATGTCCAAATAGAAATAACATATCCGGACGCATAAGCGCATACAAAATAATAATCGATAATCAATGTCTCAATAGACAGAACAAAATATAGGCGTGGCATCTATCAAAATATAGTCCAAATGTCGAATACCCGCTAGACTCCAATGCTTTCCTCCGCCACTACTGCTATCTCTACACATCAACTGAAGCATTCACAATCGTTAGTAAAATAATACAATTTAAACCGACAAAAGTGAATACCTAGCAGTCTTCAGCTACATAAATAAATCAAATGGTTAGAAATAAATCCTAACCTTAATTTATTACGAGTGCGCACTCTAAACTCATAAACGTTTATTAATTTAATATGCATTTTGTGGAATCACCCGCTATGGAATCACCCATGTACACACTAAATTAATGAAACGCCCGAAAAGGACAGGCGTCCCCATCAACTTCTCGCACAAAGAATCCTCTTTGTGTATGAGCCCCGGTCATCTAAGTTTACGGAATCCACCGTAAAACCTCACGGAATCCACCGTGGAATATGCCTCCTGGCATCACAATGTCAGGCTTAGATGGGATAGGCAGAAGCTTCTTGAGTAGAAGAACAATCCTCTTGAAGAAAGCACACTAAAATATTGCCTGGTTTGAGAGATATGAGAGCTCAAAGTGAGGTATGTCTTGCAGGCCACAAACTGGGGCTATGGCAGCAACTGACAATAGTGACAATGCTGAGGTCCAGATAGACAAATCTCATGGATTGATGTGATATAGGGAAGCTTTGTGAGGTGGAGAACAACTTTCCAGAAGGAAGATCAGAGAGATTTGGTATGTGGAGTGAGATACATGAGCTTCAAGATGACAGGGTGCTGCTGGCTATGGCTGCCTGGAAGTTGAAACTGAAGATATGAGCTGAATGTGGACTGGTTAGAGATCACCAGAGATGAAGGGAGACTAGAGATTCAGAGTGTGAGCTGTGCCATGCCCAACTGGGCTTTGATACCATGTTAAATGATGTGGATCTAGGACATGACACACGCTATGGTGGATCAAAGATGTAAACCAAGTTCATAATGACATGGACAAGTAGAGACAAACTATTACACAAGTGAATTGGGTTCCAAGATAGATTAGCTTGGACTCATAAACACAATCTTGTGTAAAATTAACAATGATAAGACACTTAACTAAAAGTACCAAGCATCATGATATTGTGTTCATTTCATAGTCAAGTACAATGCTTTATAGGCTTTGAGTTGTTCCACTCTCCTCATTGTGCATATGGGATTCAGGACAGCTCCTCTTGGAGCATACATCATTTGTCTATTTCTCAACAGGTCTTATATCAAATACACACAAAGCAATGGAAATGTCTAATCCTTTACAAGTTGGGTGATACAAGTGGAAGCAATTAAAATGATGTTTTAATTCAAGTGAATAGCAGACTGAAAACAACTACTGCATACTCAAATAGATAGATTAGATGAAGAGAAGGAAATGGTCTATGTGTTTATATTTGACACAGACTTACAATTTTGAGGAGAGATAATGACAGTTAAGAACTTAACGAATGTGCTTAGGGCCTAAAACCCTTCAAATTTTTTAGACTAACTAGCAAGAAATGATTAGTGGTTTGATTAGTAGTGTTCAAAAATACTAGTATCCAAGCTTAGTGAAGTGCTTGTGTTGGAGTCCACTAGTTGGTTGAGAGTTACCTTCGGGGCAAGAAGATCCGAGTTTTGAGCTCTTAGGTTTACAATGAGCTTGAACATTGTATCAATTAGTGATTAAAATCATTGTTCATGATTTCAATGAAAAGAGACTTGAAGAAAACCAAGCTGCAAGCTTTTTGACTATGGCTACTAGCCAGGTACACTATTAGGGTTTTGCTTTATATGAGCAACAAAGAATGAATTTTTTGGAAACCCTCTGAGGTGGAGATAGCCCTCTTGGAGGGCAACAAATGCCTTATGGTGGCCACCTTGATTATATCTTCTATAGGTTGCACCAATGATCCAAATTCTAGGTTGTAAAATCTATGCCAAATTTATGATTTCATCGATGTCGACCTCTTGCAAGCATAATGTCAAGCTCTATTGTGCCATGCTACTATGCTCTAAGCAAATGAACAGGTCTCCAAAAGAAACCAAGGCATGATATGATCTCTTTTTCTCTCCCAAGTTCCTCCAATAGAGGTGGGTATGGCAAACAACTTTGGAGTTTAAGAGGTATGATGTAGAAGTGAAACTCTCATGTGCAGTCAAGTTGAGATGTGGATGGGGGAAGCTCAACGAATCAAAGATGGCTCTAATACCATGTTCAAAATTAGAAGAGAAGCTAAAGATGTGTGTACAAGAGGTAGAGAGAGCTAAGTATAAGAAGGAAATCTTGCTTAGTAAGTTATTCATAAGTATAATATACTCTCTCTACCTTTGAGAGTGACCTCTAAGTTGTTTATATAGTCTCGCTATGGGCTAGGATTAGGGTTTTCCTTCCCATCCAGTTTATTCACTCCTCACCTTCCTTCACGAACCCTTGCTTATCGTGAATTTTGCAAATGTAAAATTTCAGTCTTGCTCGTGACATATGGGGATTGAGAGGTAGAAGAGGGTCTTAACATTAGCAAGGCGGATAGGAAATGCCCAAATGTAAGGTAGAATCATAAATTATTGCTCATTTGTTCATTCACTATAAGTATAACAAGGGAATCCACCAATTCATGTAGGACATTATCAAAACCTTCCACCTAAAAGTATTCACATGGAAGAAAATCCTTCTTGACGAATTCAATGGGCTTGACTCTTTCTCATCATTGGCTCCAAAATAGGATTTTATTTTTCCAACCACCTTGGCACCCATGATCCAAGCCGAGGACCATGTGCAATAGAACAAGGGAAACATACCACCCCAGTTTGCAAGACACGGAGGAAGAAGCTACTCAAATCAAAGTTGAGGAGCTCAATTGAGTTCTTGCCACCATTCGGATGCAGTTTACCGCTACTAGTTTATGTGTTCATCTAATGCTAATGGGCCCCACTCTAGCCCAAAGCACTCTCCTTGCTGCTCCCTTAGAAATCCAAAATGCTATAATGTATCCCATAAAAGCTATATATGAATCAATCCACCTTTTGGTCTACTTAAGTAGAAATATGCCCTCTTTAATGATAACTTGGCCCATCCTTATTGCCAACTTTTGGATCCCAAAAGCTTACACATATTACTTTTTACCTTATTTAAACGCAACCTTAATGCTTTTCTCAAAAGAAAAAGACATATGGGGATTGAAAATAGTGTAGAGAGAATATGCGTACTAAATACACATTTATATAAGGATCAAAAGAATATTTGAGTTATTTTATGGTAAACCATCATCGAAGATTATGATTGGTTTTATTTTGTGCAATAGATACCCTCATGAGCATAATAATTTGATTATATTGTTAGTCAACATCTCACAATGTGCCACTGTAATGTATATAGCATATAGCATGACTTTATTGGATAGATCTGTCCTGATGAATTACAAATACTTTATGGGATAGGTGTTTTGGTATGCAATTAATATTTTTGAAAATAAAACTTAACATTCTCTCTTACACATGGAAAACATTCTAATATATAATCTAATAAAAAAAGTACTAGTGTTTCATTAACTACTGTTTCCTTAACATTTGATGTGAAAGTTCAAATTGTGGATCTTAGTGTTCTCTAAACTTACGTTGCTAGGTTTAAAGACTAAAGTTGTATAAATTTTTTTATACCAAGTTTAGGTTGTAGATCTTAATATTTCTTGAATTTACATTCATGGGTTCAAAAGGCACATAAAATTTGAAGTCCTTATTATTAGGTTTAGCAAAGGATCATAAGATTTTAAGTTCTTCTTACTAAGTTTGAAAATATATTAACGATATATCATCTTCAAAAGTCACAAGGATTCATCTGTAACTATACCTTAATGGTTACACATATTAAACCTACAAAAGAAAAAGTAAACACAACTCAAGAGAAGTTGAACCCCAAACACAATTTGTGTCTACTGAGGAGTCTACCTACACAATTCAAAAAGAATATTTGTATAGAGAGAGGCATAAAGACAATCATGCCTCTCTCTCTCTCTCTCTCTCTCTCTCTCTCTCTCTCTCTCTCTCTCTCTCTCTCTCGTGCACATTGCTAAGTAAGAGCATATGACTTTAATTCCACATATACACATGTATAGCTCCCACAATATGCACATGAAACTATGTTCTCCAACAAAATTCAAAACTTATAAACAAAAAGTAAGTGGATTTACAACTCAACATAAAAGGTCGACTCTACTTTTACATCATATAATGACCTTTTATATTCTTATCCAATTTGTGTGTGTGTTTTTTAAAGATCTCCAAAGCAAAACCATGAAACCATCCCATGACTAGTTGAGACAAATCTAATTCTCTCTTAAGGCCGAATAATCAACATCAACAAAAATTTGTTTGTTGAGCCAAAGATGTAGACTATTCCAAAGATATTGTCTATATTACAAATATCTTTTTGGGATAACAATTAGCATTATTTTTAAGAGCCCTTGTCTATAATAATATACCAACAACGAGTCATTGGGTTACTTGTTGAGATTTAAAGGTGCCAATGTCAACAACATATGCCAAGGCATGCATTTATCAAGAGAGTTTGCATGAGTTTGGGTTGGGCAACACATGCTAGTGAGTTAGAGGCATTCCTTAATGCTTGCTCTTATCTATCCTATGCCATGCTCAATCATCATTGATGGGATCATGTGAGTACTTCTAATAAGACATCCCAAACTAATCTAATAGAATGAGGCTTGAATGACTTCTTGTTATTGATTTGAAGTATTGGGTAGATAGGAATATTAAAGGATATATAATATCTAATTGGACACTAGATGTTGGAAACGGGTCTATTAGAGATGTAGACTCTATTAGATATGCAAATAATTCCACATGAGTCTTGGTAGCTAATATTATCATTGATGAGACAAAACAATTTTTATTTAAAGAATCTTGAATGTCACCAAGATCTCTTTAAGTCTTCGAATTTTGATGAGACATCGAAAATCTCTATAAAACTTGCGTTTGGAATTATGATGATCGACAAAGTTTACTCACTCTACTAACAAAGATAATTGATGTGGTGCACGCACCAAAAATCACCAAGAGTTGAGTCATCGAAGGGAGGGGAAAGGGGATAAGATTTTATAACAAATTGGTGATGCTATCAATATGATCATGCGACTTATCTTTTTCTAGAATTCTTCAAAAAAGAAATAGAGAAATAAATATTGATAAACTCAAAATTAAAAAACAAAAGTCCTCATCCTACCGTTGAAACACTAACCTTAATATATTTTCCCTCTATTACATTTTGGAACTCCTACCTTCTCTAAAGTACTTATCTTCTTTTCCCTTTTTTCCATTCTACAACATAGCAGGCCGTACTCTGTGGACTAAGCGGAGGTGCACAGACTTACATGCTAGAGAAAGAAAAAACACTTATGAGTCAAAGAAGCAATAGTACTCAGCTAGTCGAGCTTTGTGGAGTTTTACGCTATTGTACCACATCATCGCAGCTTAGTAATATTCAGCAATCTCCAAGGGCGCAAGTACTCAAAAGTACATCTCTTGATTGAAGTATCTGAATAGCACCTATCATCATCTCCTGTAATATAATATTAACCATAGTTCATCCTAAGAAGTGTTAATATTTCTAATCTGCTGGACTCTCATCGACTCATTGGTGCATTTAAATTTTTTCCCCCACGGCATGATAAGGTGTGAAATAGAGACATCATAGATTTTAGTATCAGTCACACCATCACTAAGCTCCAGTCCATGTACAATTTTGCAATGTACTATAAGCTTTTTAATATGTTTTTTTAACATAGTATGGATGTGTAATCAATATATTATAATGACAATTTTTTCAATGCACTATGGTCATCAATTGGCTTATAACAAGGTGTACATGGAATGAATCACACCCTTGCTTTTTGGCAATGTCTAGAATAAACTATTGCTATAGGGCTCTGATTTGTTGGCCATGGCACCAAATCATGCATCTATGATAGCTTGATCAACTGCCATTGTTGCTATTGAAGGTGCTGTCCTACGCCAATTCAATAGCAATAGCAAGCAGAAAGATCATCTAACGGTGCTTTATGCGAGTAGCAAATGCATGAGCTCATCATCTAAAGTGCCACCACATTTAATTTCATTGCCCTGACCATATTCATCACCACCATGGAACCTCAGTCCCCCTGACCATATTCATCAGCAAACTCAGGATAAACCATTGACATGGCATGGACTAACCATGGAAGATAGATATTACTTGCCTTGCTGCATCAAGGGCTACCAGGTCTGATGGATCTGCGAAGTAGCAAAATGGAAAATCAGTGTCATGATGGTCCACCCCTTCCTTTTTCCTGCATGCATCCTTGTATTGTGCAGTAGTACCACTTTGACTTCCTCCGGGTATCAACAGTAGCAACAGCAGCGAAAACATGGTCAGTACCTTATACATTAATGGCAAAGGCCCATAACATGACAATCATGGGCATTATGCAAGTAGCAAATAATTTCATTGATCTGACTATATAATGCCATACCTTCCAAAGAGTAAGAAAAAGGAGGTGGTGTAGTAGTAGAAGATACCTGTGCACTAGACGTCTGCACTAGATGGGAACCTGCAAGCTTACAAATCTCCTTACCCCACAAAGCGACAATGTCTGCAGCATTGGATTAGAATGACAGTCCTACACCCATTTAGTAGCAATAGCAAGCAAAAAGATCATCTAAAGGTGCATTATGCGAGCAGCAAATGCAAGAGCTCATCATCTGAAGTGCCACCACATTTATTTTCATTGGCCTGACCATATTCATCACCACTAGGGAACCTCAGTCCCCTAGGACCCTGCAGTGATAAGCAAACTTAGGATAAACCATTGACATCACATGGCACAAACCGTGAAAAGAGATAGCTATTACTTGCCTAGCTGCATCAAGAGCTACCAGGTCTGATGGATCTGCGAAGTGGCAGAATGGAAAATTAGTGTCCTGGTGGTTTTCCACCCCTTCCTTTTTCCTGCATGCATCCTTGTACTGTGCAGCAGTACCGCTTTGACATCGTGCGGTATCAGCAGTAGCAACAGCAGCAAAAAGTTGGTCAATACCTTATACATTAATGGCAAAGGCCCATGACAGTCATGGGCATTATGCAAGATGGACATGACAGTGATATAATATAGACATGTAATCCATTGCTATCTCCATGACCAGTCGAGCCCATTGCATCTGATACTTCAAAAGAATAATTGGTCAGATTGCTAAAGATTAGAAGTTTGCAATTGTATACAACGATCATCAGAGCAGAAATAGCTTTGAGTCCTGTCATTCTGTGGCCTTTCCCCCATTACATCGGAGGACCTGCTGTAATTGAAAACGCTTCACACATGAGCATATCAATTGGGAATTTAAAGGCTACTTTAGCTCCAATGGTCTGCAAACCCCTCCTTATCCATTAACAGCAAGCAAGGGCAGTAGAGTGAGCAATAGTCTCATCTTCATTGCTTCAGCAGTTTCAAGACTACTACCGGTGGCATCATTGTTTTGCGGAGACAACTACCGGTGGCATCATTGTTTTGCATAGCCAGTTGTCTCCCCTTGATACTCCAGGGCTTCACAGTCTGTAGTCTTCAAAATAGCTTCCTTCTCAAACCTGGAGCTCGAGGTGTCTGAGTGCCAATTACAGTCTAGAGAAGAGGGTACTGCTTCATCGGGATTTGGAGAGGCTTATTCACAGGAGAAAAAGGCTTCAACCAGGACTTGGATCAGGTCTCGGTAACATGAAACCCGCCCTATTTTAGATGTTCCTGGAGCTGCTTCTCCCATGCCTCCATTTCGTGCTCAGTGAGGAGTATAAAATTTCTGAGCTCTTGTTCCAAGACCTTAACTTAATCCTCCAATGCCAGATTTTGGATTCCCTGCATTGCAACATGATCATAAAGAGGCTTAACAGTAAGAAGGCCAGAAATACTACCCTTGATAAAAAACATGTACTTGCAGATTGGTTGGGGAAGAGTAGGTTGGTGATCCCCGAAGGAATCTACCATGGCGACCCAGAACTTTTGAACTTGCTCCTAATAAAGCTTGCAAGTTCAAAACCCAAGTTCAATCATCTACTACCATTCCCAGCCTTATATTCAGAATGCATCACTGAGCTCAGTAAAGAGCTCCGAAAGCTTCTTTGACATTTTGCTTTCTTACACTCTACTAATAACACCTCCAGCCTTATATTCACAATGCATCACTGAGATAGGCTCCAAGATTTAGCAAGCTGTAAATGAGGTGCCTAACCTGTAACATTATGTAACAAGGTCACACCCAATGATACCAAAGACATGGCAGGGACCTACACAAAACCTAGCTAGACATAGAATCCATTATAAATTCAGAACCTGTGGGCTGGTGCCCTTATTTCTTGAAGCTCGCCACCATAGCCAGTAGTATATGACCATGCAACCTATAATTAACACTTATGGCTCTTCAAGAAGTTTAAAAGGCCCTGGAGAATCGAATCAAAGCCAACAGGGGATGAGTTCTTACCAAGAGCCAACAGCCTTTAATGTATCGGATGCTTGTGAAGATTTCTGAGAGGCAGCAGCTCCTCCGAATATCTATTCCTCTGGGATGGAATGAGTCCTTTAGCAGACCTCAGCTGCATCACACCTATCATAATGCCGCAAGGAAAGAGCCCTTAATAGATGAAGTGGAGGCATGGAGTAAGAAGCTTAAAAAACTAGCAAAATGATGATGTTAGAGATAAATCAGGACAAGAATTATGAGAGTGCTGCAACTTCAACTTCTCACAGTGGGTAAAATACCAACCCAGTGGAATTCTTCTGATAATGCAGGCTGTGAATTTAATGTGCCTGAGGTCAAGAGGAGAAAGAACAAAAGAATTACTGTTTCATGCATCAAAGCCCTAAGTTGTTCTTATTCTTGTTTCTTGTACCCTTCAGAAGTAAGAAAAGATACGAAAACATCTCAGGCCTATCAGTCATTCTTTTAAGTTAAACCCCAAAACAAAAAACTCAAGCTGGTGGATACAATTATGCAAGCAATTGGGCCTTACCTGCTGCATGGTGAGACTCGATTGCCCTGACCATATTCAGCAATCTGGTCAGGCCAATCGAGTCGGGGAAGCAACTGAATGGACATGCAGCACTGTGGTCCTAGATGGTGACTAAAGGCCACTCAAATTCAGGAATGGAAGTATGGGTACCAATGTATCCTCAGCATCAACTTCGGCTTGCAGGTACAGGGAGATATTAGGCCACCAATTATCCATGGAGCACGGAAGTGATCTTTTGCCCTGCCTTCGCCATGCCACCATGTTCTTCAAAGCTACTGAGTGATAGCAGGCGGCTCAAGATGCATGGGTATACATCTCCTGGGCAGCAGCACAAAGCGGTCAAGCCTCGCCTGCACCAATCGCGAGCGTTGCGTATAGGCTTGTGCACAGGGCCCATTCCGCAAGGAGGCATTTTCAAGAATCTCACAGTCACCTCATTATTGAGGAACGACGGCCTTTGCAGGCCACTGCTTGTGCATCAGGACTGCCCTACTTCGACCAAAGCTCATTCCATGAGCACCAAGGCTATCATAGGTGTGATCTCTCTGCAGCATACGTACTGTTGTGTGGCATATTAGATCTGTGCCATCATTCAATGGATCGGAGCTGTAGTCGAAGTAGAAGCCATTTGCGTGATGCCTGCATCCCAATTGGCAGGACAATGATCCGTCCCAGTCTACTGGCAGCACACTGATAGTGTGCATGTGAAGAGATCATGAGTTTTTTTTCATGTGAAGAGATCATTGGGAAGTTTTGCATTTCTAAGTGTAAAGCCCCATGTCGGTTGCCTATAATTGACAATGGCTATATCAAAGCCTAAAGCTAGTTCAATTTTCAAAGGTTGTTGGAACCAACAATGCAAATCACCGGTGCTACTAGAATTGAAGCCTTAGAGGCTTGATATTAGGCTTCCCTCCTCCCATAAGCAAATTTTTAAACCATTAGATTATGTACTATACACATGTTATGATGGCTACTTTTAACCTATTTTTCAGCACCATTTCCTAACAACTATTTTTTACCACATGTGATCGGGGCTACTATTTATATGTCAATCATTTTTCGACAAGCCCAGTTTACATAGAAGGTTGGGTTTATTTTTTAGACCACATTTTCTTTTTTTAAAAGCACATTCATGAATTTTTGTATGCATATGATGTAGTTTGGGTCATTGATCCCAACTCGTATTGAGGGTCTTAAAAGGCCCAAAAAGAGATAGCCCCCAAGGTACTAAGAGCCCGGTTAGCTAATTGGGGGAGGCGAATCCTATTCCCCCTATTAGCTCTCGGTCATGCCAGTAATAGTAGGGTTAGTGGGGGCTGCTTCCCCTTGCATTTCCTCCACTAAACCCCTAAAAATTATGGGTGGTAGTGTAGCACTAACAACACTAACCAAGTGGTTTCATTTCCCTCTTGGATGTCAAAATATGGCCACCAATACATGTGCTTTCATTTTCAAAAATCATGGAATATACTTTCTTTTCATTTTCAGAAATATTGGTTAAAAGCATCTTGAGGTTGTTCCTACCATACAGAAATTGCTCTTCTTTTTCTTCTTCTACTTCGCCTCCCTTACTCTTCCCTCACCCCCATAGTGCGACCTGAATATTCTTGTTCTACTTTAAAAGCATCTTGACATTGTTCCTACCACATAAAATTGCTCTTCTTTTTCTTCTTCTACTTCGCCTCCCTTGCTCTTCCCTTACCCTTTGCTCTAAAGAGTATCCAATAAAAACACATTTTTCTGCCTTTGGATCAAGCTTCTTCCATAGCTCATCTAGCACATGAACGTATGCAACACAGCCAATACCTTCAAGTGCGATACATCACGCTTCTTGCCAGTAAAGCATTCTTCAGGAGTCATCCCATGAACTGCAGAGCTGTGGGAATTCTGCTCATAATGTAGACAGCAATATGGACAGCCTCAGACCAAAAATGTTTGGGCATATTCTTTTTAGTCATTAATGCCCGTGCAACTTCTGCAATATGACTGTTTTTTCTTTCTGCAACACCATTTTACTGTGGGGTATACCTGCAAGTAAATTGCCTCTTTATCCCATGAGTCCTCAAGAAGCCACTGAAGTCATTAGAGAGGTACTCTCCCCCTCCATCTGATCTCAAACACTTCACTTTTAAGCTTGTTTCTATTTCAACAGCTGCCTTAAAAGATTTAAAGTGCTCAAACACATCACTCTTTTCCTTCATGAAGTATACCCATAGCTTCCTTGAACAGACATCAATAAAAGTAACGAAGTATTTGCTGCCACCAAGAGATACATTGTGTGTAGGCCCCCAAACATCTGTATGTACTACATCAAGTATATTTTTGCTCACTTCTCTATCATGCGAAAAGGGTTGTCTCGCCTGCTTACCAAACTGGCATGCTTCACAGACTTTATGCAATTTTCCACCTCTAAAAGAAGGCAACCCTGTAACCAATCCTCTAGATTGCATTAATTTCATCCTTTTCACATTTGCATACCCAATATGTTTATGCCATATTTCAATATCTGCAACTACTCCTTTTCCTTTAGCATACATAATAGCATCCATTGCAAGAATTCCAGCATCTAAAGTGAACATTCGGCCAACTCTACTTTCTTTTGCGACCAACCTATACATATCATTAAAGTCTTCTACAAAATAACATTTTGCATTGAATTGGACCTGCAACCCCTGCTCTACCATTTGGCCAACAAACACTAGATTCTTTGTAATTAATGGCACATGTAATACATCTGTCAGACTCTTTGTCTGGCCATCATACAAGGACAAGGAAACTTTTCCAATGTGTGAAATTGGGTGGTATGAATCATCACCCATCTACACATAACCTAGATTTTGTAAGTCTTCATTCTGTCGTAAAGACGATGCATAGTTTCCTTGCTGCAATTTACCACTGTGAATATCATCCTTCTTTGCATAGCAATGGGCTGCAATATGGCCTGTTTTGCCACAATAATGGCAAACAATAGTAGAATTTCCAAAACCTCTATTCTGCCATCCACCTCTTCCTCCTGAGCTCCCCCTACCTCTAAAGTTTCATCGGCCTCCTAAAACTTGCATTTCACCAAATTGCTGACTGAACCTGTTTTGCTGGTTATTGCCAGCAAGTCCCATATCACGGCCTCTCGAAGAGGATCTACCACATCCCCTTCCTGAACTTGAGTAAAATGCTTGAACCTGTTCACCATTTTTTTCAGATGAGTCACCCTGCATATTGATCTCTTCAGTAATCATGAGAGAGATCAACTTATCAAAATCTGGAAAAGGCTTCCAATGATTTCCATGCCTTCTCATTGTTAAGGCCACTCAAAGTGGATGAAATCAAATCATGCATTGCATCAATCACTGCTAAAGCATCTGCAATGCTCCTCACCTTCAACACATACTCATTGACAGACATTTTTCCTTTCTTCAAGGCATTCAACTCTTGCTTGAGTTGAATCTTTCGTGCCTTTGTATTTATTGAAAACATGTTCTCAAAAATTGTCCAAGCTTCATGTGAAGTTTTTGCATTCCTGATATGTCCCAACATCGTATTATCAATGACTGCAAATAACCAGTACATCACCTTTTTGTCTTTCACATTCCATTCTTTCTATGCTTTTAATTCATCTGCAGTCGGAGGGATACCCAGCTCTAGCTCCTTTTCTTCACCTAAAACAAACTCATAAAGGCTCTTTCCAATGAGGAAGTTCGTCTGACACACGGAACCTCCATGAAGGGTAGTTGTTCTTGTCGAGCTTCTCAATAATGGGATTTCCACTGTTCTGTGTCATTATCACAAACAAGGATACAACACATCAAGCTAATCTTCTACAATCTTTCACAACACGTGCACAACACTACACCAAGCAACCTTTTTCACTAATTGCTCAATAGTACGTTTAACCTGCAACCTGTTTGTAGATAAACCTTATGTTTTCTTCCTGTAAACACCTCCAAAAATACAGATTCGTAATCTGTAACCTATGCACCCACTTTCGGTCAATACAGTCGAAATCACAGTGTACCCTGAAACTATTGTCCGTAACCTTGTGGCTCTAAAATGGGGCTTGAAACGGCCTCAGACGCCCGAAATAACTGCGGATAAGCCCTGAAGAGCTTGTCTACAAAATATACAATGCTCTACTCGCGTACCAAATCTCACAGCAATCTGAGATTTTTGCTCGACCCTGCTTCCGTTGCCTCCACAGGCACTATCCAAGAGAGAGAGTGGAAGAATGGGAGAGCTTCTTACCCATTGCTTGCTTGCTCAAACATTGCTTCTTCTCCTTCACTTCAGCCTTCAAAATCAACCTCTCTCAGTGGTGCAGCTCTCATACCATGTTAAGAATCGCGTGGTGGGGGACTTTGCTTGAGCTGCTACGCCAAACACACACTGTACACGCAAAGAGGAAGCTCACTCAAGAACACAAGAAGAGAGATGGAGGCTAAAACGTTTTCTTGTTGTTTTTTTTTCTTCTTTCACACACTATACAATGTACACAAAGTATAGATAAGATACAACATAAAGGAAAGTGACCTTCTAAGTCAAACAGTGCATAGCCGACTACACTAATCGACTGACACTATAACTTTGCCAGTTATAGGTAGGTGTAATAAATTAAATATAATAAGTGATGAGTCAGTGGCCATGTGAGTATCATAATGACCACCAATGTACTAAGTGTAGACGTGCGGACTTGGCGCACAGATCGGACGCCGTATGCGCACCTAGTGAGCGTCAGAAGGTCCCCAAGAATAAAAGAACTCTACTTTTTACACAAAAACCAATGAAGAAAGCTTGCACAACATGAACAAGAGACCAATTGGGTGCAATCTCCCCCCATGCCTTGTGTCAGCGCTCCACAAAGTATGTACTTTATATATTATTCATCTTCAAGCTCAAATAATAGCCCAATTTACAAAATAGCACGCTTTAGCTTTTGAGTTTGCTTTTGTGTCACTAAAGAATTAAAGCTATTGGGTGCCCAAGAAGTCAGGCGGTACCCAAATACAATGTCCAATACAAATATTTAAATCATGCGCCCATACGCATACACAAGTAATAATTAAATATCAAGCACTTTAATAAATAAGCGTGACAAAATATAGGCGCCATGCCTAAGATATGCGCCCATTCAAAATTGATGATAATTTGAACACACGCTATCCTCCAATGCTTCTCAATGCCACCTCTGCTCGCTCTACACATCAACTGAAGCATTCACAATTGTTAGAAAAATAATAAAATTAAATCGAAAAAAGTGAATACCTAGCAGTCTTCAGCTACAAAAATAAATTGGTTAGAAATCAATCCTAACCTTAATTTATTACGAGTGCGCACTCTAAACTCATAAACGTTTATTAATTTAAATATGTATTTTTTGGAATCACCCGCTATGGAATCACCCATGTACATATAAAATTAAAAAAATCCCCAAAAAGGATAGGCGTTCCCATCGACTTTTCACTCAAAGAATCCACCTTGTGTATGAGCCCTGGTAATAATAAATTTTTACAGAATCCACCGCAAAACCTCATGAAATCCACCGTGGAATATGCCTCCTGGCATCATACCCCCGGGGTGGGATAGCAATTGTCCTCAATTGCTATTAGCTCAATGTGGAGTTAGCAGTGTGGGGAAAGCATTTAGGTCTCTAATGTGCATCCATTGGGCCTCTTCAACAGGATGATTTTTAAACTTGACCAAATATCTAGAATATCTACGTCCAGTTCTAGTTGTCATAAAGTCAATATCTATAATAGTTTCAAGCTCAAGGATTTCAGTTTCATCATCTAGCAAAGGAGGGTTTTCATAGACAGGGTGTACAGGTAGTTGGCCTCTAAAAGGTCGTAATAAACTGATATGGAAGGTGTTGTGGATTTTCCAATATTGTGGTAATTCTAGTTTAAATGCATTGTCATTGATTTTGTGTATGATCTTGAATGGTCCATAAAATCTAGGTGCTAATTTGACAACTGGGTGTTTATCTACACTTTGTAGTCTGTGTTTTTCTATTCGTAACCAAACATAATCATCAACTTTAAAATTCATAGCCTATCTTTTCTTGTTTGCTTGTTTTGTGTATGATTGCTAGGCTTTGGCAATCATATCTTTAACTTCATAAAAAATAGTGGCATGCATGTTAGCAATATCATCAGCAGTTTGAATTTTGTTTGATAATGATGCAACAGGTGTAAGCAATCGATATCCATAAATAATTTCAAATGGTGCTTTCTTTGTAGCTGTATGTGGTGTGTTATTATATGCAAACTGAAGTAAATGTAGATATGTATACCATGTATGTGGTTTTGAAATGGTGTAAGCACGCAAAAGATCTAAAATAGTACTGTTAGTAGCTTCTGTTTGACCATTGGTCTCACGATGAAATGCAGATGAAAAATCAATCTTTGTTCCTAAGTTAGCAAACAAAGTAATCCAAAAATTATTACAGAATCTAGAATCACGATTAGAAATAATGACTTTTGATAAACCATGATTAGTGAAAACAGTTTTCAAAAACAATTGAGCAGCTTGAGATGCAGTTAAAGTTTTCTTGCATGGAATAAAATATGCTTGTTTGCTAAACTTGTCTACAACAGTCCAAATCATATCATGGTTAGCTTTAGTGTTAGGTAGACCAGTGATAAAATCCATTGAAATCTGTTCCCATGGTCGTGATGGAATAGTGTAACGTGTCCAAGTGTTAACTTCAAGACACGTCTTAGCAGTCCATCGAAAAGGATGTCTAGAAAGCTCCGCCCTGGCACTCCCATGGAATGTTACGAGGTTTGCGATCTAGGACTTTCCGCGTCTGCCACATAGCGGAAGTATTCCGGCCGTTCCCACTTAGAACCGACCTGAATTAGGGTTTTCCCTATCGATCATTTCCTAATGGCAACTAGCATCAAACTCGAGCAAACTGCTTTACGTAAAAACGCCAGGTCCGAAGCGGATTCACGCTGCACTTGGTTTGAGGAGAATGGGAAATGAGAGGGATACAAAGCTCAACCTCTCTGCCATAAGGTATAGTCCCATTCTGTTCCCCTAAAATAACGTAAATCGGGATTAGTTATAACTTAGACTCTAGGTCAGCGCCCTTTTTCTGTTCGTGTCCTTTGAAATGATCTTCTCGCTGTCCATCATGATTGAGAAAAGTTCCCAGCCAACTAGGACCACCCATCTATAGGATAGGCCTATGGCCACATTCTCCGCACTTTCCTCAGGTTGTTTTAATTATTTAATTACCTAACACATTTAGTTGGACATGTATAAATCAGCTTCCTTAATTAAGTGCCGTTAGGCACTGGTTCCTTCACGTAATCATAGCACTTGACATAGAAAAACAATGTCAAACAAGTTCATTTTTCAACAACTTATCATATTTATCTTTGGAATATATAAAGTCCAGCCCGTAGGCTTATCCATAATCCGCCCGAAGGCTATCCAGCAATCCACAGGGATTACTAATCCAAGATTCCGCCCATAGACTAGTATGTGGGCCTCGAGATCCAATCCCGAGTCACGTTGGCCTCTTGTGTAGGGCCCGAAAGACAAGGGATTTACAGCCAGATCCCCCTCTGGTACACAAGCATCCTTCTGCTCCAAGTAGCGCTCAATGGAGAGACCTCTCACGGCGGGTTCGGTCCACCTTCCTGGTGCGGTTAACAACCCCCTTGGTTAGGGTCAAGCAGGCAGTCGGGGGTAATTGAAGCTGCCTTTCCCTTCAGGCCTTCAACATGAAGCATTAGATATCTTTTCATCCTTTAATTCTTTGAGCAAACAAAGCAAAACAGTGCTCTTAAAACTCATACAAGCAAAATCATTTCCATTGATCGTTATTTTTGGCCAACTACTAAGAAGCAAATCCTTCTTTCCGAATGCATCCAGCACTCGATCCGGGATCAATTGTGACTTGGCAAGATCCCCAGGGTTTATTTGTTAACCCTATATCCTAGGTTAGGGCCGTACCCTATTAACCCGACTTAGTCAATACCTTAAGTTCATATATTATTCCAATTTATTGATTGGTCTTTTGCTTCCAAGCAAATATCTAATCCCCGTATCTTGGTCACTTTACCCAAGAAAGGTACTATATCATGACAATTTTTCATCCTCTTACAAGATAAACTTGCATAAGAATTTGTCAATCTCATTCTGAGGAATTGGCCATTCCCTTGTGATCAAATCACAAGATCATGCAACTCTGCAACTTGTTGCACAAGTGTCGCATCAAACTATGGGTCTATTCTACCCATCAACAGTGTCTTCTAATCACGGTATCATGATTAGATATAACAATCCGTTCCTGATTGCATTAGGCCGACATTGTCGGTCCTAGGGTTCCGAGTTTCATCTTTTAAGCGAGAGATTCTTAGGAAAACCCTAGATCACTTCTCGCAAGTATGTTCCAATGTCCCTACATTTCGTGAATGTGGGCAAGTCTTTAGGGTATAGGAGTTCAGCTTTGGTAATACGAGCGACTAGGTAATGTCCTCAACGTGCTAAATCCCAGTTAGCACTTGGGATATGTTGCATCGATTAACCATTCCTAACGAGTCCCTTGGGGTTTTAGGTGTCTAGGTTAAACCAATTTACTTGTCTACTCTTGGAGTTATTTACGATATTATACATGATTCGTTGCTTACGTATGAGTCGATCTACAAACCCTAACTTTTATGGTTAAGATCAAAGCATATGTTAAACATATTTCCAACTGATCCTTCTGTACATGCAATCAAGGTTCCTGCTACCAAGCTTTAGGGCTTTATGATTGAACCATGTAGCCTTTTTCTAACAACTATGTAGTTGAAACGAGATTTATGCCATTTGCTTAGAGTTTAATCTTCTTCATGCAGCCTAAAGTCATTTCCATGACTAGCAATTTCCTATGATTGTTAGCAACCTTCTTTAAAGAATCATTTCGAAGAAAAGATGTTCAATAATGCGATCTATTCCTTCCATGCATAATCGAAGTGTACTATCATTATTTTGACTTGTAAAGATGGGCACCAGTTAATCTAAGTTCGTTACTTTGCAATGCATAAAACCCACTTGCTAGGAATACATAGAGTTCTTATGCTCTTTCTTTGTTCATTTCATTGCAAAATACCAATGACCGAATTCTTCTATCGTGGCCTATTTCTTTTAAATTAGTCAAAGTATTTTAATCGAAAAATGCATCCTATCTCCATAAATGATCCATGCACAATTAAATTATAACGACGTAAATCAAAATTAGGAAGAAAAACCTGGACTTGTGGTGAAATGTCCACATGGATGTTAGGAAATGATCCTCCTGCGGTTGTGCCTTGTGCCTTCTTAGGGCCATCGCGAATTCGGCCTTTTTGCCTTGGACGTAGATTTATGATGTTGGCCGTCTCCTATGCACGCGAAACTCCCTTTGTGATTCCACCGCCCTTCAGAATCGAACCTTAGAAATGAAACTTATGAATTTTTCCCTTCCTTTCGTAGAAGCTCTAGGGGGTTCGAATTGTCTACATGGAAAGGGGGAAAAGAAAATAGCTTTATGGTATGCAAAAGGGGGGAAAAGGTAGCTTAGAAATCCGGGTTAAAAAGTCCCTAGGAAGGGTTGTTAAGATAACGTGTGAGGAGGAAATCCACGGAATCGCTAAAATGGCTATTTGTGTGGGGAGGATTTAAAAGGAACCCGGGTTAAATAGCCCTAGGAGAATGCTATGAAAGGCTTTAAAACCGGCTAGGGAAGGGAAAATCCGCAAGAAGGGATTTGAGGACTTGTGTGAAACCTCACAGAAAGGGGGTTAGGTGGAATTTGCAAGGGAATGGATGGAAAAATCCCGGGATAAAATGGCTTTATAAGAGTCCATGGGAAGGGCTTTAAAAGAAAGTAGAGGGTAAAGTGGATTTAAGAGGATCCAATGGAAAAGAAAAGGGCTTAAAATCGACTAGGGGCTTATTGGGAATGCAAGGGGAAAAAGCCTAATTTCCGGGGTATAAGAGCCCGCTTGGGAAGGCCAATAGAAAGGGTTTTTTTAAGGAACCCGCAAGTAATAGGAACTTGAGTGGAGACTTCCACAAGAAGGGGTGCTTAAATCCCGGCCTAAGGTGGGATTTTGGGGGTCCAAGGGGGAAAAAATGGCTAAAATTCAAGGAGAAAGGGGGTGAAAAAAATCGGTTGGGAAGGGGGCTTATGAAAGCCCTCTTAGAAGCTTCTAAGAGAAGCTTCTAAGGAGCTTCATTACGTGGCAATGGGTTTGAATGATGGTGACCAGATGATGCAGTCGGCGGCGATCTGGCGGAAGCTGAGAGCAGCGTTACATGGCCTCGACCACTCTCCTCCTTCCATCACAGCGAATCGACAGATTCCTCCCTCTCCACATCAGGACTGTTCTCCTCACGACCGGCTTATTCCCTTCCCTCTACTGGCGCAGTATTTCCTCACGCCTTCCCCCCCTCCTCTCAGCCCGCAACATTACGGTCTTTCCTTCCCTTCCCTTCTTCCTCACTACTCCCTCCCATAAGGTTTTATAGGCAAGGGAGAGGGACCTCCCCTCCCCCCACGCGACCTAATGCATGTGTATACACCCCCCATGGTTTCTAGCTCATATGCTGACTCATAAGCTCCTTCCTCCCTCTCCTCCAGCACGACTGTCGGCTGGGGGAAAGAGAGGATAAAAAAATTTGCCATAATTCAAATATTATCTTTTTGGCCTCCTACCAAGAGGAAGTTCCTATGTAACTAAACGGGTTATTCTTTCTTTTGTCTCATTCATGCCGATAGAGATTGTACAATTGCACCGTCCGTTTAATCAATGCTGGCATTCACTTGCATGCGGGTTAGAAATATTTTCAATGAAAATATTACAAATAGATAATGGCATTAGTAAATCATATTGTTTACCATGGTGTCTTTTAACTCGTTGACAAACTAAGCATTCAGATACAAAGCTAGATACATCAGTGTCCATATGTGGCTAATAAAAATCTTCAATCAATGTACGCAAAGTAGATATAATTCCTCTATGACCTTGATATAGAGGACAATGAATTTCATGCAAAACAAATTATTGAAATGGAACTGTCACACATAATCTTTTTTCATAAAACATAAATCCATTAGTGTAAGACAATGAATCAATAGGAATCCAATTATTTGCAACTAAATTATTCCAATCAGCTTGAAAATAGGATCCTGATGATAAGTATCTTTCATAGGGATAAGAAAATCAAATGATATCACATAAATATTTTGAATTGTTGGTCTTCTATTCAAAGCATCAGCTACAACATTCTCTTTTCCAGGTTGATATTGTATAATGGGATAAAAACTTTGAATAAAAGTGGCCCATTTAATATGTCGGTCAGATATTTGTGGTTGACTAAGGAGATGTCCAATGCTTTGTTGGTCAGTTTTAATCATAAATCCAGATCCCATTAAATAATGTTTCCATTGACATAAGGCTTGTACTACAGCTAACAATTCCTTGTCATAAGTAGAATATTTAAGTTCAGATGGTTTGAGTTTGCAGCTAGAGTAGGCTATGAGATGAGAATCTTGCATAAGGACTACTCCCAGATCCACTAGCGTCAGTAACTACTAAGAAGAATGGTCTATTGAAGTCAGGTAATTGTAATACAGGAGCATGAGTTAAAGCATGTTTCAGCAAATCAAAGGACTTTTGTTGATTGTCAGACCAGTTATACACAATACCTTTCTTTAAAAGTTTTGTCAAAGGTAATGCAAGTAATGAGAAATTCCTCACAAATTTTCTATAATAGCTAGCAAGACCTAGAAAAGAACGTAATTTATGCACATTTTTGCGTATGGGCCAATTTAAAATTGCTTCTATCTTTTTAGGGTCGACTTTAATACCTTTTGATGAAATAATATGTCCTAGATATTCAATTTCTGTTTGGAAGAATTCACTCTTTTCAGGATTAGCATATAATTGATTGTCTTGTAACAACTTAAAAACTAAAGACAAATGTTCATAATACTCATTCTCATTTTTACTGAAAACTAATATGTCATCAAAGAAAACTATGACACAATGCTAATGTTTCAGAAATATGTGATTCATCATGCAATTGAATGTGGCTGGTGCATTAGTTAAACTGAAAGGCATAACTAGAAATTCATAGTGTCCAAACTGTGTTCCAAATGCAGTTTTGAATATGTCAAATTTGTCCAATCTTACTTGATGATATCCATATTTAAGATCTATCTTACTGAATATGGCGGATCCTTGTAGCTTATCCATAAGATCATCAACCCTAGGAATTGGATATCTATTCTTAACAATAATTTTATTTAGGGCACGATAATCAATGCACATGCGATAAGTATTATTTTTCTTCTTCACTAATAAGACACGTACACCAAATGGAGAACTACTAGGTCTAATTAATCCTCTATTAAGCAATTCTTCTATTTGGTTTTGAATTTCTTTCTATTCAATTTGGTTATGTCTATATGGTGCTTTACATGGTGGTTGTGTTCCAGGAATTAAATCTATCTTATGATCTTCAGGACGTGAAGGTGGTAATCTAGGTGGTAAATTAGCAGCAAAACAATCTTGGAATTGGGCAAGAAATTGTGCATGCCTAGGATGCATCTGTTTTTCTTTAGCTTGAATTTCATTCACCCATATTAAATAGGATTTGCTAGTTTTACGTAATGCACGTTTAGCCTGAGTATGAGTAAGCAGTGGAAAATTATTGGAAGCGTGCATACCATGCAGTGCGATTTGTTTTCCTTGAAAAGAAATTTTAATTGAATGCGTAGAATAATCTATGTCAGGATTGTATTGATGACGCCAAGGCATTCCTAAGATAATGTCACTAGACTGCAAAGGTACAACCAAGAAATTTCTTCATTCAGTATAATCACCAATTTTAATTTCTAAATTATGCACCTCTTGTGTTACATTATATCTTGTGCCTAGGAATGCAGCCTTGATGCGATAATGTATAGAAACAGTTTGTAAATTCAATTCTTTGACTAATTTTGCAAAAATAAAGTCATGTGTGCTCCCATCATCATGCAAAATTGTCTTTTCTTTACCATGCACAAAACATTTCATTGTTAATAAAGAATGGGGAGTTGGCATACCTGGCAAAGTATCCGAAGTAGTACCAATGTTGTCATCATCTTCTGTAAAGTCTGGCATTTCCTCACGTTCTTCTTCTTCTATTGCTCCCAGATAATTGATATGGACAGATAGATTTTTGGATTGACAATTGGCTGTTAGATGTCCAGCTTGATGGCATTTGTAACAAACTATGGGTTTTGCTTTGGATACATTATTGGTAATGGCAGGAAAGTTAGGAATATTGGGATTTGACTATAGAGATGGCTTAGGGTTTGGATTTGTATTTGATGGCAAGGCAGGTGGTCGTGTCCAAGATGTACGGAATGAAGATGGAAGAAAATGACTTTGATTGAATCTTCAAAAATTTGAATTGAATTGTTTGGCATCATAGTTACCATTAATTGGAAATTGTTGTGGTCGCTTGTCTCATCCGCGAATTTTGTCTTCAGTGTCATGGGCCAAGGAAATTGCATCTTCAAGGGTTGTTGGCTTGAACATATTGACTTCCGCATAGAAATATCCAAGTAGGCTAGACATAAACTTGTGTTTATGAGTTGCTTCGGGTACATCTTTGAGCATACGTAGTTGCAATAGGGCATTCCAAAAGTGTTCAGTGTATTGGGAAACAGGTTCGCAATCTTTTTGTTGTAGAAGATCCCATTCCTTGATGGCTTTTTCGTGGAATTGGGGAGGGAGGAAATTCTGCAAAAATTTCTTTTGGAAAGTCTCCCAAGTAGTGGGACAATCAACGCTCTTGCGGACCAGAGTCCACCTTAAAGATGCTCGGTCAACTAAATGGTTAGTGACACATTTAATTTTGTCTTTCTCAGCATATGTTTCTTTATGGAAGTAATCATCAAATTGACTGATAAAAGCAAGTACAGTCTTTCCATCACGTGATCCATTAAAAGTACAAAATTTGAAGTTTCTTTTAGTTATCTTTGTTTCTTTGCGAATGGATTGGGCTTCAAGTGTTGCATCGATGGTACGTCATATAAGATCTTCAAGTTGCGATCCATCTTGGCCAGTGGTAGATCGTTGCAAATTGGCCAATTGAACTTGCAAAGCTTGTCGAGCTCTTCATTCTTCTTGTAGCTGCATCATAATCAAATCCAACTTTTGCTCCATTGTTGGTTCGGGTAAATCACCTTCAGCCATAAAATCGTCCATGTTTTGTTCAGTCATCCTGCAAAATTCCAAAAGATCTCACACACTCGAAATCTTATTAGCGAGATGAGCATAGTTCAAAGGCGTGTTTACAAGGCTTGTATATTGTTTGGCTTTTATAGTATTTCTCCTTTACGATTGCGGAAGTCGTTGTCACAACCGTCTTCCAAGAAAATAGTGTTGCGTATAGACTACGTATAAACTGCGTATAGTCTACGTGTGAACTTCTGTTTTTGCTGTAACTGGTTCAGCAAGACTGCAAGTGTGAATAGGGACTTCTTGAAGGTAGTAAAGTGATTCGTATGCTTCTGAGGATGAATTGCCTCTTAACTAGTTGTTGAAGAAGACTTTAGTGACTTTGGTGACTTGAAGAGCTTGGAGAACTTAGAGCTTAAAGCTTAAGTGACTAAGCTTAATGAAGCTTATGTGTCCCTATTTTCGTTTTTTTTTAGGGGGGCGTTTTTCACGCCGTCGATTCTAACGACAGCATACCGCGGCAGCAAATCGACGATTTGAAAGGCCTTAAGCTTTTAAAGCTTAAGCCTTAAGCTTAACACTTTAATTGTTTTTCAACTTCTCTTCTTTCTTCTTTGTAACAAAACGACTTGATATAGAAGCTTTACCGCCGGTCCTTCACCTATCGAGAGAGGTCCTTCGCAATCAAAGGGTACGGAAGGGGGTTCTTGACTGCCAGGAACATGCTGGTATCGACCGTTTGCCACAAGACCCGGACTGTAGAGCTCGATCGTTCCAGGAGCTCCACCTTCGCGTGAGATGGTAAGCGATTGGAAGCTCTCGATCTCAGCTTCGCTCTGATACCACTAGTGCACAGATCAGACGCCGTATGCGCGCGTAGTGAGCGTAAGAAGGTCCCCAAGAACAAAAGAACTCTACTTTTTACACAAAAACCAATGAAGAAAGCTCGCACGACATGAACAAGAGACCAATTGGATGCAATCTCCCCCCACGCCTTGTGTGAGCGCTGCACAAAGCATGTATTTTATATATTATTCATCTTCAAGCTCAAATAATAGCCCAATTTACAAAATAGCATGCTTTAGCTTTTGAGTTTTCTTTTGTGCCACTAAAGAATTAAAGCTATTGGGCGCCCAAGAAGTCAGGTGGTACCCAAATACAATGTCTAATACAAATATTTAAATCGTGTACCCATGCACATACAGAAATAATAAATAAATATCAAGTGCTTTAATAAATAAGTGCGACAAAATATAGGCGTCATCCCTAAGATACGCGCCCATCAGAAATTGACGATGATTTGAATACACGCTATCCTCCAATGCTTCCCAATGCCACCTCTGCTTGTTCTACATATCAACTGAAGCATTCACAATTGTTAGAAAAATAATACAATTAAACCGACAAAAGTGAATATCTAGCCGTCTTTAGCTACAAAAATAAATTGGTTAGAAATCAATTCTAACCTTAATTTATTACAAGTGCGCACTCTAAACTCATAAACGTTTATTAATTCAAATATGTATTTTGTGGAATCACCCGCTATAGAATCACCCATGTACACATAAAATTAACAAAACGCCTGAAAAGGATAGGCGTCCCCATCGACTTTTCGCACAAAGAATCCACCTTGTGTATGAGCCCTGGTAATAATAAAATTTTACGGAATCCACCGCAAAACCTCACCGAATCCATCGTGGAATATGCCTCCTGGCATTAGGACTCATGTAGCCAAGTGGTCCATTATCAATGTCCGCACGTGTTGAGCTTGCCATCTCAACAAAAACTTCTATCTCTAGTATGCAAAATAGCTTTTGTTCTATGTCTCCTTTGTCATTATAAGACTTTTGGAGTTTATGTTAGAAAGAACATTGGAACTCTGATCTTCTCCCCACTTGTTTGTATTGCATGTAGAGCAAGATACCTATAGTGTCATTATGTTGACTTTTTTTTGTTTGAGCCTCCTCAACTATGTCATTAACAGCTTTTGAATCACAAATTCAATGTGAAATAAATATTAATAGCTAATTAATTAATTATTCAATATAAAGTACTAGAAATTTTTTCTTTTTAAATGATTTACTCAAAAATGAATGTTGATCAATTTGATAAGAAAAAAAAGTGGAGTAGAAAAAGAGTAGAAAAGAGAATATAGTAAAAGAGGAGAGAAAAAGGGAGTACATAGGGTAGAGAGAGTAGGGGGAGTAAAGAGAAGATTTTTGCCAAAAGGCTCTACAAATGTTTTGATTTTTTGCTTTAATAAACAGTGTCCACAAAGGGAAGTTGGGAGGTCATTCTATGTGTCTTCCATTGCATTGGGGTATTCTATCGCATCTTTCAAGGCAAGTTATCTCTAGAACAAAAAATTACATACTTTCATTTATACTATCTTGACATTTCATAAATACAGTAACTTTAATCTTTGCATCAAGGGTAAATCATGTCTTCAATAGGTAATTTATGCAAATGTACTTGCAATTACAAGTGTGCACACACACCTCAAGGATGACAATTGGTAAATAGAAGCACCAACTTTAGACACAATAATGATGACTTTGTTGGTAACTTGTATCCTCATATTGAAGAAGGTGTTGGTAATATATTGGAAGATCAAACAAATAGAGTGGAGTTGTCTCATGTTAATAAAAAAACTAATGTGGTGTGATTGTGTCGCATATTGTGGTGGTGGACACTATGTGGCCCCTTCCACATATTTCAAACATCAACAATTCAAAGTTGCATATAATGTGGGTTGGTAGAAACTTAGGTCTTTAGCAGTGATGTGTCACATTCATATATTAGGGATAATAATCTCATTACACAAAGCAATAATGATAATGATAACAATGGCCTTACTGGTAGCAGTGATAATAATAATACAAATGAAACCCCACCATGTGACTCTTTTATCAAGAATCTTAATAAGAATAACAATGGCCTTTGTCCAAGAGGAACACAATGAGAGTAACTATAACTACCATAGTGATAAAACATAGGGTGAATCTAATAGTGAGAATAACCATACTATGCAATTATTAGCTCATCAAATTATAGAGAGACTCATTGAGCTTCAATCACTTTGGGACAAACACTGAATCTCAATTACAGCTCAAGATAATATGCTTCAACTCATATTTGGGGGTTTGGGTGGAAAAAGAGTTGGAAAACGTAGCGTAGAAAAAGCAATGCCGAGCTTATGCGAGCTATTGATCCAATTGCCGAAGACATGGGATGGTGATTTAGATGGTGTGAGAGTTCCAGGAACAATTAAACACAATGTTTTATGAACTTGGAACGGTTCAACCACAACATTATAGGCTATGTATAGGTGATGAAACGAAGCCCCATGAAGTTGAGTACTTTTTACTTAGTAATGAGGACTTGTACTATGGAAATGTTATCACATGTGGATATTAAGATGGCACAGAAAATTGCAAGCTTAAACATGATTGTTTGACTTAGTATGAGAAGTGCAAAAAATATTTAAAGCCTAGAAAGAACATTATAGCTTTTGATTATTTACCAATAGGAAAACAAATCAAACTTCTAGCTTGAAGTAAAACTTTTTGTCATGACATGCAAACAATGTGGCATCAAAAAGATAGGTGGTTAGGTAAAGAGATAGATGAGTACCTTGAATATATAAATGAATTTTGGGATGGGTCAAAATGTAGAGAAATTCAAAATTTTTGGAATCCAAGTGTTGAATATGAGATGGCTATTGTGTGTAAAAATGTATCATGTAAGAAAGTATATACTACATTCCCTGGATCTTGTTTTTCCAAAGTCCTAGAAAGAAGCTATAATGAAACAAATCAAGATTACAACTTTGTATGTAAACAATTCCGTTCTCGAAACCAATATAAAAAACATATGTTGAAAGGCGATCCTCAAAACTTGGCTCTCCTTCTCCATTGGGATGGGTTGCAAGCATCTCAAACAACTCAGCGTGATTGTGGAGTGGTAGAAATAAAGGTTCTAAATGTTGGAAAATATTATAATATAGGTGTCCTTCTCGTCTTGTTTCTACCTTTGAAACTAGTGGCATATTTCATGCCTTTTTGCGGCCTTTAATTATTACTGAGCTGGAAGACCTTTACGTTAGTGGTCTTGAAAATTTTTATAACTATTCAATCAAATGTATATTTGGAGATCCGATAGGCCATTCTAAAACATGTAGAATTCATGCAATGTTAATGATGGTTATTGGGGACCATCTTGCACAATGTAAAATAGGCTCATTTAAAGATGGTGGTCAATTCTTTTGTCGTAGAGACAAAGCTCATGCTAGTCTAGATGTTAGCAATCCATCCTTTCAAGGTAGATACATGTATGATTTAAATAGATACCAAGTTAGGTATCCACCAATAAAATGAAAAGCTAATGATATGGTCATAGCCTTATCTAGAGCAAAGAGAGCTTTGACAATAGGTGAGAGGGAGAATATACCAAAGATAGAAGGGTTGTCTGGAGAGTCATCACTTTGGAGATTATACAACTTGTATGGGTTGGATTTGTCATTGGATTTAGTATACGATACAATGCATATTCTATCGCTTAATTTATTTAGTAAATGTATATAATCTCTAATAAAAAAATTATCAAACGTGACAAAGATATCCATTGACAGATGTACAAAAATGATCTATAAGCTTGCTCCTCCTTCCATTCGATATGGACGGTGGCCGCATGCTCCAAGTAAATACTATGAAAGCTTTAAAGCATAAGAGAATCAACTTTTTATACAATGGTGCTTGCCATGCATCATAAGCACTGTAGAGGGTATTCCAAAGGAATTTAGTAATCTAGGTATTCTTTTGGTGGATATAGCACATTCATTCTACAATTATAATAGAGAAAAAGGTTGGTCTAAGAAAAGCATAGAAGTAGTCCGCACTTTACTTGCAACTTGGTGCATTCGAAAAGATGAATATTTTGGCCCAACCTCTTCACCACTAGAGCATGTAGTAGGAAATGGCAAGTTATTAGATGACATTTTGAGACATGGCTCACATGACATTTTTTGGTGTTATACCTTTGAGCGCATGGTGTTGTCATATATGGGGATTAAAACAAATGGCCAAAAAAATGAGATATCTTATGTATCTTTTCATACTAGAAAGTTATCTAGCATGGCATTTAAAGTACTACATGAGGAAAGAGATGGCCTTTTACCAATAGAAAAAATACTTGTTCAATGCCACCAATGTATTTCACTTCCTGATGGTCTTGTTGCTAATCGCCAGAGTTCTATTTTCCATCCACTACATGAGGATGGAATATTACAACTTTCATGTGTTGCAAAGGCAAAGAGAATTTGGAAGGTATTATCTAGGGAACATGACAGTTCACCGTGCTTCAACATGATTAAACATAAAGGAATTTAAATATCTCCTAAAAAAAGGATATGTAAAGGACTTTCATGTGAAGAGAAAATGTATGTTCTACAATTTTTGTCATTAGAAGACAGTTGCCTTGATGAGTCTATAGCTACATGTTACCAAAAAGTACTTTATAATGGAGAAATTTACAAAGTTGGAGATTATGTAGTAGTTAAGGTAGATAATATGTGTGAAGATGTCCCAAGATTAGGTCAATGGAAGGCTCAAATAACTAATTTATTCTCTATACAAGTGAGAGGGGCGAACTTTAGTTTTGTAAGTGGAGAATATTACAAGCAATGCATAACAAGAAAAGATGGTATAGAGGAGCTATTAGTTGATGTTAATACAAGGATGAGTGTGTTACGACTAGAAAGGCTTAGGTTTGATTGGAATTGCATATGACCCATAAGCTCATTGCTACATAAGTGTATTCCTATTCCTAAGGGTAATAAAATTATATCTTATGAGATAAAATATTTATCCCAACGCACTAGATTACTAGAGTTAGGGCAACTTGGCTGTGTACCTCCTTGGTTGGAGAAAGATGATATCGTCATAGGAAAAAATAAAATTGACAATAATACAAATAACAAGTATTCTCATGCTATAGTTAGAGAAGTAATTGTGGAAACAAAGGAATGTAGGCTAGCTCTATTAAAATGTGATTGTATACGTCCAAATATTTGGAGAGTAGATGTTGAAGAAAAAACATTAAGACAATGGGACACTTGTATAGCATTAGTCTCAAGTTTTGAAGTTATAAGTAGAAGGAAAGTAATCTTGTCAAATGGTGAATATTGTTCTCTTCCTATGATGTGGAGTTTCTTAAAGTAGAATTATTATCATGTTCTTTTGATTAAGTCTTTGATATATATGTCACATCTTTTGGATTGAGTTGATTCTATGCATATGCATTGCATTGTTCTTAAATAAGTAGAGTTTTTAAAAGCATTTCAGGTTACATGTCAATCTTATCAAGTCATATACATGTGTAGGCAACATATTTGAGATGACATCTTCTAGTAAGAAAAAAAATGATGGCCAACTAGCTCCACATAGTGCTACAGGCTCAATGAAGAATAGCAAATCACAAACATTGATTCCTAGAGGAGGCAATGTGGCAATGTGAGACTCCTTCATATGAGCAAATCTTTTGACCTCCCAAGTTAAACGATCGTGACAATAGCAAAAATATAAAAAGTCGATTTTATTGGAGTTTTGTAAACACAACCAAAATGTTGTTTATTGTTGTGCAAACCATAGAAAAGCTAAAAGTTGGCTAGATGGCCATAGTATACATCATGATTTGCAACACAATAAGGAAGAGAAACAGAAGCTCATGGATATAATCGATCCAAATGATCACACCATTTTACCTCTTGAGTTTCCCTAGAGCTTCTTACATATGGAAGAGAGAAGATTTATATGTTTATCTTTGCGATACTTTGACCGCACATCGAAAGAATCAAAATGCAAGAGCAAAGGGTTTATTTCCTGTAAGTCATTTATCTTAGTTCTATATTGTGGTTTTGTAAAAGTTGAATTTTCTATTTAATACACATTTTTCTTATACATGTAGGGAAAGTCTATCATAATACCTCAGGTTCCTATGCAAGAGAAAAGCTCACCAGAGCAAGTAGAGACTAATATTCATGAAAAAAAAATCGGATGATGAACTTATCTAAGAAAGTGTGAGTGATGTTTTTAATTAGTATTTTAATTTCTTATTTTCATATTTAAATATATAAAATTCATTCATTCTTTAGAAACAGTTATATGAAGCAAATAATTCTTATGATGAACTGGTTATATCCTATGAGACAGTGGATGAAAACAATATGACTATAATGGTGTATACTTCCTTTTATATCTTTGAATATTAAGCCTATAAAATATGAACATGTCATACAATGACTTATATGAAATTATGAAAACATATCGAATGTTGAGGAGGATGTGTATCGGACTGCAATTTGAGGATCAAGTTATTTATTATAATGAGGCAAAGTCATTTTTAAAATACATAATCTCTATATGTGATCTTTAAAGAAGTCGTAGATGATATTGATAACTTTCTTATATGTTGCAGGATTTTTTGCTATTAGAAAGAACATAATTTATGGAGCTATTAAATGACTCTATAAATGTTTGATATCTTTACAATTTGTATATATAAAAATAAAATTTACTTGTATTCATGAAATATTTTTTTTTTCAGGTAATACATAATGATCATGAGGATGATATTATTAAGGATTTGCAAAATGAGAATGTAGAGATTGTTGCTGCGAGAAAAAGTAACTATACACACAAGGTAGTTTTACATTTCTAAGTTGAATATTGGCTTTTATCTTTGAAAGACTTTTATATAAAGTGTATTTATCTAAAACATTGATGGTATTTTGAAAATGACTGAGAAAATGTAATCCAATTTTGAAAGTCGAAAGATAAGTCATGAGAGCAAAAAGTTAAAAAAAATAAAGGTGCATGCCCTTATGAAAAATTATTGTTCTTTTGATTGAGATTTACACTTTATATTGATATATGTGTTGATCATAATATAGGATCTTAGTTCTATCCAAGATTCTAGAATATCTTATTCTTTGTCACCACACAAAAGAGCTCAATCATCTCATCTTATGACTACTTCGATATGTTATAAATATTTACTTCATAAGTAAGAATTATAACTACTAATTGCATGGATAGCATTTTAAAATTGTTTCTCATTTATACATAATGATTATGTAGTATAAGTTTATACTTATATGAAAATATTTATCATTTATAGATTATAAGTGATAATATTGGATTGTGTCTCTTACCCTTCATGTTTCTTCAACTTATGTAGGTGGAAACATATGATGATGAAGATCAAGAGACTATACTTAAAAAGATTTTTTGCATTCAAAATCTTGGTGAGTTATATTTATCATTGAAATCATCTTTCAACATCATAAAGAGAGATGCCACCTTTGAAGGAGATTGTAGAAAGCAAAATCCTTTTGTAATTAAAAAGCTTATTGTAGACTAGCTTCTTTATACCAAAAAAATTATTGTCACGAGAAGTGTGAACAATGCACTAAGTCTTGATGATGTACTCCTACTAGAGTGATATATTTATATTAAAACCTTTTATGAAAACTTCAATTTGTGATGTGTAAACTCATTTGTATCATTCCTCTTCATTAATTCTCATGTCTTAAACAATTGATTGTATTGTTGCATTTAAACTAGGATAATTTGTATGGTAATTAATCATTTCCATGAGCTTGAACAGAGGAGTTTACTAGATAGATAGAGTTATACCTAGTTAAAATCAATGAAAATATGGTTGTTTTGTTAATTTATGTATGTAGTAAAATTTATTTACATTTTTTTACTAAATAAAAAATTATGATACTAAATTATTATATAGTTATGTAAAAAAAGTAGTGAATTGTAGAGAACTGCTAACTAGTAATCTTTGCAATTTTGCTACTCAATCAAATAGTTATATGGTAATTTTTATAAATTGACTTTGCTATTTAGTAAAGATTTTACTATATACATATCTAACAAAACATCCACTTTTTACTAGTTGAGCTTTTCCTAGATATGCTCTAATTTATATAGTAAAATTCTCCTTTTTTGCTATATAGTAGATGGTTTAGAGTTCCTTGTGTATTCATGATTTCCCAGCTCAAGCTTCTATTTACCACTATCCTCTCATGCGCGAGCACTTGCCCTTCTATACGATTGCCTAGCTCAAGGTTCCATTTGCCACTATCCTCTCATGTGGTAGTGCACGCCCTTCTACACGATTGCCCAGCTCACCCTCAGCACTATTTACCACTATTCTCTCATGTGCCAATGCATGCCCTTTTATGCACATGTGTATGAGAGAGAGAAATCTTGCATGCCCTTGTATGCAAGTATCATAAGATATGATGCACATAATGTACACCCTAGCAGCAAATTTTTTCAATGTACTAAGATCAATTTGCATGCCAAAACATGCCAAGCACTAGTACACTATCATAAAGTATAGGTCAAAATATGCGAAGCGCAGGTGCACATCACAAAGTGCTAGCCCAAGCATACCTAAATATCAATTATATAATGTGTATATTTGAAGTTTTGCATCTATCTAAAAGCACCAAGTATTGGTGCATTATCATAAAGTATAGTCCTGAACATGCCAAGCATTGGTGTACTATCACAAAGCATTCACTCAAACATGCCCAAACATCACAAACCAATGTGTATATTGGGAGTTTTTCATCTACCTCAAAATTCCAAGCACTAGTGCACCATCATAAACTATAGGCCCAAAAATGCCAAGCATTGGCGCACCATCACATAATGTTGGCTCAAACATGCTCAAACCTCTAAATCATGAAGTAATGTGTGTATATTGGGAATTTTGCATCTACCTAACAATGTGAAGTCTTGGTACACCATTATAAAGTATTGGCCCAAACATGCCAACATTGCCACACCATCACAAAGTGCTAGCCCAAACATGCCCAAACCTCATAAAGCAATGTGCATATTGGGAGTTTTGTATCTATCCAAAAATCTCAAGTTGTCTTAGTGCATCATCATAATTTAAATGCCCAAACATGCAAAGTAGCAGCACACCATCACAAAGTGCAAGCCCAAACATGCCAAAACATCACAAAGTAATGTGTATATTTGGAGTTTTACATCTAAATACAAGCGCAAACATGCCAAGTGCTAGTGTACCATCACAAAGTGCTAGCTCAAACATGCCAAAATATCACAAAGTAATGTGTATATTGGGAGTTTTTGAAACCAGACAAGAGGGGAGAGAGGTGAAGAAACCAAGAGTACACGTACAAAAGCAATGGAGACTTGAGCACATAGAGAGATAGGGTTGAAATCTTATTCTTCTTCTTCTTTCACACAAAAGAACTAATTCTACAACATGATAAAAGACCAATTTGAAAGTACAACATGAACTAGGGTTTATAGGATCACTAGTACTCCAAAAGACTCTAAATAGCTATTCACATTGCAAAGTGATAATGCACCCAATCTCAGAACTTGACCCTTCATCGATGAACTCCTATATTAGAAGAATGAACATTGAATTATCTGTCTCTTTAGTCTAAGAAATTGTACATTATCTAATACATGACCTTAACGATAGGATGCTTGAAATGAAACACACTACAATTAATACATTCAAGCATAAACGTTTTGAGGTTAGAGTAGTCATAGAATCCTTATGCATCATTATGCATTAGTGCAATATCACTTTTAATACACAACTCAAAAAGCCCCACAACAGGTGAGCAACAAGCGTGCCCCTTCACGTGCTACAATTGGCACCCCCTCATAGGCCTCCTAATTGTGCTTTCTGGGATCTTGTACACTATCTACTATGACAGGCAAGTAACCTAATATCTTCACTCTCTTCATAAGGTTTGGTTTGAATAACTCTTTTCTTGTCATGGTGATGAACGTATCCTATTGTTATTTAGGTCAATAGACTATCTTCTCTATATTATGGAGACATAGCCATTGAGTTACCTACATCCCCAAAGGGCTAGCGAACGGGTATGGAGCAAATATAGGATGGACATGTCTGGGTGGAGTACAAAACTCACACCAAATATAACTTTGAAGGCATGGTTCATAACAGCTCTTATGGAAGACATTTGAGATGGTTTAATTTGAAGCACTTATATTATGGATGCATCAAACAATACAACCAAATGCAATGGAAAGGAAGTTAGGGTAAGTGTTCTCTATGGGGACCTTGAGGTAGAAAAATGGAGCATTGGTACATCATAGAGTGCTTGATTGTTTATAAGTATTACATATACTATTTCCACCCCACACATAGAATCAATATCACCATGTGTGCAATATACCAAGGTCATTAGAACCACCCTATCTCTAATGGAGTATGTAGAGAGTACATGTGAGCATGGATGCCTTGATGAAGAAAAATGCCATTCTAGAGCTCAATGTAAAGTGTAATATCAACATGTGTGCATTATACCAAGGTCATCAAAACCACGCTATCTCTTATGGAGTATGTAGAGACTACATGTGAGGATGGATTCCTTGATGAAGCAAACGACCATTCTAGATCTCAATGCAAAGTGTAAAAAGGTTGAGAAAAGTATTGCACGAGACTTAGTCTTAGAAATGATTAATGGGATGTCAATGATACCAAGGTTGAGTGTGGTGTTGAGAATCTATAAGAAAGAGTTGTCTAATGAAAAAGGGAAGTATTTTTGTGTTGCTATCACAAAGATTGTCATTCATTATGAAATTGAATTTTGTCCTAACCTTTTGCATTCTCATAGGACTCAAAGGACTAGGGATATCGCCAAGCAAAACATGAAAGATTCAAACTCAAGCCTCGAAGAATTACTAGAGTTAAATGATAAAACAAATGACAAGCATGACTCTTACTTTATAGCATCTTATTTCTAAATTAGTTTGACCTTGTAAAGGAGCCATATGCTTCCAAAATGTACACTTTTAGTCCTAAAAGTGGAGTGAACCTAGTTGGATGAGCCTTGGAGGCCCATTGGAGTAGTAGTTTGTACACTTTCATAAGATTCACTCTTGGGAAAGTTACTATATGTATATCCTCTACATCACGTGTGTTCAATGCCTATTTATAAATATCCTTATATGTGAATTTATCCTGATTAAAGTATAACCCTTTTCTATTCAATCTATAAATAGCCCCTTTAAATTACACCCTTATGTATGTAAAAAATGTATAAAAATGGTATTTTAAAATACCTTATTTTGAACCCATGTGATGCACACATATTTTCATGAGTAACTTACCTGAGGGTTCACTATACTTGCATGTGGACCACCATAAGTATATAGATTGTTGCTTCCTATTTCTACAAGTGAGTTCAAAGTTGGAAACGTTCATGATGAAGTGCTTTTTTGGACTTTGGTGAATGAATAGATGGCTTAGGGTGAATTTCCAAGAGCCTACTTATTGGGTTTATGGTTGATGAGGCTCAAGAAAATTGGTTGATAGCATACATTATTTTCAACAAGAGACAAATAAACATAATGCACTAAATGAGAGGTTATGCTTCTTCCATTGGAAGAAGAGTATATTGGAACATACAAAACAATGAACGAAACCAAAATTTTAAGAGGAGCATAAGGAGCTATGCCATCAATGGAGGGATTGTCCATCAAGTGAAGTGTCCACTCTAGTAGCGAAGGACAGACTCATTAACCTCTAAAGATTGGATCATGCACATGAGGGAAACTTGAAGTTATTGGACACCTAACTTTCTTTCTAGGAATTATGAGGGTTCCACAAGGCAAAGTGGATGCTTATTCAAGGAGATGGAGATCACTTTCTCCCCATAACCAATATTTCTAAGTGTAAGCATACAACTATGGGGGCATCTCTTAGATATACTTAGCAAATTACCTTGTAGTCATTATAAATCTTATTTGATTGGAAGATATGAGGTCTTTTGACCAAGTCTTAGAAATATACACAATAGGTTTATGGGCTGAGGACAAGGGAGTACTAGCTAGAAAGCATTTGGTGGATGTAATGGTAACAATAAGTCTAGAGGAGCAATAGCAAATAATGGTCTACTGACTTACAAAAATAGTAGTGTTAAATAGAAAATTGTTATGCAAAAGAGGAGAAGTGTACATGAAAATATCATGATAGACAATATGTGTGTTGAACTAAAGCTTATACTGCTTGAGATTCTTATATGTCACCCTTTTTGAAGTCCCTATAGTATATTCATCCCTTTTCCTATTATCCTCCACAATTACATCTTTACTTTGCAACTTAGCTAGATAAGCATACATTGAGAAGAAATCAATTGGTGAGTCTCATCATGTCATGTCATGAATGCTTGTATCTACATTTGAGACCATATCTCCATTTTCTAACCAGTCATACCATACCCAACAAATTTCCCTATCAACAGTCCAAATGTAGCAGCATGCATTGCTATATATGCATTTTTATTAGCCATATCATCCAATAATTTCTGCATTTCTCCTTTCCTAAAGTTTGAAGCAAGAGGAATACCTATTTCTTTTGAATGGATTTTGCCATCTTTCCAAAAGATTAAATCCTACTCTAATGCATCATGGTATATGCCACAATCATACCTCTTATACTACGGCCTATCATAGCATATTCAACAATGAATAGAGCTCTCCTAGGCTTAGGGACTATAGCCCACCCCTTTTCATCCAACTTCACAACCTTTAGCTATATGTCACACATCCTCTTCACTAACTCATCCATAGCATCCTCTTTCACTATAGGTACAACAGTACAACCATAGGCACACCTGGCTTAACTAGAGATTCTATGGTCTTGCTAGAAGCTACATGACAAGTCCCAACATGTAAACTAGCCCTATTCTTTGCTTCTTCATAAGTGCATTGCGTACCTCTAACAACCTCTTTTACATTATGCTAATCTATATTAATCCCCATTTCCATTTTTTGATATTCTAAAAGATATTTGAAACTCTCTTGTAAGACAATATCCACTACCTGTAAAAATATCTCAATCTTTTACCCCCCTAGAGCCTACTACTCTACTACATCTAATTGATTGTTAACTACTTTCAAATCTAGATAGCAATTTAATAGCTATAAGTCCTTCTTTGGGCTTGATTAGCCATTCTTGGAACGTTCTACAAGTGATTAGATTAGCATCCTCTATGTAACATTATTCTCTTAAAGCATTTTTAAATTTAGCCCAATATGGATCCTTTAGATACAATATCATAATATGTCTCTTAACTCATGGATAGGAAGTTGAACAAAGTACTAGCTCCATGCAAGTTATGCAACCCCAAAAAATTGCACTCACCACATACCAATGTAAGTATGCCAAAACATTACAACATTAAAGTGTTTTGATTCACTTTCTATAGCCTAGAAAGCCATAACCACTATAGATTCCAATTTTGTAGAAGCATATATCCATTATTATTGTCCTAGCTGTTGCTATTGAGATTGCAAATACATGTTAAAAGTCTAAATCAATTACTTCATCTCATCACTTGCTCCTACAAAAGAAATCAAAGCTAATGCATCATCCATCTTGCACACTTTCGAAGGCCTTCACGTCATACATACCAAATGTCAAGGTCTATTAAGTCAAAGGCCTCAACTACAGGGGTTTAAGGGAGAAGGATGTAGGGAGTACAATTTGGAAAGAATAAGAAAATAGAATATTGAATCAATTTGAGAACCCGAAAACTTTTATCGAAGCTTTCACAAAGCCCTTTGATTCACATGATGCACAACAAAGAAAATCCAATACATGCACTCATTATATGAGTGTAAAACCCTGTGTTGGGATAATTTTTTGAAACATCTAAGATGAGAACCCAGAGAAAACCCTATTGTAGGACGAGCCTCTACTACACATAAGCTTTATGTAACGTCATAAGCTTCAAATCTCATATATAATCTAAGAAACCTTGTAGCACATAGTAGCTACCATCAACTGAGCATGATATCAAGAAATGATAAGCCCTAAATCATATGAAATCTCTATATAGGCTAATTACATCATTTCAACTCTATTTTATTGTTATAAAAAGCTATTAAAAATCTCATTTATGCGGCTCCAAAATCATCCTAAAGAGGGCTTTTAATATACTTCAAGTATACAATTAGTGTAGACAAGCATGTGCATACATTTAACAATACACTTAATAAAATATTCACCCTTTGGATTACCTATACTCTTGGTCAAGAAAAAAAATAAAACATATCGGATGTATATTGACTATCAAGCTCGTAATAAATTCACAATTAAAAAATAGATATCCCATTTCATGTTTTGATGACTTACTAGAAAAATTAAGAGAAGACAATATTTTTTAGCAAAATTGATTTGAAGCACAGATATTGTCAAATTAGAATGGATTCAATTGACACTATTAACATTGTTTTTCATACACAATTTGTTCTTGTGCTTAGTCCTTGTCAACTACAACATCGCTCCATGGCTTTCTACGAAGAAAGGACATCTCATCCTTTGCTTGCTCGTCCCAGGCCGCTACAAAGTAAAAAATATGGACGTGTATCTTTGTCCATTAGTCGATGAGCTTAAGATTTTGTGGGAGGAGGGGGTCACTGTGCAAGATATGAGCAGGCGCGATGGTCGGCGGTCAGCCAATATTCGAGCCATTCTCATGTGGATGATGCATGGCTTTCCAGGATTGGGAGAGTGCTCAGGTGAGCAGGCCTTCGTTCTCGCTGGTAATATCTATATTTTATCTCTTTCAATCAAGTATTCACTAGGTCGTGGTGTTGGAACAGGTCTGGTTACCTCAAGTTATCATGCATGTCCATTGTGCGGGCCACAGTTAGACTCTCGAAGGTCACGAACCATGAAGAAGAAGGTATATCAAGGACACGCTGCTTTCTTGCCGGAGGATCATGGACTCAAGGAAGGTTTCCTTGGACGACCTCCAACACGTATGAACGCCGCAAGCTGGTACGAGCTGAAAATGGTCCACGCTGAATCACATGCAAATGGAATGCGGTGGTTCTCATTTTTCTACGAGTTGCCATATTGGACCCACTTACAGGTCAACCACTTGTTGGATCCCATGCATATTTTCAAGAATGTGGGCAGCTTGTTATGGGACCACATCACAGGAAAGAGAGACACTATAGGGGCACGAATGGATTTGGAGGTAGATAAGATGGAGGCGCTTTGGCCGCAGTTGAGCGTGCTGATGGTTGTGTGCAGCTTCCTTGCGCTCCTTGGGTTTTGTCCACTAAATAAGAGCGCATTGTGAAGCAAGTAATCAAGTCTATCCTCACTCTGATGGGTATGATGTGTTCTCTCAGGTCCGCATTTTCTAAAGACAACCAATTATCAGGGCTGAAATCCCATGATTGGCATAAGATATGTCAATTTTGTACTATGAATGGATTGTAATTAGCGTGGATATTTTGCTATTTGGAATGTAGCCATTATTCATAATGCTTTCTCATTTGTGGTAGTTTGTACTACCGGTCGCAATCGTAGGATGTCTTACTCTAGAAATACGCGGGGCCATTTACAAGTTGTCGACTTTGGTGCAATGGATCTCACAAAAGGAGATTAAGACGTCCTCTATTGAATCCACGAGGTGGGGAGCAGTGGAGACGGTTTGTCTCTTTGAGAAATACCTGCCCATCGGCATGCTCACAATACAGGTCCACCTTCTTGTGCATCTTGTGGATGAAGTGGAGATTGCTGGACCTGTCCATATGTGATGAATGTTCTTCTTGGAGCACTTCTTGAAAACCATGAAAGGCTTTGTGCGACAACGAGATCAGCTAGAAGGTAGCATGGCCGAAGGTTGGTTGGTGTCTAAGGCGCTAGTGCATATTTTACAATGGCTACCAACGGTGGAACCAAACAATGAAATGCTATGGTCACTGAAGGACAATGATAGACTAACTGGAGATGTGGTGGTTGGAAATGGGGTAGATAAAAGAATGGATGCCTCAATGGAAGAGAAGGTGAATCGCTTTTGTATGTTGCACCATGCCTCTATGGAGATGTGGCTCACCAAGTACCTGATTGTTAGGCAAGATCGAGAGGAAGTGCGAGCTAAATTCCGACGTAGTACGCGTCATCGACCGATTTGATATCCCGAAGGCATGGAGGAGATGCCGCGGTTTATGTCAACGTGATGGTTGCATAGAGCCTTGACTGCAGCGTCTCGCGAAGAGACAAAGGTCTCAATGGAGGAGTGGGAATTCTCGAGGGGATGTAGTCCAAAGGTGATGAGGGGTTTAGAATCTGTCGTATCTAAATTTTATATAAGACATCTAATTTGAGTGTTTCAATGTACAGTACAAAATATATAGTGCAGCATGGTTGCGCGGATGGCATTTTCACGTGGAGCGTATTGACAAAATGCGCTCCACAATGCACTGTGGTTTCATGGCAAGGTTCGAGCAAGAGAGCCGGTGACGAGCAACAGATCCGAACACGGTTGTGGATGAGATGGAGTATTTTGGAAACTTGCAAAGTATTGTTATGTTGAATTACTGTAGCTTCTCCATGATACTATTCAATGTGCAGTGATTCAAAGTGGTACTTGGAGGAGCTAGAGCAACAGTTCGACAAGGTCCATCTGGATTTCTCGAAATAGATTTCGAAAAAAAATAGATGGATTTGTGTGACACCTTTGTGTTGCCGGCCCATTGTGAGCAGGTGCATGGACTCATTTGCTTGCTAATTGTATTACGACATGGTTTATGTCACAATGGTTTGAACTCTCTTGTACGTGTTTGTGAATAGGTAATCTTCTATCCAAACCCTCGACAACCTCGATGGTGGTATGTTATACCTTCAACTCCCCAAAGCGCGAGAGTATATGATCAAAGCGATGTTCCGAGCATAGATGAAGATAATATGCAAATAGAGGGCTCGATATTGCAAGGGGTGGAGGCCGTCGAAAGCTTGGAGCCAGCATCGACTAATAATGATGGAAATACAGGAGTCCAAGAATTCTTTGAGAACAAGGCGGACTCATTCTTTTGTGGTGACATGTCTATCGACCTTCTAGTGTATGCGGAGTTGTGTCAGGAGATTAACATGGAAGCATATGATACTTCATACTTGGAGCATCCACTTACTCAATTCGTCGTCCAATCGCTTATAAGGGTACATAAGATACGCATTTTAAGTGATATTTTTTTAAAATTATTTATATTAATGTGCTTTGTATGATTTAAATTGATTATTTTAATATCATTTTTTATCTGTGTAGGTGACATTTTCAGGATGAGTCGAGGGATGAGCGATGAGGAGTTATAGGACATCTTCGCACGCATGTCTCCAAACCAGATCGCCAGATTCAGAGAGATGGCAGACCAGGAGATGTCTCGGTCTTTGTCAGGGCGCTCTGCTAGATTTGCTTCAACGTGATCAGATGCTTTAGCTTCGAGCAGACGATCTCGATGCTCACGACTTGAACCAGAGGGAGGGAGTGCATTGGGATCAGGGGGATGCTGCACAGATACAGAGGCAGTGAGCCCGCGGTCAACACGGGATATAGGTGCGACTCCTCGCTCTCCTGGCTTAGGTGGATGTTGTGGAGACACGGACATGGTATCTCCATCTCGTCATTCAGCTGGAGTTGCATCACCTCCAGGATTTGTCACACGTGTGGGGACGTCTACTCCACTTACTCCTGCTTTTGCGTAGCCGTCCAGTAGGTGGCACCCCTGTGGATGCCACTCCGAGAGAGATTACCCCTGTCGGTACACTGGATGCAGAGGGGTCTCCTGGATATGCCCAGGAGCATGGACGCAGTAGACTCCTGGGGGTTATGGATATCTAGTCAATAGTAGGTCATGAGCCATCATCATGAATGATGAGGGGAGGAAGGTGATGGCTCACATGAGAGAGTTGTGCCAACAAGTTTTTTGGCACAACGTCTTGGATCATTGGAAGAACATACTAGAGGGGAGCAAGGACTACATAGTAGCATCCTTGCACGAGGAGTTTCCGGTGCCAGGCGCAGTAGATAGATTCTCTACGGACTGGATGATGGATTGCATGCATACATACATGTCACATAGACGATCCGACACACGCAAGGCAATCAAGAGTGGGGTTGCAAAGCCCGAGTGGTTAGATGCAGACGACTGGCGCCGACTGAGGGAGGAGGCTACAGATTCTCCAGGACGTTGGAGTCAACATTGCGAGGTGGCGAGGGCACGACTCGAGGCCGGAGTGGTCCATCATCTTGGGAGTGGCGGCCACATGACATATTTGGAGGACTTTGTAAGTTTCTCTTTTGTTTTGCTTGTTTATTTTTTTGAAATATTCTTTGTACTGACAATCATGTTTCTAACAGTTAGCATTTTGTTTTCTTTGCAGTACTCCGTTAGAAATAGCGATCCGACTGGCCTTGAGACTCGATATGCAGAGAGGCACGATCTCAGGGCATTGATCGACCGATTGTATAGACGCGGCGGCCTTGTAAGTCACTCATCTTTCTTATCCGTAGTTACCATGAGATATTTGAATGCATTATTGTATGGTGGACTGATGTGTTGTTTCTTTTTCTGCAGAGTCCGTTCGATACTCCTTTGTGGCGGGACGAGCTTTTGGGGGACGAGGATGCGTAGCTCGCCCTTGGATCCCTGGAGCTCACACACCTTTATTTTTTAGTCGCCTGATCTATGTAGACATTTTCTATGTATTAGTGATATCCTATCATGATTGTACCAATCACTTTTTATGCGATCATGTATTTATTTCATGTATCAGTTTTATGATTTCAATATACATTGTATTTGTTTGCAAGCACACTACACAGTAGTATAGAAACTATTTTGTATGGTTCTCATAAAGTACACAGTACTATATGTGGCAGGGCAACTTGCTGCCCTGCCACAAAATTTTTTTTTCCCCTGTTACCATCGCTATTAGCGTCATAAATTTTACTGCTTGCGTCGCTATTGACATCGCTATGCACTTAGCAAATCGTCGCTATAAGTGTCGGTATTAGCGTCGCTATCAGCGTCGGTATTGGCGTTGCTATCAGTGTCGATAAATACCGACGCTGATAGCGACGTCAATACCGACGTTGATAGCGATAGTTTGCAATGTGCATAGCGATACCAATAGCGATGCTGATAGCGACACCAATACCGACTGTTCTATGGCGTCGTCAATAATGACGCTTTTTGCGACGACGGGGGAAAATTTTGTTGTTTGCATTTTCATCGCTGTAAACGTCGATATAAGGCCTATATCTTGTAGTGTATATTTTGCAATTTAGCTAGATAAGCATACATTGAGAAGAAATCAACTAGTGAGTCCCATCTTGTCATGTCACAAATGTGTGTACATGCATTAGTTAAATCACTTCTTGATAATTTTCTGTTCTCAGCTACATGCATTGCATGAGACTATATATTAGTTTTGTGACCAAGCATAACATACCCAAGAGCTTTCTCTATCTATAATCCAAATGTAGCAACATGCATTGCTGTATACGCATTTTTAGCAACCATATCATGTAATAATTTTTGTGTTCCTCCTTTCCCAAAGTTCAAAGAAAGAGAAATACATGTTTCTTTCTAATGGATTTTTCCATCTTTTCGAAAGATTAAATCATGTTCTAATGTATCATAATATCTGTCACAATCATGCCTCTCATGCTAAGGCCTATCACACCATCTATAGTAATGAACAAAGCTCCCATTATGAGGAGAAGCCATATGTGAGCCTGGATATTGGTTGAGTCCTAACTTGTATGTCAGATGAAGTCTATGTGATCGGATGGCAAAAAGATGACCATTGTGGGTCTAATCTTTGGGTTAGATAGAGTAGTTAAGCTAGTAGCAACTCGAGGCACATTGCATCGAGTTGCAGGGTAAGGGAGTTATTAGGGGTCCCTATTTTGGGGTTCGTGATTGGTCCAGGGTCCGTGGAAGCAGCCCTTGGCTGGGGGGTCCCAAGGGGGCCAGCGGCCCCCTTTGGTGAGGGTTTGAGGGCAACGTCCCCAACTAATGGTAAAGGAAATATTCCCTGTCTGACTAGTGGAGGCTCATATGGTAGGTCAGTCAAGCCAACCTAACCACCTTCGCGGGCTATAAAAGCTAAACCCCTTCACAGCCATATAGTATCTATCTTACACCTAGTCAAAGTTGTTCCAGCTAGCCTTAGCTCTTCACCTATCTTTTGTCTAGATCGCCATCTACGCTTCATAGTGGAAGCACACGGGTGGATAGAGCCATCTTTGTATTAGTTTTTTGGAGCTAAATAATTTTTTTATTCTCCTCTTATATGTTGTGTGCTCTCTATCTCTTTCTCAGATTTTGTTCGCTGTGCTATGTAATTTTTACATGTATCAGAGCCCAAGAGGCTTTAGGGATTGAAGAGTGTGCAAGAGGTAAAGGCTTCAATAGTAAAGAGGAACGATGTCGTCTTCCAAAAGTGGTTCTAGCACATCAAGAAGTGGTGCAAGAGGTGGTGTTGTTGTATCGGCTACTCAAACACTGAGGATTCGTCCACCAACCTTCAGTGAAGGCAAGTTAGATGGTACAAACTACACCTTGTGGAAGTTCAAAATTACAACTATCCTTGATTCTTATGAGCTTTTGGAGACTATGCTAGGGACTAATGTAGAACCATAGCCTACCTTCGATCTATCAAATTCTAGTGTGATGATTCCTCTATATGAAAATCTTCTACGAGCTTGGAAACGAAGGAATATAGATGCATTGTGTGCCTTAGTTACAAGCTTGGAAATGAAGGAATATAGATTCAGCACATACAACCAAGGCATTAGAGCCTTGGAATGTACTGAGGAGTCAGTATGAAATGTAAAGCCAAAGAGGATTCAAAACTTGGAGAATCAACTAGTAGCTGACAAGTTTGCGGAAGGAGAGACAATTGAAACATTCATCACTCAGATTAAGAATTTGTGTGACCAAATGACTGGCAATGGGATACAAAAGACTAGCGAGCCCAGAGCATGGCACCAACGGATAGATAAGTTCTTTTTAAGCTTAAACTTCAAAAGATGTGCCTCAGATGCTAACTTATATATTTACAGGGATGGTGAAAAGTATGTAGTCATTGTCCTATATGTGGACGACCTTCTTATTACATGTGACTATGAAGGTATGATCAACCAAACTCGAAAGCTTTTGAGTTTTGAGTTTGAAATGACAGACTTGGGCTTGCTGCACTATTGTTGGGGGATTGAAGTCTAGCAAGAGCCTAGAAAGATCTTCATCTCTCAAAAGAAGTATCCATGGGAGATCTTGAAGGCATTTGCATGATCGAGTGTAAGGAGATAGCTACACCTATGGAGGTGAATGCAAAGTTATCTGTTGAGGATACATCAGTACTAGCAGACATTGGGAGGTATAGGAGGTTGGTAGGCAGTTAGATCTACTTGTGTAACACCAGACCAAATATCAATTTTTTTGTTGGTGTTTTAAGCGGGTTCTCAAACAAACCTCATGTCTCCTTTGTTGCATCTTCAGTTCCGCCTTTCCCTACTTGACATCCAACTTAATCCGCCTCTACTTCCTTTTCTTCAATCTGCACTACCAAGTTCTCAGCATCCTCCTTGCCCTACACTTTATCATCCACAATTTGTTTATCAAAAGCCTCCAAAGACATCGGCATCTTAGCTTCCTCCCTTGCTACTTCCAGCTGCATTTCTAAATCCGCAATCTTTGCCTTCATCTCTGCATTCTCTGCCCAAAGGACACTGAGTGAGAAAGAAGAAAACAGGGAACAATAAGAGCAGACTAGCCGGAAAAAGACTAAGAAGATGAAGAAGAAAATTACACTAAAAAAGCAGGAAGAGGAGAGGAGGAAACAAGAGAAGGTGCAAAAGGCTCGCAGGGAGTCCAAAAAGGCTGAGGAGGAAAGAAGGAGAAAGCAGGAGGAGGAGGAGGAGTTGAGAAAAAAGGAGGAGGAAGACATGAGCCTCGCCACATGCAGGTCCATTGAGCAATAGTCCAGGTAGGATGAGCCAAAAACTGCGAGCCCAATTAGAGACAAAGGGCCAAGCTCAAGCGTCCATGTGCCAAATTTCATGCCACCTGCAGTGTGAGAAGGCAAGGGCAAGGCCCCAATCACCCCCATTCCCACTCTCCTGACGCCTGCCATCACCACCGCCATCTCCACTCCTAGTTCTATGACCCAAGTGGACACTAGCAACTTAATGGCTTGGGTCCAGTACTTCGTGAATAAAGAAATGGGCCAAGGAGCAAGAGAAGGAACCCCCCTAGTAGGAACCAAAAGGTCGGCTGCGGCGACAGACATTGAGTCGAGGCAAGACCCAAAGAGGCAGACATCAAGTCGAGGCAAGACCCGAAGAGGCAAAAGGTGGCAAGCTCCACAACCTCCATCCACGCAACAAAGAGGCCATCCAAAGAATACGATGAGTATGTCAAGGAGCTTCTCTCTCAATTAGAGAAAGCCAAGGAGGAGAAAAAAATTACAATAGCAGAGCTAGTTGGAGAAAACACGCCAAATAGCCATGGCCCAAAGGGAAGTTCATGTGCTGAAGGAGTAGCTATAAGTTAAGAAAGAGACAGAAGAGAAATGGCAGGTGCGACTGAATGAAGAAACCGAGGCCATATGACACCTATGATAGTACAATGAAGAGATTGTGGGCTCTACAAAGATCTGCGAGATGAAATGGAGAAAATCACTAAAGCCACAAAAGAACTGGAGCTGAGGGAGGAATGAGCTCGCTAAAATGAAAGAGAGGGTGGAAAAACTAACCCAAGAGGCTACCTCAACACAGGAAGAGCAACAAAAGCTAAGGACAGAAATGGAAGATCAAGAACAAAGATTGATAATTCTAGCTCAGAGGTAGGGGGAAAGCATCGAAGACATGGAAAGGAGAGCAAAAGAATGGGCTAACCAGAATGAACAAAGAGTTAAAGCCTTGGTAGGCATCTCGCTCAAGTAGAAAAAGAAAAAAAATTTGCTAAAAGCATAGCAGAGGCTGCCTAAGTGAGCTTCCAAACACATCAACGTGCCTTCTTGGATAGTCTATTGGATGTCACCCAAGCAAAGAAGGGAGAATCCATAGAGGCCATGAAAAGGAAACTAGGAATGGCTCGTAGAGCACTGAAAGCAAGACTGTAGATGCTGCCACAACCTAGCAAAGTTGGCCCAAGCCTGGAAGAGCAACACCTCTATCTCCTATTGGCAGGCCTAACCTTGCAGGAAGTGGATGCACTTGGGTTCATCGAAGAAGAGCAACAGGACCCAAGCCAGGAGAGGGAGGTGGATGTGAACTCTGGAATGGGAACACATGAAGAAGAGCTTGTTCCACCTCCTCCTTCCCCACGACTTGAAGTGCAACAACATGCAGAAACCTCTGGTAGAAAGAAAGGCAGCACTGAGGAAAAGAAGAAAAAAATGTGGAGGAGACAAGGAGAAATGGTGTGGACTACATGATGAGGTGGACTGAGGCTTTAGCAACTAATAGGATCACAGCCCAAGTGGGAAAATTTGTGTTTGAAAACATTTCTTGCAGGTTCGGCACACCTTTAGAAATTATCTCTGACCGGTGTCGCAGCACATAGGGTTGAAGGTCACCACAAGGGTTTGGCAAGAGAAGAATGTATGGGGGTTCAAGAGCTGACTCGGGAGATGGTAGAGATAAGAGAAGGGTTGAAGGTTTCAAGCCAAGTTATTGAACATAAGAGACAATAGGGTGAAGGTAGATTCAGGGAGAGGAGTAGACGAAAGAGAAGGGGTTCAAAGAAATTGAAGACGTAGAAGAATACTCCCAAAAAGAATTAGAAAATGTAGAAGAATACTAACAGAGATGAAGCCTGTCAGTTTCTTTCAGAATTATGAGAAGATATAACTCTAATAGACAAAAACATGTATAAAATAAAGCCTTCCTCTATGCTACTCAGATCGCCAATCTGATGCTTCCATTGGCTCTGAAAGGGGGGTAAAATACTAGCACACCTGGCCAAAACTCTGCCAGATCACTCCTTCATCTCCCACTTTGGAGTGTTGTTCACTACTTGAAAACAGCGATCGCGTGTCGTGCGATTTTGCCAATATCTCTTTTTACATAAAATCCTCTCAAATTGGCTGAAAGAGAGCATGCTTTCTTTTACATGTCATCCTAATCTAGAAGTTATCTACAATTTTATGGATTTTTACAAGAGATAATATCTAAAATATCAAGAATGGGATATAATCTAATATTTTTAAACCATGGATACTAACGCTAATGTCTAAAATGGCATTGGCTCTCTAAATCAATAAGAAAGCCACACTCTAGATTTTTTTACACGGTGTGGCACCCCCTCCTAATGTGCACATCCTCTAGCATGTGCCAAAGTCTTAGGATTTGCAGTGTTAGAAGAAGTATCCTCTGCCATGTCAATGTCTTCATCTTCTACCTCTTCTTCTTTCTCTATGTTTTTATGCTCTTGAATAATATCCAAGTCTTCTAACTCATATGTTGAACTTTCTCTTCGTTTGAAAAGATTGATTCTTTTTCCAGCTCTAGGTATCTTCATTCTTGTTCCATCCAATTCATCCAATGAATATGTGGAATTGTCATGAATGGTCTTTATCACATATGGGCCAAATCAACGCTTTACCATCTTCCTAGAAGCATTGTATTGACTGTCTAGGCTACTGTCATAGACAAGCACCCAATCATTTTCTTGAATTGCTCTTGGCCAAAGTCGATGTCGCTTATCAAATCTTCTTTTGTTCTTTAGTCTTGCTATCTTTAGCTTCTCAATAGCTGCTTGAACATCTTTAGGCCTTCTTTTTAGCTGCCATATGTGCAAAGTCAGCAACTCTTCTCTACTGATGCCTTCCTCCCAAGGTAGAAGATTCCAAGTGAGAATAGATTCTTCAATTGGCATAATTAGTTGTTTTCCATGCATAATTTCAGTTGGCATATAACCAGTCACTATACTGTGAGTAGTTCGGTTAGAGCCCATAATGCAAAAGGTAGCATTTTAGGCCATTCTTTGATCTTTCCTCTATAAGACTTTGCTAGAGCCTTGAGAATAGACTGGTGCCCTCTCTCACTTTTCCCATTGCCTTCAGGGTTGTAGACTGATGTTAAAGCCAACGTGATACCCAATTGAGCAAAGAAGTTGCGTGCCTCGTCAACATCCAATTCTCCTCTATTTGCGATTACCTTGCCAACAAAGCCATATCTGCAAAATACTTCTTCAAGTAAAAAGAGACAAACAGCTTGAGTGGTCTTGGTTGTTAAAGCTTTACCATCAACTTGATTGGTTAGATCCTCTCTTGCAAGCACTAAATATCGCACATTCCATATTCCTGTAGGCATAGTTATAAGATCAATAACCTATTTATAATGTATAGACAAAGGATAAGTTGGTTGTAACCCATCTCGATACTTGACCATAGAATACATCTAACACACATAACAGGTTTCAACAAAATGTGCTATGTCCCGATACATGCTTTGCCACCAATATTTTTCTTTGACTTTACTAAAGGTTCCCCATATGCCTATATGGCTAGCCCACAAGCTTTCATGAAATTCCTTCATTGCCTATTGTTGCAATCTTTTGTTACCTAAAACTTGGATAGACGCTCCTTTCTTCTTCTTTGCGTACTTCCATAGATGCCCTTCTTTAAGAAAAAAGCCATAAGCTTTCCTCTTAATATGTTGAACTCTTCATCAGTCCAAGACTCCTCCTTCTTCATTGTGCTCAAATATTGGCCAATCTTCAACCAATCTTCTTCATAATATTATTTAAGGAAATGAACTAGAACTTGAGCAATGCAATGAGCATATTGGCTACTAGTTGACCACCCTTCTTCCATAGATAAATCTTTGATCTTTGTTGTTGTATGCTAATTTACAATAGTATCTTTTCTTGCTCTTATTGTACTTAATGCTATACCATTAAAAAGATTAGCTTCACCTGCAAGATTCAGCTTTGGGTTTGTATATGTAGCAACTGAAAAGGTACTTTCAGCAGCCATGGAATAAAATTCAGCAAGTATAGATTCTTTGGCTTCATCTTCTTCCATCAGCTCTTTGTCATATCTTGCACATGATAGTATATCAACAATTGGATTTGCCTTTCCTGTTATATGCTTTGATTCGGGATTGAGAGATTTAATATATGCAATCCATCTTAGCATAGCAATGTCGGATGTAGAGCAGTTGGCAATCATGCCCAAGAGTGGAAGACAATCAATTTCTACCACTATGGAAGCACCTATAAAGTATTCACAATCACACTTTAATGATATTACAACTCCCCGCAATTCCCTTTTTACTTGTGCATACCTTCTTTGACGTTCATTGAGAACCTTTGCTCCAAAACGAATTGCATACCTGTTACCTTCAAGGTCCTCTTGGCCAACAACCCATCCTATCCCAATGGGACTTGTATCCATAGTAAGGATGATGGGTTGACCATTTGAATAATCAGCCCTTTTGAGAGTGGGGACTGAAATTAACAACTTCTTTAGTTTGTGTATAGTGAGAGTATGCTCTTCCCCCCAAGAGAATCTTTGGCCTTTTCTTAATAATTGATAAAGATTTTAGGTGACATGAGCAAAATGTGGCATCCATATGAGATACAATACACATGCACCAAGAAATATTCTCACCTCTGAAATATTTGTGCATTTTTCTTGCATTCTACTGATGGCATCTATCTTAATTGGTGAAGGTTTATGTCCATAGGGGCCACATAGATGTCCTGACCACTAGGACTTCTTCTACTCCAAAAATTGACTTAACTCCAGAAAGGGTAAGATGTACCTCTTCTAGCCTTGTCAAAATCCTGTCACAATCATGAATATGGTTAACTACAAATGTCCTGCAGCCATCTTCACTAAGCTCCTCATTCTTTTCATTGACTTCACATCCCTTGATAGGTACATCATCAAGAAATGGAAGAGTAAGTTTTGGAATAAAGTCCCTTAAGACTTTGTGCATGGCATTCATCATATGGGCTACGAAGTTTGTTGACCTTGTGGTAGAGTGCACATGTGAACCAATCCAAGAGGTGTCTTCATTGTGGTAATGTCTCGACTTTCTAATGAAAGCTGAAACTGGTCATATCCTAAATATAGGTCGCCCATAGAATAAATTGCTCTACCTGCAAAAGCTTCAACAAACTCGTCAACAATTGGACCCAAACCAACATTTTGGATTGTGACATGATTAAGAGGCTGTAGATCTTGAATGAATCATAAAGATCCATTTTTCTTGGGCATGGTAAACCATCGGTTTGAGTAAGGTGTTGAAGAAGGTTCTAAAATCTTCATTCTGATATTCTTATTTAGAAGTTCCAATAATTTGGGCAAATGTGCCCTTGGAAGAGGAATAGGCTTGAGGTTCCAAGGCACATGTGGGACTGTAAAAATGACCACAGGAGCCACAATATTTGGATCCACACAGCCTATTTTACTTGGCTGAAATGCAAAAGCTTTTCCATGTTTCATTAGCATTTGCATAAAAGAGTGTTTTTCAACCAGAAAAAGGAAAGAAATTTCACCTATTTTGAGCTCTTTTATACTTTCAGATGTGAACTTGTGACCAATGTTGGAAGGATCATGAAGACTTGGCTGATTTGCTGCCCTATTAGCTAGACCTTCACTTTCAAGAGGCAATGGGACTGCCACAAGCTTGACTTTCTTATCCACCGTCTTGTATTTTGTCTCCACTTGCGCTTTAGCCTTGTTGAGTAAACCAATGTCTTCCTATTCAACAAATTCTTGAATTGTTTGATAAAAATCCAATGTATATACTTTTATGGACTAATTTTTAGCCCGATTTTGTATATGAGTAGCTGCATATATTTGAAACAATGTATCAAGTAGTAATCAATCCAAAAAAAATGCCTGAAATATCTTCATTTTCAACCATCATGTCATAATTTTTCAGCTCCCTTTTTACATGACATAAATATTTTATTTAAGCTTTAGTCATGCTGGAGGAGACTTATAACAGCCCATACTATTGGCTATACATACATATAGATTTGCTAGAGACACAGTTTCTATAGCATAAGAAGGTTCAATCTTTTTACATGATGCACTGCCATAGCCTCCTTTTATAGCAGTGTAGCCCGAAAACCCTTGAATTCTCGGGAATTAGGAGGCACATGATAATCACGTAATCAATCTCTGTTTCGATGATGGTTAACACACACAGTAAGAAATTGGATAGCTCGTTCATTATCCTTGCTTCAAATTCGAGCATAGGAAGAACCATCATCAAGAGCTTTTGTTTCCAAGCAGGGTTCAAAAATGTAGGGTTGCCCAAGAATGATAGGGTAACTATAAGAGTCTTGAACAAAAAAGTGAAAATTATCTTTTATGTCTCTAATAGTTACCTTCACATTAGGACATGTAGCATATAACTCTCCAAAAGAGTTGTTTGCAGCTCTCATTTGCCAACCTGGATCAACATCTATGGGCCATCTGCCGCTTTCATAGAGACTCCTTGCCATGACATTTATCTCAAAACCATGTTCTAAGAGTGCAATACATGGTGTTTCTTTTTCTCCAATTTTGACAACTATCTCTGTTGTTGCTCTTGCCTAATGTGTACGGGAGTAGTGACTGCTTGGGATGAACCGAGCCTCTTCCTCCTCATGCATGTGTTGTAGATGGCCTCCTTTTTGAGAGGTGGGCTACCCACCTGGTTTAGACAAGCCAACATTACATTTTCAGCTTTCACTTTTCTAATTTTTGCATTCATGCTTTCTTTATCTTCAGCTTCAATTGCTGTAATTAATTCTTTAACTGATTTAAGATGAATTCCTTGTGAATTCAGCTTCTCTTCATCCTGCACAAAAACTTGAAGAACTTGCAAAAAAGCATGCACTGTTTCTTCAGCTTCATCACCAACATATTGTCTTTTTCTTTTAATTACATTAATAATCACATCATGGATTTCACGTTTGGTAATTCCAAGAATTTTGTCTAAGATGAATTCAATTTTTCTTCCCAAAATTCGTTCTTCTAGGACTCATTTGAGATCGATTGCAGATTCTACGTCAGAGTGCAATTTGTAGCCTGGCTGCTTGCCTTTCTTCTTTCCTTCGATCTTCTTTGTTTGTGGCGCGTCTTCCATCTCGTGATCTGGATTTATATTTTCAACAAGCTTTGGTCGTTTAGGCATTCTTCTAGCTACCCGTTTCAAAGGGCTAGAAGAGGAAGGCCTTGGTTAATCTTCTCTTCTTCTCTTTTCTTCAATCAAGACTTATTTATGATTGACGTCAGCCAAATGTGCAAAGGCGAAAAAAGAATCTACCGATTCTTTCCAACCAGTTATTCCTCGAATGCACTAATAAGCGTTAGCCAAATCTTATTTGGCTGCTTTACCATATTCCATTTGATCTAGTGCTTGCATCCATACTTTAGATTGCACATTAGCTTTACATGCTTTCAAACTTTATTTAGTTGGCTCAATTTGTAGCCCATAGGTAGTTGAATCAATTGCTGCATAGGCATTCTTTACAACCAAATCTTCTAATCTTTTCTTCATTCCACCATTGCCAAAAATTAGCTCCAGTGGAAGACCAGTTTCAGCTGCATGAATTTTTCCGTCTTTCCAAAAGACGAGCTTCTATGCTTCAGCCTCACGGAAGGCAGAACACTCCCTCTTGTCGTGTCATTGGCTGTCACACCAAATACAGGGCCCCTTAAGGCCTTCTCTCATGGGTCTTTGAGTTGACGAACGTCCTCATTCTTCAACTTTCACATCCAGCTTCTCCACCTTGGAACTAATTTCTGTAAGATTTAGATGAAGTTCACACCTTGGAACTAATTTCTGTAAGATTTAGATGAAGGCCACACATGTTTTTAATGAGTTCATCCATGACATCATTTTTAGAAGGAATAGAAGAAAGAGTTGGTTGATTAGTTAAAGGAATAGGGGATTTTGAAGGTGGAACAAGCTCCATCAATGGAGTTGTTGAAGTTGAAGTAGAACCCAATCTTAGTTGCATCTGCTCTCTTTGAGCAATCATGTTAACTGCATCAGTAACAGCTGTCCATGCAGTCTTGACTCCTGATTCGAAGGTAGCATCTTCTAGGCAATCAACAAGCTTCTCTTGCAGAATAGGATCTGTAGCCTTAAGGAATAATTCAACCTTCTAATCTTCCATACTTTGTTGGTCTTCAGCATCAAGTTATCCAAATTTACTTTCAAACTCATGGTATAAAGCTGTTGCAGCTAAACCTTTGTTGGGTTTCTCAACCCAATCAGTGAAACTTTTCTTCGTCATTAGGCCATAGTCTTCTAAGAAGAATTCTTCGTGTAGGGCTTTTTTGAATGCAGTCAAATCCGCAACTCGTTGAAATAGACCATGGATTCTTCTTGAAGACCATGCTTGGTTAGTCTGGCAAAATAGCGACTCCATGCATGTTGCGGTACACCAAAGAAGAGCATTTTCTCAACATACCAACGAATAAAAGCAGAGATATTTTGACCATTAAATTGTTTTAATTCCTGCTCAACTTCCTCTAGGGCCTTGATAGTTGTGGAATCAATCTTCTCTTCGTCTTGCTTGTGTTGTTGTTATTGTAACATTTGGATTTTTTGTTGCTGAGTGTGCTACAGTATGCGCACCAATTGTTGTAGAGTATCTCCTAAAGAATCCCCCATCTTGGAGTTCTCTTACACTGACCTTCATGTCGAGTTCACCAATGTTGCAGCACGTAGGGTTGAAGGTTACCATGGGGGTTTGGCAAGAGTAGAATGTATGGGGGTTCAAGCTTAGACTCCGGAGATGGTAGAGATAAGAGAAGGGTTGAAGGTCTCAAGACAAGTTCTTAAAGATAAGAGACAATAGGGTGAAGGTAGATTCAAGGAGAGGAAGGGGTTCAAAGAAATTAAGGACGTAGAAGAATACTCCCAAAAAGAATTAGAAAATGTAGAACAATACTAACAAAGATGAAGTCTGTCAGTTTCTTTCAGCATTATGAGAAGATATAACTCTAATAGACAAAAATGTGTATAAAATATAGACTTTCTCTATGCTACTCAGATTGCTAATCTGATACTTTCATTGGGAAAGGGGGGTAAAATACCAACACACCTAGCCAAAACTCTGCCAGATCACTCCATCTCCCACTTTGGAGTGTTATTCACTACCTAAAAATAGTGATGGCGCATCCTGCGATTTCACCAATCTCTCTTTTTACATAAAATCCTCTCAAATTGGCTAAAAGCTACATGCTTTCTTTTACATGTCATCCTAATCTAGAAGTTGTCTATAGTTTTATGGATTTTTATAAGAGATAATATCTAAAATATCAAAAATGGGATAAATTCTAATATTTTTGAACCATGGACACTAACACTAATGTCTAAAATGACATTAGATCTCTAAATCAATAAGAAAGCCACACTCTAGATTTTTTTACACGGTGTGTGCATAGCGACACCATACCAGGGTCCTGGTTTTAGGGCTAATCTAGTGGGGGAGCTAATAGAAAAGCTAAAAATCAAGTGCATGCATTCTACTCCCTACTACCCACAGTGTAATGGCTTGCTCGAAAAGGTGAATGGGCTGATTTGTAAGATAATTATCAAGCAAGTACACATGCACCCCAAGCACTGGGATAAAAAATTGAGTGTAGCTCTTTTGGCCTACACGACTTCATTCAGAACCTCACTTGGCTATACTCCATTTCATCTCATTTATGGCCAAGAGGCTTTGCTTCCTATAGAAGTAGAACTATCCACCTTACATGTTTTAGTAGCGAGTTGAGAGAAGAATCAAGATAAGAAGTTAGAGGAAAATATATTGGATCTAGAGAGGCTAGATTTAGACAGAGAAGTAGCAGTCCAACACTATTCCATACAGGCTGAAGAGAGGGGGGAAATACATTTAATAAAAAGCTGGCTAGCAAGCACATAAGGGAAGGATCACTTGTGCTACACTATGATAACTGCTTTGATAATAGAAAGGATGCTAAAATTGTATTCAAGTGGAAAGGGCCATTCATGGTCATAAGGAGATATCCAAATGGCAATTATAAGCTAGGTGACATGGATGGGAGGGTTCACAAGACAAGGGTAAATGGATGGAGACTCAATCCTTATTTTCAAAGAATTAGGGACACTTTAGAGCAAACATTCAACAAAGAGCCACCAATGAGGGAGTGCAATCCTCCCTACTCTATTGGACCATCATTAGTAAGCTAGATGCATGAATGCCTCTAGCCTAAGCGGAGGGCTAATGATCCGAGTCTTTTACAAATCGGATTTCTACCATAAAATTTGGCCAAAACCCCTATCAAGATCCTTATCCATAGCTTGAACTCTACATCTTATCACCTTGGGTTTACTCTTCAAGCACCAGGTATGCTACATTGCTTCTCGATTATGATAACTCTAGCAAGTGGGGAAACAAGTTCTTAGGAGGGATGTCAATGTAAAGGGTAAAAGGGATGGGTTATCTTAGTGAAGATGAAAATGGATTACACCTAGGGGTTGAGTGAGTGCATATATTTTTTCAAAGGACTAGCCTCCAACTACACTTGGGTTTCACCTGCATAACCAAGATTTGGGATCTATCACCATCATTAGAGGACACCTCATCCTTGTACACAAGTCAATGTCCACATCATGGTGTCATTTGGATCTTACACAAAAGCTTACAAGCATGGACTCCCTTTGTCACATGCTTATATATATATATATATATAGAAAAGGAATTAAAGTCAAAGTAGCTTTTGGAAGCCATTTTTAATCATTTTAATAAATCCCAAGGGAAATCAAATTTCAAAAAAAATCTCGCATTCCCGACCAATTTCGACGTGTCTACAAAGTTGCAGAAGAAACTTCAGATTCTTCACAGATTTCAAGTTACGAAGGCGCAGATTGCTGGTTGTAAGCAATTTTCTTCTCTCTTTCACCCTTATCACATCAACTTCCCATTTTATCCTTCTTATAAATATATTATAATAATGTGCTTTGGGCACCCACCTCTTGTAATCTAGCTCCCTTTCTCTAGCTTGTCTACCACCACCCTTGGCTTCTTGCATGATAATCAAGGTGGGACTTGTCCCATCCACTATTCTCCATATTATCAAATATACAATACATCATTTAGGATTATGTTAATCAAGAATATTAGCTTAATCTAATCTCTCATAGAGGTTATATAAGGTGCCCATGGAGATATAACGGGACACAATCACAAGTACATGAGAGCACTCTAGATCACCAAGCCCAAAGGGGGGCCACTAAGAGCACATTATGCAACACCCTCATGCTAGTCCATCTCTTTGAGGTAACCTATGAGTGAGTCTATTTTTTTTATATACCATTCCATGAATACATAATGGCAAGCTTCCTCTACCTCTTCTCCTCTTGACTCCCTCTCTTCTCATCTCTCTCCCTCTCTCTCATATTCTAATATGACATCTAGATCATATGGTGTCCAAATCATATGTACTCTCTTCTAATTCTCCCTCTACATTCATACTTAAACTTATTAAGACTTGCCATATGCTCTATTGGTGGGAAATCCTTATTCCTCAAGTTATATATATGTTCATGGGAGAAATTAGGAGCCATCACCTCTCTTAATCTTCCATCATCTTCATTTCCCTTAAGATGGGCTACAAATTCTCTGTTGTGAAGTTGTGTTTTGGTTCTTTCCTTTCACTTAGGAAAGGGATGTCCTAGCCTATCCTCCATTTGGCTAGGTGGTGCCGAGTCTTTAGCTCTCTTAGTGAGGATTGGAGGCTAGGTGGGTAAGAGGCAACCCATTCATCTTTTCAGTTCTCATTTTGTAAGTATTCTCCAAAGAAAATTATTGCTCTCTGCTTGCATTGCCTTCCACTATGCTCCCTCCTCCTTTAGTTGCCTCATTACATTATAACCTTCTACAACTTTGGAAAATTCAAAGTTATAATAATAGAAATTTTCAATGTGCTCTCCTCATATAAGTGTGTCTATGTATCCGTCATATTATAATAGTGCTTAGAAGCCATTCAGATAGTGGATGTTTGGCTAACAATGCCAAATTGAAAAAATGAAAACACCATGAGTATTATATTCACTCACTCCCAAGTAGTCTCTCATAAAATCTTAAAAGTTTAGATATAAAATCAACTTCCCATGTATCAAGTCCTCATGACCCAAAATGCGGCAAATCCAATTCCTCCATTTGGAATTTGCAACATATTTTTGTCCTATAGCATGAGTAGTAACCAACTAAACTAGTCCACTCAAGTAATGGTTAAAATCCCTAACATTGTGAAAATAGCTTCTACAAGTGGCTCACACAATAACCAGTTTCAATCCTATGCATTATCAACAAAACTATTCATACAAATGGTTCAAATTGAACTAGTTCCAATGCATCTAGATTGAAACCAACTTCAAAATATCCATCTCAATCACTTCATGTGTAAAAGAATCCCAAAATAACCAATTCAATCATTATCTAGTATATAAACAAGGATTCAGTAAGCTAGTTTAGGTCCAAATTGGTTTAACCCACAAGAATAGTCTGAGCAAGATTTTAATAGCTTAAAGGTTAATCCTTATCAAAAGGCTTCAAAATCATATGCTAAAATATAGGTAATGAGTAACTCAAGTTGTGCTGATTTTCACAATCCAAGAGTATATTGACACTAAAATTTATCTGCACAAATGTACATCTTAGTAGCACATGGTAATTTCCAAGGTCCCCAATCTCTTTAAGAAGCCAAAACAAAGCTAGTCATGATCTCTTCTTTCTCTCTACTATAGCTTGAAACAAACCCCTTACTTGAGAGTAGGCCATGATCTTAAATAGTAAGTCGGCCCCCTACTATAGCTTGAAACAAACCCCTTACTTGAGAGTAGGCCATGATCTTAAATAGTGAGTCGGCCCCCTACTAACTTGAACCCTTGCTTCATTTAACAATCTAACATTGTGCTTTTTAGCCATCATGCTTGCAAACATCAATACATGAAGCAAATATCTTGAGCAACCCAAAAACCCAACTTTTTTGCCTTCAAAATTGGGCTATGGAAGTTTCAAGTTGAGCATCAATGGTTCCCTTAATTGGTGTACCTCTTTGGCCTAAATCATAGAGCTCAATGTAAATATTTGTACATATTTCTTGAACCAGGAGATCCCATGAATGCACTCTAATACTAGTTGAGAGGAAGCCATGGTTGGATGCATAGTCATTGGATGGAAAGAGCAAGAGTGTGATTTTGTGTGTGTGTGTGTGTGTGCGCGCGCGTGCGTGCGTGTGCGCGTGCACGTGCGTGTGCGTGTGCGTGTGCGTGCATGCGTGCGTGCGTGTGCATGCACCCACACACATATGTGTGTGTGTGATTGTGTATAGAGAGAGAGAGAGAGAGAGAGAGAGAGAGAGAGAGAGAGAGAGAGCAAAGCACACATGAAGATTTTAGTGAGTACTTTGATTACCTCTATTCGTCACTTATGTATGATTGTATAGTATGTACACTTGGCCTTTATCCTAACAAACTTATCATTCAATTCCATTAGCATGGTCTATCTCCCAAATAGCAAGTTGAGAATGGCATCATAAGTTTTTTACTTGTGAATGAAATCATATTATTCCATGTATATAATCTTATGCAATACATGCTTGATTCTTAGAGAAAGAGCTTTAGAATGCACTTTGTAAGCCATATTCATCATTGTAATATGGTTGTAGTTACTCATCAACTTCATCACTTCCCCTTTTCAAATCAATTTAATAAGCCCTTGATTTTCATTACCAGGCATGCAGCCATCAATCATGATAAAAATAAGTATGCTAGAGAAGATTAGTACCACATACCTCCCTAAGTGATAAAAATACCTCATATGGGAACTCATCAACCCTCGGAGCTTTCCCTCTTATCATCCTCTTGAGGATACAATGAAGCTTCTCTTTCCTAAAGGGTCTCACCAAAGAGAGTGCAATTTATTTGTAGACCACAACTTTCATGGGCCTTATAAATGTGGCCAACCTTGCTTCATATCCTTTTACCAAATCTAGATGTGCTCTTGTAATGGAAGAGAGATGCCACATGAATCTCTTAGAGTTTCTTTCTTCATGTCTCATTTCAAGCCCATCTTTGTCTTTAGAGTGATGATATCATCTCTTCTTTCCTTTTCCTTGAGAGTTTGGAAGAATTATTGATGAAAATATTCCCACATAATCGTGTATCTAGCCCTTAATCATACTTTTGTAGTTGAAAATATAAGAGCTTGTTGATCCTTAATATGATTCTTGGTGTTTTGCAATGGATGCAAAAGACGAGTATCCCTAGGATGGACAAGAAGAGAGTCAGAAACACTATTTCTAAATTGCTGAATTGTAGCATTTGGCTTATGTCCAACATAGCCTTAGATTGCTTGAAAGTCTTATAAATGTACATGATAGGTTGAATATGAGAACTCCACCTTTTGGTAGCAGGTTCTAGCTTTATTGATGACATAGACATCCACACACTACTTAGTTCATTTAGAAAATTCTTTTGTTGAAAAAAAGGTGTTAAACTTGAAATGAGGAGTTTGGGAATGTGACCTAGACTAGATAGTCTGACAACAATATTTCATTCAATGAAAAATTCACTAACCATAGCATGATATGGACAATATTTCCTTTGAATCCAATAGTATAAGAAGACAAGATTTTGTTTGAATCCAATAGTACATGAAATCACCCAATCACTTTGTCTCTCTGCCTATCCAATATGACTTAAAAGAATCCCTTGCCACTAAATATATAACACCATAGAGAATCATGAGCTTGATGAGTGGATAGAAACCAACAACTAACCTCCTCATCCAAAGCAACTTTCCCTATGAAGCAAAGAAATACCCTGGCTATGGAAAAGTCATTATATCTTGGAAAAATGGACTCAATAGATAGAGTGACCTTTTCTTTGTGAACCTTATTATTTGTTGTCTCAATAACTTGTTTCTTGGTGCCAATGATCTTGTATACGCCTAAGAAAAGTGCTTTGGCCATAACTAGACATTAACGAACTTCTCTTTTTCTTGAGAGCCATATGTTTCTACCTCCATTTCCCACCCATCATCTATCTTTTGATTCTTGCACTCAAAACTTGATTGGACCTCCTTTTTCCCTTACCTGCAAACATGTATGGGGAAAGGACTACATGCCTCAATAGACTTAGATTCCTTTTGCACTTATTTTTCTCACCTTCCTACTCTACCCACAATCTCATTTCCTTAAATGCATTGCTTTATCTTCATATCATTTTGTTGCTAAAAGATTGCTAATTTTGTTTGTTTCTACCTAGTACTAGACATCTTAGCATACATCTTAATGTTGTCTTATATGTAGGGTTTGAGCTAATATTATTTTGCATATCAAGCATAGACATTTTTTTTTTTACTCTAGCTATATTTGATAGTATAATTCTATATAACCCTTACATTTTACATGCAATCTATAGAGAGGAAGAAAAGAGTATGTACTTCCTCTAGACCCAAAACTATGATTAGAACCCACCATGTTCTTATTTGGCTAAGCCATATACTATGGCATGGCAAGCAAATAGGTCTTTCTAGAAAATTGCTACTTAGCCTAGTCTTTTATCTTTATGCATGGGAAAAAAAAGTTACAATCTTAATAAATTACACAATAGATGTCTACATTGTGAAACATTATATTGGCTGTCTACATTCAATTTTTACTTTAGTTTGAGCCTAACATTTAGATGTGCTATGGGGCTAAACATATAAGAAAATAATACAATGAATTTATAAGTTAAGCTAATCACTCTATGATGCAAATGTTGTATATATTGGTACATATATCAAATATCAAACAAAATAATTCATTTGTATAACATGTAATGGAAAATTTATCAAAGCTAATTTTCTACATATAGTGATCCAAAATCTCTAAAAGACATTGAAGAGGTGGCTAGATACTATGAATTATCACCTTTTTCAACCTAGATGCATATTGGGACATATTACACCGAAAAATTCCAAGGTTTTTCTTTCTAAAATTGACTTGATGTCTTCAAATTACTTTAGCATGATCATTTACTCACTCACCCACTCACATCACACACACTCACTATCATTTGTTTTACCACCCTATCTCTCAAAATGTAAAGTTTTCAAGAAAAAAGAAAGAAGAAGATAGCATACCCATCTATCTCTCATGCCAAGCCATGAATATATGATGGTTAGAGACCAACTTGTGAAACGACTTCTTTCCCTTTCTCTGTCATGCCAAGCAATGAATGCATGATGCTAGGGGAAGCACAATGTTGTCGATGGGGGTTTTGTCGAAAGGTCATATCCACCGGGGATCAGAGATGGATAGGAAGGTAAACGCGATAAAGACAAAGCATAATGAATTGAATCAATATGTATTGACAGAACCTAAAATCCTTTGTCTAGCACTACTCAGAAGCAATCTCCAGGCATTAGATCTCCTAGAGCTCTTCGTAGACCAAAAACGTGGATCAAAATTACAACTTCCTCTCTGCTACTCGGAATCCAAATCCGATGGCTCCATTGGCTCTGAAAGGGGGGTAAAACCTTAGGACACCTATGACACTTGATCCAGGATCTCAATCCAGGATCTCCCAGTTCACTTCTTCTTCTTCTTCCAGTTCAAAGTGCAGTTTTCACCCTGTCAACAACGTTCGCGAACTAGGAGATCCTGTCCCAATATGCATCTAGGTTGAAAAAGGTGATGATTCATAGGTATCTTGCATGAAGACACTGCTTGCACTCCTAAGTGTGCAAGCAAAATACAGGTGGAGCGATGTGAGTGTGACTAAGTTGTTCAGGTACCTTCTATGTACGCTTTGTTGATTTCTTTTTAGCACTATCATTAAAAAAATTTGTGCTTTTTCAAGGTGTTTTATGACTTTTTTTCAGGTTACTAAAGTATCATATATTACCACTTGCAAATACCATGCATGAACCTTATGCACGACATGTTTTACGAAAGCTTGGCATGGACTACAAGATTTAAAAAAAAGAAAATAAGAAATTAAATAACTACTACTACTACTACAAAAAATAAGAAATTAAGAAATTAAAGTACTACTACTACTACTACTGCCACTGCCACTGCCACTGCCACCACCACCAAACAAGAAAAGAAGAAATTAAAGAACTGCTAACACTACTACAAAAAAAAAGAAAAAAGAAAAAAAAGAACTACCACTACCACTACCACTACAAACAAGAAAATAAAAAATTAAAGAACTACTACTACTACTACAAACAAGAAAAGAAGAAATTAAAGAACAAGATCATACTCTCTCTTTGTTTTTTATCCATTCATTCTCCTCTCTCCCTCCTTCCCTCTCTCTATCTCTCTATCTTTATTATGTTTCGTGTTTATTCCCTCTCTCTCTTGTTCCTTGTTTCTTTTTCTCTCTTTCTCTCCCTCTCTCATTTTCTCTCATACACTTCCTCCTCTTCTTCACAAATGATAGTGGGGGCGGTGAGAAGCTCTCATTCTCCCTCTTTCTCTATTGCTCTTCCTCTCCCTCTAAAACGCACGATGCAGTTCGCTCTCTCTTTCGCTCTTACGCACAAAATTCCACGCTCGGGTTTTGGCCCGCTTTTTTTCATTTGAGTATCGTCGCTATTTGTGTCGCAAATAGCGACGCCGCTAATATGTGTCGGAAATAGCTGTCACTATTCTCCTATATCCTTGTAGTGGCGGGGAGGAGGAGGGGAGGAAAATGAAGGAGGAGCAGCGAGGTGAAGGAGAGTGACACAATTGGTGGTTAAGGCGGCACGCATGCATGGAGACAATGCCACTAGCGGGGTCGGCGCCACAATAGGTCGGTGGTGGTAGGTAGTGAGCACAATAGGCAGCAGTGGCGAGCATAGTAGGCAGTGGTGTGGCGGAAAGAATCGATTGAATGGTGGGCGACAATAGAAGATGAGCATCACACACAAGTGGTAGCGGCACACACAGACGGGCGGCAACAGAAGATGAGCATTGCGCACAGGTGGTAGGCAGCACGCATAAGTGGTCGGGAGGAGGAAGGAGCAGCGAAGAGGAGGGACGGATAGAGGGAGGGAGGAGGAGGAAGGATGGACGAGGGGTAGGAGGGAAGAGGGAAGGAGAAAGGTGGGAGGAGGAAAAGTAAGAGGGGAGATGGAGATGGAGGGAGGGGAGAAAAATGTCACGCAGGAGAGAGAGAGAGAGAGAGAGAGAGAGAGAGAGAGAGAGAAGGAAGGGTCAGGGTGATGGTTGGGGAGGGGGAATTTTTTAGTTTTTTGAATTATTATTATTGTTATTTTGAAAAAAAATGTAAAGTATGCCCCTCGTCCTTCGTATGAGCGCGGGCAAGGGGTAAAAAAATTTGTGTCGATGAGAATGACCGAGGGCAGGTGAGAATCTGAGGAATGGAGTGCCACACGGTGAAAGCCAGGCATGCGTATTGAGGCAAAAATTGACCATTGACACAACATGCGAAAGGGGGGGGGGGGGGGGAATACAAAAATTGAATAGAAAATTAATGTAGAGAGATCCAGGCATTGAATGAAGATGCCATAAAAAATAAAACTGGGCACGAGACAACGGGGGAATGACACACATATTGCATCCGATGCATATGGCAACAAAAAGGGGGGTTCACAGGGAAAAATATGAAAGACCAGTCAACGAAAAATCACACAAAAATTAATTGCAAAAATTTCAACTATTAAAAAAATTTAAAAAGAAGGAAAAGAATCCATAATGAGGAGTCAAACATGCCTATCATGTTAGAATGCAGTTTTGAGGAGAATAGGACCCGTTCATATGAGAAAAATGTAAAAACACTCTAAAAAATCTGAATAAAAATTAATTCTAAGCGATCCATAAGTCGAAATAGGGGGCAACAAAAAGGAAAAATGTTTAAGGGATGAGGGTGTTAGGGCTGTTAGGTCAAAATGCAATTTTGGTGCAAGAAATGTGCATTCACACAGAAAAAACAGCAAAAATGAGCACGAAAACACACACAAAAATTAATAACACAAAATTGGTGGGTTGAAACACGATGGAGAAAAACTAAAAATTGTGCAAGGAAATAGACCGGACAAGGCTATCTAATCAAATTTTAATTCAAAGGTAAAGAGGATAGGTTCACATGAAAAAAGAGCAAAGACATGTAAGGAAACACAAGTAAAAATTAATAGCCAAAAATCGGATGGCTGAAACGAGGGGGAGGAAAAAGAAAAGATATCCGAGGGGACTAATAGCTCCAGAATATCCAAATAGAATGGCATTCCGACGAGAAAAGAGAGTGTTCACATGGGAAAAACAGAAAATAGCATAAAAATAAACCCGCCAACACGCAAAAATAAATAACAGTCAATCTATGCATCAAAAAGATGGACTATAAAAAGAAAAAGTGCTTGAGAGAAAAGGAAGCTTAGGGCTATCACATCAAATTGTTGTTTTGATGCAAAAAATGTATGTTCGCATATGGAAACACATCCTAATCACGTAAAATTCTTCAAAAATTAATAGCTCATGAACTGTGGTGCAGTACTAAGGACCATACAAAGGAAAAATGGCCACTTTTGAAGGGATGAAAAACGTTGTGGGATGAGATTGCAATCTCAGGGAAACATAGGGTGCATTCACATGAAAGATAAGAAAAATAATAAAACCACCAAAAGAATAAGCAAAGACCATGGGAACGGGTAAAAAGAAGGTGGGTGGGTGAGGAAGGGACCTCAACAAGGCATAACAAAAATAGGAGATCGTGTAAGGATCAATCAATTGGATGCTCACCAATGTTATACAACCAAGACATGCAAAGACTTGTCCCCACACTTAAGATGTGAGTAGATCAAGTTGACTAATTGACAGGGGCCTAACATGTGACCACGACCCATACCATACATCCCCACACTTAAAACATGACATACATAAAAATGAGGTAAGGTTAGAAATTATTGGCCCATTCAATTGATTGATAGAGATCGTCATATCGACATGCACACTGGGGAGTCAAAGTCTTCCACCATAGGAGGTACCACATTTTGCCTTAGCACACTTGGTCATGGCAAGGACATTGTAGCAGTACCCATGAAGGTAGTGTTATTGATGAAGAACCAGTTAAGTTGTCAATGGCGAAGTATTCATCACTCAATCTCGACAATCACTCATGTTGGAATGATAGATCAGTTCCTCGCTCCCATAACTCATATTACTCAAAGAAAAAGATTGAAACCCATATCTCACACCTGATTTAGAAGTGAACAAGAGGGATGGTTTAGAAGGAGTATGCCAATGTGCCCAGTTGATGGTGCATTAGTGCATCCCAACCCATCTAGCATAGGTGCAAGAATAAATGCCAAGGAGCCTTATAGTGCAATGCACCAAACAGAGTGAGGTGTGTAGTGATGATGGTGGAGGCCCATCCCGTGTTTATGTGTATAGGAAAATGAGAATGTACCTGACTCCAATTGTTGTAAGATCTCTCAAACCTCACCTCTCACTTGATAAAGGGAAAATTAATCATGCCCAACCCCCCTCTATTGTGTCACGCTCATTTGATAGATATACAATTCAACTAATACTCACCTCCCTATTCGATTAGGATGAAATCTCACATCACTCAAGGAATTGTTGATTATCAACTGTTGTATTGGTTGATAAAGAGGCATACCCAGGGAGGTAGCCAATAGCTCAAAGCTTGGATTGCATATTGGAAATGTCGTCTACTGTAGAAGTTAGATGCACTCAGGAAGTTGCAAGATACAATGCACCAAGGGAGACGGCTTTGGAACCGCATCCTGGAAGATCAACTAATGATTCAGCTATCCTAGAATGTGGGGTGTTGCTACCTTTTCCATAGCTAGTTTCTTGCCCAAGGGTATTTGCCACCTTTTTTTGAAACAAATGACAGGGAATTTCTTCTTTTTCTCCCATATCAGTTTTGATTGATTTCTTTTCATTTCTTTTTTCTCTCTCTTATTTTTCTTTTTTTTCCTACTCTGGAGCCCCAAGAGGAACACCAAGGAAAAGGGAATTCTCTTGCAAGAAAATCTATCTTGTAACATCAACAAGCTTGTTTATCATGTTTCATATGATCACAATGAAGAAAAGAACACCAGGCACAACAAATCTTCATGCAGCATCATGTAGATCTCCCACAGATTTGATAGAATCAACCATATTCTTCAATATCTTCACAAAATCCATCAATATCACAAAGAAAGCAAAGGAATACACCATCTTTGAATGGAAATATATCACATAGTATTCATCTTCAATATCTTCATAGTCTTCTCTCTCAATCTCTCATATACAATCACTCTGTTTTTTGTAGAATTGGCTATCTCTGACACACTCTCTCTCTCTCTCCATTAATAATACATCATATCCTCACTACAATCTCTCAAAATCACACTCAATAATCCTTCTTAGGTCGTGGATACCCCTCCTAAGAGGTATGTTTGATATGAAGAGTCACCAGAGCCACTACAATATCCTTTCATAGCTCACTACTGTCACTTCACTCCAGTCTTCACTTGAGTCTTCAGCAGCTACTTCTTTCACTTCTTTAAGCTCTTTTGCACTTGTATTCACCTCTTTCCAAGGCTAGAAAACTTTCCCAAGCTACACTCTCATCCAACAAAACACATACAGAAGCATACAAAACATTCACAGAACAGTACTAGAACAGCTACAGTACAGAACAGAACAGAACAGAAACAGAGGCTCTACAGAAGACCTACAGAAGGTTACAGAAGGTCATCAAACCCACATAACTCATAATCAAACCATTCCAAACTCTCAAAAACAATTCAATAAGCTTTCACAATATCTCAATCTTCATCAATCAATACTCCATCCCTCCTTACAGAAGGCAATCAGAACAAAACAGAACAAAACAGAAGCTATACAGAAGGTATACAGAACCAATCAGAACCTATCAGAACATCACAGAACCACTGATAAACATCATAAACTTCCAAAACACAATCAATATCATCAAAAACACTCTCAAACCACTTTCAAACCAATCAATCATCTCATAAAATCAACCATTCAGCTCTCAAAAACAACAAAAATCAGCCAAAAAACAAGTCATTTCAACACTCAACATATGCCCACACTTAATAAAGAAGCGTCCTCGCGACCCAGGAAAAATGTAATACAAGTGCATTTAAAATCGCAACTTCGATCTTTCAATATCTCTTCAAAAACAATCCATCCACCACGACCCCAACTTATAACTTGCATTTGATATAAAAATACAACGAAAGGAAAACCCTTTATACATTAACACTTCTTATCAAACTAAAAATCACAACAAACTTGTAAATGATATAAGAATTTTCTTCTTCTTCATCAGCATCAGCTTCAACTCCCCAACCACGACCTCATCACCACAATTCTCCAAAATGTAGCTCGCACGAAATCCAATCCAATAGGAAACCACCGCGTTCGTATTACATAAATGAACTCACAACACAAATACTAATACAACACAACCATCTGAATGACTCCTCCAAAAAGAGAGATTTTCATTAAAAAGCATCCACCATACATTGGAAAGGTATCAATGAAGATGATCCCTCTTAAAAGATTGATGATTTCGGAAACGATCCATAGACAAGGATTCATCCACAAATGTTTTGGGAGGATTTTGAAAAAACTGAAGACAGCACATCCTTTCCAACAGGACCAGGTATCTGCTAGGCAAACAAAGGGCATGAAAATACAATATATCCAGCTGTTGGGAATCAATGCTCACATTGACATTCATGCACAACTTTGTAATAGGCTTGGAATCATTATGAGAGTGCCTATGTATATACGCCAGGTACCAAGCAAAGTGAGCAGTTAATCTCACTAAAGGATCTGCAGACTGTGAATTTTGCTGAGCAAAATGAATATAGTTCTGATAAGCTTGACTGGCAGCTGTCCATTCTCTTGGAATTACTAGCCAATTGATCTAAGGTCCTGTAAGGGAATCATGCGAACTCCATCCCCTTCTTCTAGAAATCTGATGATCAAACCCGTCATAGTCACTAACCAACTAAGGTGGTTGAGATATAGAAGTGTTAGGTGAGGGTAGTGGAATAAGGAAAAGTGGATGAAGTGAGGGATAGGCAAAATCATAAAAGGAAGAAAAGTTTAAAGAAGGAGTGGCAGAAATTTATAGGGAATCACTAAGGAAGGGTGTTAACTGATAAATATGAAATGTGGAAGGTACATGAATGGATGGAGAAGGACATGGTGGAGAAGGGGAAAATACTCTATCCTCAATAAAGGAGCAGTATGTAAAAATGGGAATTTGAGGGAAAGATGAAGGTTGGAAAAGAAGGGGTAAAATAGTGGTGGAATTAGATTGACAAAGGGAAAGATATAGATCATATCGGTGAGCCATTTGTTGGTAATATAGGAGGATAGGAACAAAAGGTCCTAAGAGAGATCGTCTATGATAGGCATCAAAAGAAGGTAGAATCAAACGGATTATGTTTTGAAAGATAGGCTAAGAGATCCATCCTCAATTGATTAGTACCCTAGGCATAGGTAGGAGCTGTGTTGTGTCTTTGATTCAGGACCACACAATCAATCATGGTATGCCAGGAATTATCATGACAATCAGCCACTTTGGAGGAGTAACCTTGAAACATGTCAGCTATGCGCAACTCCAAATGGTTGACATACAAAACAGCTTGTAGAACCACATCCCCCACATACCATGCCATATCCACCTCATCTAGAATTAACAAGTCTCCTCGTAGATACATGTATGACATCAACATGGTATCTGTCGTGACAGAAGCTTCAAACACCATCCTTACCACCTCTGTCAGCAACTCAACAGACCAAGCCCCACTCCATTCATCCTCTGGAAGAGGTAAATCCATCGTGGAAAGCTTCATGTAGAAGGCCAACTTCTGTAATTGGTAGTGGACAAAGAAAGAATGGTCTGGTGGAACATATTCCTGAAACTACTCAAATGTAGACCATAACAAGTCCATTCTGGATTGCAATCGTTTCACTTTATCTTGGAATAGAGGACACAAGGTAGCCTGTCTCTGAAGAGCAGCCAAGTCCTGCTGTGAAAGAGAAGGGATCAAGGGAACATGAGGGCTTGGAGGAACAGACCGTGACTTTGCCAGTTGATCTTGCAACTGCTTGATTTGGGAGGCTTGGGATGCCACTGTGTCATTAGCAGTCTGTAAGGCTGAAAGTTTGTCATCTAAGAGATTTTGGAACTCCTGCGCGTCTCTGGACATCCTCTCCTTCTCCTCTGAAAGGCTAGTAACCGCTGATTGAGCCTCTAGTAACTGGATCTTCAAAGAAGAGATCTCATCTCTCTAGGTGGCAACCAGGTGGGTTTGTTGTTCCATCTGCTTAAACAAATCTGCTAGGGTATCCTTAGCAGAAGCTAACTCGGATGTTGCCTTATGCAACTGGTCCTTAGACTGCATGAGTTCTTCATAAAAGGACAGTACAGCTGTTGAACACAGGCTGTCACTGACAATTCAATGGAACTCTGAATATCTTTACAGAGGAAAGGAATTCCATCTCCTGAGACTAGACTGTTCAGTGAGGGAACTGATATGTCAAATGAACCTTCTCTATGCGCTTTGAACAGGTTATTACAAGTGAGATACCCAGGGAGATCACTGCTAAAGGTAGCAGGAATGGGCACTGAAGAAAGTACTGAAGGAGCTTTATCCGCTACCCGCTTCAATCATTTGCGCTGGATGACCAGGTGAGGTGGAGAATCATCATCCTCTATGTCAATAGGTTTTGACTCATCTGAAGGTGGAGGAGGAGGTACTGGATCTAATGGAGGAGGTGGAGGCACACTCTTCTGTAAATCTGAATAGGTTAAGAAGGCAAACAAATATGATCCATATGTGACATTGGTAACATTACCCATGGTGACTTTGATGAAATGTTGATCCATTTTAGTGAGGAGGTAAGTGCTCCAATCAATAGCAACTCCTTTCAACACCATCCTGGAAGCTGTGAAAAGCTCTTTGGACAAGTACCGGGATGGTGTTTTAGCAGGCATAAGCCTGTCCTGGAGAAACTGACAGACCATCTTCCATATGGGATCAGTGATCATGGAAAAGGAAACGCCTGAAGAGTTGATCACCTTCTTAACATCCAGCATTTCCCTTGTCTGCTTTTGCAACAGCTTCAGAATCTCTTCATTAGAGAAAAGCTAACGAGTGGTAACAAAAGGTTCACCTTTGGAGGGAAGAGACAGAGCCTTCCCTAGGCCTTGAGGTGTCAAAGTCATAGAAATTCCCTGGACTAGTCCTGACTTCTTACTATAGGAGGCCAGAAACTCATCACATAACGATGGATCCTCTGGAAGCAATGGAAAGGAAGTAGCCACAAAAGCAACAAGTCCCGCCTTCGTGAGAGGCTCAAAAGTGAGTAGGGAAGAGTAATCCCTACTAACTAGTGGGACGTACTGGATAGGAGTAGGAGTGTGAGAAGGCGCCATTCAGATGGTTACACACACACCACAAACACAGACAATCAAGGAGAATGCATGCAAAGCAACAGATAAAAAACCAAGGATAAGAGAACAACCAAAACAATAAAACGTGACTCAACCAACTAACCCCAAGCAAACCACAACCTAGAAAAAATTCGACATGACCTCGAGACATATGCGACCGAAAGCTTCATGCTATGCATCATACAAACACCCAGAACCCCGCATCAGGCAATAAAAGAAAAAAACTACACACCGGACCCTTACCCGTAATAAAGACACTAAACCAAAACATCACCACAACCTACACATATCAAGACTACATCATGGATAATTGACCATGGAAATAACTCTAATGACTGCGCATACCCATCCCACGAAACGGGTTCGTTAAAAAGGGAAAGTAAGTGTAGTGAGGGGGAAGTAAGTTAATGAAGGGTTTATTTTAATAAATGATTAAGAATGGGTGAATTTTTATTAAGTGATAAACCTTAGCAAGAAAACGACGGTTCCTTATTAAAAATTAAATTACCAATTATTAGGAAAAACGGTGCTTTAATTCGAATCCCGGACTTCGATACCCAGACTGGGTCTCTAAATGCAAGTTCATTGATTACAAATTAAGGTGATGTGGAGCGCTTTTTTGCCAGCGCATGCTCTTATGACGTTTGGTTCATTTGAATTAAAATTTATTAAAGTGCCTCTTTAGCGCACTCAACGCGTGCTAAGTGAACTGTGAGTTTATTTTAATTAAAAAAATATGGTGTGTTTAGCGCAAATGCGCATGCCATGGTGGTATTTAGGTTTCATTTTTTTGTAGTATTTGTTTGTTTATTTGTTTAGTTTTTTTTCTTGTTTGTTTTTTATTTTTATATTAACCGTGGGTTTTGGGGTAGCTGAAAGAAAATAACAAATAAAAGGGAAAATACCTGGTAGTGGGTGTATGGAAATGCAAAGAATGCGCTCTCCTCAATCCAAAAATATCTGGATTTTTTTCTAGACATTTAGTTGGGGTGTTGGACGAAAAAGGTTTGTTTTTTTTTTTAAAGTTTCAAGGAATTTAGGTGTGAAAGGAAAGATTATGACAGCTGAAAAAAATATGCCAAAGATAAATAAAAATATAAAGAAAATGTGAGAAATTTACCAGAAATTAATTTGGAATTTTAAAGCATTTGTAATGAATTTTTGTCATATTTTTGGGTATTTTGAAAGATTTTGGAATTTTAAAATGGGCAAAAATATTTTTTTTGAAATTTACAGGTGTAGAAAAATATGGCCATGGGTTGCAAAAATAAAAGGAATTTGTCCTAGATTTTTTTGTAAATTTTTCAGAATTTGAAGTGTTTTTTAATGATTTGTTTGTATTTTTCAATGTTTTTGTTTTTTTAAAAAAAATTGGAAAAGGGTTTGCGGGTGTGTGAATTAAAAATCTGGGAAAATACCCAGTAATAGGCTGCGTGGCAGCTGCGTGTCAGCAACCGACAATCAAAGTCCCGCAGTCGCGCACGAACAAGCGCACGATCAACCACAAGCTCCCACGTGCGCGTACACACCCGTACGCGTGTCAAAGGACGAAAAAGGGTAGCTACATGTGTGGGGGGAACAGCGGCTGAGGAAGGGGGACGGTGGGTTCGGCTGGTGGGGTGTCTGCACGGGAAAAGGGGTTTGGGAAGGGGTACGGCGGAGGTGGGTGTATTGGTGATGGGACGGGAGGCTTACAGAGGGTAGGGGGGTGGGTGTGTGCAAAGGTGGGGGGAAAGGGGGCCTGGTTAGGGGTGGTGGGGAGTGTGTGGGTATGGGGTGTGAAGGGGGGCTAGTGGAGTGGGGGAGGTTGTGTGTGCTGGGGGTAGAAACAGGGATTAGTGGGGGGGTGGGTTATGGGGGGAAGGAGGTTTAGTGGGTTAGTGGGTTATGAAGGGGTATGGGGGTGTGAAGGGGGGTTAGTGGGGGGAAAGGATTATGGGGGTGGGAAGTGGGTTGAGTGGGGGGGTGTTTTGGGTATGGTGGGAAGGGGGTTTAGTGGGGGGGTAGGTTATGGGGGGTGTGAAGGGGGGTTAGTGGGGGGGTGGAGGGAAAAGTTTGAATGGGGGGCTGAAGGCGGCAAGAGGCGCGAGCACAGTGGCGTGGGGCGGGCGAGGCGGGCGACGACTGGCGAGCACTGGGCGGCCGTCGACTGGCGCTGCGACACGGGTCACAAGGCGGCCGACGACGACTGGCGGGCCGGGTGGCGACGATGAGGAGGGCAGAGGTGGTGCGACTAAGGGGTGCATCGCGTCGTGTCGTGTCATAGGGGGTTGGGGGGGGGGGGGGGGGGGGGCGCGTCGCGTCATGTCGTGACATGGGTGGGGGGGTGGCACGTCGCGACATGGTGTGGTGTGTGTGGACGGGGGGGGGGGGGGGCGCGTCGCGTCGTGTCGTGTCATGGGGGGTGGGGGGGGATGTCATGGGGGGGGGGGGGGGACATGGGGTGGTGTGTGTTGAGGGGGCGTCGTGTCATGTCATGGGGCGGGGGGGATGTCATGGGGAGGCGCGTCGCGTCGTGTCGTGTCATGGGGGGCGCGTCGCATCGCGTCATGTTGTGTCATGGGAGGTGGGGGGGATGTCATGGGGGGGCGCGTCGCGTCATGTCGTGTCATGGGGGGGGGGGTCGCGTCGTGTCGTGTCATGGGGGGTGGGGGGGATGTCATGGGGGGGGAGGGGGGTTGTCATGTTATGTTGAGGAGGGGGCGCGTCGCGTCGTGTTGTGGCATGGTGGGGGGGAGGGGGCGTCGCGACACCCCGCGTCACCCCTCACGACACGGCACACCCCCCCACCCCACCGCACCCCCCCACGACGCGGCGCCTCCCCCCCCCCCCCCTATCCCACCTCGAAAAACCCCGCTCCATCCACACCACCCCACCATGCCTCCAAAAACCCTGCTCGACCCACCCTTCCCCGCGTCACCCCCCACGACACGGCACACCCCCCCCACCCCACCGCACGCCCCCACGATGCGGCGCCTCCTCCCGCCACCCCACCTCGAAAAACCCTGCTCCATCCACACCACCCCACCACGCCTCCAAAAACCCCGCTCGATCCACCCTACCCCGTGTCACCCCCCCATGACACGGCACACCCCCCCACCCCACCGCACCCCCCCACGATGCCCCCCCGCACCCCACCTCGGAAAACCCCGCTCCCTCCACACCACCCCACCATGCCTCCGAAAACCCCGCTCGAACCACCCCACCCCGCGTCACCCCCCCCACGACACGGTACACCCCCCCACCCCACCGCACCCCCCGACGACGCCCCACCGCACCCCCCCACAACGCCCCCCCGCACCCCACCTCGAAAAACCCCGCTCCCTCCACACCACCCCACCACGCCTCCGAAAACCCTGCTCGACCCACCCCACCCCGCGTCACCCCCCCCCACCCCAGCGCACCCCCCGACGACGCCCCCGCACCCCCCCATGACGCCCCCTCCCCCCCGCACCCCACCTCGAAAAACGCCGCTCCCTCCACACCACCCCATCACGCCTCCGAAAACCCCGCTCGACCCACCCCACCCCGTGCCACCCCGCTACCCACGACGCCCCCCCACACCCCACCTCAAAAAACCCCGCTCCATCCACACCACCCCATGATGCCTCCCGAAACCCCGCTCGACCCACCCCACCCCGCGTCACTCCCCCACGACACGGCACACCCCCCACCCCAGTGCACCCCCCCATGACGCCCCCCCGCACCCCACCTCGAAAAACCCCGCTCCCTCCACACCACCCCACCACGGCTCCGAAAACCCCGCTCGACCCACCCCACCCCGCGTCACCCCCCCACGACACGGCACACCCGCCCACCCCACCGCACCCCCCGACGACGCCCCCCCGCACCCCCCCAGGACGCCCCCCCGCACCTCACCTCGAAAAACCCCGCTCCCTCCACACCACCCCCACCACGCCTCTGAAAACCCCACTCGACCCACCCCACCCCGCGTCATCCCCCTCCCCCCCCCCACGACAAGGCACACCCCCCCACCCCACTGCACCCCCCGACGACGCCCCCCCGCACCCCACCTCGAAAAACCCCACTCCCTCCACACCACCCCACCACACCTCCGAAAACCCCGCTCGACCCACCCCACCCCGCGTCACCCCCCCCCCACGACATGGCACACCCCCCCACCCCAGCGCACCCCCCACGACGCCCCCCCGCACCCCACCTCGAAAAACCTCGCTCCATCCACACCACCCCACCACGCCTCCGAAAACCCCGCTAGACCCACCCCACCCTGTGTCACCCCCGCGACACGGCACACCCCCCCACCCCACCGCACCCCCCCTCGACGCAGCGCATCCCCCCCTCACCCCACGGCCCGGGCAGCGATGCCAGCGGGGCGACGACGAGCGAGGCGGACGGCGCTGCGACGGGCCACAACGAGGGCAGGAGGGAGAGGAAGGAGGGGAAGGAGAGGGGAGGAAGTACAAGGTGGGTGAGGAAGGAGGGAGAAGAAGGAAGAGAAGAGGAAGTGCAGGGCGGGAGAGGAAGAAGGGAGAAGAAGGAAGAGAAGAGGAAGGGAAAGAGAGGGGAAGAGGAGGAGGTGGAGAAGAACAGGGAGGGAGCAGGATGTGGAGATGGAGGGAGGGGAGTGGAGATGGAGGTACAGAGGAAGAGAGAGGGGGCACGCAGAAGGAGTGGGAGAGGGAGAGAGGGGAGGGGAGGCAATTGGGATGGGGAGGGGTCGGGGAGAGAGAAGGTGGGGAGGGTAAGGGAAGGGGCAGGGCCCATGGGGGGTGCCCATAGGGGAATGGGGAAGGGTTAATGGGCAGCGACCCATGCAAGGGGGCGTACCCCCTCGTCCCGCGCGCGTGCACGGGGCGAGGGTAAAAAAAATTTGCCATGACGGGAGTGAAAGGGTGCCCGGATACGGGGACGAGACACGCGGGTGCAACCGGGGCGCGTTAAGATGCGTAAAATTGAAAAAGGACACGTTCACGCGCGGGACGGGTGCGTAAAAACTCAGAAAAATAAAGAAAAATTAATAACTCCCAATCCGGACGTCAAAACAAAAGGGCATAAAAACAAAAAGTGGGCAGGACGGCAAGGGGAAGACAAGGAAAATATGCAACGGAGGTTCCGGGGGGGTAAAGGGCGGTCACATGCAAAAAACACAAAAAACGTATCAAAAACGCAATTAAAAATTAATATCAAAAAATCCGCGCATCGGAACGAGGTGCAGAAAAAAGAAAAAATGTGTGAAAGACGTGCCCGACAATCCTATCACATCAAAACATAGTTTTGACTGAGATAAGACGCGTTCACGTGGGAAAAACCCAAAAAACAGACCCGAAAATGGGATCGGAAATTAATATTGGCCGAATCATTCGCCAGAATGACATGCAGTAAGAAGGAAAAATGTCCACATGAAGGGGTGACACAAGGTTGTCACGTTAAACCACAGTTCCGGCGGAAGTAGGAGGGGTTCATATGCAAAAAACTCCAAAAATATGCCCAAAAATTCATTTAAAAATTAATAAGTAAAAATCCAGAAGTTGAAAAAGGGTGGAGGGAAAAGGAAAAATGTGGAAGAAGGCACGAGGGACACGACTATCAAATCAAATTGGAATTCGGATGCAAACAGGGCAGGTTCACATGGAAAAATGTCAAAAAGACGCACGAAAAAGTCTTTAAAAACCCGGAAAATTAATATTGGACAAACTGTGCATCAAAATGACACGGAGTAAAAAGGAAAAATGATAGGGGAAAAGTGGTTGTCAGGACTATGATGTCAAATCAAGGTTCCGAAGCAAGAAAAGCACATTCATATGGAAAATCGGCTAATTTACGTAAAATGCTTCAAAAATTAATAACTCAAAAACCGTGTATCAAAATAGGGGTAGGTAAAAAGGAAAAATGGTCAGTTCAAAAGGAGGAACACGGCTATAAGGTTGGATTTGGAATTCAGTGAACGTAGGGTGCATTCACATAGCAGGACCTCAAAATCAGGGAATGAAGGAAAATTGCAAGGGAACAGCCCCAAGGGTGGGTGGAAAATGAACGATCGGGTGGGAAGGGACCCCATTAGGGTAACAACAAGTCATGGCATACATGCATGAGCAGGTTGAGGCATATGCAGAAGGGTATGCAATATAGACGCACATGGACGCGTCCCCACACTTAAAACCTTAACAGATAGGGTTAACCGAGCAACAGGGACCTAGGACCACGCCACAGACCATCCACTAACGTCCTCACACTTAAAACATGAACGTCACTGAGAAACAGAAGGTGTAGGATTAGAAAAACTTGGCCCATGCTGTCAGGAATCAAGGTTGATTGTCGATGGCACTTCCTGTGTTGTTGTCGGCTGCTGGAGGTACCAAGGCATCTTCTCGGCACACATCCTTCATGGCAGGGACCACGCAGTAGTACCCAGGGAGGTAGCTGATTGAAGGAATCGTAGGAAATTTGTCGATGATGATGGATATTGCACTCAACTTACAATCACTCATATGGAATGAAAGAACTGTCACTCGCCCCATGACTAATATCACTCGAGGAAGAATGATTGAAACCCATATCTTGTACCCGGTTTAGGAATCGACAAAGGGATGGTGCAGAAGGAGTATGCCAGGGTGCACAGTTGATGGTGCATTAGTGCGTCCAACCCATCTGGCATAAGTGCAAGGAGGAAGGCAAGGGAGCCTTAGAGTGCAGTGTACAGAACAGGGTGACGTGTCCTGTGATGACGGTAGAGACCCGTCCCGTGGGTGCATAGGGAAACGGGAACATACCTGACGCCAAGTGTCGTAACGTCCCTCAATCTCACCTCTCGGTAATTGATTGAAGAAACTCCAGTCACACTCAACCCACCCTCTGTCTCACGCTCTGTTGATAGATACAGGAGGGCAACCATGTCCTAAAACCCGTTGATGTAATCCTCACAGTCACTTGTGCAAAGGTTGTATGCCTTGTGCGCATTTGATGGTGCAACTGTGCATCCCGCCCTGTGCCGGCATACGATGCGAGAAGGAAGGCCAGGGAGCCTTATGGTACAGTGCACATAAATAAATTGTGCTTTGTGCATTGAGAGGCCCATCCCGTGCATGCAACACTTCATTCACACTACTCACCTCTCATTTGATTTGAAGGGAAAATACTGGTCACTCGCCCCACCCTCTGTCTCACTCTCTGTTGATAGATACAGAGGGCAACCCATACTCATGTCCCCATCCGGTTAGGATGAAAGCTCACGTCACTCGATTGTTTGTCGATGAAGATCGCGTCGTTAGTTGTTGAAGAGGCATACCTAGGGAGGTAGCCATCAAATCGAACATTGTGTTGGATAGGTCATGGCGTCTGCTAGAGGACAAGTAGACGCTTTACAGAGAGACCCAGGACACAGCGTACCAAGGGAGGTAGCTTCGGAATTGGATCCTGGAAATTTCAAGTGATGAATCCACTTTTTGGAATGCTGGGTGTTGCCACCTTTTCCACAACCAGCTTCTCGCCCAAGGGTGTTTATCACATTTTCTTAGAACGAGGCCTGCTATGACAGGGAATTTCTTCCTTTTCTCTCATAACAGATTTATTTTTTTCTCGCTCTCTTCTTTTTTTTTTCTTGTTTTCCCCTATTCCCGAGGGTGTTTCCACCTTTTCTCGAAGAATAGGTCGGCATGATAGGGACCTAAGTCCTTTTCTCCCATGACCGATGTGTATATATATTTATTTTCTCTTCGAATTAAACAAGGGAATGGTAGAAAGACCATGTATCAAAACCAAACTCGCCACTATCGCTGGTGGAAAATAGAGGATAAGAGATCACGGCTGGAAGGGGGGTTTGAGGGGACAGAGGGTTGTATCCACCTCATTAAGAGTGGTTGAAGAACGGCTATCAGAAGTAGCATCATAAGAGTGATAGTGCCACGCCAACGGGGGAAAGGATCAAGTGACCATGATTGTCAAGATCCCCAAGGAGGGAAGTACTTCTTCAGACGATATCCATTGATCAGGAAGGGATCATCAAAGGCATCAACGGTCTGCACTTGGACAGAGCCATTAGGGTTGATAGCAAGTACCTTATATGGGCCCATCCACCGCTGTTGGAGCTTGCCAGGAAACTTGCCAAATCGTGAATCATAGTCTAGGACCAAATCACCTTCTTTGAACTCCTTGTGCTTGATGAAGCTGTCATGGTAAGCCTTGCGTTGAGCTTGCGTGGCTTCCATGCACTGTAGAGCCATCCTACGAGTTTCGTCCAAACATTCCAGGTGCAGGAGACGGCGTTGCAGTGAATCATCGTCCCCCAAACGCTCTTTGATAGCCACTCTCAAAGAGGGTAATTCCAATTCAATAGGGAAAACTGCTTTTGTATCATACACCAACTGGAAGGGTGTCTGTCCTGTTGTTGCTTTATGAGAGGTTCTGTAAGCCTAGAGGGCCTCTGTAAGTCGATCATCCCAATCACGATGATGTGCAGAAATTGTTCTTGTCAGAATCGAGCAGAAGATGCGATTGGTGACTTCGACTTGGCCGTTGGCTCTGGGGTAATAAGGAGTGGACTTGCGATGGCGGATCGTATACAACTCTGTCAACTCCTCCATGACTTTGTTAAGGAAATGAGTACCTCTGTCACTTACTAGCTCTAAGGGACTGCCAAAACGGGTGATGATATTCTCGTACATGAATAGGGCCACGTTGTTACCATCGTCCCGCTTTAGGGCTTTAGCTTCACACCACTTTGTGACATAATCCGTACATACGAGGATGTATCGGTTCTGTTTCCTTCTGGTAGGAGGATTGATTGGACCTACGAAGTCGATGCCCCACCTTTCAAACGGCTTTAAAGGAAGGATAGGTTGCAGTGGCATGGCACTTGTCTTGGTAGGTTTCCCCATTCTCTGACAAGCATCACATCTTTTACAATAATCATAGGCATCCTTATGAATGGTAGGCCACCAGTATCCTGCTAGCAGAGTCTTCCTGGCTGTAGCTTCTCCTGCAAAGTGGCCTCCACATGGCTCGTCATGGCAAGCCTTCAGAACAATCCCAATCTCATCTCCTGGAACACATCTTTGGAGCACTTCATCTTTGCCTTTCTTGTACAGTGCACCGCCTAAGAGGGTATAGGGGGCTGATTCTAGCATAAGCTTCTTCCTTTCTCGACTAGAAATGCCAAGAGGGTATTGTTGGGTTGCCAGTAGATTGGCAATGTCTGCATACTAGGGGGTTACAGTTTCTACCAAGAATAGGGAAGCATCATGGAGGTTTGGATCATCCTGCTTCTCTTCTGCGGTCTGTGGGATATGCGACAAATGATCAGCCAGAACATGGGAATGACCAGGCTTGGTAATTACCTCAAAGTCAAACTCCTGAAATAGAAGGATCCATCTCATCATTCGTCCTTTCACATCCGCTTTGTTCATCAGGAAGGACAGGGCCTCATGATCCACATAAAACTTAAAGTGGGTGGATAGAAGGTAGTGGCGGAACTTTTCTAGGGCAAACACCATTGCCAAGCACTCCAGCTCTGTCACTGTATAGTTCCGTTTCCTATCAGTGACTTTTCGGCTTGCATAATAGATCGGTTGATCCAGCTTCGAGGAACCCTTCTGGCAGAGAACTACGCCTAAGCCTTCAATGGACGCATCAGTGTGTACATGAAACTCTTTCGTCCAATCAGGAGGTTGAAGAATGGGTGCCACGATCAGACACTGCTTCATAGTGTTGAAGGCTTTGTCACATTCTTCCGTCCAAGTAAACTCTGTACCTTTCCTCAGAAGCCTGTGCAAGGAGATTGCCTTTGTTGCAAAATGAGCTATGAACCTTCTGTAGTAACCCACATGGCCTAGGAATCCCCTCAACTGTTTGAGGTTGGTGGGTGCTGTCAGAGCTGCGATCTTTTTTATCTTTGCAGGGTCTGTTGATATCCCTTATGCAGAGACAATATGGCCCAACAAAACTCCAAAAGAGACCCCAAAGATGCATTTTTCGAGGTTGAGGGAAATCCCATACTCCCAAAGCATTGTTCCAAATGTCCCCAGTGTTCACGGATCAAACTATAGACACAAAAGTCATCCAAATATACCTCAATGAAGTCGTGCAAATGATTTTGGAATGCGGCCATCATGACTCGCTGGAAAGTAGCAGGGGCATTGCAAAGCCCAAATGGCATCACTCGGTAAGCGTAGGTCCCCCATTCTATGGTGAATGTTGTTTTGGACTGGTCTTCTTCTGCAATCTGCACTTGGTTGTATCCACTGAATCCATCCAGAAGGGAATAAAGCTCATGTCCTGCCACTGTGTCCAACAGTTGGTCTGTGAAAGGAATCGAAAAGTGATCCTTCTTCGTCTTAGAATTGAGCTTTCAAAAATCCACACATATATGAAGCTTTCCATTCTTCTTGGGTATGACCACAATGGGTGAGACCCATTTACTATTTGCCACTGGATAGATGAACTCGGCTTCCAGAAGCTTCAGCAGCTCTGCTTTCACCAATGTGGAATAATTCGGGTTCATTCGCCTCTGTCGTTGCCGTACTGGCTTGGCATCGAGCTCCAAGTCAATATGATGCTGACATATTGTGGGATCAATCCCCTTTAGGTCTTTGTAGGACCACGCAAACACGTCCAAATTTTCTTTCAACAAGTTGTACAAAGTTGACAATTCCTCTTCTGGGAGGCTGCTACCCACCTTCAAGTGGCGTTTAGTGCCATCTGCATCCACAAAAGTTAATTGCCTTTCACCTTCTACTTCACGGATGAAGGTCCAACGGACTGCTTCTGGGTACAGATCCGACTCCTTCAAGGGAGTGGTATCCTCTTCTGATGTCCCACTAGAACCAACTTCTTCTTTTGGTGGAGACTTAATTTGCTCCTTGAGATGTTGAAATGGGATTAGAGCCGTTTCGGGTTTGGTTTCAAAATTAATTACCTCTTGGCTTGAAGACTCATCTTCTGATGACACATCTAAGAATGTCACATAATAGGGACCCCCTGATTTCTGTTGGGTTTGTGGGACTGGTGCTTGTTGGCACGGTGCATCATCATCATCTTTTCTTGGCAAAGATGGGTTAGGACGGCATGAGCCACTGCTGAAAGACGGCTTGTTCTTCTTAACCCATGTCTTATAAAGATTTTGCATATGAGAAGATCCATTTACCAGACCAAATGGTACCATCGTCATTCTGTTCCATAGCATGAGCTCATCTGCTTCTGATGCTTCTAGAACTTCTTCTTCATATATATCCTCTTCAGGTGGGATAGATTCTTCTGGCTCGCTTTCATAACCTTCTTCATCCATATCATCTCCATCCTCTTCTGTTTTTGTCTCTGTCTCTGCTTCTGCTTCTGTCTCTGTCTCTGTCTCTGCTTCTGTTTCTGTAGGAGCTCTGTAAGAGAAGAACAGGTTCTCTATTTCATCTTCTACCTCTGTCTCTGGCTCTGCTTCTGTCTCTGCTTCTGTTTTTGTAGGAGCTCTGTAAGAGAAGAACAGGTTCTCTATTTCATCTTCTGCCTCTATCTCTGACTCTACTATAGCCATGTAATAGGGAGAGCAGTACATCCATGCTTCTATCTCACTGTCAAAAGTGATTTCAGAAATCGTTCCTGGTTCAGGCAAGAAGTATTCACCCATTGACAATGGCTTTGCATATTTTGGAAGTTGTCTTACAGTATCCACTGTTAAGGAACGTGCCACTGTTTTCTTGGGAAGGATCTGTATGACAGCATCTTCGTCTGCTGATGTTCCATCTGTAGCCTCATTAGGGGAGTCAGAAGATAATTCCAAGGAGGTGGATCCATGTCCTTTTTGAGAACCATATAACTTCAGCACCACTTTATTGGGCCCTCTACCCAAGGTCAAGGTTCCTTTGAACCAATCCGTTCTTGCTCGGGCTTCAAAAAGCCATGGTCTGCCCAGTAACAGAGGGTAGGATGTACCATAAGAGTTTGGCTTCACCACCAGATAGGTTAGCCAATAATTTTTTCCAGCCACTGTAGTCTTCACATATGGGAGAATACCCAAAGGCTTGATTCTGCTCTGATCTGCCAGTCTGATGAGCCATTGGGTTGGTTGTACACCTTGTAGGCCTAGATCCTTCATTGTCACATTCATCATAATGTTCACTGATGAACCACCATCAATCAGTGCATTTGCAATGATGCAGCCTTCAATCCACACGCCAGTCTCTGGAGTACTTGGATCTAGAAAGGCGTTAGCTACATCCACTTCTTTGACAGGCTCTGGAGCTTTGTTGGACTTTGTCGCTGTTGAGGGAGCAATCCTTAAGCCACGTCTTGTCAGTATACTTTTGAACCTTTTTCGGAAACTGGGAGATAACATCAATAATTGTCGGAATGTAAGGTTTGGTTTAAAGGTATCTAGATCTCTGACCAGATCGTATTCCTTAATATGATCCACTGGCTTCTCTAACCGGTTAGGGAATGGGGCAACACCCATTTTCATTTTCCCTCTTTCTTCCAACAGAGGCATCATGGGAACTTCTTCTACCACTTGCGGCACCTCCTCCTCCTCTGTCTCCTGGACCTCTGGTCCTGTCTCTGAAACTGTCTCTGTAACTCTCTGTGGCACTGTAGTGCTCTGTACGGCACTGTCAGGCTCTGTTCTGTGCTGTTCTTCTGGTGGAAGATTGAACTTCACTATTCTGGCAGGAGGATTATTTTCGTTCTGGATAGATGGTTCCTTCTTCTTTGCACGCGTGATGGCAGCAACTTCCAATTCCACTAAATTGGAGGTAAGCTCTTGGGCCTTGGCCGGACTATTAGTAGCACTGTTTTTCATTGGGACTGGGCTTGGACAGTTTTTTGTAGTGTGGCCTTCTCCTTTGCATCGACTGCATAAGGGCTTGTAATCCACTGACCTTCTAGGATTTGGACAATTTGGTGAGATGTGTCCCTTTTCTCCGCATCTATAACACTCCACTTCTGATCTCTGACCACCGCCAGACTGTCTTCCTCTATAATTTTGGGATAGAAATCTTCTGGGTCCGAAATTAGGACCAAACTCTCTAGGCTTGGGTCCAATATCCTGTGTTGTCATTTTGGATTCCAGCAAGTTGAATCTTTCGTCTTCTTCCTTCCCTCTCCTATCATGCATCTCCTTTAGAGAGCAAATGTCCTCTGTATGGTTCTTCCGCAAACAGTAGGAACAGAAGGCTCTAGGAATGGTTGGTTTTCGTGTACATTCAGTGGCTAAATGGCCTGCTTGATGACACTTACCACACCAAGTATTTGACCGCATCACATCTCTTCCTGCTCCTGCAACGTTGGATATGCTAGTGGTATTCACTTTCAGCGTCTGTAGCTGCTCTGTAATCACATCCATCAACTCCTTTTTGATGTTTGCAACTGAGTTGGATAAGTAATCCTTCAAGCTTTCTCCTCCGGAGGTACTGGCAGGAGGGTTTTGAGGAGTCTTTGTAATCACTGCATAAACAGGTTGGGCTAGTGCAGAGGGATCTCTGTTCTGATTCTGATTCAGAGCTCCTATTTGAACTGTTGGCTGTTGGCCCCAGTTGGTAGGGTTCCACTGTTGCTGATTTGGCATTGGGGAAATTGGTTGGGACCATTGTTGTTGTGGTTGAACCATCATTTGAGGCATGGATTGTGGCCACTGTGGATTTGGTGTACTATACTGTGATATTGGGGGCATTTGTTGGTAAGGGTAGGGGATAGTCCCTGGGACTGCATTTGGTGGGTATATCATTCCTGGCATCAGAGGAGGTAGGACTCCTCTTCCTGTATTCATCACTAATCTAGCTTCCACTTCATCGTACAGTCTTGCACCTTCTGTTGCAGCTTGCAGTGTGGCTGGTCTTTGTAGCTCCACAAACTTACGGACTTCTGGTTGTAATCCTCTGAGAAACACCCCCTTCTGAATGCCATCATCTAGATTATGGTTAGATCTCTTCAGGATGGATTCCATTCATGAGATATAAGCTTCTACTCTTTCTCCAGAGGACTGACTTAGGTTCATAAATTCCTCTCGCATCCGCTCTTCAAAATCTTCACGCCTGAATTTAGTGAGGAAGGCCAACTTCAGGTCATCCCATGTGCCAAAAGTTCCTGCTGCTTGTCTCTCATACCACAGAAACGCCACGCCCTTGAAAGTGGCGGGGAATATTGCTAGCCAATGCTCAGGGGTTCTGGCATTGTTAGCCACACATGCTACCATAAACTGTGCTACATGAAGATCGGGGTCTTCATTGTACTCTCCCTTAAAAACTGGCAATGGAACTACATTCGCTGGCCTGTCATCAATATTTCCAGGACGGATCTGGCTTGGAAGTGGACCTCCAGCAAGAGGAGGAAGGGCTTGATGTGCCATTGGGACTTCTGTAAAGAGTTCCACAAGGGCGTCAAAGGCGGCTTCTGCTCTGCGAGCTTGTTCTCGGCTCTGATTTTTGCTTTCTCTCTTCTCACGTACCTCTGGATTCGTTCTAATGCTTGCCTCTTTATTGCGTCATTCATCAGGGGGTTGGCTCCACTATGTTGTTAGTGCTCCATAGAGGGTTAACAGAAGGCTTCAGTCTTTGGAGGACTGTCTTGCCAACATTTCTTCTACTTCTTCCTTTTCAACGTCTCTGAATTCTGCTTTCATGCCACTGCACATAGGAAGGTATTCGGTTCTGAAGGTGTCAAAATGCATACGTCTAAGCATTGTGGTGGTACCATCATCATAGTAATGCCAGCTTCCGATGGTTTCAACAGTGTATGTTGTGAAAAACACTCTGCCTACCAACTTCTAGTGGGTTGCCAATTGAACGAACAGAAGTTTATCAGTGCACCAAGCATCCCATGTATCTTGCTGTTGAGCATCCACGAACAAATTCCAACTCTCTTCCTTCTTGTCTCTGTGAACCTCCACAGACCAAGACTCCTGAAGCTTCTTCACAATCTCCCACTTGATGATGTCTGGAAACTTCTCAATGAATGCCAAATCTTCCATGGATGGTCATTCTCTCTGTTTCTGCTCTTCAGTTTGTTCCCAAACAGTTTGCCACCAAGATGCAAGTTTCTGGTGCTTCAACAGGAAGAGGAAACTGTCCACTACATAGAGCATGCATCATGATGGTGATGTGTTTCCGCCATTGTGGGATGAACTTCTTGTGGAAAGTGGCTTTGATTATGAGAAATTCCAACTCTTCAGTGGAAGAAGGAACTTTACAAACATCCATTGAATTCTTCTCTTCTTGGCAATGCCATTTCCTTCATTTTCAGCCTCTTCTGATGCTTGTTGATGGCAAGCTTCCCCGGCTGCACACCAAAAACATGGAGCCCCAAGAGGAACACCAAGGAAAAGGGAATTCTCTTGCAAGAAAATCTATCTTGTAACATCAACAAGCTTGTTTATCGTGTTTCATATGATCACAATGAAGAAAATAACACTAGGCACAACAAATCTTCATACAGCATCATGTAGATCTCCCACGGATTTGATAGAATCAACCATATTCTTCAATATCTTCACAAAATCCATCAATATCACAAAGAAAGCAAAGGAATACACCATCTTTGAATGGAAATATATCACATAGTATTCATCTTCAATATCTTCATAGTCTTCTCTCTCAATCTCTCATATACAATCACTCTGTTTTTTGTAGAATTGGCTATCTCTGACTCTCTCTCTCTCTCTCCATCAATAGTACATCATATCCTCACTACAATCTCTCAAAATCACACTCAATAATCCTTCTTAGGTCGTGGATACCCCTCCCAAGAGGTATGTCTGATATGAAGAGTCCCCAGAGCCACTACAGTGTCCTTTCATAGCTCACTACTGTCACTTCACTCCAGTCTTCACTTGAGTCTTCAGCAGCTACTTCTTTCACCTCTTTTGCACTTGTATTCACCTCTTTCCAAGGCTAGAAAACTTTTCCAAGCTACACTCTCATCCAACAGAACACATATAGAAGCATACAGAACAGTCACAGAACAATACCAGAACAGCTACAGTACAGAACAGAACAGAACAGAAACAGAGGCTCTACAGAAGACCTACAGAAGGTTACAGAAGGTCATCAAACCCACATAACTCATAATCAAACCATTCCAAAATCTAAAAAACCATTCAACAAGCTTTCACAAGATCTCAATCTTCATCAATCAATACTCCATCCCTCCTTACATAAGGCAATCAGAACAAAATAGAACAAAACAGAAGCTATACAGAAGGTATACATAACCAATCAGAACCTATAAGAACATCACAGAACCACTAATAAACATCATAAACTTCCAAAAAACAATCAATATCATCCAAAACACTCTCAAACCACTTCCAAACCAATCAATCATCTCATAAAATCAACCATTCAGCTCTCAAAAACAACAAAAATCAGCCAAAAAACAAGTCATTTCAACACTCAACATACTCCTAAGAGTGTTTCCACATTTTCTTGAAGAATAGTTTGGCATGATAGCAATGAAGTCCTTTTCTCTCATGATCGATATATATTTATGTTTTTTAATAGAAAAAGAAGAATGTTATGTCAACTACTATGTCAAAACCATCCTCGCCACCTCTATTGGATCAAATGGAAAGCGAATAAAGTAGGGGTGGGAGGTGGCTGTGAGGGGCTAGAAGAACAAGGCCACCTTGTCAAGATAAGCAAGAGAGCTATCAGAAGCAATAGGAAAAACCTTACCAATCGATGCGCAAGGAATGAAGGGGCTATGAGCTGTGATTGCCAGGATTCCCAGGGAGGGCAATACTTTTTTAGGCGATAGCCATTAATTAAAAAGGGATCATCGGAAGCATCGACAACGTGCACTTGGATAGAGCCATTAGGGTTGATAGCAAATACCTTATAGGGGCCCATCACATCATTGTTGAAGCTTGCCTGAAAACTTGCCAAATCTAGAGTCGTAGGCCAAAACCAAGTCACCTTTCTTAAACTCCATATGCTTGATGAAGCTATCATGATAGGCCTTTCGTCGATCTTGCGTGACTTCCATGCAGTATAGGGCCATCCTGCGAGTCTCATCCCGACATTCCAAGTGTAGGAGGTAGCATTGCAAGGACCATCATCTCCCAAGAACTTTTTAACAGCAACATGGAGTGAGGATAACTCCAATTCAATAGGGAAAACCACTTCTGTACTATACACCAGCTGGAAAGGGGTCTGTCTTGTAGCAGCCTTATAGGAGGTTCTGTATGTCTAGAGGGCCTTTGTAAGTCGATTGTCCCAATCATGACGATGTGCAGTAATCATCCTTATCAGAATTGAGTAGAGGATATGATTGGTAACTTTGACTTGGCCATTGGATCTAGGGTACTAAGGGGTGGACCTGCGATGGTGGATCTTCTACAACTTTGTCAATTCTTCGATAATCTTGTTCAGGAAGTGAGTACCTCTATTACTTACCAGCTCTAGGGGACTGCCAAAATGGGTGATGATGTTCTCGTACAGGAACAGAGCCACATTGTTGCCATCATTCCACTTCAAAGCTTTGGCCTCACACCACTTTGTCACATAATCTGTATATACCAAAATGTATCTGTTTTGCTTCCTTCTAGTTGGCAAAGATTGATCAGGTCCACGAAATCAATTCTCCACTTCTCTAATGGCTTTAGGGGAAGGATGGAATGTAGTGGCATAGCACTAGATTTGGTAGGCTTTCCCATTCGTTGACAGGTATCACAATGTTTACAGTAGTAATAGGCATCCTTGTGGAGGGTTGGCCACCAATATCTTGCAAGCAAGTCCTTTCTGGCTGTCACTTCTCTTGCAAAGTGTCCTCCACAGGGCTTATCATGGCATGCTTTCAACACTTCCAATCTCGTCTCCTGCCACACATCTTTGCAATATTTTAGCCTTACCTTTCTTGTACAATTCTTGTACAAAGTGCCACCTACTAATAGGGTGTAGGGGGGCTGAGTCCAACATAAGCTTCTTCTTCTCATAGTTGGAGATGTCAAGATTGTGGGAGAGAAGGAAGGAGTCTCACTTGAAGCTTTCTTGCTTGCACAATGGGGGAATACACACAAGGATGGAGGCTGAAAACAGTTTTCCTCTTCTTAGTTGTGTAAGCCAAAAGAACTCTAGTACAAAGAAAAATAGAAGAACCCTATATATGGGTCTCAAACCAAACTCAACTAACTAAGGTGGCATACTAACTGAGCCACGAACTAGAGTAGATAAGGATAGCTATCATGTAGCTATTATTCATGGGCGGTGTACCAACCGCGTTTGCAACTGATAAGTCGGTGACATAAATACACAACGGTCACCCTGGCGTATCACGAGTGAAGCTCGATATCTCAACACTCCCCCTCGAGCTCAATCCCAATTCCTGCACACCAAGCAAGTCTCTGAACTTGCATAGCCTCTCTGCGCCCAATGCCTTCGTGAATATGTCAGATACCTGATCCTCTATGCTGACATAAACTAGATCAGTAAGACCTAGTAAAACCCTCTCTCGCACATAGTGATAATGCACCTCAATGTGCTTTGTTCTAGCATGATAGACTGGGTTATTTGCCAAGTGTATACTACTCATGTTGTCACAATAAATGACAACTGGCCCATCTATAGACTGATGCATATCATAAAGTAGCTTATGCAACCAAGCTACCTCACATGCAGCCATTGCTGCACCCCTGTACTCAACCTCTGTGCTCGATAAGGCAACTGTAGGTTGTTTCTTGCTGCTCCAAGTGACTGCAGCACTCCCAAAAGAGAACACATATCCACTGGTAGATCGTCTATCAGAAATACTACCAGCCCAATCAGCATCAGTGTATCCATGCAACTGTATCTGAACCCCAGTCTCATAAAATAGTCCATACTGCAATGTGGACTTCACATACCTGAGTATGCGTCTAGCCGCATCCAAATGTGGTTTCCTTGGAGCCTGCATAAACTGACTTACCAATCCAACAGCATAGCTCAAATCTGGCCTGGTAATAGTCATATAAATCAAACTTCCTACTATGCGTCTGTACATAGTAGGGTCTTCTAGAAGCTCACCTGCATCTGTGCTTAGCTTCACATTCTGCTCCAAAGGAACTGAAATAGGCTTACAGCCTGTCATCCCATATTTGGACAGCATGTCCAATCCATACTGCCTCTGCAAGAGCTGTATCCCACTTGGTGATCTAATCACCTCAATGCCCAAGAAATAACGCAGCTCTCCCAAATCCTTCATCTTAAACTTCTGCTTCAATAGCATTTTCACATGAAGGATATCTTCATCACTGTCACCTGTCATAATTAAATCATCAACATAAATGACAAGTAGCATAATACCTTTCTCTGTTTTTCTCACATAAAGTGAGAAATCTGCCTTGGAAATCTGAAAGCCAATAGTGACAAGATACTGTCCTATCTTGTCAGACCATGCTCTAGGTGCTTGCTTCAAGCCGTACAAGGCTTTCTTCAACCTGCAAACAAACTCAGGATGAACTGCATGCACATAACCTGGTGGCTGCTCCATATAGACCTCTTCTTGCAAATCACCATGCAAGAAGGCATTCTTTACATCCATCTGATGTAAAGACCATCCCTTTGATGCAGCCATAGCAATGACTGCTCTTACGGTTGCTATCCTTGCAACCGGACTGAATGTTTCTTCATAGTCAATGCCATATGTTTGTGCATACCCCTTGACTACTAATCTTGCCTTGTATCTGTTCACAGAACCATCTGCATTGTGCTTCACCTTATAAACCCACTTACAGCCAATTGCATTTTTACCTTTAGGCAAAGGTACCAATTCCCATGTAGCATTTGCTTCCAAGGCATCCATTTCTTCATCCATGGCTTTCTCCCATTTTTCTTTTCCCATGGCTTCCTCAAAAGAAGTGGGTTCTGGTTCTTGTATCACTTTAACCATATATGCATAGTGAATGGCTATAAATCCATCATATTTCAGCCTATCCACAGGATACCTAGCTCTCGTAGACCTGCGCAAAGTAGATTCACTCCTAGGTGCTCTCAAAACATCCCTGGTCTTCCTTACTCCAGGTGTAACAATAGAAGGAATACCCAACTCATCATCAATGCTCTGTTCTGAGCCACTAGATTCACCATCCACATAAGAGTGACCTGCATTCACATCAAACATGGGCTGATCAACCTTCTCTTTTCCTTTTCGTGATACCTGCATACCACTATCTGCATTACTTTGAGAAGATTCTCCTGATCTCAATCTTCTTGTCCATGGCGAAGAATGTGAACCACTGCTAGAGGACACTCCAGGTCCACTAATATTTTGTGACTGCTGCTGTGAATTCTGTGCAGCATTACCATTTTGTGCATCTACATCATCAATCACATTTACTCGTTTATACCAGCTACTCATCTCATCAAAAATAACATCTCTGCTCACTGTAAACTTACGAGTAGAAGGGTTATAACATCTATACCCTTTTTGCTGCAGAGAGTAACCAATAAAGATGCACTTCTCAGCTTTTGGATCCAACTTGGATCTCAACTCATCTGGCACATATACATAGGCAATGCAACCAAAAATTTTCAAATGAGAAATATCTGGTTTCCTACCAGTATACCTCTCCTCTGGAGTCATTCCATGTATTGCTGCAGTGGGAGTCCTGTTCATTATGTAGACTACTATAGCAACTGCTTCAGCCCAATAAAAATCTGGCAAGTCTTTTTCATTGAGCATGGCACGAGATACCTCTCCAATATGCATGTTTTTTCTTTCTGCAATTCCATTTTGTTGTGGGGTATGACTGCATGAATATTGCTGCTTTATGCCATGCTCCTGCAGGAACCTTGCAAACTCATTTGAGAGGTACTCTCCCCCTCCATCTGACCTTAGGCATTTTATTTGCAGGCCTGTTTCTTTTTCAACCATAGCTTTAAGGGTTTTGAAATGCCCAAAACTTCACTTTTCTTTTTCATAAAATACACCCAAACTTTTCTGCTATAGTCATCAATAAAAGTGACAAAATAATGACAGCCTCCAAGAGATGCAGCTTTAGTAGTCCACACATCAGAGTGGATTAATTCCAATGGCTTCTCACTCTCTTGAACATGTCTAGGAAATGGTTTCCTTGCCTATTTTCCAAACTGACAGGCTTCACATACCTTATGTATTTCTGCAACCTTGAATTTGGACAATCCTGCAACAATATTTTGGGCCTGCATTGATTTAAGTCGTTGTACATTAACATGACCAATGCGTTTATGCCAGATATCAATATCTGCAACTACACCAGTCCCATGTGCAAACATTGCTGCACTCAATTCAGGCATGTCTACATCCAATGTAAACATTCTGCCCTTCTTCTTTCCTTTTGCTATCAAGCGACCTTTATTTTTCATATCCTGAACAAAGCATCCATGAGGATTAAATCTGACCTGCAAGCCCTGCTCAACCATTTGACCAATAGAAACCAGATTCTTGGTGATATTGGGAACATGAAATACATCGGAAAGGTATTTCTTTTTCCCATCCTGCATAGACAAAGGAATTTTTCCAATCTGCATAATAGGATGTGCAGTATCATCACCATCTCCACAAATCCTGGTTTTTCCATTTTTCTTGCATCCTCCATCCATTCTGCATGACCTGTCATGTGGTTTGATGCACCTGAGTCAATATACCATACATCATTGCTTTCTTCTGCACTTGTCACAGAATTGTTCATGTGATGCACCATAAACAAGTGCTCATTTCTGTCATCACCCTGTCTACTAGAAGTTGCATAATTCCCTTGTTGCAGTTTTCCATTCATGATGTCATTCTGCTTTTTATAGCAGTCTTTAGCCATATGACCCATTTTACCACAGTAGTAGCATTCAACATTACTGTTTATATTTTGGCCTCTTTGCCATCCACCACGACCTCTTTGGCTCCCCCTGCCTCTAGAGTTACCACGTTCTCCTCCATAGGACTGGTTTTCTTGAGTTTGCTGCATATTCTGATTTCTACCACGGCCTCCAAATCGGCCGCCTCTACCTCTGCCTCTACCTCTTCCAGCATTTGAGTAGAAGACAGCTTCTTTTGAAGTTCCTCCTGAAGAAGATACACCACCATTTCTTTTCTCCTCGGAAATTAGAAGAGCAATCAGCTCCTCAAAATCAGGAAATCTTTCACGAACTGAAATGGATGTCCGAAACTTGTGCATAATCCTTTCCTAGACCATTCAAGGTCACAGAAACTAAATCATCATCTTCCACTGGTGACCCGATGGAAGCAAGTGCATCTGCAATCTTCTTCACCTTCATGTGGTAGTCATTGATGCTCATATTTTCTCTTTGCACATTATACAACTCTTGCTTGAGCTACATTTTCCTGGCTTGCGTATTTGTGCTATACATTTTTGACAAAGTATCCCATGCCTCCTTTGGTGTACTTGCATCCTGAATATGTACAATCATAGAGTCTTAAATACTGATAGACAGCCAGTACATAACTTTCCTAGCTCTCTCATGCCATGCTTTGAATGCCTGCATTTGCTGTTGATTGGGAACATCAAGAAGAACTAGTTCTTCTTCATTTCCTGCAACAAATTCCCAATATCCCTTTCCCATAAGGAAATTCGTCATTCTAAACTTCCATGCTTGGAAGTTATTCTTGTCAAGCTTTTCAGTGACAATCTGTGAGAGAATCAGACGCCATTACAGAACACTGCAAAAAATTCTGTCACTGCAAAGAACACAGCTTCAGCCTCACAAAGGCAAATCTGCAAAACTGACGAAAGTGGTATTTGACCACACAATCACTTCCTAGTGACGATTTTGCATCAACAGGCAACAGGGATGATTCTGTAACTCCCAATGTCTCTGCGCACAAGCATACGATGCAATTTCTACAGTAACTTTTCACCAACCTGTAGAACAGTGGCTGCACAGCATAAAACTGGGCCTTTTCCTAAGTGCGTGCAGAAAACTTCCGACTCCAAAACAGGCTTCGAAATGGCCTCAAATTTTAAAAAAAAGGTCGCCAGAGGCTAAAGCCCACCCCCGCAGCATATACTGCCCTCTTGCTTCTTTGCGAAGGGCGTCTCAACTTGAGACAATGCACTCATGCACTTTCCGGCTGTGCTACCTGCAGAGATCTGCTCCCAAAACAGAAAATGAAAGCAACACTGCTCCTCTTACCAGAACACCGCGAGCTTGACTTGCTTTCTTGAGCTCCTTACCACGAACAAGGCTCTGATACCATGTCAAGATTGTGGGAGAGAAGGAAGGAGTCTCACTTGAAGCTTTCTTGCTTGCACAATGGGGGAATACACACAAGGATGGAGGCTGAAAACAGTTTTCCTCTTCTTAGTTGTGTAAGCCAAAAGAACTCTAGTACAAAGAAAAATAGAAGAACCCTATATATGGGTCTCAAACCAAACTCAACTAACTAAGGTGGCATACTAACTAAGCCACGAACTAGAGTAGATAAGGATAGCTATCATGTAGCTATTATTCATGGGCGGTGTACCAACCGCGTCTGCAAACTGACAAGTCGGTGACATAAATACACAACGGTCACCCTGGCGTATCATGAGTGGAGCTCGATATCTCAACAGGAGATACCAGGAGGATACTATTGAGTAGGCAAGAAGTTGGCTATGTCTATATACCATGGGGTTACAGTTTTGACTAGAAAAAGGGAAGTGTTAGGGAGGTCTTGTCACTTTGAGGGATTTGTGACAAATGATCAGCCAGGACATGGGAGCGAGCAAGCTTAGTAATCACTTCAAAGTCAAACTCTTGGAACAGAAGGAGCCATTCCATCATTCTTCCCTTCACATTTGTTTTGTTCATCAACAAGGACAAGGCTTTGTGGTCCACATAGAATTTGAAATGCACAATTTCCCCTTGACACACCAATCCACAACAAAAGGATCAAATTTGAAGTTTGATAAAAGCATACATATTGACCTTGAGATTACATAACTAACAAAAACTTTGAAAAGAAAATACTAGAATCTCAGTTTATTTATAAAGAAGTCATCTCAAGAATACTCAATAGGATCTAGACTTTGAAACCAAAAGTGAAAAGAAATCACAAGATCTTCCTAGGTGATTCATGAAGTTCAAGAAATGAGATCAAGCCTTAGTAATGCTTGGCATGAAGAGATAAGGGAAATCCAATGAACCATTGAGGAACCTATAAAGATGAAAGAGGTGAACTTTGAGAGTAAGACAAATTCCCTAAACCTATCTATCTTGCAAAAGACCTCAATGCCAATGATAAAGAATGTCATTAGTTTAGTCAAAGAATATTGTGATGTATACATTTGGAATTACTCAAATCTCAAAGGAGTAACCCCTCAAGTCCTAACACATAAATAAATTGGCCTATATAGATCATCACTATATAGATCAACAATAGATAGTGATGATCTATATAGTGTTAAAATAAATTGGTCTTTACATCATCACTATATGGATCAGCAATAGAAAAATCATATTGCTATCCATGGTACTCATGAGAAGCATATGGCTAGGAAGTACATGAATGTTGTCCATGGTACTCATGAGAAACATGTGGTTGAGAAGTACATGAATGCTGAGAAGCTTATGGCTGAGAAGTATATGAATGCTATCCAAGGTCATTGTCCATGGTCATATTACTGTCCATATAGGTATTGATGTCCGTGAGAGAGTGATTGGTTATACTCATTGCTATACATATTTAACAATGATTGCAATAAGTCTTGATGAGCCACTACATCGGCCATGGAAATCAACACAACCAACATATACTTGTCATATACATGCACTAAACCCTCTTGCAAAACAACATTACCATAAAGATTGATGAGAGCTTCCAAGACTCATGGCTACACCAACTGATCCATATGAGATGTCAATTTGACAAGTGCTCATTCTATTTGGATGGCATCTATCACTTCAGTTGCCATCATGGTTGCATCAAACTCCATAAGTGCATATGCCAACACATCAACATCATGTTAGCCATGTGAGCAACTGACTTGCTAAATTCCAATGCTCTTATGATGCTTATAATATTACTAGTGGATGTTACTTTCCTTCTATAAGACAATTCAGAGTCAATATTTCCTTGCTGAAAATCATAATTACAAATCTTAGCCAAACCTTCAGCACATATTGTTGTCTTGTTGTCATGTGTACTCTAGGGTTTTTTTGAAAATGAAGATGATGTTATCAAATAGGTAAGAATAGCTTCAATGCATGGTATCCAAACTCCTATTATTCTTGTGGATGATGGACTCTATGAAACACTTATCAAGAAGGCAAAATACTTGTGAGGAGAGGTTGCTGAAAACACCATAGATGCTGGAAATAGGCCTTGAAGAAGAAGAAGAAGAAGAAGAAAAGTTTGCTTCCTAAAGCATCTTCAAAGCCTTCAATAATGGTGCTCCACTTGTTGAGAATGAAGAGTAGAGAAAGATTCAAACATAAAATGTCAGTGAAACTTCATGACCTACAGGCTAGAAGAAGATCTAGCTTGACCAAAGCTTGAAGAAAGAGTAAAGAGAAGACTCTCTTGAAAAGTAACCACAGTTTATTTCCCTTCTAAGCCTAGTTAACTCCCAATTGACCTAGTTACCTCAAAATTGCATGAAAATTTGATGACAACATGCTATTTTAGCCTTCCATTGGGATATCTGCCCTTGAAGCTCTCCAAATATAGTCTCCTTCTAACTATAGACGACTTGCAAACCTTTGCTCTAGGTCACTGTCTATGTCAAGTACATGTAGTACTTGTCTGAAATTGGTTTTTATGGGTGAAAATTTAGACTGAAATAGAGGGGGAAAACATGGATCAAAGACCAATGCTTTGATACCACTTGTTAAGAAGTGAACTAGAGAGAGAGAAAGAGGAGAGAGAAATTTGCTAAAGAGAGATAAGAATTGCAAAAGTGAGAAAGAGAGTGACGAGGAGAGAGAAAGACAAGAAAAAAGAAGAGAAATGGCTAGAAGCCATGAAAGGACAGGAGGAGCTAGAGAGAGAAGAAGGACAAGGATGCATTATTGTGTAAAAAATTGATTGCATGTACATGTGTTCTTTGCCCTCTTATATGCCCCTAATTCAATTCTTTACAAAATAAAAAAAGAATTAAATTCTTTTTTAAGTAAATCTCAAAGCTTATCTATGGTGTCTTCTTTTTAAAGAAACATGACAATATCTTTTTAAAAGCTAGAGATGAGAAATATGAACCAAACAACATAGCTCAATAATGAAATCAAGAGATATGATCATAGTTTTGATGACCATATCTTTTGTTTGTAATGGTTTACCGTGCAGATCTTGATTGTACTACAATACTCGCCTTCACATAAGATACCAAATGATTGAAAGTTGGAGTGTATCTAAGCTTTGATACCACTATTGCATAGCAGACCTTAAACTTGATTGTCTTGTAGATCTTGGTTGTGCTTCAATACTTGCCTTTGCATAAGATACCAAACAATTGAAAGTTGGAGTATAGCTGAGCTATGATGCCACTATTACGAAGCAGACCACATGGCAAATCTAGCATCTCAAATTTTAGATATAGACAACTTATATAAACATAAAAGAATTTGAATAAGTTAACAAATTCACAAAAAACAAGAGAAAAACACATTATATGCCCAATCTCCCCCATGACAAAAGCCATGGTTTACCATCCTCTATTATGGAATATTGATTTATATAGCCATTTATATTCAAATTATATATCTAATTACAAAGAGAATACAAATATCAATCAAACTACAAAGATTTGTATATTAATATATTTATTGTAGCTTCCTGTAGTTGATGTGGAAAATTGTATGTGTTGAATCATGATGTTTTGATACCATCATCACTTTCAAATACTTTCAAATGTGTAAAATCTCTAAAATGACTTAGAGAGCTCTCAATTCTAACTCCACAAGAGAAAAAAAACAAAGTTAAGTTTTTAACATATTCTCTTATGTTAATGCATGTGATCCTTTATTTTTATAAAGAAAGCTATAAAAGCTTTCTAGAAATGAACCACATAAATAAAATAGTAGAGCATTCCATTAAAAAAGCTTATTTGATAAAATCATATCTTAAAATAATATTAAATATCAATGATTTATTTAAATTTACTACAAAAAATCTTAAATCTAGAATATCATATATATATATATATATATATACTCTGTAAATATATATTATTATACATATTATTAATATATATATTTATTTAAAGATGATTTATACTAGATAACTCTTTAATATTATTAATTCACCTACTTTTACTCAATAATCTACTTAGCATAACACAAAGTACATTAGTATCCTCCCATCTATCTACAAGGCATAATGTGACTATTGTCACTTGTATGCACACATGCAACAAATCATGGATCATGCATATATTTTAAAAATCCACAGAAGTAAAAATAATCTTATTTTCATAACGAATTTTAATCAATTTCAAAATTTCATAACAATACCCTAAGAATTATTAGATGCCTTTTTTATATGCAAGTGGTGAGAGATCCATTATCACTCAAAATTTTGCTTTATTTAGAAAATAATCTTATGCATATTTATTTTTCAAGATAGTATAGTGTTGTGAGAAATTATTACGTATACTTCACGCTTGCATACTATTCCTAAAAATTAGGTGTTGTTTATGGTTGTAAATTTATTCAAGAAGTTGTATGTTGTAGTAGGATTATTTCAGGCATATTGTTATGTTTTCCAGTTGATGTTAGACCATTACACTTTGGTGATCCTACTAGTTTTGTGTGCATGTACACAACCTAAAGCATTAGTCCATACTATTAAAACCACTTCTTGATGTCATTAAGGCAATTTAATTCATGACAATATTTTTATACAACAAGTTGTTCCTGTACAGATTGTCATAATTCTTCCTGCAATAGCCATGGAAAAGCATCTAAGTATGAAAAGGGTTGCTAAGTGGACTCTTCCATAGGTCGGCCCTTCCATTTAATCAAAAATTTAGTAAGCATTCAGTTCCTAAGAACCTTCTCACGCTTCCCAATGATTTTCTCAAGATCATAAACAATAAGTCATTCTTCATCAAGTGATGAAAGCAAAACATGCAAGTCGGTTCTACGTAACGAACGTCTTCCTATTTCTATCACCGATTTAGAAAATCTTCCAACTAATCGAGACCACCCTACCATTGGACAACCTTTTGGGGGTTATTCCCATCCGCTTTTCTTTGTTAATGGCGGTATCATCTTTAGTTTTTAAATTACCTATAGCACATTTATTGAAACATATATAACCAGCTTCCTTAATTAGTCCGTTAAATCACATGTTCCTTCAAATAATTTATATCACAGACATGCATACAATTCAAACAACCCTTGAATTTTAAAACAATCCTTTATTATACTGGAAGTTTATTACAATTTCCATCTTTTCGATCCTGTAGAAGATATACAAAACTCCACGAGGGTATTCTGTCGACCAAGATTCCTCCCTTGCAACTAGTATTAGGATTCCATGATCCCATTCTAGTCGCGAAGGGGCTCGTCAAATTCTAGGAGTAATGCGGAATTACAGTCAGAGTCCCCCCTAGCATCCACATTTCCTACTGCTCGAGACTATCCCTACAAACAGACCTTTTTGCTCTATAGAGTTGGTTTAAGCCTCTCGAAGTGATAATCATGACCCCCTTAGAGTAGGACCTCGCAGTTAGCTTGGGGGTAGCCCGGTGTGATATTTTCTTTTATCCTATTTGTCAATGTTTTTAATCAGAGATCTAGATTCTAGCATACACAAACAATCCTTTCAAACAATGACAATCACATTATCATGCAGTTCATAGCTTCATATAGCCAAGGTAGATCCTTAACCCAAGGTAACCTTACATTCTTACGAGGATTCTTCTTTCCATAAATAAGTGTTGAGTACAAATCTTTCAACGTTGTTAAGAAAGACATGACTTTCCCGTTTAGGGATAACTTACCCAACATAATTTAATGTCCTTTAGTTGATATTTAGAAAAATACTACGACAATAATTTAACGAGATGATTTACAAGATTCTTTAAATAGGCTTTCACTTTTTAAGCATTAATCAACTCCTAACCATTGCTATGTTTGGCAGTAATTATATTGAGTTGTTTTACTAATCTTGAGTACGCATAATGTCCTTTACTCATTTCATGCAATAACCTCATGCACAACTATTTCCATCATGATTCCACAAATTATAATATCAATTAATCTATCTACAAATCATAGGTAGCAGTTAACCATTTGTGCATGTATTAATATGCTCTCTATATGAAACTGACATCTCGTGTAAGTGTAAATAAAAAAGCTAACATTTTATGTAATTAATTTAAAAACATTATTATTTTATGTGGCGATATGCAAATAATAGCCTATTTCTGAGTTGTGAACAACCTAGTTGGGTACCATGTCATTGGAAATTTCCTATTTGCTTGCACTTGCATTCGCCACACTCGATGTTCTATTGGTAGTGGCAATTTCGCTAACCTCGAGCACTCCGGTATCTCTGGCAATACCTGTTCTTTGACTTGTTGTGGTGGATTTCATGGTCTCATTGCTTTGGAACCATCATTTGCGAGCGGGTTCAAGAGATAGAGAAGGCGGAATGAATTCAGGATGGGAGAGCATGAGAGCAACTTGCTGAGTTGAAGAGCAAGATAGGGAGAGGTTTAGTTAATTCATTTCCTCTTTAACCCCCTCTCTAATTCCCTCTCTCGCAGCCTCTCGGGATCTTTCCTCTCTCTCTCTCTTTCTAATTATCCCCCTCTCTAGCTCCCTCTCTTAGTCTCTCGAGGGGGGAGGGGGGTATCTTTCTATCTCCCTCTCTTTTCCTCCCTCTTGCTCTATACTCCTGAGAAGGGCCTCTCCCCTCTTGCTCCAACTCTCTCAGCTGCTCCCCATGCCTCTTTTTTATAGCTAATTAGAGAAGAAGGGTTGTGGCTAAGAAGAAGAGCTCTTTATGGAGGGGATCTTGGCAAAATTAGTAACATGAAGCTTCCAAGATGCAATCTGATGCTCAAATCGTAAATATGATGGTTCTATTGGCTCCGAAAGGGGAGTAAAACCCTAAGACACTTAATCAAAAATCTTCTATATCACTCCTTCTTCTCCCCATTCAGAGTGTTGATTGATGCACGTAAACTATGTTGCGATGTGCGTGATTTTTCCAATCCTTCTTTTTGCATTAAATCTCCAAAACTAGCTAAAAAGGCCACTTTCTTTTTAATATGGCACCTTGTTCTAGAAGTTTCCATAGCTTTTTAGGATATTTACAATAAATAATATCCAAAATATCAAAAATATGCTAGTTTTGTCCAAAAATCTAGTATTTTTGGACCATCCATACTATAGAAACTTACACTAATGACTAATATGACTCATAACTCTCGTTCACGTGGTAACTTCTGTGATAGGTGGGTATAGTCCTTATCAATCCAAAAAATATATCGGGTTACAATCCTCGGGTTTTTTTAAAAAATATTGGAGATCTTCTCTATTTAATGATTTTAGAGTTCTTCAGGTCCATTTTGTGAGAAGTTGTAAAGATTTTAAATCAAATTCAGGATATCACATTCTCTCCCTCTTAAAGGAATCAAGATGTCCTCTCTCGAATGAAATTGGGGATATTGGTTACATAGTGACTCATGGTCAATCCAAGTGGCATCCTCTTTAGGGTAGTCTTTCCACTGGATGAGATATTCTTTAAGGGTTCTACTCAATTTTCTCTTCCTTACATCAATTACTTTGTCAAATTGTAGCTCAAGGATTCCTTGGTTAGGTATTACAACTTGTAGATCATCAAGGATATGGTTAGGGTTAGGTATGAATACTTTCAATAAGCTAACATTAAATACATTGTGGATGTTTATATTCTTAGGGTGTTGTATCTTGTAAGCGCTTGATCCTAAGCACTTGAGAACATTATAGGGTCCACAATATCTTGGACTTAGCTTCTGAAATTCTATTAAAAACAAAGAACTATTCTTTGGATGGACACGGACGAAGACCATGTCTCCTTCTTTGAAGATTCACTCTTGCCTTTTTAAATTAGCATATGAGTTTTGTTGATCCTTGGCAGCTTGAATATCTTATCTGATAATCTTGATTTGATCATCCATTTCTTCTAACATTTTTCTTGAAGCTTCTATCCTTAGAGTAGGAATGGAAAAATGAAGTGCCATACAATAATCTTGACCATATAGTGCTTGAAATGGAGTCATCTTAATACTTCGATGATATGAGGCATTATAAGCAAATTCCACTAAGGGTAGATATTGAATCCACCTTTTAGGTTCCTTGCTGCAATATGCGTGCAAAATATCCTCAATCACTTTATTAACTCATTCTGTCTACCCATTAGTTTATGGTGGATGATAAGCAGTGATAAAACAAAATCGGGTTCTAATGGCTTCAAATAAACTCTTCGAGAAATGTGATGTGAAAAGAGAATTACGATCCAATCATAATCCTTTTAGGTAACCCATGTAACCCAAAAATCTCTTTTACAAAAATTCTTGCAATATTTGAAGCTTTGTAATTCGTTTTTGTTGGAATAAGATGAGCGACATTTGTTAGCATGTCTACTATTATGATTATTGAGTTATATCCTCCTTGCATAGAAGTTAACCCAATTACAAAGTCCATAAACTCCCATTTCATTTGGGGAATGTCAAGCGGCTGGAGTTTTCCTGGTAACTTGACATGTTTATATTTTACCCTTTGGAAATTTAGACATTCAATGACATACTTAAGTACATCACCCTTGAGTCTTTGCCAGTAATAGCTTTTCCTGACAGCATTAAGAGTTTTTGCATACCTCGGTGTCCTTAAAAAAGGAGAGTCATGTGCTTCCCAAAGTATCCTTCTCTTGAGAGTCTGACTTGAAGGAATGCATAGTCTCATTGTGAAATAAACATGTCCTTCATCTTCATCTGTAGAGAATTCTTGATACTTATTCTTGAATTTGGGATCTTGTTCCTTATTCTAAACTTCCCAAAATAATTGTTGATAGTCTTGGTCCTTATTTGCTTCATCTTAAGTCAACTTGATGATAGGATTAGTTGGCATTGATACCATTGTAGCTAGATTTTCTGCCCTAGATGGTTCTTCAGCAAATAAGAGTATTAAGGAAATATTTATGACTAAGGGCATCCACTACTACATTTTCTTTACCAACTCTAAACTTAATTTCAAAGTCATACTCCTGCAGAATTTTGATTCACCGTTGTTGTCTCATATTAAGATCAGGCTGAGTAAAAATCCACCTAATACTTTTATGATCTATGACTAAGGAAAACTTATTTCCAAGCAAGTAATATCTCCATCATTTGAGAGCATGAATCACAACTTTAACAACTCCAAGTCAAGAATACCATATCTCTTTTCATGGGCTTTTAATTTTCTCAAAGAGTAAGCTACAGGATGACCTTCATGCGTTAGTATGCATCCCAATGCAAGGAGTTGGCATCTGTGACAACTTCAAATTCCTTGCTTAAGTTAGGTAGCCTTAAGATAGGAGTAGTTATCAAACTATGCTTTAGTTTTTCAAAGCTAGATTGTTCAATTGGCATCTAGATAATGGCAACTTGCTTTTTGAGTAGGTCTATAAGAGGTGCTGCAATTCAGGCATAGTTTATTATAAATATCCTACACCATCCTGTTAGACCTAGAAAACTTCTCACTTTCTTAATAGTGGTTTGAGGTGGCCAATCTTGAGCATCTTTGACCTTGGCAAGATCTACTGATATACCTTTAGTAGACACCATGAATCCCAAGTACTCAATCTTCCTTTTGAAGAACGCACACTTCTTCTTCTTTTTGGCATACAATTTGTGTGTTCTTATCGTCTCTAGGACAATGCAAAGATGTGGTTCATGTTATTATTCCTCCTTAGAATAAGTTAGGACGTCATCAAAGAATACAAGAACAAAATCATCAAGATGAGACCCAAAAATGTCCTACATTAACCTGTTAAAGGTACCTGGGTCATTTATCAATGCAAATGACATCACGATGGATTTGAAATGATCGTATCTTGTGTTGAAGGTGGTTTTAAGAATATCTTCATCCTTGATTCAGATTTGATAATATCCTGACCAAAGATCGATCTTAGAAAAGATCCTTGTTCCTTGCAGACGATCAAGAAGCTCATCTATCCTCGGGATCGGGTACTCATTCTTTATTGTTACCTGGTTTAGCCCTCAGTAGTCAATACAAAGGTAGAGAGTTCCATCTTTCTTCATTTGGAATAATACTAGGGCTCCCCATGGTGAACTACTTAGATGAATATACCCTTGTTCTAGTAGTTGTTTGAGTTGCTCATTTAGTTTGATGCTTCAGGAATAAACATTTTGAAAGGTCTTTTTGAAACAAGTTTGATCGACTTCTCTTTCTAGAGGTAACTCAGTTAGCTCTTTAGGAAATATGTCAGTGTATTCTTTTTAACCAGGATGGTTCTTCCTCTATCTGACCATCTTGATTTACCTTTTAAGCTTGATCAAGTAAATTGGCAATCCTTTCTTCAGGCCTTTCACAATTAGAGAAGCTTTTGCTAATTGAACTTTAGGTTTCCTTGTTTCACCTTGTGTAGTTGCTATTTCACCATTCAAATCCTAAAATGTGACTTGACTTTTTTCACAATGGATAAGGGCATCGTTGGGAATCAGCCAACAATCCATTCCTGGTAAACATTCATAAGCTCTTAAGTTCATTACTTTGAATCTCATACTTGAAAGGTTTTCTCCTAGGTTAAACTCTACCTTGGCAATTTGCTATGTAGAAAGCACTTTCTTTCCATTTGCTAATTCCACAAGCAGTTTTGATGCATTTATTGTATTTATTCCTAACTTCTTAGCACACTTGGGAGAAATAAATGAGTGTGTACATTCACAATCAATCAAAACTTTAAATGATTTACCTCGGTGACTAGATGGTATCTGTATTATCAAATATTGATGATTTGGACCCTTCTTGTGGAATGTAGCATGAACAGTTGCTTTTTCAATATCTTCTTCCATAGTAGGGTATTCCTCCTTATTAATATCTTTAAGAGTATATTTTACGTTCTTCCTCTTGCCACAGCTACTTGACCACGGCCTTGGGCAGCTCTGCCTTGACCTCGAAATTGGCCTTGGCGATGGTTTTCACCAAGCTTAGGATAATCTCTCCTAAAATGTCTTGGCTCATTATAGTGAAAGCACTTAAGACCATCCCTATTTCCCTGGGTAGGAACAAAATTTCCAATTGCATTGGATTTTGCCTTTTTCTTCTAACCTTGGTGAAATTGGCCTTGGGTTCTTTTTGCTTGACCTTTGAATTCTCCTTTATTCTGGTTATTGTAGCTCTAGAACTTATTATTTTTAGGCTTTGATTGTACTTCCCACACAATAGGAGTAGCTCGAATCAAAGAATCTTGGAGGTCTATTGGCCACATTGATTCCAAACGAGTGTTCAAAGGAGAATTTAGCCCATTGCAAAACTTGAACACTTGTAGAGTAGTATCCATGGAGGGTGCATATTTAAGAAGTAAAACAAACTTGGAGTAATACGTCTCTTATTTCCTCTCTAACCCCCTCTCTAATTCCCTCACTCGCAGCCTCTTGGGATCTTCTTCCCTCTCTCTCTCTTTCTAACTCTACCCCTCTCTAGCTCCCTCTCGCAGCCTCTCGAGGGGGGGGATATCCTTCTACCTCTCTCTCTTTTCTTCCCTCTTGCTCTATACTCCTTAGAAGGGCCTCTCTCCTCTTGCTGCAACTCTCTCAACTGCTTCCCATGCCTCTTATTTATAGCTAAATTAGAGAAGAAGGGCTGTGGCTAAGAAGAAGAGCTCTTTATGGAGGGGATCTTGGCAAAATCAGCAATCTGATACTCAAATCGCAAATTCGATGGCTTCGTTGGCTACAAAAGGGGGTAAAACTGGAGGACGCCTCATAAAAAATTTTCGAGATCACTCCGTCTTTTTCTCCCCATACTATTTATTGCTTGTAAACTGCGACTACGATGCACATGATTTCACAAATCCTTCTTTTTGCATTAAATCTCCAAAATTGACTAAAAAAGTCACTTGCTTTTTTTACATGATACCATGTTCTAGAAGTTTCCATAGATTTTTAGGATATTTGCAATAAATAATATTCAAAATATAAAAAATATGCTAGTTTTGTCCATAAATCTAGTATTTTTGGACCATCCATACTATAGACACTGACATTAATGACTAATATGGCTTATAACTCTCATTCACATGGCAACTTCCGTAACAGGTGGCTATAGTCCTTGTCAATCTGGAAAAAATTTCGGGTTATGATCCTTAGTTTTTTTTCCTCAAGATCTTCTCTATTTAATAATTTTAGAGTTCTTCAAGTCCATTTTGCGAGAAGTTGGGAAGATTTTAAATCAAAGTCAGGATGTCGCAGATATTATCATACTTTTGTGAGGCATCCATAGACAATCGGTGGATATCTTGTTATAACAAAGCAGCCTATGTTGAAAGCTAGAAGTACATCATACTTGAGCCTAACAAAGAAGGTTTAAGTGAAGAGTTGCAGGTGGAGTCTTCAGGATTTATTGCTTAGCTATAATGAAGTCATTGCTAGTAAATATGTGAGAGGTGAATATCTCATCATTAGGACAAAACCCTTTGATTGCACAATGTTGTACTTTGAAATCAATGTGATCTAGCAATGGTTGAGTAACCACCACAAACAAAAGTGGGGCGAGAGGATACCCTTGTTTGATAGAGTGGCTCAGAGAGAAGGTGGGGGCATGATAGCCTTTAATGCAAATCACTATTGAAGCATGATTAAACATTACCTTTACCATTTTGAAAAATGCATTGCCAAAACCATACCAATTAGGAATCAATATCACACAATGCTAGTTGATCTTATCATAGGCCTTATCAAGGTCCATGTTAATGAGCCAAAACTTTGAGAGGAAGTGATGGTGGGATTCAAAGGTAATGGATTGAGAGAGAGACACAGAGAGAGAGAGAGAGAGAGAGAGAGAGAGAGAGAGAGAGAGAGAGAGAGAGAGAGAGAGAGAGAGAGAGAGAGAGAGAGAGAGAGAGAGAGAGAGAGAGAGAGAGAGAGAGAGAGGCACATAATAAGATTTTAGTTGGTGCTATGACTATGCTTATTCTTCATTCTCTTTAGTTATATATGATAGTAAGGTGTGTACTAGTACAAGGGATACATACCCAACCTTTGACTATTGGCCTTCACCTCAAAAACCTCCTACTTGTATGAAGCACACTTTGGAACATAAGCTCTTCGTAAGGGAGAATAAATAGCAAAGATACTATCCAATGCCCATCAATACTCTTGACTTGTGTAGAGCTCTAGTACCATTCATAGCTTTAGGAAGTCTACAATAGGCATTCTTGACTTGAATGACACTAAAGCTATGTATATTTTCTTTGTACACTTCGTAGACTTCCTAGACTATAAAATAATACTTAACCTCAATGTACTTTGTCTTTGCATGAAAGACACAATTATGTGCGAATTGGATGGTGCTTTGACTATCACTATATGCGAAGTGGGTATCCCTCCCAAAATCCCATAACTACATATGGCCCATTTGAGAAATGGGGGATTAATGCAACAGGGCCACTCCCACGAACTCAGTCTAGCAAGGAATACATCATAATGGGTGTGGACTACATGACGAGGTGGGCTGAGGCTTCAGCAACTAGTAGGATCACAGCCCAAGAAGTGGCAAAATTTGTGTTTGAAAACATTTGTTGCAGTTTTGGCACACCTTTAGAAATTATCTCTGACTGGGGTCCTGGTTTTAGGGCTAATCTAGTGGGGGAGCTAATGGAAAAGCTAAAAATCAAGTGCATGCATTCTACTCCCTACTAATCACAGTGGAATGGTTTGGTCGAAAACGTGAATGGGATGATTTGTAAGATAATTACCAAGCAAGAGCCCATCGCCACAAGTGCACACACTAAAAAAAAAGGGTTACACACTTTACTTTGTAAAAAAAGAACTTACATTTAGAGACCTTAAGTCGGGACATAGTTTAGGGATGTTAACAAGCACCGTAAAAACTTAATAAAATTTTTAATGAATAAAATAAACTATTATTTTTAATTAAAGTTTATCATCCAATAAAAGCTCACTCCTTGTTAATTAATTTGTAAAAAAAACATTCAATTAAATTTTCACTTTTTCCTCACATTGCACCATTCCCTTTTTAATGAAGCGCGCTCTTTGGGGTGGGTGACATGGTTATCTATCTTAGTATCTATTGACGATCTTAGTCAATTGAGGTTTAATAATCAATCGATTGTGGTTTGGTTTAGTTCAGTTTTTTTTAATAATTTGATTGGACTTAGGGATACGGTGTGATTTTGACTATATTTTATTGGATTACCTTATATGGGGGTGTTGGGTGCCTATCTGTATGCATAGCATGAAGCTTTTGGTCGCATAAGTGTAGAGGTCATGCAAAAAATTTTCTAGGATGTAGATTGCTTGGGGCGGTTAGTTAGTCATCGATCAAGTCCATGTGAGTTTTTTGTTGTCAATATCTTATCTACTATTACTTTGTTGTTTTGCAGGCATTCCTTGTGATTATTTCTGTATGTGTATGGTGTGCGTGTGAACCATCTAAATGGTGCCTCATACTCCTCCACCAGTCTAGTATGTTCCCTTGGTGTTGCATGATTATTCACTATTGTTGGATTCAGACCTTATTATTAAGGTTGGATTATCCAAATTTGTGACACTTCCACTGCCACTTATCCCAAATGATTCTGATATGTGTGATCAATTTTTAGCCTCTTACAACAAGAGGTTTGGCCTTGTTCATGGTATAGTTATCCTCATGACGCCTAAGAACCTGGTCAAAGCTCTTTCTTTACCATATAGTGGGGAACCTTTTCCTACTACCCATCAATTATTCTCTAATGAGGATATTTTGAAGCTGTTACAAAAGCAGACACATGATGTCTTGGATCCTAAGTGGGTTATCACTACTTCAAGAGTTAGTATGTCCATGATTTCTAGTCTTGTCTAAGACGCAATTGTGCCAATTCCTTTAGGACAGGTTTATGCCTACCAAAACCCCTTCTAATTATCTTTTGAAGGAGTTATTTACAGCTTCTTGAATGGTCCTAAAAAGCATCGCCATTGATTGGAGTTTATATCTCCTGGCTAAAATGGATCTACATTTTATCATAGCCATGAGGGATAGTGTGACTAATGTCACATTTGGTTCTTACCTTTATGTTTTCCTAACATATGCTGCCCCTATGAAGGAAATTCTCACACTACCAATTGATCCCTCAAAGGTTCCTCCTCCTCCTACCGAAGATGATGATGTTATCATTGAGGATGTTGATCCTTCCTCTCCTATGGTCATTTAAAGAAAGTGCCTTACTCCTCTAGTTTCAATTCATGTTCAATCTTGCAATCAATTGCTTGCTTTCTTTACAATGCCAAATCTTTTCAAAGCACACGGAGATGGTACTCTAGATATTTTCGTTTCCCTTTATGCAACGTCTGGTGAACAAGAGATGCAATTCCCTTTTTGTGTAAAGACATCTAGAGCTCTATTGAACTCTCAGCTACTACTTGTATCTAGCTGCTCTATTCTTCTTGTTTTGAAGATGTTCAGCAGTCTAAGGAGGAGTTAAATAAAACTAATACTGAGCTAGCCCCTATCCAAGAAAATTTTTCCAACCTCTATACACAAATAGAGCAACAGACTAAGGTCATTGATGCCCAGAAAGAGATCTTTACTTTGTGAGCTCAATTGGCAGAGCCTAAATCCCAAGTTGTTGTTGTGATTAAGGAGATGGATAGGTTGTTGAAGGAGTCTCAAGAGTTCAAAGCTTTGATAGTTTCCTAGACAGAAGAGCTCAAATCAACTAATACTATCCTAGACCAGAGCAATAATCAGATTCAACAACTCACAAAACAATTAGCTCAGTCCCATTCTACTTCACAGAGTTCTTTTGTGCAACTAATTCCTTCCTCATCCCTTGCAGATTTAGTTATGATTTAAAGAAATGCCACATTATGCCCTTTATTCCAAGCCAAGGTGGAAAGGCTTCAGTCAAGAATGGACTTTTTGTGGTCTTCATTTGAGTTGTTCCAAGATTTTTTTCCTCCAGATCACTCCTTCTTTGTGCATTATAAACAACATAAGTTAGCAATTTATATTAAGCTTTCCACAATGGATTTGCCTCTTCCAGAGGATGGTTGGAGTGGAGCTTGGTCTTCTGATTTATTGACTGAAGTGGTTAGAATGGTTTTTGAGTATTTTGTGACTACAAAAACAATGCTTATATCATATATGTACTTGTGAGGTGATTTATTGATCCCAGATGATGAAGACTTGGCTTGATATGTGGGAGATGTAGTATTATAAGTTATTTTGTATGTCAGACATTTAGATTTTCCATTAGATCAAATGTTACAAACATATTTCTCCAAAGTGACTGATTGTCATGAGACTTCTTGGCATACCATGATTGATTCTGTGATTTTGAATCAATGTCAAAACAAAGCTTCTGCTCATATGTAAAATATTAACTGATTGAGGGTGGATCTCTTAGCCTACCTTTCCAAACAACCTCCTTTTGATTCATCCTTCTTTGATGCATATCATTGCAAATCTATCTTAGGTCCATTAGTACCTTGTTTATCTTCTAATCACCATATGGGCCATAGATATGAAAATCTTTCACTTTGTCAATCTAACCCATAGGTTATTTTACCCCTTCTATTTCAACCCCAAGGTGCTCCTCAAATCCCTATTTTCACTCATTCTTCTTTTATTGAGGATCATGTTTTTTACCCTCCTCCTTCTTGTCCTTCCATATCGATAACTATTCTTTCCACTTTTCCAACATACTTATTAACACCCTTTTTAACTAATTCCCCTCAATTCTCAGCTAATCCCTCTTTAACTCATTCTTCATTTTATGATTTTGCTTACCCATCCCTTCATCCTCTCTTGTTCCTCTTCCCTCTCCTACCACTTTTATCCCTCTTCCCCCTCAGTTGGTTAGTGGTTATATAGGCTTTGATCCAAAGTTTCCTAGATGACGGGGCTGGAGTTCAGCACATTCTCTTACAGGACCTCAAATAAATTGGCCACTAATTCTAGGGAATGGATGACCGCTAACCAAGATTTTCGGAATTATCTGTATTTTGCTCAATAGTATTCTCAGTCTTCAAATCCTTCAGGTGAGACTCACTGCTCACCTTGCTTGGTATCTTGCATACATGCACATGCATTCGCATAATGATCAAAAGTCAATCCCAAAGTTTTGCATGAATGTGAATGTGCATATTGATCCCCAACAGCTGGATATATTGTACTTTCATGTCCTTTACTTGCCTAGCAAATATCTTGTATTGGCAGAGAGGATTTGTTGCTTGCAATTTTTCCAAAATCCTCCTAGCTGCATCCATGTTGAGGAAGCTCTGTGCAACTATTGAAGTTTTCTATTCTCTTATTCTATTCTATCATATTACTTCCATTATTGAGAGAGAGAGAGAGAGAGAGAGAGAGAGAGAGAGAGAGAGAGAGAGAGAGAGAGAGAGAGAGAGAGAGAGAGAGAGAGAGAAAGGTACATTTGAGCGAGGGTCTAAGAGAAGGTGAATCTCTATGTCATCTTCTTGTTCTTCTTTATTAGTGTCTCTATGTTTGTATGCTTGGTGATGGATGCAAAGGAGAAATGGCATCAAATCATGTTGTTTAGGTCATGAAACCATATTGAGTCTCTAAGCATTTGGATTACAACTTTCTTGGAATTGGAGAGGAGAATACATGTTTAGTTAGAGTGAACTGTGAAGAAGATAGGATGAGAAATTGTCACCAAAGTGAGTTGTAACTTTTGAAATAATAAAAGCTCATCTCCAATGTCCAAATTGTTGTGTATTTAGCCCAACATTTTGATTTTGTTGTAGGGACAAAGGATGGTGCAACTGATGAGGTTCTCACACTCTTATCATATGGCAGAGTATAGGAGGCCTTCATGCTTGAGAGTATATGGGATTGATGGGGTATTGATCATATGTGCTCGTGACTTGCATACTTTGAAACACATGTACCCAGTTTAGGAAGGTCAAATCAAAAGCTACCAATTCATTGGATTGAGATTAACAAGATTGAATTTGTTAGAGTATAAGAAAACACAAAAGTCAACCAAAAAAGCACAATAAAACTCAAAAAAGATTCAAAAAAGTAAAAAATGCAAGACTCAAAATCTTCTTCCTTGAACAATCCCTGTATCAATATTATAGATGCATCTTGCTTATTATGGATGACTCATTATATGTGTTTTGATCGAGGAAAAGTTTGCAAAACTTAGATTCTCCTAAAATTGCAAATTCAAAACACAAAAATTTGGAGTATATATGCATAGTCTTTTTTTTTCTTGGATAGTATTGTCTTGTGTAAAACCTTTAACCTTTGTCATTCCAAGGAAGAAAACAATATGATAGGGCTAATGTCTCTTATGAATCTAGATATCCAAGGCAATCAAGATCGCCCTAAGACTTTTTTTCAAGAAAAGGGTTGATGGTCATACACTAAGGGCTTATTGGAGAGATAATCGATGAAAATATTATGTAGTAAGGTATACATCTTGTTCTCCTCTAAATCACAAGTGAAAGTTGGTTCTTGTGTTAAGCTCTTTGATCATGTAGTAAAGGGAAAGATCAATGCATGTATTGACCTTGGATAGTGTGTGACCTATCATTGGGGGCGATCCATCTTCTCGCCACACCCATGTGGAAAATCAAGCACTTTGCTGACAAGGGCTATAGTAGACGTGCTTTTGTGTACACGATACTAGCATTGGGTTGTTGTCTACTCAAGTGCTAACACACCATCCCAATATATTTGATTCATCTTTCACTTGATGATTTTTCACTTGTAGGTGGCCATGGCCATGTTCCTATGGGTGGTGATGGTCGACTCATGGAAATTGTTGTGAACCATAATGCTAGTTTTGGTATACATGTCATCATTTGAATGTTTTACCAACTAGCAAACTGCTCGGCCACATGTGTAGCCCAACTTACCCACCTCACTCAATTCTAGAACCATTCATACATAAACACACAATTCACACTCAAAAAATTCATAAATCCCTCACATACAGACTCCACACAAAAACCCTAACCATACACCCCCCCCACATAGAAACTATTTAACTTACCTCACACATGCACTCACACTAACACATCTTTGCATGTGTCTTAGCACTCCCATAGCATAACTTGGACTTCCCCTCTATGAATAGAACTCCCATACTTGCACACCACTCTTATGCTAGGACCACCCACTAGGACCACACTAGCGCTAGGATCACTCAAGACTCATACACTAGCACTCACACCCTAGCCACACTCGCAATGGTACACTAGGATCCACACACTCCCACTTGCACACTAGCACACTAGCACTCACACACTACCTAGGAAACACTTTGTCACAGTTTGCTCCTAGGGAATAAATCCCTAGCCATAAACCAATTGCTACAACATCAACATTTGAATCCATCACATAGGCCCATTCTTGAGACCACACCTCTCAAGGGTTTCATTGACCAATTTATTAACCTTGTCAATCTAGAAACATTATACCCCAAGTCAAGTACACAAGCATATCAAACAAAACCTAAGGATGATTGCATCTAGTGCAAGAGCAAAGAGAAGGGCACAAAGTCAAGAATTTGAGGAGACATAGTTGAATGACAAGAGCTTGAACAGATAAGATTGAGAGACCAAAGAGGAATTGGTAAGCCTTGATGCTTGAAAGAGTAGAAGCACACACAAGAACTTGACCTTGCAAGAAGAGTTAAAGAGTTTTTGATCTAGCTATTGAGAGCTTGATACTCTATTGACGTACATAAAAATGGGCTAGATTGAGAAGTCCACAAGTCCTAAAACTTGATGAGTCAACAACAAAGAGAGAACATTCAAAGCTAGCAACACAAGATCCATGGCCATTACTACTAGAGAAATTGGAGATAAATAAATCCATAAAGGCCAACCTAAGATGCATTGAACACGGCATCACCCACATGTATCATGATTGTCTTATACAAAAGACATCTAGTAACACCCTAGCCTAGTTGACTCTGCCTAATATCTGAAGGTCAAAGCCTTAAACACTAACCTCGAAGACAAAGAGTTGATACCTTAGGGTTAGAGTAATTGCCAAGCGAGAGCTCATCATTGATGCTCTCATTGCTAAAGGTTTGGATTACAACATTATGGCTTATGAAATACTGACTGCTGAACTCATCCCTACAAATACAGTTATCAAATTGTATGGATGTTCACCCTATTCCCTCCTAGGGAGATGTCGACTTTTCTTGACTGTAGAGATCGAAACTATCCCCATCATTTTCTATGTGCTTCCAAATCATGAAGATATGGACAAGGAAGTCCTTCTTGGAAGACCTTTCAAACACATATCCCATTGCGAACTAGACTATCAGGCACATTGAATACACTTGATCTTGCTAAGCATCAAGATTGTCATCTCTTTTAGTAAGGGAAACCTTGTATTTTCTCAAGGGAAAGGAAAGCAACTCATTGTAGAGACAAATGAGAAACCTAGTAAAAATGTTGAGAGATTTCTAAAGGAACTGCTCCAAGTATGCAAGGACAAGAAGGAACAACTTAGTTTGAATCCTCCTAGGCCAAGAGAGAACACCCAAGATGCTAGGAACCATACAATACCATCTAAAGTTGTCAAAGGAAAAACTTGATTAAAAGGCAAGAGGAGACCCTAGTCATACAAACAAAATCTTTAACGAAGAGTGAGCACAGGGCTAAAATGGTTTCCCGAAGAGTTGTTGCATGCTTAAGGATATTATGCAAGAAATTGATGGATCTGGTTGCCTATACCTTCGATACAGCCACCTCTAGTGACCACACCCCATGTCCCATCAAAATCAAAGAGAAATACAAAGAGGCCTAAACATAGATCTAGGTCAAGAACCACAATACTTAAGGAAACTGAAATAAAAAGTTGGCGATTGAAAAGCTAGTTCTTGTAACACTTGAGCCCACAACCATTTGGGGTAGTTGCTAATCCACATGAGGAACCAATAGTGTCTGAGAGGCCATCAACTAAAGAGAAGAACACCAAGCACCCACTCCCTACTAATGCTACTCACATAGAAGGAGAAGGTCCAAGGAAAGATGCGATTGGACCCTCAAGCATTGACAAGCAAGCATTTTAGATAGTTGTTGATCCATCCAAACATTCGAAGTTTCCCAGAAAAAATGAATCTTTTTCCATTAACTTCTCAAATAGAAAATACAACTACTGCACAAACTACTACATCTACCTGTTCTAAGAAAAAGGATACACAAGGAACAATCAAGAAATCATCAAACGATTAAAAATCTCCTTTGAGAGTACTATAAAAAATAAACTTGGAAATTCCAAGACCAAGACTACTTTCAATCAGTTAGAGGACCCAAGCACATAGTCATATTTGAATATCACTATTGACCAATCCATTGAATCAAAACTTCCTACTTCCAATTCTAAAGTGAAACCCACACAGTCACAGCCCTTGGCTATAAGCAAGACTATTACCTTTGCTAAGGAATAAGCCTTGAGTACTTCAAGATCACAAATTAATACGCATTCTGCCTCAGAAAGCATAGTGAATCTGATGATTCACAAGACTTGCTCTTCTTGACTAGAAGCCCCTAAATTTTCAACCAAAGTTGGTCAAGAGATCCCTACCAAAGATGGCATAAGAAAGAGCATATTACCTTTGCTAAGGAATAAGCCTTGAGTACTTCAAGATCACAAATTAATACGCATTCTGCCTCAGAAAGCATAGTGAATCTGATGATTCACAAGACTTGCTCTTCTTGACTAGAAGCTCCTAAATTTTCAACCAAAGTTGGTCAAGAGATCCCTAGCAAAGATGGCATAAGAAAGAGCACAAAAAGAGAATCAATTAGTAATGAAGTGCCATGAGGAACTACATGATATAATCATATCAATAGCTCTTGCATATATTCATTCCAAAATGGAAACTCTGATAGAAGACAATGCAAAGCTCTTGGAAAAGCAATTGACATGGAAAAAATAAGAGCACATTTGTTTATGTTATCTAGTAGTCATAGGTGAAGCCATGATGCTTATGCGAGAAGCTAAACAAAAGGACCTTTGTTTGATTCCCTCATTTTACACTCACTATTGTAGGACAAGCAAAGGGGAACTAGCGAGGTTTAATAGCTAACATTGGTTGTTGATTAACAATTGTTGGTGAGCAAAGATTAGCACTATGTACTTCACTACATGATCCAGCATAAGTAGCCCCTACATCTTGATAGTGCTTGCAACTATTGGTGGTATCAACATTTCTAAACTTTCCCAAAAAGATCTCTTATGTGAAAAACTCCTTTTAGAGGAAGAGCTAATGTTGCAAGTCAATTGGGACAAGGTAGCACGATGCTTGATGTCATTAGAAATATATTTTGCCTCACTCAAGACCCACAAATTATTGATAGGTTTGCTTTCATTCAATACAATCCCAACTTCTCTGACTAGTATATTCTAGCATTGAGTAACATAGAACCTCATCTTTCTGTTGCTTCTATCACATGCAGAATGACATCAAATGATATAAAGAAAAGTGATGTATATAAACATTCTACTAACAAGGATATAATAGCAAAAAGTAGTATGCTTGAGACTCTAGACCCTAAGCCCAAAGCTATTGATATCCCTACCAAATTCACCCACTAGTTAGACTAAGATATGCAAAGTGAATTCAGAATACTTTAGAGAAGGTTGCCTAGACTCATATATATATTAGTGCCACAATACCTGATCTACCTACTCATTTGAAATATTTTCTAGTTTGTCAATCTCTAAGTAGGATAGCTGCTGATTTGGCAAAGAAAGACAATTCTTATGGAAGTAGAATGGCTACTAGAATTGGACTCCATATTCATTTCTTATGCCAAGTTGTATGTAGTAATGTCAAATTTGGGCCTTGCCGATGATGAGGTGATTCAAGTCACTTCCAACTGGCATCCCATTTGGAAAGAGAGTGAATACCTCTTCTACAAAAGTCTTTTGGTTCAAGCCATGAGTATCTAAAGAACCTCCCTCAGAAGAAATTGTAAACTTGCCAACTTATCCCTTCTTATCTTTCTATGACTAAAATCAAAGACTAGTAAACTCTTGATCAAATTGAGAAGAATTGCCATTCCTCAAGCCCATTCTTACAAAAGTGATATTCTCATTGACTTGAGCTTGCTCATAATGGTAGTTGCCTCATGACAATGGTTGAGCAACAACATATAGTTAGTACACTTCAATTTGACCCAACTTACTACATGACCACTTCACCATGTTCTATCATTTTGATAAGATTTTGACTAAAGAGGAATTATATATAGCTAGGCAGTCACTTTGTAGGACCTTCCTTGCTTAATGATTTGATTACTTAACTTTGTCGATTAGCTAACTAACCAATTGACTTAGATGCTTTTGTTAGATATGCTCAATGCCCCATCCTTGTAAGGTGCCATCAATGATCCATGGTGCTCTAAGTTGTAAGGCCCCCATTATGAGGAGAAGCCATGTGTGAACACATGCATTGGTTGGGTCCTGACGTGTATATCGAATGAGGTCTATGTGACCAAATGGCAAAAAGGTGACCTTTGTGGATCTAGTATGTGGGTTAGATAGAGCAGTTATAATGGTAGCAACTCAAGGCACAATGCATCGAAGCTCCATCGTGTAATTTCTATGATTTTTGCTGAATTAGAGTATAATCCCAAGTTCTATAACAAGTGGATTCCCAAAATTGAAAAACATTATATCTTGTATATTATTAACCCTAGTTAACCTTGTATTATATATGCTATAATTTAGCTCAAAGTTTTGCACTGACAAGAGCCAAAGCCCCTCCAACTTTGGAAACAATGCTACATCTTACTGAGGCCAAGATTAGAGGTATGAGCTTTAAACTTTTGTTCCAGGTATGATGGAAAAACACAACAAAGTTATCATCTATTCAACCATCCTTAGTGTTCATTCTTCAACATATGTATTGTGCTTTTAATATCCAGGCTTAGTTTTCAATCTTCAACATACATATTTTAGTGCACAACTTCACTTTTGATCCAAATTTACTAGTAGTTAGCCTTCAGATACTTCATAGATCCATTTATCTTTGTAAGGTTGCATACCTAGTAGTATAGAAATGTGATTAATCATACAAAGAAGGGGGAAAAATAGAGAAAAAAGAAGGTAATATAGAGAGAACAAAATGGACAGAAAAAAAAGATAAAAAAGCAAAACAAAAGAAGAAGAAGACATATGCACTCACAAGCATTGCACCACACGTAGGGGTCCCCAAGTTGGATGCATCCAATGGCTTTGGTCGACTAGCTCTGTCTCTAACCCACTAGCCTTTTTCTCAACATCCCCCCATATTCCCCTAGGGCATATCAAGGCTCGGGGAAGTTACTATATGTATATCCTCTACATCACATGTGTTCAAGGCCTATTTATAAATATCCTTATCTGTGAATTTTTCTTGAATAAATCATTACCCTTTTCTATTCAATATGTAAATAACCCCTTTATATCACACCCTTTTGTATGTAAAAAATGTATAAAAATGGTATTTTAAAAATACCTTATTTTGAATCCACGTGATGCACCTAAGGAGTCTCAACTCACCTTGGTTAGACATATCTCCTTCAGTGGCACTTTTTTGCTTTCCATTTCATTCATCCTAGTGCCAAAAAATCAACTTTGAAGCAAGATTGGAAAATAATAGTTCAATCAAAAAGGGCCCGATTGCATCAACTACTATACGTGTTTGATCTAGTGGAGAATCATGTGCTACAAGAGCTTATTGGATTGGAGTCCACCTTTTTTCTGTCTCACCAACGGTGTCTTTTCAACATCTTTATCAACACTTCCCTTTTCCCTATGTAATGCTACATCTTCTCATCTTTAGTAGTGCAACTCCTTACTTCATTAGCCAATCTCTCCAACACCTTAATTCAACAACTCTCTTTTCCCTCCATAATGTTACTTCTTCCTATCTTCAATAGTGTAAGATCCCTTGCTTCATCAACCATCATCAACATAAGAACTTGTAGAGAAGTCTTCTGACTAAGTATTAGCCTATATATACATATACACTCATAATATACATGGTTGTGGGTCCTCAAGTGTGGAACAACACTTCAAGTGACCCATCTCCCAAACCAATAATATCAATAGTTTGTGCATAAGGCTAAAGGATTGCACTTTCCCTTAGAAAGTGGATGCACGTGAGGTTTTACTTTGTACCTACAAATGTTTGTATAGTGACATTTCTGTATCCACTCCCATCCTCTACAATCTCCAATTCATTTTCCATGACCATTCACGCTCTATACAATAGGAAGGACCATCAGTCAAGTATATTACCATCCATAATACTATATTGTACAAGTTGTGTCACTAACAATCAAATCAACTTCCATCTATCCTAGTACCAACATCATCATTTGTGCCATTAGTAGGATATGATCATCATTCCTAGTTTTTCACTAGTAGTAGTAGGGACTCCTCATCCATCATGAATATTACTTCTTTAGTACTACTTCATCTACCATCCTAGCATTTCATGTCTACCTTTGACATGAGAGCCATGGGACTGGCACCTATCTCGAAGGGAGGTAATGTTAATAGGAAATCTGGAATGTAAAATGAAAGGCTAAAGTTGAACAACATCAAAGAATGTCAAAGTGCAAGTACTAGATTTATTTTTAGAAGGATATTGTTTTTGGAGCACTTCAGTGAATAATTTTTGGATACTTGTATTATTTTTCTACTTCATGGATATGTTATTATCATGGTCATATTGTTTTGTGAAAGCTAGACTCAATCTTGTGCACATTGTATTATCACCCATGGTTGAATTTGTTGCACCCACAATTGTTGTATGTAGTGCAAACATGGAGTTGTAATCATAATAGTGTAGGCTAGGTCTATTTAGGTTAAGGTGCAATAATAATTTAGGGATTAATTGGCCTAAATGCTTCAAAGTGGGTAGGACACCCAAGAGAGGGTGCAAACCCTAATTCACAGTCGTGGAAACCCTAAAGCACAACAGGGATGTAAACCCTAAAACACAAAGTGAGATGTAAATCCTTAAATGCAAATGGGGTGCTACCCTAGAGGAGTGATCTAACCCTATTTGTAATTTTAGTCTATATAAGGGTAGGAGGTCTCTACTATATTTACCATTTTGGTGCATCCATGTTACGAAAGCTTTATCAATGCAACTATTGAAGCTTTTTATTATGTTCTTGTATTCTATCATCTTGCTTCCACTATTGAGAGTGAGTAAAAGAGAGAGATTAAGAGGTGTGTTTGAGCAATGGATTGAGGGAAGGTGAAGCTCTATGTCATCTTCTTGTTTATCTTCTTCTCATTCTCTATTAGCATCTACATCCTTGTTGTGCTTGGTGGTGAATGCGAAGGAGCAACAACATCAAATCGTGTTGTTTGGGTCATGGAACCATCTATATCCTTGTTGTGCTTGGTGGTGAATGCGAAGGAGCAACAACATCAAATCGTGTTGTTTGGGTCATGGAACCATCTTCTAGCTTTCAAGATTTTGTACTACAATTTAGGAAGGCAAGATAGGTGAGTTCACTACAACTCAAAGCTAGTCTTGTGTTCTTTGTTTCATGCGTTGGAGAGGAGGATGCATGGTTAGTTAGAGTAGAGTATCAAAGATACAAGGTGAGAGATTATTGCCAAAGTGAATTGTAACTTCTGAAACAATAGAAGTCCCATCCAATGTCCCGATGTGCATTTAGCCTAATAGGCCAATGGGGGTGGACATGTGTGATATGACTAACATGTTTACTCTAAGTACTCATACCCTTCATTGCCTATTGTGTGGATAACTCTTCTTCCACCATCTTAACCTAGTGTTTCACTTTATCAATGAAAGCTAGTTGTTGTTATGGGTCATGATAGTCTCTCTATCTTGGTTGTTGTGGTGGTCTTTATAGTTTGGGATGCTATCATGGCTAGTTGTGGCTCATTGAAGTGCAATCAATCCTTCACTCTTTATTTTAATGATAGTACATTTCCCTCTTTTCTTGGCACTTTTTTTTCCTTTTATCGATCCATTAGTAGTTATTGGTCTAACAATGCTAATTCCTCCTTTCTTACTCTATGCCCTCATAATAGCATTGATTGGTATAGAACTAGGATAGTATCTTTGTCCTCAATCATTTCAACTCCAAGGAGACTTAGGGATACTGAGGGTATGGTTGCCTTACTCATATGAGCTTTCTACTAGGACGATTAGGGTACATGCGAGTGATTTTGCATTGAGCACACTGTTGGCCAAATTCATTATCTTTGGGTAGTTCTTGCTTTTTAGGATATCTTGAAGATATATGGCATGGTTTTCCACAGCTCCAACAAGCTCTCGGTTCTTGAGCTTGGATCGTTCCTCACCACTTCCCATGTCCCAACATCATGATAGATAGTGGACAATAGTCCATGAGAATGGGGCAGCCTTCTTCATCATAATACATAAAGGTGTAGTGTACTCCTAGTCTTCCATGGGTTCTTCAATGTAGCACATGACATCATCACTAGGGGGTGGGTCATGATCAGTCCCAAGGGCCTAAAGATTCTTAAGGGATTGGTTTTGGATCTAAGGGCTACTTGTTAAGTGGGGTAGGTAAGGCTAGTTGAGACTAGCTTGGGTAAGGATTAAATAGTCAATATTTAAAGTTTGTATTATGAGTAGAAAGCCTTCTAATAGGCTACATTATGCATGAAGTGTCCGTAGTTAGTGTAAGTTTGATTTTGTCTAGAGCATTTTGAGGAGAGGTAATCTCTATCATAGTGTGTGCATCAGATACTCTACCTATAAGGTCAAGACAATTTTAGGGCTTCTATAATCTTTAAGAGCCCCTATTATTGCTTCTTGACATCAATCATGAGATCTTGGATTATATTGACCTTGGTTTGGCCTCTACTATGTTGCAGATCTTGCTGGGATGCTATGTTTTACTTACCCCTACTCCTCTCTTTATGAAGATCATCGATCTTAATGGCTTCATCCAATACATCATTAATATTGCTAGTTTAAACTCTTGTTTCCTACCATGGTCTTATAAATATTTTCATCTTAGATTCCCTTGATGAAAGCTTTGGTGATAGCCTTGGCAATTGGTATTTCTCAATGGAATCCTTTAAAAAAAAACTCCTAACCTTGGAGACACAGTCTCTCATGTTTTCTTCTTGTTGCTTTGTGATCATGAGTCACACAATGAGGTTATCCCCATACCTAGTTGCAAATCACTTAATGAGAAAGAACCTTATTGAGTATAAGGAAAGAAATTTTTTCAGTGGCATCAATGTTTGTGGACCAAGTTCTCTCCTTTTTGCCGAAGCATAGTCCAAATGCTTGTGCTTGCTTTGCATCGCATACAAGGTTGTTAGCATCACATACTTGTTCAAATTGTTCTATGAAGCTACAACGATCATCCCCAACTCTATATTTATCTATATGCTCGGCAATGAGGGGAATTTTTGCTTGATCTCTAGTTTGTAGTGCGTTTCCCATTCCCATCATCAATTTTTGGGCTATTTGCATGCCAACATGGAACATATCTAAATTATTGTAGAGTCATTATTACATGATATTTGATATGGAGCCTTGTGATGCCTTTACAGATTGTGCATTTACTAGCATTCTCCTAATGCTATCCATCTAAGATTGGATGTCAATAAGTTGTTGTCATGTATAGAGTTGAAAACTATTGGAATCTGTGTATGTGGGTGTTCATGTGTACACTTTTGAGTCTTTTATATGATTTTCATTTATTGAATGGCACTCATGTGTCCTTTAAACCCAGCAATTTGGGTAGAAGAGTATTGATAGTACTTTTGAAAAGATGATAGAATGACAATGGCATGCCTTAGGAAATATAAGTTCAAGGTAGCTATGAATACATAATGTATGATGTTAGTAAAATTTTTGTGTGGCTTGTAATGTTGCCAATATTTGGGTACATATGATCCAAATGATATGTGTGACGTGTTGTTGATTCTAAATTAGAAGCTTTTGATTGTGTGTGAAACACAATTTTGATTATTAGTATGTAGAAGTTCTTTTGTGAATGTATGACCTCTCTCTCCCTCTCTCATACAAAACATGCAATGCTAGAGGTTGGTAGGTCTCCTTCTTATTCCCATTGAATAAAAAAGCCACATTCCACTACTTTTCTCAACTCTAAGTGCTCCACTATTTTTGTATTCTCCACCTTTTCTAAAGTTTTGTGCTCAACTTTTTGTAATTTGACTACTCTAGCTTGAAATTTATACTATAGTTTGATTTTAGACTTGTATACAATTGCTCTTCTTAATGTAGCCCACCTTGTTGTGCCTTAGTAATTCTTAATCTTACTCTTCTTGAATGCAATCAAAATTGTTGACATATGTGACACTCCGAATTTCACAATACAATGGCATTAACTAGTTCTTATGAAGGACCAAATGGAATAATTATGCTAACATAAATGATTTTTTGGGTTTGTTTTGGTTTTTGGCGTTTTGTTGTGGCTAATTATTGTTGCCAATACAAAGGCCTTACAAGGTTGTGCACAATTGTTCCTTATTTTCAATACTACTATGTGCATATTGAGAACGAATATACGTTTGAGAAGCTTTTACAGGTCTTTACCAATTATGTAAGGTCATGAGATGTAGGAGTTTAAGTTGCATGTTTGAGGGATTTTATCCTACACTTTGTACTGACCCCTTTATCTCCCTACAAAAATAAATGTTTGATTGTATCAAGTTAGAGAAGGTGTGTAGTGAATAAGTCGCAAATAGATGGTTAATGATATTTAGTAAAACAAGATGTTTAGTAAGCCACTAGTGGTATCAAATGAGGTAGACAAAATGTGTAATGAACAAACGATAAAGATGCGCTTGCTAGGAATGTTCATTCTCCTTAAAAGGGTTATTGATATGTTTGGCGAGAGGGTTAAAAAGAATAAACTAAAACTAGCAAGTTTCACATAAACAACATTACCGGGACTATCTTTCCCAATGTTACCGATGTATATAATACCTTTCTTTAACATATTACTGTGTTAGGAAGAGATGTTAAAGGGTTGGAAAGTTGCACAGGGATAATCGATCACCTCAGAATGGTTATGGGGCGACTAAGATTCCAAAGTTATGGCTACAAGTAGACACTAAGCACTAATTCCAAGCAGCGTGGGAAACCTTGCAATGGATATGGTGGTGACTAATGTACAAGGGAATCGGCAAAAGGGTCATGGGGACTAATTCACCCACGTTATGGCTACAAATAGGATGGGAAAACAAGGCGCAAGTACATGGTAATTGTTTGAGGGGGAGGGATGAGCTGGAGGGCACAGGCGAGGCGATTATATGCGAGGGTTATGTGGGAGGGGAGGCAGAGCTTGTGCACGATGACGCCTCCTCCTTGTCCTCCCCGGGTTCCTCCTCCTCTCGAGACGCCTAGGTTTAGTGCGGCAGGCGCACGGGAAGCGCGGCAGTATCAGTGGTGCGTGGTGGGCGCCGGGCCTGCCGGCATAGCCGCTGTGGGCGTGCTCCTGGACTCATGCGTGGAGCCGGCGTCGGTCCTGTGGATCGACCCCGCCTTCTCGGTGGGCGACTTCGGCACCAAATGGAAGAACGTCTCTTCCAACACCACCGTCGCCCTCTTCCTCCGCTTCTGCGCCCACTGCCGCTCCTTCGAATTCCCCTCCGCCCCCGCTCCCGCCCCCGCCCCCGCCCCCGGCCGTGGCCCCGACCACCCCGGCCCGGCACCCACCTACCCGATCCAGCGCCTTCCCCCCACCCACACCTGCCTCCTCGACCTCGCCGCCCAGCCCCTCCGCGACATCACCGCCACCCTCCGCCGCAAGATCCCTACCCTCCAAGCCCATGTCCACGGCCTCCGTGAGCGCAACGGCCGCTGGGAGTGCATCCTCTCCTCTCCGTCCGCTGCCGACCCCACCCCCAAAATCCCCGCCTCTGTCATCGCCTCCAACATCATCCTCGCCATTGGCGCCACCCCCCGCTCCCTCCCCTTCCACTCCCCCTTCCCCTCCCTCCACGTCATTCCCCTCTCCACCGCCCTTGACCCCACCCTCCTTGCCGCCTCCGTCACAGCTTCTGACACTGTGGCTGTCTTCGGCTCCTCCCACAGTGCTATCATCCTAATCAGAAACCTCCTAGAGCTCACCCCTGTCAAGAAGGTCATCAATCTCTACAGAGAGCCTCTCAAGTATGCCCTTTACATGGACAATTGGATACTGTTTGATGATACAGGGTTAAAAGGGGATACAGCGAGATGGAGCCGTGAGAATCTTCATGGTGAATTGCCCAACCGCCTCGAGCGGGCTTTTTCTGATGAGAAATCCATGGCTCACTATCTGCCCCTCTGCACAAAGGTCATCTATGCAACAGGCTTTGACAGGAGGGAGATTCTGGGGGGTATAGATGGGCTGCCCCCTTCTCATTCGTACAATGCTCACTGTGGTATCATTGCACCTGGCTTGTTTGGATGTGGCATTGGGTATCCAGAGCAGAGGACAGACAGGTATGGGAATGTGGAAATGAGAGTAGGATTGTGGAAGTTTATGGAGTATTTGGAAGGTGTGATACCCCTGTGGAAGCAGTATAGTGTGCTGGAGGGGATTGGGCAGCCAAAGGGTTCCTCAAGGACTGAGAAGAAGGAATCAAAGCTGTAAGTAATTAGGAATCGGGATGTCTCACTTAATAACATACAAATAGATAGAATCTTTTGATTATAATCCTTCTGTCAGCCCACTTAATAAGGCAAGCACAAGAACTAGTCAGGTCAAGTATATTGTGACAATCGATCATTTTTCTGCAAGCTTGAATTCCATCCTTGCTAAACTTATCTAGTCGTGTATGATTCCCCAGGTTTTCCAAGCGGCAGTAGAAAGATCGCGTTTATAGAGAGAGAGAGAGAGAGAGAGAGAGAGAGAGAGAGGTGTGGTGGGGTGTATGTTTTCAGTTTGCTCAGTATACACTCTCGAGTTCATGCATGCATTTGGATAGGTGAACTCATGCATTTGGATAACAAGCAAAAGCTTAGGCTTGTGGTGATTGATTCTATTTGAGTAACTCATCTCTGAGGTGATCATTGAGCTGTGGTGGTGTATTTGTGTAACAGCATTAATAGACAAGCCATTTTTTGATCAATTTGTAAGAGCTTGGTTAAAGAAGTTCCCATATGGGGAGAGATGCCTTTCGAAATGTGTCGAGCTTTCTTTTGAAACATGGTTCTTGAACATGATGGGCTCGAATAAATTTGAATGTAAGATGTACGTTGTGATGCTCTAAGAGGGTAGCATGTCTTGCTATTTTACATGGTTAATAGTTAACATGGTAACATTGTACATATGTTCTTAGGCCAATATCAATCATAGGCTCATGTTTGGTTTGGAGTCTTTTTTTTTATAGATGGATATTCATGATGTGCATGTGCCTCTTATCGTGGTTTTTGCTACCAAAACCTCATCGATTATTTCACATGTGAATTGAATTGGTCAGTCAATTTATTAAAATCTCACTCTATGGTTTGTTCACTTAGATGGTTGGTGGCATATCTTAGATGATTGGTGGCATTATCACTCTCTTAGTAAGGTTAAAATTCCAACCAAAGATTTCCATCATACCTTTGCTCCATTCTCGTAGCTCTTTGGAGATGTAGGCAATTCAATGGCTATGTCTCCACGGTATAGAGAAGGTAGTTTGTTGACCCAAATAACAATAGGAGACATTCATCACTATGACAAGAAGAGAGTCATTCAAATCAAACCTTATGAGGAGGGTGAGGATATTAAATCGGTTGCCCACCATAGTGGATAATGTACAAGATATTGGAAAGGACAATTAGGAGGGTTGTGGAGGAGTGAGATGTGTACTACAGCGGTGAGATGTGTGCTACATTTCCTATGCTAGTTGGTCAATCATTTTGTTGAAATCTCACTCTTTATGGTTTGTTTACTTTAGTGGTTGGTGGCATATCACTCACTTAGTAAGGTTTAAAAATTTGAGAGTAATCTTCAAGATAATTGATTGAAGAATATGGAGTATCAATTGATGATGTGATATTTGGGATGTTAAACAAATATCATGATATTGAAAGAATGGTGGGCTCGATAGATTTGGAGAGAGAGTATATTCACAACATTGCAAGATCTAAAAGAGAACCATGAATAACCCAATCTCAACTAATGCACAAATAAGACATCAATGATGTAAAAAAGTATGAGAAAACTCTCCAGCAAGTAGTAGCTCATCAATGTCCAAGATAGCCAAATAAGAGCTGGTCAAAGCTTCAAAAATATCATCCAATAATATTCAATAATGTCTTATCTAAATCACACTCCAATATGTAAGTAGCAGAGTCAGGCCCCAACCCATTGAATATGGCACAAATTCAACTCAAATCATATTCCAAGCACCAATACTTGATTCCTACAAGGAGATGAGATGTTACAATTGAAGGGGAGAAAGATAGAAAGCACTCTTCAAAATGTGTGTCAAATGTTTTGGGTAAGGACATTGTAGCCATTTGAAGATGTCACTTTTGATAGTCCTACTTTGATTGAATGGACTAGGAAGCTAGCATCATGATGAAATGGGAATCTCACCTTGATAGCAGAGACTAAATAATTGAACCACTATGGAAAAAAAAACAAATGTATGCTTGAATGGATATCGACCACTATCTAGAAAAATTTCTCCCTCTAAACATATAGCATTGATGGTCTAAATGAGTCCTCACAAGGAAAAGAGATGTACTTCCACTACTTTTCCCATGTCTACAATTACCCCCAACTTGCATGGAACTCAACACAAGCAAGTATCCAACTTAAATATAGATGGAGGATAGTAGGCGATAGTGGAGGAATGTTCTAGCTAATGGTGGAGAGGGGTTGGAGGCAAATAAGTGTATGTAGGCAAGGGTAGAGGGGAGTAGGTGGAGTTGTGAAATTTTTTGGTGCCTTCATAGAAATTGCCATTTTTCCTATTTACTCAAATCTCCAAATATGTAAAATCACAAAGTAAAACAAAGAAGAACCAACATAATATATGTTACTAATTATAAATTGATTCTCCAAAGGACTAACTTAGAATATGTGCATTAAAGAGACCCATGCAAATACTTTTTCATTGATGGTGTATGTCTCATCATTAAAAGCAAGCCATCCAACCTCCTCCTAAGGTATCCTCCAAATCATTTAAAAATTTTGGACATTGTTGTCGTCTCACGTGGTTTTCTTTGATCAAAACAATACACCTATGACGATTCTAGGTTCTAAGCTATTGAAACCATTGCAACTTCTAATCTAGGCGAAGGAGTCCAACAAAATAAAAGTGCACGATTTTCATGTCAAGCTTGAGGAAGAATATGCTCCTACAAAAAAACAAAGAAAAGGTCAACTCTAACACACTACTCAAAGGGATCAAGTGGAGATGCACGGCTTGCATCATATGGATTTATGGCATGGTGTTATAATATGTCCAAAATGTCTAATAAGAAACTCAATTCCACCATTTACCTATCTAGCACAACTTCTAAAGTTTGCAGGTGATGGTTAGAAAGTGCCTCTAGGTAGGTAGGTAGGTAGGTATATTTGTTGGTATGTGTGTATATATATGTTACACACACACACACACACACACACACACACATGCCACAAGTGAAATGTACAAGTACCTCTATCAACAAGCACACTATGTTGCAAACACAAGTACCCATCATACAACTCAAATATCTTTTTATAAAGAGAGAGATCATAACAACACTCAATCCTCTTGTGGAAAGACAAATCGATGGAGAATACATCATAAGATTAAGCTTGGAAGTGGAGGATTTCAAGTGTACAACTCAATGAGCAATTTAAAATTAGCTAATACTAGTTTCTTTCTAGCCCTTGTCAAAGAGAAATGCATATATTTTTGGTTAATTGTTACTTATTATAGGATTGTATTAGATCTCGACAAAGAAAACATTCATATAACACATTACAAATCAACCTAATGAAGGGCCTACTATTAGCTATTGTTGCCTAGAGCATGCTCAAAAAGAAAAAGATAAGAAATGTGAATGTAAGGCTATGCAACAATTTGTAGATTGCAATCAAGTACATGGAAAGGCTATCCAAGAGGTAGTGAGGAGAGAAGGCTACACTGCAATCTTTAAGGCAATGCTAGCAAAGCTCAAAGATCAAACGATTAAGCGTATACTATTGTTGACACCCTTATAGAAATGTGAAAATTGAGAGGTCAACTTGCATATCATGCGCAAGTCACCCTAGGCTTGCTTAGCACACTCATCACCCTCAATTGCACTGCACCATCCACCCATTTGGCCAACTCAATGCTTGAGTGTGGGACCTAACCAAGGAGCGTAGGCTTCTTAGCATCAGAGCCATTTCCCAATGCATTTACACTTTTATCATTACCATCACGTCTATTGTGTAGTTAGGTAGGCGCAACCCCAAGGAGAGCACATTGTTTCTGTATAGGTACAAGAGAACAATAATTGTGCAAGTTATGAAACTTCAAAATCCCCTACATTTCTCATCAACAATTATTATCTTATACATTTACCTTCCTTCTAATGAGTACCACACATGTCCATGATCCATATTTCTTGTTGTTAAAAATCCACCATGAACCCAAAATTCATAGACAACACAAATTAAAATTGAGCACCAAGAAAAATAAAGAGACAAATGCAAAAAGTGAGGCATGGCACAAATTTGGGTGCAATCCTCCTCACATACCTTGGGAGGGATTTTTCCAATGCATGCATTTATAAAAATGTAATGATCTTGCACTCAAAATAGCATAGTGCATCCATGATTTATTCTCTTTTTGTGTGAAGCTCCCTTCTCCCTAATATCTTAAAAAAATCCAAAAAATCTATACAACATTTTTGGGCTAAAAAATAATACTAATGCACAACCTTAAAATTGAGCACAAAGAAAAATAAATAGACATGCAAAAAGTGAAGCATGACACAAATTGGGTGCAATCCTCCTGGCATACATTGGGAGGGATTTTCCCAATGCATGCATTTATAAAAATTTAATGATCTTGTACTCAAAATAGCATATTGCATCCATAGATTATTCCCTTTTTGTGTGCAGCTCCCTTATCCCTAATATCTAAACAATATATTTTTTGGGCTAAAAAATAATAGGAATGCACAACCTTAAAAGCGTACAATAAAAATGTCTAGCATTGTGGCAATATAGGTTAGTGTGACTGGTTCTCGTCTCTGGTAACTCAAAATTCGACCTCTACAAGCTTGCGAAATACCTCAAAGCTTTTAAAAGGCATGATTAATATACTCAAAACAATCCCAATACCGCCACTCTACCACCCACGTGTTGGATGGTGCTAATGGTCGTGTTGTGTGAATGAGGACTGTGTTCTGAACAAACACGTCTCTCTCTCTATATTTGGGTGCAACTATTCATTATCTATGTAGGAGAACATGTCAAAGAATCACAATGTGTTCCCTGTGTACTCTGTGTTCTCTCTGTATGGAGTCTTTTCTCTTATTCCACATGGTATCTAGGGGTTGCGACTATTCCCTGTGCTTACCCACCATCAACGAATCTCCTTGTTGTCACAGATAACAAAATCTTGCATATTGATCACTAAGGTGTCTCGATCTTTGCACCCTTTGGGCGATTGAGTTGTCAACAGGATGGCAACCATGAAACTCCCACTGGCGCCCAACAGGATGGCAACCATGAAACTCCCACTGGCGCCCAAATTATGAGAGCGACAGAAGAAATCAACTTGCCCAAAAGCAACGAGTGCCAAGGCACCCTCTGAGCATAACATCGATGGCCAAGATGTAGAAGAAAGCATCTTGCTCTAACTAGCCACAACCTCTGAGTCGATGTGCAATGAGCCCAACCAAGTTGTCCAAATCCAAACTCCTCTTCTCCGAATTCCCTCTCGTCGATTCGTCTTGCTTCTTGCAATAGACCTGGGAGTCTTAAGTGGTCATGGTCAAGAATATGCAATTCTTCTAGCCATGATTTCTTCTTTGTGTGTGCTGGTTGAATGCGCAAAACAAATCCCAATTCCTCATGAGCACATGCCTCAATGTCTTTCACTGTCAAGCCTTGTCCTTCTTCTTCATGCGCCAACAAGGTTACCAAAAGATAATTCCTTTTTTGAAGGGGCCTATGATCTATCTTCCTGCAGTGATATTCTTGCTATGGACAGCCTCACCTATTTCCATTTCTCAGCTCAGGGCCCGGTGAAGATGAAGGCTGAATTGATTCAAATGCTTCGTCTTCCCAAGTGTTTCCTTGGCCCTAGAGAAGCTGGTGCTATAGCAAGTAGCCAAGGAGTTTGTGACATCTTCTTCGGGCAATCAATTTTGCACCTCGCTACTTTCATCTGAAGATGGCACTCATGGCTTTTACTTTTTTCCAGATGGTGAAGTCTTCCATGATCCATCAACAAATCCTGCTGCCTAGTGTGGTCCCATTCCTCAATCTAAGATCTTCTTGGTCTTTCTAGACCATGCAGCTTTCAATCCGGGAGACATATGAGGTGTTGGCCACCAAGATGCATGCCTACTTTGTTTCTAAAGAAATTTCTAATCTTGGCAATGATTGTGAAGAAGTAGATCATGTTGCTGATTCAAAAGCAGATCTTGCTGCATCTATGGATACGAATAGTGATGATGCTCAATTTATGGATATTATTTCTCAAGATCAAGGTGTTTATTTTGTCCTCTTTGCCTTTCTCATCCGATTGAGGGGGAGTAAAGGCGATCAATGGAACGAGAAAGCAATTCAATGGCATTTGTTGTTCTTCAACTTCAATCATGTGATGCAGAAGAAGAATATGAAGACCAAGTCATTGATGTTGCTAATTATCAAAGCAACATTAGATTTGGGTTGAATGAATTATAATGCTTGTAAACATTATAGTATGTAACTTTAGGCTGTGAAGCACCATGAACCCTTAAGGAAAATGGGGTGCATCTCAGTTTTAGTTATTTTGTTTAATCAAGACATTCACACTACTCCCATTAAGGGGGAGTGTTGAATGGTGTTAATGGTCATGTGTGAATGAGGACCATGATCCAAACATACACGTGTCTCTCTCTATATTTGGGTGTAACTGTTCATTATCTATATGGAAGAATAGATCAAAGAATCGTAATGCGTTCCCTACGTACTTTGTGTTCTCTCTGTTATGGAGTCTTTTCTATTTTCTACACTAGGTCTGTGAGGCCTTTATGCTTCCCACTGGGTGAATCATTTCCTTTCATCGACGGTGCTTCCTCTCGAAGGATGGCTCATCCTAACTTGCCACTACCCTTTTGTCCTCCTTGCCTCTTTCTTGTAGGTGGTGCTTTTCCTCTCCTCGCTTCTTGCTTCGTGTGTGCCTCCTTTTTTGCATTATGCCCACCCACCCAATAGATGGTGTGGATGGTGATGGTGGTGGCACCATAATGCGAGGACAGTATAGCTACGACATAGGTGATGATAACAACATGGATACTACCGCATGGTAGGTGATGGCAGAGAGGATGATGCAAGGTTTGCAAATGGTGAAGTGGTATTGTAGTTGAGGATCGGCAGTAGTGGTGCAATCAAATTTTGAATGATACCTAAGAACCTCACTTTAGCATGATTAGCAAGCTTGATTCAAAACTTTGATCCTTCAATAGTTCAAAGTCCAAATTTCTCTACACAAGCCTGAGTAATTGTAAAAATTACACGGCGCAACGAATAGAATCTGAGAAAGAGATAGAGAGTACACAACAGATAAGAGGAGAAGTAAAAAATTCTTTAGCTCCAAACAATCAATACAACGATGGCTCAGTCCACCTGTGCACTTCCACTATGAATCTTAGATGGCGACCTAGATAGAAGATAGGTGAAGAGCTTAATGCTAGCTGGAACAACTTTGATTGGGTGAAAGATAGACGATAGTTGGCTATGAAGGGCTTTTATACCCCGTGAAGGCGGTTAGGTAAGCCTGATTGACCTACCATATGAGCCTCCACTAGTCCGCGAGGGAATATTCCAAGGAATATTCTATTTACCATCGAGCCGGGGACGTTGCCCCTAGACCCCCGCCAGGCGGTCGTTGGCCCCCCTAGGACCCCCCCAGCTAGGGAGACTGCTAGCCCCCATGGGACCCACCAACCAAGGGCCGCAGAAAGGACCGCTTCTACGGCCCTTGGATCCCAAAATAGGGGCCCTTGATAACTCCCTTACCCTGCAACTTGATGCAATGTTCCTTGAGTGGCCACCGGCCTAACTACTTTGTCTAACCCAAAGATTAGACCCACAACGGTCACCTTTTTGCCATCTGGTCACATAGGCCTCATATGACGTACAAGTTAGGACTTAACCAATATCCGTGCTCACATATGGTTTCTCCTCATGATGGGGACCTTACAACTTTGAGCACCATGGATCATTGGTGGCACCTTATGAGGGTGGGGCATTGAGCAGATCTAACACACCTCCTCAATATTCTCGGCCCAATGCCGAGTCTCTGAAGATGTACTTGAAGCAGATCCTTTGTAAGTGCTTTACTAAAGATATCTGCTCCATTCTCCTATGTTGGGCAGTAGACCAGTTCCACTATCCCATCCTCGATCAAATCACGCACATAGTGACACTGTATCTCTATTTGTTTGGTGCATGCATGAAACACTGGATTTTTGGCAATGGCGATGCAACTCTGATTGTCACATCTCAGCATAGTTGGTTCTTCATCTTGCACTCCCATATGCCATAGGATCCTTCTCAACCATACTACTTCACATGCAATAAAACAAGCTGCCTTCTGCTCTGCTTCGGTAGAAGACAATGCCACTGTTGGTTGCTTCTTACTAATCCAAGAGAAAATTCCTAAACCCAAAGAGAAACAATAACGAGAAATTGACTTCCTGAAATCACTGTCTTCTACCCAATCTGAGTCACACTCCCAAGAGAAGTTCTGGAACTGTATGTGATACCATACTAGTCGAGAGTTTTCTTCAAGTATATGAGCACCCGCATCCCAGCTTTCCAATGACTCTCATGAGGTTTGTTTGAGAACCCGCTCAAAACACCAACAAAAAAATTGATATTTGGTCTGGTGTTACACAAGTAGATCTGACTACCTACCAACCTCCTGTACCTGCCAATGTCTGCTAGTACTGATGTATCCTCAACGGATAACTTTGTATTCACCTCCATAGGTGTAGCTATCTCCTTGCACTTGATCATGCCAAATGCCTTCAAGATCTCCCATGGATACTTCTTTTGAGAGATGAAGATCTTTCCAGGCTCTTGCCAGACTTCAATCCCCCAACAATAGTGTAGCAAGCCCAAGTCTGTCATTTCAAACTCAAAACTCAAAAGCTTTCGAGTTTGGTTGATCATACCTTCATAGTCACATGTAATAAGAAGGTCTTCCACATATATGACAATGACTACATACTTTTCACCATCCCTGTAAATATACAAATTAGCATTTGAGGCATATCTTTTGAAGTTTAAGCTTAAAAAGAACTTATCTATTCGTTGGTGCCATGCTCTGGGCTCGCTAGTCTTTTGTATCCCATTGCCAGTCATCTGGTCACGCAGATCCTTAATCTGAGTGATGAATGTTTCAGCTATCTCTCCTTCCGCAAACTTCTCAGCTATAGTTGATTCTCCAAGTTTTGAATCCTTGTTTGGTTTCACATTTCATATTGACTCCTGAGTACATTCCAAGCCTCTAATGCCTTGGTTGTATGTGCTGAATCTATATTCCTTCGTTTCCAAGCTTGTAACTAAGGAACACAATGCATCTATATTCCTTCGTTTCCAAGCTCATAGAAGGTTTTCATTCAGAGGAATCATCACACTAAAATTTGATGGGTCGAGGGTAGGCTGTGGTTCTGCATTAGTCCCTAGCACAGTCTCCAAAAGCTCATAAGAATCAAGGATAGTTGTAATTTTGAACTTCCACAAGGTCTAGTTTGTACCATCTAACTTGCCTTCACTGAAGGTTGGTGGACGAAGCCTCAGTGTTTGAGTAGCCGGTACAACAACACCACCTCCAACACCACTTCTTGATGTGCTAGAACCACTTTTGGAAGACGACATCGTTCCTCTTTACTGTTGAATCCTTTGCCTCTTGCACACTCTTCAATCCCTAGAGCCCCTTAGGCTCTGATACATGTAAAAATTACATAGCGCAGCAAACAGAATCTGAGAAAGAGATAGAGAGTACACAACATATAATAGGAGCATAAAAAAATTATTTAGCTCCAAACAACTAATACAAAGATGGCTCTATCCACCAGTGCACTTCCACTATGAAGCGTAGATGGCGATCTAGACAGAAGATAAGCGAAGAGCTTAAGGCTAGTTGGAACAACTTTGACTAGGTGAAAGATAGATACTATATGGCTGTGAAGGGGTTTAGCTTTTATAGCCTGCGAAGGTGGTTAGGTTGGCTTGATTGACCTACCATATGAGCCTCCACTAGTCGGATAGGGAATATTTCCTTTACCATCAGCCGGGGATGCTGCCCTCGGACCCTCACCAAAGGGGGTCGCTGGCCCCCTTGGGACCCCCCAGCCAAGGGGCGCTTCCGTGGACCCTGGACCAATCGCGAACCCCAAAATAGGGACCCCTAATAACTCCCGTACCCCGCAACTCGATGCAATGTGCCTTAAGTTGCTACTAGCTTAACTACTCTATCTAACCCAAAGATTAGATCCACAATGGTCACCTTTTTGCCATCCGATCACATAGACTTCATCTGACATACAAGTCAGGACTCAACTAATATCCAGGCTCACATATGGCTTCTCCTCATAATGGAAGCTTTGTTCATTACTATAGATGGTGTGATAGGTCTTAGCATGAGAGGCATGATTGTGACAGATATTATGATACATTAGAACATGATTTAATCTTTTGGAAATATGGAAAAATTCATTAGAAAGAAACATGTATTTCTCTTTCTTTGAACTTTGGGAAATGAGGAACACAAAAATTATTAGATGATATGGTTGCTAAAAATGCATATACAACAATGCATGTTGCTACATTTGGATTATAGATAGAGAAAGCTCTTGGGTATGTTATGCTTGGTCACAAAAATAACATATAGTCTCATGCAATGCATGTAGCTGAGAACGAAAAATTATCAAGAAGTGATTTAACTAATGCATGTACACACATTTGTGACATGACAAGATGGTACTCACTAATTGATTTCTTCTCAATGTATGCTTATCTAGCTAAATTGCAAAATATAGTCTATGTAATTGTGAAGGAAAATTGGAAAAGGGATGAAGATACTATAGAGACTTCAAAAACGGTGACATATAGGAATCTTGAGTAGCCTAGTCAACCTACTTCTATTGTCTAACATGATATTTTCATGTATATTTCTCCTCTTTGCATACCAATTTGCTATTTGACACTATTTTTTAGTAAGGTAGACTATTATTTGCTACTGCTTCTCTAGTATCTTTGATGTTAGATCCACTAGATGCTAACATATGGATCACTACAAGGGAATAGGGATATAGCAAACGGGTGTTTCTGACACAAATTAGTGGTGTCACTATTTGCATTGCAAATGCAACACAAATAGCAATGCCACTTTGAGAAAAAAAAGAGGGCAAAACCCGAGCGTGGCATTTTTCCGTTGAGAGAGAGCGAAAGAGAGAGTGAAAGAGATTGTGGTTTTGGGAGGGAGAGGGAGAAGGAGAGCTTCTCATTGCCATCACCACTGCCACCACCATTTCGTGAAGAAGAAGAGGGAGAAATGCAAGAAATGAAGAAGAGGGGCCGTCGCCGAAGAGGAGATTAAGAATCCATCCTCGGGCCTTTACGGTAAGTACATTGCCTCCTCTTGGTTTGTTCTTGTTCTTTCTTCTTTTCTTTTATTTGTTTTTCTTGAGAATGAGGTGCATTGAGGGAGAAGAAGAAAGGAAAAGGAAGAGAGAATGAGAGAGAGAGAATAAACATGAAAGATGACAAAGAAAGAGAGAAAGAGAGAGAGAGGGAGGGAGAGAGGAGAATGGGTGAGAAAATATGAGGGGGCAGAGAGAAACAAAGAGAGGGGCAACAAAGAAAGAGAAAGAGAGAAAGAAAGAGAAGGGGGAGAGAACAAAAATGAAGAGTGCAAAGAGACGTGGATAAATTGTGTTAGGTTAGTTAGAAAACTAAAGCTACTTTTCAAGTGAAGGGGATGTTTAAATTGCCCATGGATTTTTTATACAGCAAAGTGGTCTTCGCTAGCCAAGAGAATTCCATTAAAAATCTGAAATGGTAGATTAGGTCAAGTTAGGAATGATCTAATGTCAACTATCCTAGTGTGTCATCCTAGATCCAAATCAATGTTATTTTAGGAGGGTTGAGTTGAGACTATACCTTATTAATTAAGTGGTTGATGCATATTACTCCCCCTCATTTCTCACTCTCTTTAAACCAATCCAATGTTCTACTTAAGTTTGAGAGATGATAGTAAAGTAGTTATCTTAAGCTAATGTTAGATAACCATAGTAGGAGAATATAGTCACAATTTAGGCTTAATTTAGGTTGAGATACTTGTGGGGGGTGGAACTTTCCCTACGGGATAGACATAAGTAGTTTGAGGTAATGTAGTTTGATTATTACAAGGGAGTTTTGAGCGGAAGTTACATTGATTACCTCTTGATAAATTTGTGCCATTAGGATTTGGTGGATAAACATGTTACAAATATAGATATGTACCTAGATATGGCTATAGTCTTTAGATTTGCAAGGCCATGCACTCTCTAGAATTTGGATGAAAAGGGATCAATTTGTGCACACCTTAGATTGACTTTATGATATTTCTCAATTATGAGAGCTGTTGGATATGGAATGTCATGTATTGCTTTATCAATGCCAATCATCTTCCCTATATTAGAACCAACCTTAAGTAGATATAGTGGATGAAAAATCTAAAAGTTATTTAATGTTTATTTTGAAGAAATATAGGGTTAACCATACTATTAATGTATCTAATTTCCATGGGTAAATCTTTATAATAGGATTCTTATCGTGATGTAATGTCTCTTAGCTATTGGAAAAACTTAAATAAAATATGATTCTTTGCCTTCTACTTGTGTAAGCTCAATAGCTCCTAAAAATTTATGTTAAAATATAATAAGGTTTATATGGAATCTTTATAATGTATATTAAAAAACTAGTTTGTTATGTGTTGTAAACAAAGACGTTTCAATTGACATTAATTCTATTGAGTTACAAGAGAAGAAATCCCTTCTCAAACAAATTAAAAAAGAAAGAGAATGAGAACAGAAACTAGTTGTTTATCGTAACTTAGACAAAATGGAAAACGATGATGGTCGAGACGTTCAAGATCGTGAAGCGTATCTTAATTAGCATGTCGCGTGTCCTTGCTCTCAATGCAAGTTGGCAATCAGACGAAAGTGTAGCTTGTCTATACAATACGTACGAAGCTTTGGTGAGTTCCAATCATAGATAATTGATTAGGTGATCTCAAACTTTGAGCAAACAGTAAGAAAAGTGTGTATCAATCATGCCTTACATTCGCAAACTAATTGAACATCATATACAAAAACATTAGATGTGGCCATATAATTTATACAAGGAGGTGACGTATCATTCCAAGGAGGAATGCGCCTATTTCGGTTAGTTAGAAGAGTTCGTGGGTGTGCGATGGATGGAGTGCCTGAGCCAATCCACCACTTGGAAGGCACGACTTAGTCTATACCATCAATACGAGAGGAGACACGTAGCCTTTCAGACATTTCTCCAATCTTGGAGCTTGAGATGGAGGCAATGATCGATGCATTGATGCCCATGGATATCAAGACATCTGATCCACTAAGAGAGGAAGCATCCATATCATTATATGATGGGTGTCGAGTATCTCACATGAAGATGTTGCTTGCACTCCTAAGTGTGTTTTAAAATACGGACGGAGTGATGCAAGTGTGACCAAGTTGTTTAGGTGCATTTTACGTACACTCCGTTGATTTTCTTTTTGCACCATTATAAAAAAATATTATGCTTTTTAAAGGTGTTTTATGATTTTTTAAAAGTTGCTAAAGTATCATATATTACCACTTGGAAATACCATGTCCGAGTCTCGTGATGATGCGTGACATGTTTTACGAAAGCTTGGCATAGACTACAACAATATCCATGCATGTGTCAACGATTGTGTGTTATTTCAATGAGAGTATAGGACTATGGAGACATGTCCAAAGTGTGATACTCACAAGTATTGACAAGACTTGCAAGGGCAAACTATCCCTCAAAAAGTTCTAAGACACTTTCCAATTATCCCTCGTATACGTCACATGTTTCATATATCAAGCTAGCGAGCTTGATAATGTGGCATGCACAGAATAGATCCACTGATGGAGTCTAATAAATATCAACAGATTCACGTGCATAGAGCCACATTGACTTTGCCTTTCTAGGCTTTGCATGAGAGCCAACGGATCTTCGACTCGGTCTTGCTATGGATGGCATGAATCCATTTGGTCTCTACTCAACTTCTTACAGTGTGTGGCATGTAGTCATTGTTAACTACAACATCCCGCCATGGCTTTCTATGAAGAAAGGACACTTGATGGTTAGCTTACTCATTCTTGGGTGCTACAAAGTCAAGAATATGGAGTTTATCTCTGTCCATTAGTCGATGAGCTTAATATTTTGTGAGAGGAGGGGGTTCACCGTGGAAGATATGAGCAAGCACGATGGTCGACAGACGAGCCATTCTCATGTGGACTATGCATGACTTTCCAGAATTCGGGGAGTACTCAAGTAAGTAGGCTTTTGTTCTTGTTGGTGATATCTATCATAGCTCATTCAAGTTTTTGCTCACTGAATAGGGGTGTTGGGAGAGTTCTAGTTACCTTAGGTTATTATGCATGTCCATTGTGTGGGCCACAGTTAGACTCCCGAAAGTCACAAGCCATGAAGACAGGATTTTCCAGTACCCATCACATCATAGAGGTTACCCACTGGGTGGATGATGGAGTGCATGTGTGCATACATGTCACACACACAATCGGAAGCACGCAAGGCACTCAAGAGTGGCGTCTCAAAGCCTGATTAGCTAGACACAGATGACTGGCAAAGAATCAGGGAGGAGGCTATAGATTCTTCAGGTTGTTGGTGACAGTAAACGGGAGGCAGTGAAGGCACGACTTGAGGCAAGGGTGGTCCATCATCTTGGGAGTGGTGGCCACAAGACTTATTTGGAGGACTTTGTAAGTTTTTCTTTTATTATTCTCGCTTTCTTATTTGCAATATCACTTGTACTGACAATCGTGTTTCTAACAGTTGTATTCTATTTTCTTTGTAGCACTCCATTATTAAAAACTGCGATCCCACCGGCCTGGAGACTTGATATGCAAAGAGACTCAGTCTCACTGCATTGATTGATAAATTATATGTATGCGATGGCCCAATAAGTCACTCACCTTTCTTGTCTGTAGTTACTATTTTTATTAAAATGCATTATGTATGGTGGACTAATGTGTAGTTGTTCATTTTTTAGAGTCCGTTAGATGCTCCTTTGCATCGGGACAAGCTTTTGGATGGCAAGGATCTATAGCTCATGCTTGGATTCATGGAGTGCACATCCTCTTCCTTTTTGGTTTTGTGATTTATGCATGCATATTCTATATACTATGTTGTTATCATCCTTTGTATCTTCCCATAATTCCATGAGTTTTCATCAATGATCTTGTACTTATTCTATGTATCAGTCATGTGGGTTCAAGCATATTTTGTGCTCGTCTTGATGACCATTGCACACTTAACATGTAATCCTTTTGTAGAATATAAATACAACACATAGTGCTAAGCTGTCTTGCCACAAATTTTTTTAATGTGTAATCGTCGGCTATTAGCATCGCAAATTTGCTGCATGTATCACTATTGGCATCACAATACATGTTGTAAACCATTGCTATTTGCGTCAATATTTGCATCGCTATTAGCATCGTAAAACCAACAAAAATTGCAACGCTGATAGCGATGAAAATACCGATGCAAATAGCGACAGTTTTATGGAGATGCTAATACTAATGCGTTTAACAACGATGGGGGTAATTTTTTTAATGAACATTTTCGTCGCTTTAAATGTCAGTATGAGGCATGTATCTTGTAATGGATGATACATATGAGCACTTATGGTGGTCCATGTGCAAGTATAGTAAACCTTATGAAAGTGTGTAAACTACTGCTCCAATGGGCCTCCAAGTGTCATCCAACTAGGTTCACTACTCCACTTTTGAGACTAGTAGTAGACATTTTGGAGACATGTGGCTCCTCCACACATGCCAACTAATTTAGAAATAAGATGCTAAGAAAGTAAGGGTAACACTTGTTTGTTTTATCATTTAACTCTAGTAATGCTCAAGACTTGAGATTGAACCTTTCATATTTTGCTTGGCTATATTCATGGCCCTTTGTGTCCCATGAGAATGAAAAAGGTTAGGAAAACATTTAATTTCATAATGAATGACAACCTTTGTCATAGCAACAAAAAAATTCTTGCCTTTTTCATTAAATAAATTTCTCTTATAGATTCTCAACACCACACTCAACCTTGGTATTATTGACATCCCGTCAATTATTTCTGAGACTAAGTCTCTTGCAATACTTTCTCAACCTTTGTAGAGTTTGCATTGAGATCTAGAATGTCCTTTTGCTTCATCAAGGCATCATTTTCCATGTCCTCTCTACGTACTCCATTAGAGATAGGGTCATTTTGATGACCTTGGTATATTGCACACATGGTTATATTGATTCTATATTTGGGCTGGAAATGGTATATCCAATACTTATAAACGACCAAGCACTCTATGACACACCAATGTTCCATTTTTCTACCTCAAGATCCCCATAGAGAACACTTGCCTTAACTTCTCCTTCCATTGCATTTGGTTTTATTGTTTGATACATCCATAATAGAAGCACTTCAAATCAAACCACCTCAAATGTCTTCCACAAGAGTTATTATGGACCATTTCCTCAAAGTTATATTTGGTGTGAGTTTTGTATTCCACCCAAATAGGTCCATCATACATTTGCTTCATTCTTGTAGCTCTTTGGAGATGTAGGTAACTCAATGGATATGTCTCCATAGTATAGAGAAGGTAGTTTGTTGACCCGAATAACAATAGGCGACATTCTTTGCTATGACAACAAGAGAGTCATTCAAATCAAATGTTATAAGAATAGTGAGGATATTAGATTGGTTGCCCACCATAGTGGATATTGTACAATATTCTAGAAAGGACAATCAAGAGGCCTATGAAGGGGTGAGATGTGTACTACATTTCCTATGCTAGTGGGTCAATCATTTTGTTGAAATATCACTCTTTATGGTTTTTTCACTTTGATTGTTGGCAACATATTGTTAGATATGATCAATGCCCCACCCTCATTAGGTGCTACCAATGATCCATGGTGCTCAAAGTTGTAAGGCCCCCATTATGAGGAGAAGCCAAATGTGAGCCCGGACATTGGGTTGAGTCCTGACTTGTATATCAGATGAGGTCTATGTGACCGGATGGCAAAAAGGTGATTGTTGTGGGTCTAATCTTTGGGTTAGATGGAGTGGTTAAGCTGGTAGCAACTCGAGGCACATTGGCGGGGGTCCGGGGGCAGCGCTCCCGGCCCGATGGTAAAGGGAATATTCCCAGGAATATTCCATGTCCGACTAGTGGAGGCTCATATGGTAGGTTGACCGGCCTAACGACCTTCGCAGGCTATAAAAGTTAAACCCCTTCGCAGCCATCTCTCACTCATCTTTCACCCAGTCAGAGTTGTTGTTCCAGCTAGCCTTAAGCTCTTCACCTATCTTCTGTCTAGATCGCCATCTAAGCTTCACACAGTGGAAGCGCACGGGTGGACAGAGCCATCTTTGTATCAGTTGTTTGAAGTTAAAGAATTTACTGATTCTCCTCTTATTTGTTGTGTACTCTCTATCTCTTTCTCAGATTCTGTTCGCTACGCCGTGTAATATTTTACACATATTACTCTCTTAGTAAGCTTTGAAATTCTAAGAGTAGTCTCCAAAAAGTGTGATTCAAGAATATGGAAATTGATGATATGATATTTGGAATGTTAAACAAACATCAACGTATTGAAACAATAGTAGACTCAAGAGATTTGGAGGGAGAGTATCTTCACAACATTGCAAGATCTAAAAGAGAAGAACCGTGAATAATGAAATCTCAACTAATGCACAAATAAGACTCATCAATGATGACAAAAAGTATGTGAAAACTCTCAGCAAGTAGTAGCTCACCAATCTCCAAGATACCCAAATAAGAGTTGGTCAAAGCTGCAAAAATACCATCCAATGCTCTTCAATAATTTGTCTTATCTATAATACCCTCCAATATGTAAGTAGAGTCATGCCCCAACCCATTGAATATGGCACAAATTCAACTCAAATGATATTCCAAGCACCAATCCTTGATTCCTACAAGGAGATGAGACATGATAATTGATTGAAGGGAAGAAAAATAGAAAGCACTCTTCAAAAAGTGTGCCAAATGTTTTGGGTGAGGACACTCACTATCCATTCAAAGATGACTCTTTTGATAGTCCTACTTTGATTGAGTGGACTAGGAAGCTAGCACCATGATGAAATGGGAATCCCACCTTGACAGAAGAGACTAAATGATCAAACCACCATAGAAAAAAAACACATGTATGATTGAATGGATGCTAATGAGCCACTATCTAGTGAAACTTCTCCCTCTAAATATATGGCATTGATGGTCCAAATGAATCCTCATAATGAAAAGAGATGTACTTCCACTACTTTTCACATGCCTACAATTACCCTGAACTTGCATGGAACTCGGTGCAAGAAATTCCAACAAGCAAGTCACCAACATAAACATAGAGATGGAGGATAGTAGGAAATAGTGGAGGAATGTTCTAGCTAATGGTGGAGAGAGGTTGAAGGAAAATAGGTGTAGGTAGGAAAGGGTAGAGGGGAGTAGGTGGAGGTAGAGGGGCATTATGAAAATTTTTGGGGCCTTGAAAGAAATTTTCATTTTCCCTATTTTCTCAAGATCCAAATGTGTAAAATCACAAAGTAAAACCAAGAAGAACCGATATAATATGTGAAATGAAAACTACAAATTGATTCTCCAAAGGACTAAAGTAGAATATGTGCATTAAGGAGACCAATCCAATTACTTTTTTATTGATAATGTATTTCTCATCATTAAAAGAAAGCCATTTAACTTCCTCCCAAGGTATCCTCCAAATCTTTTGAAATTTTTTGGACATTGTTGCCGTCTCAAGTGGTTTTCTTTGATCAAAACAATACATGTATGAGGATTCTACATTCTAAGCTACTGAAACCATTTCAACTTCTAATCTAGGCTAAGTCCAACAAAATAAATGCATGATTTCAATATCAAGCTTGAGGAAGAATATGCTCCCACACACAAAAAGGAAAGAAAAGGTCAAACTCTAATAGACTCCTCAAATGGATCAAGTGAGGGTGAAAGGCTTGCATCATATAGATTTGAGGCATGGTGTTATGATATGTCCAAAATGTCTAATAAAAAAATCAACTCCACCATTTACCTATCCAACACAATTGCATTGTCTTTCCCCAACAGGACTGACTTCACTCAACTTTTATTGAGTGTCGTTATGCTGTCTCTTTAGATAATACTAGTTTCTTTCTAACCCTTATAAAAGAGAAATACATATACTATTGGTTAATTGTTACTTATTGTAGGATTGTATTATATCTCGACAAAGAAAATATTCACATAACATATTACAAATCAAGAAAATGAAGGGCTTACTATTACCTATTGTTGCCTAGAGCATGCTCAAAAAGAAAAATATAGAAAATACAAACATAAGGCTATGCAACAATTTGTAGATTGCAAACATTTAAGTACATGAAAAGGTTATCCAAGAGGTAGTGAGGAGGGAAGGATATGCTTCAATCTATAAGGAAATGTTAGCAAAGCTCAAAGTCACATGATTAAACACAATATTAGTAAGTTTGGGAATCTCCCAATTCCCATTTTTTGAATACTAAAAAGGTGGCACCCGGATGACATGCCCGTAAGTTTCTCAAAACCATATGATGTGACCTATCATTGGAAAGCTCTTGAAAAATGGAATCTATTGAGCTATAGAGCGCTCAATTTGGAGTTATAATGTTCAAGTTATGACAAAAATCCAAAGATTTGACCACATGTCCCAAACTTATGGGGAATTCCCATATTCCCCAATATGGAGTTATTAAGTGTATACTACTATTGACACCCTTGGAAGTGTGAAAATTGAGAGGTCAACTTGCACATCAAGAGCAAGTCATCCTAGCACACTCATCACCCTCAATCACACTACACCATCCACACATTTGGCCAAATCAATGCTAAAGTGTGGGACATAACCAAGGAGCTTAGGCCTCTTAGCATTAGAACAATATACTATAATTAAGATTGTCAAATCTTATCAGTGACTTTATAGAATATTTTTATATGGTAATTTGCTAATGAGTTAGCCACAGCTACATTTGTGGATATGGTGGATATTGCTGTAGGCAATTGCTTACCATATACGAACTCAAAAGGTGTGTAACCAATAGATGAATGAGAAATAATGTTATATGCAATTGAAGGATAGATCCCAATTAGTAGGATGATCGATAGTGTAAGACCTAAGAAGATCAAGAACAATGGTATTGGTTGCTTCAATTTAGTCATTACTCTTACGATGAGTAGAAGGTGTAACATCCATTTTTGTGCTTCTGAAGAGAGAAACCCAAAAATAAGTGAAAAAATGGCCATTGGATCAATAAGGATAACCTTGGAAAAACCATGATGAGAAAAATGACTTGAATGAATAGTTTAGAAGCTTGAGGTGTGGATAGGGTCATTCTATAGGGTATAAAATATGCTTGTTGCTAAACCTATCAACAATTGAATAAATCATGTCATTATGGAATGATGTAGTAGGTAAAGCAATTATGAAATCCATAGAAAATTTCTCCCCTGGTCCATTAAGTATAGACAAAAGCACAAGCAAACCATGAGATTCTCCATGATGATGTTTGATGCATTGACAAAAAATACATTCAAATACTATACTTAGCAACATCATACTTTAAATCAAGGAAATGAAAATTTTCTTTAGATGCAGCTAATATAGATTGAATTCCTTGATGTCCCATGTATAGGGATGCATGCATTTCTTGCATAGTGAGGCCTCTATAAATTGCAATTACACACAATATCATTAGTAATAAAAAAATCCAAAATGAACATGTAATCATTAAAAGCAATGGTATTTTTATTTTTTCCATACATGATCAAAATCATTATTAGATATATATATGTAGGAATCATTGAATTGAAAGTCGTAAATTTCAATTATAGTAGAAATGTGATTTAAGTAGACATTCTTAAGCTTATCAAAGCCTAATGTATAATGTAGTGAAACATTCTCGTGAGGTCTATGACTAAGTCCATTGGTAACAATATTAACATGCCTAGGTTGATATTGGATCATAGGGTGGAAATTTTATGTAAAGTAAGCCCATTTAATATACCCATCAGAGATTAAGGATTGAGAACGCAAGTTTTTAATAGCCTACTAGTTAGTTTTAAAGAGAGCTTTGGGCCCCATAATTTAATATTTTGATATACCTAAATCATGCACAATAACATGATTCCTTATCATGTGTACTATAATTTTGTTTTGAGAGTTTCAAGTTTTAGCTTTTGTAGGCAATAGGGTGATCATTTTACATTAAGACTACACTTATGCTAGATCCACTAGCATAGATCACACAAGTAGAAAGAATGGTTGGTTAAAATTAGGCAATTGGAGTACAAGAACATGGGTCAAGAAGTACTTTAGTGTATTAAAGGATTCTTGTTGGGTAGCGCGCCCCGCCCCCCTCGCCAAGTGGAAAGCATCATTTTTCTTGCAATGGAAGAGCTATCAATGAAATTTTTTGTAGAAACTTTCAATGAAAGCCAACTAAACCAAGAAAAGAATGAACTTCATGGACATTTTTTGGCATATGCCACTCATTAATTGCACATAATTTCTTTGGATAACCTTTTATACCTTTTGTAGAAATGATTTGCCCAAAATATTCTATTTGACTTTGAAAGAAAGTACTCTTAGGTAGGATTAAATAGATTCTAGATGTTACTACTTATATTCAATTTTCGATTTGCTAAACATCAAGTTATAATTGAAACAATCTACATACTTATGGTGGTCCACGTGCAAGTATAGTGAACCCTCAGGTAAGTTACTCATGAAAATATGTGTGCATCACATGGGTTCAAAATAAGGTATTTTAAAATACCATTTCTATACATTTTTTACATACATAAGGGTGTAATTTAAAGGGGCTATTTATAGATTAAATAGAAAAGGATTATATTTTAATCAAGATAAATTCACATATAAGGATATTTATAAATAGGCATTGAACACACGTGATGTAGAGGATATACATATAGTAACTTTCCCGAGAGTGAACCTTATGAAAGTGTACAAACTATTACTCCAATGGGCCTCCAAGTCTCATCCAACTAGGTTCACTCCACTTTTGGGACTAAAAGTGTACATTTTGGAAACATATGGCTCCTTTACAAGGTCAAACTAATTTAGAAATAAGATGCTATAAAGTAAGAGTAATGCTTGTCATTTCTTTTATCATTTAACTCTAATAATGCTTCTAGGCTTGAGTTTGAACCTTTCATGTTTTGCTTGGTGATATCCCTAGTCCTTTGAGTCCTATGAGAATGCAAAAGGTTAGGACAACATTCAATTTCATAATGAATGACAATCTTTGTGATAGCAACACAAAAATACTTACCTTTTTCATTAGACAACTCTTTCTTATAGATTCTCAACACCACACTCAACCTTGGTATCATTGACATCCCATTAATCACTTCTAAGACTAAGTCTCGTGCAATACTTTTCTCAACCTTTTTACACTTTACATTGAGATCTAGAATGGTCGTTTGCTTCATCAAGGCATCCATCCTCACATGTAGTCTCTACATACACCATAAGAGATAGGGTGGTTTTGATGACCTTGGTATAATGCACACATGTTGATATTACACTTTACATTGAGCTCTAGAATGGCATTTTGCTTCATCAAGGCATCCATGCTCACATGTACTCTTTGCATACTCCATTAGAGATAGGGTGGTTCTAATGACCTTGGTATATTGCACACATGGTGATATTGATTCTATGTGTGGGGTGGAAATAGTATATGTTATACTTATAAACAATCAAGCACTCTATGATGTCCAATGCTCCATTTTTCTACCTCAAGGTCCCCATACAAAACACTTACCCTAACTTCCTTTCCATTGCATTTGGTTGTATTGTTTGATGCATCTATAATAGAAGTGCTTCAAATTAAACCATCTCAAATGTCTTCCATAAGAATTGTTATGGACCATGCCTTCAAAGTTATATTTGGTGTGAGTTTTGTACTCCACCCAGACATGTCCATCCTATATTAGCTCCATACCCGTTCGCTAGCCCTTTGGGGATGTAGGTAACTCAATGGCTATGTCTTCATAATATAGAGAAGGTAGACTGTTGACCTAAATAACAATAGGATACATTCATCACCATGACAAGAAAAGTAATTCAAACCAAACCTTATGAAGAGAGTGAAGATATTAGGTTACTTGCCCATCATAGTAGATAGTGTACAAGATCCCAGAAAGCACAATTAGGAGGCCTATGAGGGGGTGCCGATTGTAGCACGTGAAGGGGCATGCTTGTTGCTCACCTGTTGTGGGCTTTTTGAGTTGTGTATTAAAAGTGATATTGCACTAATGCATAATGATGCATAAGGATTCTATGACTACTCTAACCTCAAAAAGTTTATGCTTGAATGTATTCATTGTAGTGTGTCTCATTTCAAGCATCCTATCGTTAAGGTCATGTATTAGATAATGTACAATTTCTTAGACTAAAGAGACAGATAATTCAATGTTCATTCTTATAATATAGGAGTTCATCGATGAAGGGTCCAGTTCTGAGATTGGGTGCATTATCACTTTGCAATGTGAATAGCTATTTAGAGTCTTTTGGAGTACTAGTGATCCTATAAACCCTAGTTCATGTTGTACTTTCAAATTGGTTTTTTATCATGTTGTAGAATTAGTTCTTTTGTGTGAAAGAAGAAGAAGAATAAGATTTCAACCCTATCTCTCTGTGTGCTCAAGTCTCCATTGCTTTTGTACGTGTACTCTTGGTTTCTTCACCTCTCTCCCCTCTTGTCTGGTTTCAAAAACTCTCAATATACACATTACTTTGTGATATTTTGGCATGTTTGAGCTAGCACTTTGTGATGGTACACTAGCACTTGGCATGTTTGCGCCTGTATTTAGATGTAAAACTCCAAATATACACATTACTTTGTGATGTTTTGGCATGTTTGGGCTTGCACTTTGTGATGGTGTGCTGCTACTTCGCATGTTTGGGCATTTAAATTATGATGATGCACCAAGACAACTTGACATGTTTGGATAGATACAAAACTCCCAATATGCACATTGCTTCATGAGGTTTGGGCATGTTTGGGCTAGCACTTTGTGATGGTGTGCCAACATTGGCATGTTTGGGCCAATACTTTATAATGGTGTACCAAGACTTCACATTTTTAGGTAGAAATTCCCAATATACACATTACTTCATGATTCAGAGTTATGAGCATGTTTGAGCCAACATTATGTGATGGTGCGCCAATGCTTGGCATGTTTGGGCCTATAGTTTATGATGGTGCACTAGTGCTTGGAATTTTAAGGTAGATGAAAAACTCCCAATATACACATTGCTTTGTGATGTTTGGGCATGTTTGGGTGAACGCTTTGTGATAGTGCACCAATGCTTGGCATGTTCAGGACTATACTTTATGATAATGCACCAATACTTGGTGCTTTTAGATAGATGCAAAACTTCAAATATACACATTATATAATTGATATTTAGGTATGCTTGGGCTAGAACTTTGTGATGTGCACCCGCGCCTGGCATATTTTGACCTATACTTTATGATAGTGTACTAGTGCTTGGCATGTTTTGGCATGCAAATTGATCTTAGTACGTTGAAAAAATTTGCCGCTAGGGTGTACATTATGTGCATCATATCTTATGATACTTGCATACACGGGCATGCAAGATCTCTCTCTCTCTCTCTCTCTCTCTCTCTCTCTCTCTCTCTCTCTCTCTCTCTCTCTCTCTCTCTCTCTCTCTCTCTCTCTCTCTCTCTCTCATACACATGTGCATAAAAGGCCATGCATTGGCGCATGAGAGAATAGTGGTAAATAGTGCTGAGGGTGAGCTGGGCAATCATGTAGAAGGGCGTGTGCTACCACATGAGAGGATAGTGGCAAATGGAACCTTGAGCTAGGCAATTGTATAGAAGGGCTAGTACTGGCGCATGAGAGGGCGCATGAGAGGATAGTGGTAAATAGAAGCTTGAGCTGGGCAATCATGTATACACAAGGAACTCTAAACCATCTGCTATATAGTAAAAAAAGAGAATTTTACTAGATAAATGAGAGCATATCTAGGAAAAGCTCAACTAGTAAAAAGTGGATGTTTTGTTAGATATGTATACAGTAAAATCTTTACTAAATAGCAAAGTCAATTTATAAAAATTACCATATAACTATTTGATTGAGTAGCAAAATTGCAAAGATTACTAGTTAGCAGTTCTCTACAATTCACTACTTTTTTACATAACTATATAATAATTTAGTATCATAATTTTTTTATTTAGTAAAAAAATGCAAATAAATTTTACTACATACATAAATTAACAAAACAACCATTTTTTCATTGATTTTAACTATATATAACTCTATCTATCTAGTAAACTTCTCTATTCAAGTTCATGGAAATGATTAATTACCATACAAATTATCCTAGTTTAAATGCAACAATACAATCAATTGTTTAAGACATGAGAATTAATGAAGAGGAATGATACAAACGAGTTTACACATTACAAATTGAAGTTTTCATAAAAGGTTTTAATATAAATATATCACTCTAGTAGGAGTACATCATCAAGACTTAGTGCATTGTTCACACTTCTCGCGACAATAATTTTTTTGGTATAAAGAAGCTAGTCTACAATAAGCTTTTTAATTACAAAAGGATTTTGCTCTCTATAATCTCCTTCAAAGATGGCATCTCTCTTTACGATGTTGAAAGATGATTTCAATGATAAATATAACTCACCAAGATTTTGAATGCAAAAAAACTTTTTAAGTATAGTCTCTTGATCTTCATCATCATATGTTTCCACCTACATAAGTTGAAGAAACATGAAGGGTAAGAGACATAATCCAATATTATCACTTATAATCTATAAATGATAAATATTTTCATATAAGTATAAAATTATACTACATAATCATTATGTATAAATGAGAAATAATTTTAAAACGCTATCCATGCAATTAGTAGTTATAATTCTTACTTATGAAGTAAATATAATAGCAAATATTTATAACATATCGAAGTAGTCATAAGATGAGATGATTGAGCTCTTTCGTGTGGTGACAAAGAATAAGATATTCCATAATTTTGGTTAGAACTAAGATCCTATATTATGATCAACACATATATCAATATAAAGAGTAAATCTCAATCAAAAGAACAATAATTTTTCATAAGGGCATGCACCTTTATTTTTTTTAACTTTTTGTTCTCATGGATTATCTTTCGGCTTTCAAAATTGGATTGCATTTTCTCAGTCATTTTCAAAATACCATCAATGTTTTAGATAAATACACTTTATATAAAAGTCTTTCAAAGATAAAAACCAATATTTAACTTAGAAATGTAAAACTACATTGTGTGTATAGTTACTTTTTCTTGCAGCAACAATCTCTACATTCTCATTTTGCAAATCCTTAATAATACCATCCTCATGATCATTATATATTACTTGAAAAAAAACTATTTCATGAATACAAGTAAATTTTATTTTTATATATACAAATTGTAAAGATATCAAACATTTATAGAGTATAAATGATGTTCTTTCTAATAGCAAAAAATCCTGCAACATATAAGAAAGTTATCAATATCATCTTCGACTTCTTTAAAGATCACATATAGAGATTATGTATTTAAAAAATGACTTTACCTCACTATAATAAATAACTTGATCCTCAAATTGCAGTCTGATACACATCCTCCTCAACATTCTATATGTTTTCATAATTTCATATAAGTCATTGTATGACATGTTCATATTTTATAGGCTTAATATTCAAAGATATAAAAGGAAGTATACACCATTATAGTCATATTGTTTTCATCCACTGTCTCATAGGATATAACCACTTCATCATAAGAATTATTTGCTTCATATAATTGTTTCTAATGAATGAATGAATTATATATATTTAAATATAAAAAATAATAAATTAAAATAATTATTAAAAAACATCACTCACACTTTCTTAGATAAGTTCATCATCCAATTTTTTTTTCATGAATATTAGTCTCTACTTGCTTTGGTGAGCTTTTCTCTTGCATAGGAACCCGAGGTATTATGATAGACTTTCCCTACATGTATAAGAAAAATGTGTATTAAATAGGAAATTCAAATTTTACAAAACCACAATATAGAAGTAAGATAAATGACTTACAAGAAATAAACCCTTTGCTTTTGCATTTTGATTCTTTTGATGTGCGGTCAAAGTATCGCAAAGATAAACATATAAATATTCTCTCAGCTCTAGGGAAACTCAAGAGGTAAAATGGTGTGATCATTTGGATCGATTATATCCATGAGCTTCTGTTTCTCTTCCTTATTGTGTCGCAAATCATGATGTATACTATGGCCATCTAGCCAACATTTAGCTTTTCTATGGTTTGCACATCAATAAACAACATTTTGGTTGTGTCTACAAAACTCCAATAAAATTGACTTTTTATATTTTTTGCTATTGTCATGATCGTTTAACTTGGGAGGTCAAAAGATTTGCTCATATGAAGGAGTCTCATACCGCCACATTGCCTCCTCTAGGAATCAATGTTTGTGATTTGCTATTCTTCATTGAGTCCATAGCACTATGTGGAGCTAGTTGGCCATCATTTTTTTTCTTACTAGAAGATGTCATCTCAAAGATGTTGCCTACACATGTATATGACTTGATAAGATTGACATGTAACCTAAAATGCTTTAAAAAACTCTACTTATTTAAGAACAATGCAATGCATACCCATAGAATCAACGCAATCCAAAAGATGTGACATATATATCAAAGACTTAATCAAAAGAACATGATAATAATTCTACTTTAAGAAACTCCACATCATAGGAAGAGAACAGTATTCACCAATTGACAAGATTACTTTCCTTCTACTTATAACTTCAAAACTTGAGACTAATGCTATACAAGTGTCCCATTGTCTTAATGTTTTTTCTTCAACATCTACTCTCCAAATATTTGGACGTATACAATCACGTTTTAATAGAGCTAGTCTACATTCCTACTTCTCTAACTATAGCATGAAAATACTTGTTATTTGTATTATTGTCAATTTTATTTTTTCCTATGAGGATATCATCTTTCTCTAACCAAGGAGGTACATAGCCAAGTTGCCCTAACTCTAGTAATCTAATGCGTTGGGATAAATATTTTATCTCATAAGATATAATTTTATTACAACTTATGTAGCAATGAGCTTATGGGTCATATGCAATTCCAATCAAACCTAAGCCTTTCTAGTTGTAACACACTCATCCTTGTATTAACATCAACTAATAGCTCCTCTATACCATCTTTTCTTGTTATGCATTGCTTGTAATATTCTCCACTTACAAAACTAAAGTTCACCCATCTCACTTGTATAGAGAAGAAATTAGTTATTTGAGCCTTCCATTGACCTAAGCTTGGGACATCTTCACACATATTATCTACCTTAACTACTACATAATCTCCAACTTTGTAAATTTCTCCATTATAAAGTACTTTTTGGTAACATGTAGCTATAGTCTCATCAAGGCAACCATCTTCTAATGACAAAAATTGTAGAACATACCTTTTCTCTTCACAAAAAGTCCTTTACGTATCCTTTTTTTAGGAGATATATAAATTCCTTTATGTTTAATCATGTTGAAGCATGGTGAACTGTCATGTTCCCTAGATAATACCTTCCAAATTCTCTTTGCCTTTGCAACACATGAAAGTTGTAATAGTCCATCCTCATGTAGTGGATGGCAAATAGAACTCTGGTGATTAGCAACATGACCATCAGGAAGTGAAATACATTGGTGGCATTGAATTTTTTTCTAGTGGTAAAAGGCCATCTCTTTCCTCATGTAGTACTTTAAATGCCATGCTAGAAAACTTTCTAGTATGAAAATATACATAAAATATCTCGTTTTTTTGGCCATTTGTTTTAATCCCCATATATGACAACACCATGCGCTCAAAGGTATAACACAAAAAAATGTCATGTGAGCCATTTCTCAAAATGTCATCTAATAACTCGCCATTTCCTACTACATGCCCTTGTGGTGAAGAGGTTGGGCCAAAATATTCATCTTTTCGAATGCGCCAAGCTGCAAGTAAAGTGCGGACTACTTCTATGCTTTTCTTAGACCAACCTTTTTCTCTATTATAATTGTAGAATGCATGTGCTATATCCACCAAAGGAATACCTAGATCACTAAGTTCCTTTGGAATACCCTCTACAGTGCTTATGATGCATGGCAAGCACCATTGTATAAAAAGTTGATTCTCTTATGCTTTAAAGCTTTCATAGTATTTACTTGGAGCATGCGGCCACCGTCCATATCGAATGGAAGGAGGAGCAAGCTTATAGATCATTTTTGTACATCTGTCCAATGGATATCTTTGTCTCATTTGATAATTTTTTTAATTAGAGATTATATATATTTACTAAATAAATTAAGTGATAGAATATGCATTGTATCATATACTAAATCTAATGACAAATCTAACCCATACAAGTTGTATAATCTCCAAAGTGATGACTCTTCAGACAACCCTTCTATCTTTGGTATATTCTCCCTCTCACCTATTGTCAAAGCTCTCTTTGCTCTAGATAAGGCTATGACCATATCATTAGCTTTTCATTTGATTGGTGGATACCTAACTTGGTATCTATTTAAATCATACATGTAAACATCTAGACTAGCATGAGCTTTGTCTCTACGACAAAAGAATTGACCACCATCTTTAAATGAGTCTATTTTACATTGTGCAAGATGGTCCTCAATAACCATCATTAACATTGCATGAATTCTACATGTTTTAGAATGGCCTATCAGCTCTCCAAATATACATTTGATTGAATAGTTATAAAGATTTACAAGACCACTAACATAAAGGTCTTCTAGCTCAGTAATAATTAAAGGCCGCAAAAAGGCATGAAATATGCCACTAGTTTTTTGTATGGCTTTACAAGCATTCAAAGGTAGAAACAAGACGAGAAGGACACCTATATTAGAATCTTTTCCAACATTTAGAACCTTTATTTCTACCACTCCACAATCACACTGAGTTGTTTGAGATGCTTGCAACCCATCCCAATGGAGAAGGAGAGCTAAGTTTTGAGGATCGCCTTTCAACATATGTTTTTTATGTTGGTTTTGAGAACGGCATTGTTTACATACAAAGTTGTAATCTTGATTTGTTTCATTATAGCTTCTTTCTAGGACTTTGGAAAAACAAGATCTAGGGAATGTAGTATATACTTTCTTACGTGATATATTTTTACACACAATAGCCATCTCATATTCAACACTTGGATTCCAAAAATTTTGAATTTCTCTACATTTTGACCCATCCCAAAATTCATTTATATATTTGGGGTAGTCATCTATCTCTTTACCTCACCACCTATCTTTTTGACACCACATTGTTTGCATGTCATGACAAAAAGTTTTACTTCAAGCTAGAAGTTTGATTTGTTTTCCTATTGTTAAATAATCAAAAGCTATAGTGTTCTTTCTAGGCTTTAAATATTTTTTGCACTTCTCATAGTAAGTCAAACAATCATGTTTAAGCTTACAATTTTCTGTGCCATCTTAATATCCACATGTGATAACATTTCCATAGTACAAGTCCTCATTACTAAGTAAAAATTACTCAACTTCATGGGGATTCGTTTCATCACCTATACATAGCCTATAATGTTGTGGTTGAACCGTTCCAAGTTCATAAAACATTGTGTTTAATTGTTCCTTGAACTCTCGCACCATCTAAATCACCATCCCATGTCTTCAGCAATTGGATCAATAGCTTACATAAGCTCGGCATTGCTTTTTCTACGCTACGTTTTCCAACTCTTTTTCCACCCAAACCCCCAAATATGAGTTGAAGCATATTATCTTGAGCTGTAATTGAGATTCGGTGTTTGTCCCAAAGTGATTGAAGCTCAATGAGTCTCTCTATAATTTGATGAGCTAATAATTGCATAGTATGGTTATTCTCACTATTAGATTCATCCTATGTTTCATCACTATGATAGTTATAGTTACTCTCATTGTGTTCCTCTTGGACAAAGGCCATTGTTATTCTTATTAAGATTCTTGATAAGAGAGTCACATGGTGGGGTTTCATTTGTATTATTATTATCACTGCTACCAGTAAGGCCATTGTTATCATTATCATTATTACTTTGTGTAATGAGATTATTATCCCTAATATATGAATGTGACACATCACTGCTAAAGACCTAAGTTTCTACCCAACCCACATTATATGCAACTTTGAATTGTTGATGTTTGAAATATGTGGAAGGGGCCACATAGTGTCCACCACCATAATATGCGACACAATCGCACCACATTGGTTTTTTATTAACATGAGACAACTCCACTCTGTTTGTTTGATCTTCCAATATATTACCAACACCTTCTTCAATATGAGGATACAAGTTACCAACAAAGTCATGATTATTGTGTCTAAAGTTGGTGCTTCTATTTACCAATTGTCATCCTTGAGGTGTGTGTGCACACTTGTAATTGCAAGTACATTTGCGTAAATTACCTATTGAAGACATGATTTACCCTTGATGCAAAGATTAAAGTTACTGTATTTATGAAATGTCAAGATAGTATAATTGAAAGTATGTAATTTTGGTTCTAGAGATAACTTGCCTTGAAAGATGCAATAGAATACCTCAATGCGATGGAAGACACGTAGAATGACATCCCAACTTCCCTTTGTGGACACTGTTTATTAAAGCAAAAAATCAAAACATTTGTAGAGCCTTTTGGCAAAAATCTTCTCTTTACTCCCCCTACTCTCTCTACCCTATGTCCTCCCTTTTTCTCTCCTCTTTTACTATATTCTCTTTTCTACTCTTTTTCTACTCCACTTTTTTTTCTTATCAAATTGATCAATATTCATTTTTAAGAAAATCATTTAAAAAGAAAAAAATTCTAGTACTTTATATTGAATAAATAAATAAATAAATAATTAATTAAATTAACTATTAATATTTATTTCACATTGAATTTGTGATTCAAAAGCTGTTAATGTACATAGTCAAGGAGGTTCAAATAAAAAAAACGTCAACATAATGACACTATAGGTATCTTGCTCTACATGCAATATAAACAAGTGGGGAGAATATCAGAGTTCCAATGTTCTTTCTAACATAAACTCCAAAAGTCTTATAATGACAAAGGAGACATAGAACAAAAGCTATTTTACATACTAGAGGTAGAAGTTTTTGTTGAGATGGCAAGCTCAACATGTGCGGATATTGATAATGGACCTCCTGGCTAGATGAGTCCGCACGTCTACACTTAGCACGTTGGTGGTCATTATGATACTCACATGGCCACTGACTCATCACTTATTATATTTATTTTGTTACACCTACCTACAATTGGCAAAGTTATAGTGCCAGTCGATTAGTGTAGCCGGTTATGCACTGTTTGACTTACAATGTCACTTTCCTTTATGTTATATTTTATCTATACTTTGTGTACATTGTATAGTGTGTGGAAGAAGAAAAAAAATCACTAAGAAAACGTTTTAACCTCCATCTCTCTTCTTGTGTTATTGAGTGAGCTTCCTCTTTGCGTGTACAGTGTGTGTTTGGCGTAGCAGCTCAAGCAAAGTCCCCCACCATGTGATTCTTGATATGGTATTAGATCCGTGCCACTAAGAGAGGTTGATTTTGAAGGCTGAAGTGAACGAGAATAAGCAAGGTTCGAGCAAGCAAGCAACGGGTAAGAAGCTCTCCCATTCTTCCACTCTCTCTCTTGGATAGTGCCTGTGGAGGCATCGGAAGCAGGGTTGAGCAAAAATCTTAGATTGCTGTGAGATTTGGTGTGCGAATAGAGCACTGTATATTCTATAGACAAGCCCTTTAGGGTTATCCGCAGTTATTTTGGGCGTCTGAGGCCGTTTCAGGCCCTATTTTAGAGCCATAAGGTTACAGACAACAGTTTCAGGGTACATTGTGATTTGGACTGTATCGACCGAAAGTGGGTGCACAGGTTACAGATTACGAATCTGTATTTTTGGAGGTGTTTACAGGAAGAAAACATAAGTCTTATTTGCAAACATGTTGCAGATTACATGTACTATTGAGCAATTAGTGAAAAAGGTTGCTTGGTGTAGTGCTGTACACGTGTTGTGAAAGATTGCAGAAGACTAGCTTGCTGTGTTGTATCCTTGTTTGTGATAATGGCAGAGAACAGTGGAAATCCCATTATTGAGAAGCTTGACAAGAACAACTACCCTTCATGGAAGTTCCGCGTGACGAACTTTCTCATTGGAAAGGGCCTTTATGAGTTTGTTTTAGGTGAAGAAAAGGAGCTAGAGTTGGGTATCCCTCCGACTGTAGATGAATTAAAAGCATAGAAAGAATGGAATATGAAAGACAAAAATGTGATGTACTGGTTATTTGCAGTCATTGATAATACGATGTTGGGACATATTAGGAATGCAGAAACTTCACATGAAGCTTGGATAATTTTTGAGAACACGTTTTCAATAAATACAAAGGCACGAAAGATTCAACTCAAGAAAAAGTTGAATGCTTGAAGAAAGGGAAAATGTCTGTCAATGTGTATGTGTTGAAGATGAGGAGCATTGCAAATGCTTTAGTAGTGATTGATGCAATGCATGATTTGGTTTCATCCACTTTGAGTGGCCTTAACAATGAGAAGGCATGGAAATCATTTGAAGCCATTTCCAGATTTTGATGAGTTGATCTCTCTCATGATTACCGAAGATATCAATATGCAAGGTGACTCATCTGAAAAAAATGGTAAATAGGTTCAAGCATTTTACTCAAGTTTAGGAGGGGGATGTGGTAGATCCTCTTCGAGAGGCCGTGATATGAGACGTGCTGGTGATACCCAGCAAAACACGTTCAATCAGCAATTTGGTGAAATGCAGGTTTCAGGAGGCCGAGGAAACTTTAGAGGCAGGGGGAGCTCTAGAGAAAGAGGTGGATGGCAGAATAGAGGTTTTGGAAATTCTACTATTATTTGCCATTATTGTGGCAAAACATGCCATATTGCAGCCCATTGCTATGCAAAGAAGGATGATATTCACAGTGGTAAATTGCAGCAAGGAAACTATACATTGTCTTCATGACAGAATGAAGAAAAAATGAGCATCTGTTTGTTATGCAGCATATGATGAATGCAGTTACAAGAAAGGAGACACATGATGATGTATGGTATGTTGATTCAGGTACATCTAATCATATGACTAGTCATGTTGAATGGTTTGGAGAGATGCAGGACTTACAAAATCCAAGTTATGTGCAGACGGGTGATGATTCATGCCACCTAATTTCACACATTGGAAAGGTTTCCTTGTCCTTATATGATGGCCAGACAAAGAGTCTGACAGATGTATTACATGTGCCATCAATTACAAAGAATCTAGTGTTTGTTGGCCAAATGGTAGAGCAGGGGTTGTAGGTCCGATTCAATGCAAAATGTTGTTTTGTAGAAGACTTTAATGATAAGTACAGGTTGGTTGCAAAAGAAAGTAGAGTTGGCCGAATGTTCACTTTAGATACTGGAATTCATGCAATGGATGCTGTTATGTATGCTAAAGAAAAAGGAGTAGTTGCAGATATTGAAATATGGCATAAACATATTGGGCATGCAAATGTGCAAAGGCTAAAATTAATGCAGTCTAGAGGATTGGTTACAGGGTTGCCTTCTTTTAGAGTTGCAAAATTGCATAAAGTCTGTGAAGCATGCCAGAACTTTGGAAAGCAGGCGAGACAACCCTTCTCGCATGATAGAGAAGTGAGCAAAAATATACTTGATGTAGTACATACAGATGTTTGGGGGCCTACACACAATGTATCTCTTGGTGGCAGCAAATACTTCGTCACTTTTATTGATGACTGGTCAAGGAAGCTATGGGTATACTTCATGAAGGAAAAGAGTGATGTGTTTGAGCACTTCAAATATTTTAAGGTAGCTGTTGAAATAGAAACAAGCTTAAAAGTTAATTGTTTGAGATTAGATGGAGGGGGAGAGTACCTCTCTAATGAGTTCAGTGGCTTCTTGAGAACTCATGGGATAAAGAGACAATTTACTTGCAAGTATACCCCATAGCAAAATGGTGTTGTAGAAAGAAAAAACAGGCATGTTGCAGAAGTTGTATGGGCATTAATGGCTGAAAAGAATATGCCCAAACATTTTTGGTCTCAGGTTGTCCATACTACTGTCTACATTATGAACAGAACTCCCACAACTGTAGTTCATGGGATGACTCCTGAAGAATGCTTTATTGGCAAGAAGCGTGATGTATCGCACTTGAAGGTATTGGCTATGTTGCATACATTTATGTGCCAGATGAGCTATGGAAGAAGCTTGATCCAAAGGCAGAAAAATGTGTTTTTATTGGATACTCTTTAGAGCAGAGGGCAAGGGAAGAGCAAGAAAGACGAAGTAGAAGAAGAAAAAGAAGAGCAATTTTATGTGGTAGGAGCAATGTCAAGATGCTTTTAAAGTGGAATAAGAATATTTAGGTCGCACTGTGGGGGCGAGGGAAGAGTAAGGGAGGCGAAGTAGAAGAAGAAAAAGAAGAGAAATTTCTATATGGTAGGAACAACCTCAAGATGCTTTTAACCAATATTTCTGAAAATGAAAAGAAAGTATATTCCATGATTTTTGAAAATGAAAACACATGTATTGGTGGCCGTATTTCGACATCCAAGAGGGAAATGAAACCACTTGGTTAGTGTTGTTAGTTGCTACACTACCACCCATAATTTTCAGGGGTTTAGTGGAGGAAATGCAAGGGGAAGCAACCCCCACTAATCCTACTAGTACTGGCATGACCAAGAGCTAATAGGGGGAATAGGATTCGCCTCCCCCAATTAGCTAACCCGGCTCTTAGTACCTTGGGGGACTATCTCTTTTTGGGCCTTTTAAGACCCTCATACGAGTTGGGATCAATGACCCAAACTACATCATATGCATACAAAAAATCATGAATGTGCTTTTAAAAAAAGAAAATGTGGTCTAAAAAATAAACCCAACTTTCTATGTAAACTGGGCTTGTCGAAAAATGATTGACATATAAATAGTAGCCTTGGTCACATGTGGTAAAAAATAGTTGTTAGGAAATGGTGCTGAAAAACAGGTTAAAAGTAGCCATCATAACATGTATAGTATATACTCTAATGGTTTAAAAATTTGCTTATGGGAGGAGGGAAGCCTAATATCAAGTCTCTAAGGCTTCAATTCTAGTAGCACCGGTGATTTGCATTGTTGGTTCCAACAACCTTTGAAAATGGAACTAGCTTTAGGCTTTGATATAGCCATTGTCAATTATAGACAACCGACATGGGGCTTTACACTTAGAAATGCAAAACTTCCCGATGATCTCTTCACATGAAAGAAAACACGTGGCTCTCATGATCTCTTCACATGCACACTATCAGTGTGCTGCCAGTAGACTGGGATGGATCAATGTCCTGCCAATTGGGATGCAGGCATCACACAAATTGCTTCTACTTCGACTATAGCTCCGATCCATTGATTGATGGCACAGATCTAGTATGCCACACAACAGTACGTGTGCTACAGAGAGATCACACCTATGATAGCCTTGGTGCTCATGGAATGAGCTTTGGTCGAAGTAGGGCAATCCTGATGCAGAAGCAGTGGCCTGCAAAGGCCGTCGTTCCTCAATAATGAGGTGACTGTGAGATTCTTGAAAATGCCTCCTTGCAGAATGGGCCCTGTGCACGAGCCTATATGCATTGCTCGCGGTTGGTGCAGGCGGGCTCACGTTAAATATCGGCCTGTTATGGGCTATCGCCCATAGACAGGCCATGTGTCGGTGACCTTGCACTTTTTAGGGGTCACATTTCTTATTTAAATATATATATTCAATAAATTCACTCACTGTCAACTAACGCGCATGGGTGAGATGGTAGGGTGCAAGACCATCCTCCGGAGGAGGTGAGTTCGACTCCTGACAGTGACGCAATGAATAATTTTTGGCCCAAAAGGAGGGCTCTTCATAATCACCAGCTGCAACCGGGTGCCACATCACCAGGCAGGCCGATATTTAACGTGAGCCGAGTTTTTTGTTTTGGGGTTTAACTTAAAAGAATGACTGATAGGCCTGAGATGTTTTCGTATGTTTTCCTACTTCTGAAGGATACAAGAAACAAGAATAAGAACAAGGGCTTTTGTTTCATGAAACAGTTATTATTTTGTTCTTTCTCCTCTTGATCTCAAGCACATTAAATTCACAGCCTGCATTATCAGAAGAATTCCACTGGGTTGGTATTTTACCCTCTGTGAGAAGTTGAAGTTGCAGGACTCTCATAATTCTTGTCCTCCTGATTTATCTCTAACATCATCATTTTGCTAGTTTTTTAAGCTTCTTACTCCATGCTTCCACTTCATCTATTAAGGGCTGTTTCCTTGCGGCATTATGATAGGTGTGATGTGGTTGAGGTCTGCTAAAGGATTCATTCCATCCTAGAGGAATAGATGTTCGGAGGAGCTGCTGCCTCTCAAAAAATCTTCACAAGAATTCGATACACCTGCTGTTGGCTCTTGGTAAGAACTCATCCCCTGTTGGCTTTGATTCGATTCTGCAAGGCCTTTTAAACTTGTTGAAGAGCCATGAGTGTTAATTATAGGTTGCATGGTCATATACTACTGGCTATGGTGGCGAGCTTCAAGAAATAAGGGCACCAGCCCACAGGTTCTGATTTTATAATGGATTCTATATCTAGCTAGGTTTTGTGTAGGTCCCTGCCATGTCTTTGTTATCACTGGGTGTGACCTTGTTACACAATGTTACAGGTTAGGCACCTCATTTATAGCTTGCTAAATCTTGGAGCCTATCTCAGTGATGCATTGTGAATATAAGGCCGGAAGTGTTATTAGCAGAGTGTAATAAATTAAAATGTCAAAGAAGCTTTCGGAGCTCTTTACTGAGCTCAATGATGCATTCTGAATATAAGGCTGGGAATGGTAGTAGATGATTGAACTTGGGATTTGAACTTACAAGCTTTATTAGGAGTAAGTTCAAAAGTTCTGGGTCGCCATGGTAGATTCCTTCAGGGATCACTAACCTACTCTTCCCCAACCAATCTGCAAGTACATGTTTTTTATCAAGGGTAGTACTTTTGGCCTTCTTACTGCTAAGCCTCTTTACGATCATGTTGCAATGTAGGGAATGAAAAATCTGGCATTGGAGGATTAAGTTAAGGTCTTGGAACACGAGCTCAAAAATTTTATACTCCTCACTAAGCACAAAATAGAGGCATGGGAGAAGCAGTTCCAGGAACATCTAAAATAGGGTGGGTTTCGTGGTACCAAGACCTAATCCAAGTCCTGGTTGAAGCCTTTTTCTCCTGTGAATACGCCTCTCCAAATGCCAATGAAGCAGTACCCTCTTCTCTAGACTGTAATTGGCACTCAAACACACCTCGAGCTCCAGGTTTGAGAAGGAAGCTATTTTGAAGACTACAGACTGTGATGGCCTGGAGTATCAAGGGGAGACAACTGGCTTTGCAAAACAATGATGCCACTGGTAGTAGTCTTGATACTGCTGAAGCAATGAAGATGAGACTATTGCTCACTCTACTGCCCTTGGTTGCTGTTAATGGATAAGGAGGGGTTTGTAGCCCATTGGAGCTAAAGTAGCCTTTAAATTCCCGATTGATATGCTCATGTGTGAAGTGTTTTCAAATGCAGCAGGTCCTCCAACATAATGGGGGAAAGGCCATGAATCGTATCCTAGATCACTTGCTTGGTACGACATGACTCAAAGCTATTTCTACTCTGATGATCGTTGTATGCAATTGCAAACTTCTAATCTTTAGCAATCTGACCAATTATTCTTTTGAAGTATCAGATGCAATGGACTTGACTAGTCATGGAGATAGCAATGGATTACAAGTCTATATTATATCACTGTCATGTCCATCTTGCGTAATGCCCATGACTGTCATGGGCCTTTACCATTAACATTAGGAAAAAAATGAACTCACAAATGAGCCTTTTAGCCTCCCCCTCTCTCCTCATTAAAACAAGGAAAAGAGGAGAGAAGAATAGTAAAATAATCCTCATCTCTCCACTTTTGCAATCTCGTTTTGCCTTTTTTATATTATCTACAAAGATATACTCAGATTCCTTCTCTCTCCTCATTCAAGAAGTCTTTTTCAACCAAATTTTATATTAAAAAAGGAGTTAGTTACGGGAGTGTGGTGTTTTGTTTTCAATGCAAAATGATTAGTAGGTATGAGGTAATTGATTTTTAAATCAAGAACAGGGAAAATGAAATTTCAAAAGTTCTTTTTAGGATATTTTGGGGATTTTTTATATCCTAGCTTTTGGTCAAAAAATAAACCAACTAGTCAAATTTCGTGTTTTTTGGAGATGTTTTTGGATGTAAAATAGAAATATCTAAAATACGAAAAGTACTCTTGGACATCCCTACCCTTTGAGCTATTTTCCCTCATATCTATACTCTCTTATGGCTCTATTGTGATCTCTTCTCCGTGTTTATGCAACCTTCATGAACAGAGTGAATTACTTACATCCTTCTTTCCCTTGGCACCTTTGTGTGTCTCTCTATGCATCTCCACTCTACCTCTTGTGGCAATCAAGTAGGCTCCCCGTTTCTATTAATAGTAAAATGAATACAAGAAATAAGGAGCTGCATATTGAGGTAGAGATTGAATATGTCCCATTATTCAAAAGAACCTAGCGTACTAGTGTCAACTCTCAAGTTTTGCAGAGTTACAAGCAAATGGGATTGAAACATGTGGATTAGTGGGTTGATGGGAAAATCTACCCAATTGACCTCTTAAACAATAGACCTCCAACTTTCTCAGGAATCACAAATTTGCTGAAGTATGTGTGTGAGAGAAAATGGGTTACTTGGTTATACTAGGCAGCTCAATGATCAAGCGTTCAAAGTACTTACAACTTGCCAAGCAACCATAAAAAATTGTCATGATGTGATCGTTGCACATTAATTTCATATACAACAGCTCATAGGACAAGTGGTACAACTGAATGATACTATAATTCAACAAAACAATTAAATTATTTCAATACAGAACACTATCCATGACATTGGTATCTCATATGAGGAGGCAAATGCACAATTGGACGACTTGACAAACATCAACATCAAGCTAATACAGGAGCGCAAATGAAAGAAGAAGCCAATCAATGAGTTAATTGTGAATAGTGGGCAGTGAAAGCGACGTATTAAAGCATGTAAGGTAGCTCAGAAAGAGAATCTAGATGAGGGTGAGGTTGGATCGTGTATTAATAGATTGTTGAAGGCAAGTACATTAGAAAACGTTTTGAGCAATTGTAATTTTAAGGCTGTAAAGGAAAAGGTGATTGAGTGCACATCAAAAGATGTATCAAATGAGTTCTTAGCTATGGATGCACAATCTATTTGTGACAGGGCCGACATTAGCATGATGACTTACTCAAAGATATTCAAAGGTGTGAAGGCTGGGTTTGGTCGTGTGCTGAAGAGAAATTGAATCGTGTCTCTTCCTCAACCTTCAAAGTTAATAGAGGCCCGGCGGCAACTTAATACAAAGGTTTTGGAGTTGATAGGAGATCCCATGCATGTTCAATGTGTGGAACACTAAAGGTTGGCACCAAAAATGCATATGAGACGAAGTTCACTGGACTCAATAATTACTATTTAGATTTAGTAATGTACTACAATATGTCTATTGAGGAATGTAATGGTAAATTACAGTTTGTTATAAAATTAGATGAAAGTGAGGTCGTCAAAGGAGTAAAGCTTAAAAGAGTTAGTGTAACTCTGATGAATAGAGCTTTACAATTCAATAAGAACAACCCAGGGAACTTTAGTGTTCAATCTGAACGCTATGTGTAGTGGCTTGCTGCATTTGAAGTTCCTAAGGAAACATTTGAGGTGTTGCAGCTATTCTTTATGTACACAAGCATTCCAAGCATAATCGATCGTTAGGAACATGGTGAGATGCTCTCGGTTAAAGGGTATTGTCAATACTTCATTGAATGGCATCTTGTAGGAGACTTGAAAACTTTAAAATGCATGTGTGGAATCTCCAATGGTGCAAATACAAAGAATCCATGCTTATATTGCTTGACAGAGAGGGTGGAAGGAAAGGACGGAAAGAAGAACTAGTGAAAGGTGACAAGTGCTACACCAACGCGCAATAGAGAAGATCCGACTTGGAAGCCCATCTTCAACATTCCCTTGGATCATATTCACATTTGTTCATTGCATGTTTTTTTCAGTATCATGAAAAAACTTGTATATGAATATATTTGATTTTCTTAAAGGATGCAACCAGAAAAAGAAGCCATTGCAACGTGTAGGAATGTGGAGCGAGTGCTATAAAAACTTGGGCTACACAAGTATTAAGTGACGATTGAAAAAGATGAGAAGAGATCAGAAAAATTTGGTAACTTGCCAAAAAAGCCTTGCTTTGGAGGAGCAAAGGCTAGAAAGTTTCTCTTAGTACCCATAAATGAGGAAGAGAATGTCATGGTTCGTAGGCTGTAGGACTACGATGGGTAAAAAAAGTTACATTTTGCAGTTCCTGATCGAAGTAATGGAGGAAAAACAAGATTGGCCAAAGCTAAGGTTTGGATAAGTCTTAACAAATTGGCTCCCTTACTTCGCAAGATGGTGTTTAACAATGAAGATAAGAAAGAATTTATCAATGCTATGCATAGCTTCTACGAAAACATGGTGGAAGCATGGGGCAAAATCTCTATCACACATTACATGTGTTGGGGATAAAGGCGCCTCCGCTGTGCCGCCCCGTGTATTACTACACTGACAGTACTCGCCACTGCACACTGCAGGTGGCGGGCGCCCGTCACGTCACTTTATTCTTTATTCTTTTAGTGACAGTTTGAATAAAAGAAGGCCTGGTCACACATTGTGACTGTTGGAGTTCCCATTTCTTGTCTCTCTCTTTCTTGCTCTTGCTCTCCCGCCATAGCTCTCGTGCAAGCTTCGATCCTTCTCACCTTTCAACTGGTATCAGAGCTTGGCATTCTCTTGCTCGAGCTCAACTCGGTGCTTCCCGACCTTCGTATTGACTCGCTTCACGCATTGGGTCTCCATCCCGGCAGCCATAGCCGACCTCTCGAGCTCCCGACTCTCCCCGGCTTCCCGAGCTCCATCCCGGCCTTCTTGAGCTTCATCAGGGCCTTGCCCTTGAGGTATTGCTTCAGCATTTGCAGGCATTTGAGTGTTTTCTTAGTTTGAAATAGGGCAGGAACAAAGGGCAGCCACTCTTCTTGAGCTCCATAGCTCATATCTTCCCTCCCCTTTGCATTGGGCCTTCATGGCTTGGTATGTGCCTACCTTGGGCCATCATTGAGCCCCCCCCCCCCAACCATCCTAACTCCACATGATTGGTAGCAGCACTCCAGGCCTCAACATGCTAAATATGGCACCCATTTTCAGACTTTGACCTCCATGTTTTACAGCTGAATGCTTTGTTGCTCATGGAGCACTCATCATTGGCCTATTTGGAGGGCATTTGAGCCATTTTTGGATGTCATTTTGATGCTTTGTCTTGACATTGAGGTTGGGAGCTGATCATTCTCAGTTTTGAAACTGTCATTCACTGCATAAGAGTGCTGGAAACAGGGCAGCACCCCTGACACTGACATTTGTTGCTTATGCCTCATTCCATTGGAGCTATTTGATGCCCGTATGCGGTCTACTTCCTACCCGGATGTATTGGGGATGTATGCATTTGGTTTGACCATGATTTTGGCTTGAATTCGGGGCTGAAATCTACTGTTTAGAATAGTAAATACATGTTGGAATAACAGTGGGCTGAAGGTACTTTACATGCTTTGGCACTTACCTACCGATATCGGATGTATGCTTTGAGCTTTGGCATGATGTCTCTGACATTTGGGGACGACTTGGAGAATATGTATGAGATTATGGGATGCTTTTGAGCTTTGCATTAGCTCCGTCTTCACTGGCATTTGGACCGACTTGGCATGCTCGTGGACCGCCTATGCCTCATGTCTCTGCTCGACAGTTAGGCTTTTGCATTACATGCTTTGGTTCGTGACATATGCTATTTGGTTCGTGTATGCCATATCGACATTTGGAGCTTGGATTTGGGTGTATTTGAGCATTCCCGGCTTACTTGATCACTGATCTTGGTTGCTATTTGGATGTCATTGAGTTGACCGAGAGCTTATTTGGGCTTATGTATTGCTTCATGGTTAATACGACCGGTGCTTCATGTATGTCATGCTCTCTTGGATGCGCTTGATGCATTGACAGGGTCACTTATCACTGGTGCTTTCTCTTGGGTTGTTTGAGCTTCTAAGCTCGCTTTGTACGCCTTTTGTGTCAGTGGGAGCATTTTACATGCTTGCTTGACCTTTGACAGTTGCATGCTATTGGAGCACTTACATGTATTTGGAGTAGTTTATGTCTTGAGCAGCTACATACGCATTGAGACTTTGGGATCATACTCCGATCTTTATGGATATGCATTGATGTACTCTTGGTTCATAGGATGCTTATGAGCTGAGTCTCATATTTGGATCTTTCTCTTTGAGCAGACACCTATTTGTGTCAGGTTTTGGCAGTTACAGGAACACTTTGCCTAGAGTGTTTGGGGGTGTGCCTTTCACTGGCAGATGTTATTTTGACATGCTTCGGTGTTGAGCTCATGTTCTTTTCACTGTCATTGGCCTTGCTTATGTCTGTTTCATGCCGGCTTTGGACCTAGCATTGTTTGCTTGACATTGGATCCTATTTTGGGACAGTTTGCTCTCTAGACTGCATATGTGCAATTTATTACATCAAGCAGTTATTGGTGGACTGAGGTGTACTTTTCATGCTGAAATATCTTGATTTGGTGTATCGCACCTAGTACTAAGTGGGCAGCAACTTTTGGCACACTTTGCTCGCCCTTTGGACCCCATTTTGGTCATTTTTGGGCGGTTTCTGCAGTAAAACAGCAAGCAATTTTGGACTGTTTGGGCATTTCCAGCCTGCATAATGGCGTCATCTTCGCATGATAGTGCCATCTTTAACATTACAAAGTTGGATGGTACCAACTACTCTTATTGGAAGAGTCAAATTTGGCAGGTCTTGGTGCATAAATCTCAGATTAAGCCACTTCGGTTGAGTGGGGAGCAGCCTGAAACTATGGATAATGACGACTGGCTTGAACTTGATGAGCTATGCAAGTCCACGATTGTATTGTCTCTCACTGAAGAGGTACATTATAATGTATTTGAGGAAGCACAGAGTGCATGGGATCTATGGAATAAGATCAAGAATCTTTATGATAAGAAAAGTCCGGCGAGTCAGATGTACTAGTTGAAGCAGCTTATGGATCTGCGCATGAAGGATAATGCAACTATGACTGCTCACTTGAGCCAGTTCCATGCTATACTGAAGAACCTGACTTCGCAAGATATCACCTTTGGAGAGGAAGTAACTCCTCTTTTCTTGCTTGGGACTCTGAATGAGTCATGGGATGTATTCCACACTGCTCTTTGTGCCTCTAGTGCTACTCTAAAATTGGCAGATGTTGAGAGTGCTCTTTTTCAGAAAGAGGTGAATCGCAAAAACTTGGATGCCTCTTGTGGTAGTCATTCTTTGACAGTTAGAGGCAGGAATGACAGGAATGATCGTGGTAATAACCGTGGCCGTGACTCGCAGAAGGGTCGGTCTAAATCTCGTGGCAAGTCGAGTGGGCACAATGCAAATGTCACTTGTCATCATTGTGGGAAAAAGGGCCATATTAGACCACAGTGTCATGAGTTGCGCAATGAGAAGCGCAAGGATAAGGGGAAAGATAAAGTGCAGGAGAAGTCCTCTGATCGCAGTATAGTACCTGCGAAGTCCAGCGTCAAGATTGAGGAAATTAATGTTACGCAGACTGAGGAGTTCGATGGTGGTGATGAGTTTATACTTGCAGCTAGTTCTTCTGATGCTTCACACTTGACTGAGACATCTAGTATGTATGCACAATGCTGGTTATTGGATTCAGGTGCGTCCTTCCATGTGATGCCTTACCGTGAGTGGTTTCACTCTTACCGTATTGTATCTGGATCAGTCAGACTTAGAGATGACAGGTCTCTTGATATTGTGGGCTGTGGAGATATTCAGTTGCAGTTTTCCACTGGCAGTTCCTTTTTGCTCAGGGATGTACGTCATGTACCTGCGCTTACGCGCAGTCTTATGTCTGCAGGACAATTGGATGATGCAGGGTTTCATGTCTGTTTTGGGGATTCTGCCTGGAAGATTACTCGTGGCAGACTTGTGCTTGCTAGAGGCGCCAAGGCTGGCAGCCTCTATCCTCTTGTTGTATCTGGGTCCTCAGTTGACCATGTTTTGGCAGTGGGTTCTATCCCACATGTATCACTTTGGCATGCTCGTTTAGGGCACATGTCTTTGAAGGGAATGAAAATGTTATCTAGTTTGCAGTATCTTCCGCCTTTGGATTATGCATGTTTTGACTCGTGTGATCATTGTCTTTATGGTAAGCAGAATAGGTCTATGCATAAGAAATCGGGTAGGCCACACATGAGTGAGCCCTTGGCATTGGTGCATTCCGATGTTTGTGGACCTATGCCTTGCATGTCTATGGGTGGTGCGAAGTACTTTGTTACCTTCATTGATGATTTTTCTAGGAAAATGTGGGCTTATCCCATAAAGCAAAAGTCCGATGTCTTGGCAGTCTTTCAGCGTTGGCTTGCTCTTGTTGAGAACCAGACTGGGTATAGGC